>NC_137155.1:72797763-73997763 GCF_951394435.1 Stenella coeruleoalba
TAGTGTTACAGTGTTTCTTTTTTTGTAACTGTGGGTGATAGACTGATAATTGCGTTAATGTCAATATAGGGGGTATATTGACCACTTTTCCTTTTTTTCCCCCCTCAATGCCATAGTAATGGCAGGACATTTATCTTGTTCTAGCAAAATATAATCTGATGTCTCTATTTTGCTTAAAGGCAAAACATAATAAAAACATATGGAAACCTGAAAAGACATCATGTTTTATAAATATACTTTCTTACACATTGAAGTTTTCCTAAGTAATTTTTGCTGGAGATCAAGCAAGAAAGAATATCTGTTTTGGGGAGGAGATTTCAAGTGTCTAACGCAATATTGCTGTTTTTATGCAGTATTTGGTTATGCTTACAAGCTTGTTAATTACCTTGGTTTGATAGCATAATTTATTTTTAATGCAGCCTATTTCAAATTGATTAGGTACATAGAATTTCTGCTACTTCCCTAAGGACTACAGTGTGTGTGTGTGTGTGTGTGTGTTAAAGGTAGAATCCCTTCAATGAAAAAATTGTGCAAATCAATAATAACAAAATCTTATTTTTCTACAGTGCCAGATGAATTTACTGAATTAGTTTTTTAGAATGTGCTTTGTTTTTTTAATGTTTCTTAGGAAGGGGTTCTCAATGGGTTGTCTGCAGGTCATTAATTGCTGCTGTCTTGATTCATGTCACATGGAGGGTGTCTTTGCAGGGTGACTACAATCTTTAGAGACCTCACTTCCATTTTCAGTGGTTTCTACAAATTTAAGGTGGGGACCTCTCAAAATGATACCACCATTACCTATTGTCTACTTTTTAAATTGAGAAAACTGCCTTTTATGGTATCCTATTTTAAATTCTGTTTAGGTTCCTTGTTTGTTTCTTTTTTTCAAAGTTTCTTTATATTCATGTGGATGAATGTTGAATAGTATGGATAATATGTTTTCGACAGAATAACTTGATCCAGATGGAAAATGATTGCCTTTTGGATATATAGCAATAAAATTGTTAAATTAAGGAGGAAAAAAGCCCAGTGTTCTGAAAATAATTTCTTGGACAGCGATAATCAGAGGTCTAGGGAGATAGCTAAAGGGTTCTTTGACCTTGTTTTTGTATATCCATTTGGCTCAGAATTTTACCATTTTGTCATGTTGCCCATGGTCTCTGGAGAGAAAGGATGAAATATTCAGCTTGTTGAATCTCTTAATTCAGAAATGTGTTGTGTATGTTGAAAAGAAATGAACAGTCTATAGAAATTTTTTAAAACTCTGGTAAGATAGGCATTTTAATAATTTAGAGTCTTGATGGACTCTTTTTTATGCCTTTTATCGTAGAGTCCATTATGATTTTATAGCAAAGATGGAGAAAATGATTGTGATAATGTAATATATGACAGTTTCTATCATAGTGTTTCAGTTTCTCTAACACATACTAAAGAATTCAATAAATGTTAGTTCTTGTCTCTTTTTTCTTTGAAAACCTTTTCTTTTGTTGAAAATGTAAAGCAAGCATTCCTAGGATAATATTACATAATTTCTACAGTTATATTTTTTGTCACAATTCATACAAATACATTTGCATTTTACCAAAAAAGGAAAAAAGCCTCACTCCTCAGGCATTAACTCCGAATTCAAAAGCTTCATGCCTCCCACATACTTTTCCCCTAATTCTTTGCGTGCATCTAGAGGACTTATGTAACCAAGTTCTTGTTCTCAGGGAGAAAAATGTAGACGTTGTCATTGCACTATCCCCCAAATGACCTAAATAATCTATCACCTTTAAGAAATCTGTCTTTGAATAGGCATTGATTGTAGTTGATGAGTATCTGAAAATAGACTTTTGATTATAGAAATAAAACATTTTTTCTTTTTTATACTTGTATTTTACATTTAGTGTACTTACGTTTTATGTCTGGTGTTAAGAACTCTCTATGAGCCTTTATTTTTATCTTGTAATGCTTTAGAATAGCTTAAAGAGAGTACTTAATTTTAAAAAATGTGTAAGTTATAGTAAACATTTAAAAAGATGACATTTTTCATGGGCTATTTTGGATAGAAGAAAACATTTATAATACATTTCTATGAAGACTTGATTCAAGTATAATTAGGAGTATTTTAGGTAAATAGTATGTGGGAACCTAATATATTTTTAATTTCTTTAGATATTTTTAAAACATGGCTATGTTTAAGTGTTTTGCTACTGTATAATGTCTGGAGTTCACTGGCCTCTGTATTTTGTTCATTGTTACATCGTCTATCCTCAGTGTATACATATTTTTTAAAGAAACATACACACATTCCTAGAATGTGCATTCTCAATGAAATGCCCAGACATAGGTCTGTTGAATCTAATTTTACTGAAGCAGAAGGTATTTGTTAATGCACTATAATATTGACAAAATAACTTTAAAAAATGTCTCCCATTTTATTTGATCATTATTTACTTATGATTCGTTATGGGGGCAGATTTTTGATGTTAGTAATTCATATTATATAAATATAAAATGTAATATTATTTTAACATTTTACAGAGTGGAAAATCTAAAAGCTGTTGATCCTGAGTCTAGCCTCAGTTTCAATCTATTTCACCCTCAATTATCTCCTGTGGTAATGAGTCATTAATTGTCCCTGTTTTTCCTCTTTGTCTTTTTTTTTTTTTTTTTTTTTGGCGGTACGCGGGCCTCTCACTGTTGTGGCCTCTCTCGTTGCGGAGCACAGGCTCCGGACGCGAAGGCTCAGCGGCCATGGCTCACGGGCCCAGCCGCTCCGCGGCATGTGGGATCTTCCCGGACCGGGGCACGAACCCGTGTCCCCTAGCATCGGCAGGCGAACTCTCAACCACTGCGCCACCAGGGAAGCCCTCTTCTTTGTCTTTCCATTGGTTGTTACCATTAACATAAAAACATTTCCAGTTTTCACGATATATGTATCAGATTTTTTTTTTTTTTTTTTTTATGTATCAGATTTTTATGAAACGCCAAGGGACATTTCTGATAGACTCCATGAGATTCAGTTCCTTCTCTGCATATTACACTTCCTGCCTAAGTGCTGATGGGCTGTGGAAATAATGACTAACGTGAAGCACTGTTTTAAGATACAGTGCTGAATTCCCAGACATAAATTTAAAAATAAATTATGCTCATGAAAAGTATGTAGGGCATGTTTCTGCTAAAAAAAAGTCCTGGGAAAAAAATCTGAATTGAATCGAGAAGATGGAGTACCATATAAAGAATGATTCAGTCAAAGGAAAGATATTTGGTTTTTTTTTTTCTTTAGGCATTTAACATATTAGAAAGCTGATGTATGAACAAATACATGGATCATAAATAGAAATGTTTCAGAGATGTTTTATTATTTAAGAAAAAGTCACCAATAATAATTTAATTAATAATAATAAATAATATTAACTCCTGACATTTTGCCATTTAGATGCTCTCACACATGAAATATGGGTAATAGGTTTCTGAGAGGTTCACATATTTCATGTCTGAGAAAACCTGAGGTACATTGTTGCCTAAAGTAGAATCCAAAATTCGATTTTGCTCTAATTCCAAGTAATTTTTCCACCGCATATCTTTTTCATAGTTGATTGATAGCAGAGTCGATGCTATTTATGCTGTTTATAGCAGAGTCCAATAAAATAAGGACCCTGCCTTTTTAAAGGACAGTGTCCATATTTTATTGGAAATAGTGAAGTTTTCAAAGGAGAAAAGTTGTTACAAGTCTGTCACCCTCTTATATCTTTTAAAGTTTCAGAATGAACTCGTCCTTTCCTAGTTATTGTCCTTGTGTTTTAGGGATGCTGCCACCAGTTGGTAGCAGTGTAATATAATTATCTATTCTGAATGGTTTGTATATTTACTGAGATTCAAGGAGTTGGTTTCTATTCAAGTGTGTCCACTTATTCATTCAACAAGCATTGCTAGGCATTAGAGTTAATGAAATTTTTATTCTTTATACGCTGTTTTATCAAATTAAAAATTTAAATAAACTTGCATAAATGCCATTTAAAGTTAGTATTTCCCTACAAATTTAAGAACAGAAATATACTTCCTTTTTATCAATCCTTTATCATTCTTCTAGCCATTCTGACCCTAATTGTATGTATAGTTCCTGGTGACAGTATGCAATTTTAATGTATTTCAGGACTAATTGAATATAGTCCCCTGTGCCATATAGTAGGTCCTTGTTGTTTATCTATTTTATGTATAGTCATGTGTATCTGTTAATCCTAAACTCCTAATTTATCCCTCCCCCCCTTTCCCCTTTGGTAACCATAAGTTTGTTTTCTGTGTCTGTGAGTCTTTTTCTGTTTTGTAAATAAGTTCATTTGTATCATTTTTTTAGATTCCACATATAAGTGATATCATATAATATTTGTCTTTCTCTGACTTACTTCACTTGCCTGATAAACCATAGGTCCACCCATGTTGCTGTAAATGGCATTATTTCATCCTTTTTATGGCTGAGTAATATTCCATTATATCTATATATCTATATATATCTATAGATCTAGGTATATCTATATATATCTATCTAGATCTAGATATCTCTATGTTATCTATATTTATATCTCTCTATCACATCTTCTTTATCCATTCATCTGTTGATGGACATTTAGGTCTTTTGCCTCCTTAGGTAGATTTATTGCTAGGTATTTTATTCTTTTTGTTGCAATGGTAAATGGAATTGTTTCCTTAATTTCTCTTTCTGAGCTTTTGTTGTTTGTGTATAGGAATGCAAGACATTTCTGTGTAGTAATTTTGTATCCTGCAACTTTGCCAAATTCATTGATGAGCTCTAGTAGTTTTCTGATGGCATCTTTAGGGTTTTCTATGTATAGTATCATGTCAGCTGCAAACACTGACAGTTTTACTTCTTCCTTTTCCAATTTGGATTCCGTTCATTTCTTTTTCTGATTGTGGTAGTTAGGACTTCCAATAGTATGTTGAATGAAAGTGGCGAGAATGGTCATCCTTGTCTTGTTCCTGATCTTAGAGGAAATGCTTTCAGCTTTTCACCATTGAGTGTGTTAGCTGTGGGTTTGTCATATATGGCCTTTATTATGTTGAGGTATGTTCCCTCTGTGCTTACTTTCTGGAGAGTTTTTTTTTTTCATCATAAATAGATGTTGAATTTTATCAAAAGTTTTTCTGCATCTATTGAAATGATCATATGGTTTTTATTCTTCAGTTTGTTAATGTGGTGTATCATACTGATTGATTAGTGGATATTGAAAAATCCTTGCATCCCTTGGATAAATCCCACTTCATCATGGTGTATGATCCTTTTAATGTGTTGTTGGATTCGGCTTGGTAGTATTTTGTTGAGGATTTTTGCATCTCTTTTCATCAGTGATATTGGCCTGTAATTTTCTTTTATCTTGTAATAACTATAATGGAAAAGAATCTGAAAAAGAATATATATATAAAACTGAATCACTTTGCTGTACATCTGAAACTAACACGACATTGTAAATCAACTATACTTCATTTTTTAAAAAAGTCTAACTGGACCCTTAGCGGGTAGATTTTTATGGTTTTCAGGCTTTTAGGCTTATTTACATATATAATGAAAATACCTTTATTCTTATTTTTCTGGGTTGAATGTTTTCCACAGTAAACTCATTCTACTTTTGCGACAGTGACAAATCACATAAAATAGAAAGTGAAAATCATCAGTAGTTTTACTGCCAAAGTATCCACTGTATGTTTTTTAAAGTGTCTTAAATTTTATTTTATTTAAAAATTTATTGAAAATTTTAAATTGTGGTAAAATGTACATAATGTAAAATTTACCATCATAACTAGTTTCTAAGTGTACAGTTCCGTACTGTTAAGTACGTTCAGATTGTTGTGCAACCATTCTTCAGAACATTTTTCATCTTGCTGAAATGCTGTGCCCATTATAATTCCCCTTTCCCTTCCTCCCAGCCTCAGGCAACCACCCTTCTACTTTCTTCCTCTATGACTTACCGTAAATACTGCATATAAGTGGAATGATACAGTATTTGTCTTTCCATGACTGGCTTATTTCACTTAGATAATGTCCTCAAGATTCATCCATATTGTATCATGTGTCAGAATTTCCTTCCTTTTTCCCACTGTATGCTTTTCAAAAAAAAAAAAACCCTCTAAAGTGTTATCATATTATTCCTATTGCTTTGCAATTTATTTTTGAAACCTAACAGTATATTGCAGATGTCTTCCAGAAGACATCAATATTTATACACAATTATGAATATATCATTTACATTGCTACCAAGAACGGCATTCCTATTCCACAGATGGGGAAAATGAGAATTGGAGGTGAGTACCTTTCAGTTTACAAGTAGCAATGGCAGGGACAAAATGCAGGTCTGCTTGTTTCTAGAGGCAGACTGCAGTGTGGTTTGTATAGAGTGGGGATGTGATTACTGTAGAAAAATGAAGCAATTTTAAAGACACATTTCTGTGGTAGCTAAAGGATGATTGTGTGCCTTTGTTATGAGGAGGCTCCACAATTTGTATTTTATAGTTGCAGCAGACACAAATATCTGTCTCTAGAAGCATCTTCCAAGTATCATACTACATTAAATTTTCTCTTGAATCACTTGCATCTGTGTTAAGACTGGATATTTCTAAGGAGGCAGCAATTGTCCTAATCAGAAATACATTTTCATTGGCCTTTCAAAAAGCCAGAGATAAAAGAGCAGAGAAGAAATTATCTGCTTCTTATCTGAAGGATAATGAAGAGTGAAAATTGCTGAAACTCTCAGTGAGCTACATCAGATATAATTAGTGTAGCTCGTTACAAGCATTTTAGAGCTAGAAAAGACCACAGAAATAATCTAAACCTACGTCTTAATTTCATGAAAATGAGGTACTGTTGTGAAATGGCTACCTGAAGTAGTTGACTATGCATTTAGGCTTGAAATCTAAGTTTCTTGTTTCTCAAGAGTTCTCTTTCAGCTACTGTTGGTGAATGGGGTTAGATTTTCTCATACTAAACTAGCTGTTACTTGTGTTTTATACTATGAGTGTACTTTGTGTAAAGTTTCCTGGCTTATAGTATAATTGAGGAGATTTGGAGGTCTTAATGATTTCCATTTTTATAGAATTTTTGAGGGCTATAGATGTATGTGGGTTGGAAACGTTTTTGTTACACTGTTAAAGTAGTTGATTTCTCACAAGTTGATTCAGCATTTACTACTAACTCTAACATGATAGGGAGTGAACAGGTAGTGTGGGCTATCAAGACTAGGTGTTGCTCATAATATCATTAAAAAAGAAGGGAATTGGGGTACAAGTTTTCTTAAATTTCCAGCCCTGATCCGTCAAGCAGTTGTTGATGGAATCCATTACCTTTGCGAGCTTTGTTAATGGCAGAGACCTAATTGAAAATCAGAGTTCTTTCAGAGAAAGGTCAAATCAGCTAAAGATGATAGAACAGGCCTGGCAGGCTGTAGTCTGAGGGCCACCTGTTTCTGCAAGCTAACAGTGTTTTTTTTAAAAAAATATTTTAAGTAGTTTAAAAAAATCAAAAGAAGAAAAATATTTCATGATACATGAAAATGATGAGAAATCCAGTTTCACAGTCTAAAAATAAAGTTTTATTGGAATATAGCTACATATACTCATTTGTTTATGTGTTGTTTATGGTTACTTTTGCACTATAATGGCAGAATTGAGTAGTTGTGAGAGAGACTGGATGGTCCCACAGAATCTAAAATATTTACTGTTTAGTCCTTTGTAGAAAGAGTGCCGGCCCCTGTACACATCAGTATTATTTTATGTTTTGGAGTACCATGGAAATTTGTGGCTTTCTTTGCTTACCAAAAACTCTAGCTGAGTGCTACTACATTTCTTGAAGGATTCTCCACTGTTTTTTTGCCTCAGGGACAACCCACAGTAGTCCATTCATGACTGTTTTTCATGACTTCCTTTGCTTATTTTCCCGTGGTTCCTTTTGCCAGCCAGGTGAACAGACCAAAACCACACAGGAAGGTCTGTGGTTTTTCTAAAGAAGCTTTCTACAGAAGGATATGTTTGGCTTGGGTACCTCTCTGTTGTAGAAACCTGGATTTTGCTTGTGATCTTTCCACTAGAACTTTGATTCAAATATATATAAAATAACCCTCACTTTCAAAGTGTAAAATTAACAAACATTTATTGTTAGATTCATATTTGTGGGCAGAAAATCTTAATCTTTCATGTTTTTACCAGACATTTTAATAATGTTAGTTATGTTTTTCATGACTCTTAATTTTACATCAAGGTTAGTTGATGGTTATTCTTTTTCATTGGTTAGCCTTAAACATTTAAGCCAATGTCTCATTTTACAGTAATCTTTTTTAAAAAAATTTATTTATTTTATTTATTTATTTTTGGCTGTGTTGGGTCTTCATTGCTGTCCGCAGGCTTTCTCTAGTTGCAGCGAGCGGAGGCTACTCTTTGTTGCAGTGCCCGGGCTTCTCATTGCGGTGGCTTCTCTCGTTGTGGAGCGTGGGCTCTAGGCGTGCGGGCTTCAGTAGTTGCAGCACGCAGGCTCAGTAGTTGTGGCTCCCGGGCTCTAGAGCACAGGCTCAGTAGTTGTGGTGCACGGGCTTAGTTGCTTCGCAGTATGTGGGATCTTCCTGGACCAGGGATCGAACACGTGTCCCCTGCAATGGCAGGCAGATTTTTAACCACTGTGCCACCAGGGAAGCCCTACAGTAATCTTTTGATAGAATAAAAACATCAGTGGTATTCCACCTCTTATAAAAGTTATTTCCCCCCTCTCTCCATCTGTGTTTACTTGATGTCAGTTCTCTTGGGGCTCGTGTAAGAAACGAGTGGCCCTGCTACTTTATAAGAGGTCTGCGTTTTACAACTACTGAGAGCTTTGGATTCTGCCACCGTTCTTTTCCAGCATAGCAAACAGGTGTTGTCTATCTAGAAATAACCTGAAGGTTTGGAGTTGGGTAAAGCAGATCTTCTCTCAGGTTTCAGCTTGCCTTTGGTCATAATTGTGCTTTTGTGCTTGGTGAGGATGGTTCTTAATTTTGTCTTGGAGAATGTATAGCACTGGTCTGGGCCATGGTATTGAGTTGAACAGTCCCCGTCTTACTGCATAGGGCTGTTTTGTTATCTGGTTGGTGCTTGATGCTTCTCTGTCTTAGCTTACTTAAACGTTTCGAGGTATGGAGAGCTCACTCATGGGAGGAGATGGGCCCATGCTGTTAGAATCTTCTTCAGTCAGAGAACTCATTTTGCAGTGGAGTCTTCTCACATTATGGAATAGGCCATGTGGTAATCGTGCAGCTCAGTAAGCAAAACCAGTGAAGGATGACAGAACATGAAAAGGAAATACTGAGGTGGATGCAGGCTGGAGTGGGTGGTGAGAAGCATGGGTGAGCATCAACTTGTTAGGTAACCTTTGTTCTGACTTAGAGTAAAAGGAAGTTTGGATGAAGCATACCGTTAAGGCATTTTGACATAACTTGACTTGTTGGTGAGGAGGGTGAGAATAGAGACTGGAGGGAAAACCCCATATTATCATTTCTGGAGTAACAGGGTAAGCATTTTTAATCTAGTCCTGAGCTTGGGGTTTTAAAATGTGCAATAAAGTGAGTTATTGTATGGGTTGGAAATACAATGTAAGATACTATGGTAAAATTATGGTAGGGCTTCCCTGGTGGCGCAGTGGTTGAGGGTCCGCCTGCCGATGCAGGGGACACGGGTTCGCGCCCTGGTCCGGGAAGATCCCACATGCCGTGGAGCGGCTGGGCCCGTGAGCCATGGCCGCTGAGCCTGCGCGTCCGGAGCCTGTGCTCCGCAACGGCAGAGGCCACAACAGTGAGAGGCCCGCGTACCGCGAAAAACACACAAAACAACAACAGCAACAACAAAAATTATGGTAAATGGTTTTATGGTACATTCTCCTTTTCTGAGGGGGGTAAAGGGCTATGGACTCCCACACCAAGAACTACTCCAGATAGGAAAGCCATGGCGGACAAAGAGAGGAGATGTGTGTCTCAGTCTGAGCTGTCATCTCCAGAAAACTTGGCGCTCCCTGTCCAGGCTGTCTCAGTCATGTTTTGGAAGGAGGGGTCACCTTCAGAAGCTTTATTGCTGGCGCCCAGGCCTTGTTGTCCTAAGAGGTATGACCCACCAGGGCATGAACTCTCCAGTAGGCTTGGCCTCCAACAGTTATTTCTGTTGTGTTTCATGAATGTTTGTATTTGTCTGTTCACCCCTAGGCTGAGTTACTGGGGCCTGTTTAGGGAGGAACAGTGCCTGAACAGTTGGAAGAGTCAGCCATTCAGCGTGAATGCACTGGATTTGGACAATACCTGCTGGCTCCCTGGCTTCCCACCCTTGAGGTGGAGCTGTTCCCAAAGCCCTGTCAGCATGGAGGAGGGGATGCTGTGGGCTGGAGTAGGAGGAAGAGCTCCCTGGCGGGAGTTACTTGAGTTTTCTCATCCAGCTGTAATTGGTTTAAAGTAGAATCCTGTATCATTGGATTTGAACTGGATTTTAGGGGTCATCCAGTTCAACCTCCTCATTTTGCCCATTGGGAATAGACACCTGTGAGGGTTCCAGGACTTATCCCAGACCAGAGAGGTAATGAGTAGCAGTGTAGAGGCTAGACCCCAGGCCTGCTGATTCAGTAACTATGCTTCTTCCGGCTTGGACTGTGAAGGGGTAAATTGTAGCATGAATCTGGGATACGATTTGGGGGTACAGCATGGGCTGCTCCTGAGTCAGTAAGTTACACTTAGGACAGTGGTCCCTGGGCTGTAGGCTGGAACAGGTGACCTGCAAAGGACCTCTGACTCCCATGACTTGTAAGTACATTTTGGAGAGTGCTGTGATGTGATTGTTTCCATGTCCGAGGAGTGCGTCTAGGCATACTAGCGAGTCTCCTTTGCCAGGGGTGAGATGAGGCAAGAGAAGATTCCTGGGGAGGAAGGCAGGGGCGTCTAGTCGAAGGTGCTGTCCTCCTGAGTGAGCTTTGAAGGTGCAGTCAGAGGAACCTGCTCAGACTCTTTAGAGGCCAGACAAGTAGTATCTACTGTGACATTTGGAAACTGAAAAGTAGAGAGGGAGGGACATAGTGGTTGCTAGGAGTGTGCAGGTAGTACATAGTACAGGTCCTTTTATGGTTATAGCTTTCTGCACTTGAGTACTTATTTCTGCCTAACTGGCTAATGCAGCTCTCATTTTAAGCTATCACAATGACTGTACGCCTTATCCCTTTCATTCTGGTTGTCTGTTTAATTTTTCTGCATGTTGGAATTGAAGATGGACTATAAAAAGTTAATTTTTATAAATTCTGAATTTTTATTAATACATGGTTTATTAGAATATCTGGCAAACTGCAGGGTTGGAAAGGATGAACCTAGTTTTTGGAAACAGTTTTTCTTGTTCTGCTTCCATTTATTGATCACCTACTCTATGGAGGTAGTGTGTGTAGTCGTTAAGCACAAGGACTCTGAACGACGCTACTTGGGTTAAAACCTGGCTCTGTTATGTATAGTGTGTGACCTCAGTTAAGTTACATACCCTCCATGCCTCAGTTTCCTCACTTATAAAATGAAGATAATACCTCACAGGGTTGTTGTGAGGGTTAAGTACGTTATTAATATATGAGTTAGAACAGTGCCTGGTCCACATTAAGTGCTGTTTACATATTAGCTGTTATCACATCCCAGGCATTGGTCTAGGCCCTTTGTCACTTAACTTATGAGGCAATTGAAGTCAAGAGAGATTTAAAAACTTGCTTAAGATCATCCAGCTAAGCAGTGGCTAAGCTGTGGCTTAAACCTTCTCTGTCTGACACAGGGCCTGGCTCTCAACCACTCTGCTGGCTTTCTGAGGTGTGGCAAATCACTTAACTGTATTGTAGGTTTTATAGCTGTCTATCCATCTATCCATCTATCTTCTACTTTCTAATTTGGATTTTTCATTATGTTCTCATTTTGTTAATAAAATGCATTTCCTTAAAATATCTGTGACTTAAGAGTTATAAATAAAATATAAAAGATAAAAATAAAACAGTTGCTCTTACAATAATGCTGCTCAAATAATTAAAGAACTTTAAAAATCCATGCTAACAGTACTAAATTGTGAAAGGCTTAAAACGTCATTTCATGTGACATCTGATGATGGCTCAGTGTTGTCACACACATTTAAGTTGCGTGGAAATTAAGACTGTTATTATTAGGCATTTTAAACATACCATTTTAAAACAATCATGGCATTAATGTTTTAACCATTTGCACATTTTAATTACCAGGTAGAAAGTATATCAAATTTTTATAGCCCATGGAAGGCTCCCCAGCCAGTACCCTAGATTGAGACAAAGAGAATTAAAGCTCGAGAAGTGAGACAAGGCTGCTTAGCAACAATGACAGGTGAGGTTGATGGGAATTAACAGCTTTTGACTGTTAGCAGAATGGCAGTGTAATGGGATCTGCTTATGGTAATGAAGCCTTGACTAGATGGCTGAATGTAATGATGCTTCCTCATTTATTCCATAAAATTATCGATGATATTGAGCCCAGAATGTTTAGATTTCTGTACTATTTATACTTTTGATATTATATTGAAAATTAGAATCATATTGTATAGTATTGTCAACTTTGTAAATTATCTCATGGAGAAATGTATTCAATGGAAAGGAAAGTAGCAAAGTAAAAGCAAAACAAAACATCCTGCTACTCCAGTAAAACCACTCAAAACACCAATGCCTTATCTTTCTCAAAGTAGCTGCAGTTTAAGGGAGCATTAATATGTCTCTAAATTGGAAATTGTCCAACTGTTCAGGTTGCTGGAAAAAAAGCCGATAAAAAATTAAAAAATTTATTTATATCTTGTCTTTGGGCAAGGTCTAAAGAATTGTTGTATCAAGATGGAGTAACCATTCTTAAGGTTTCTTTAGCCAGGACACACTCAAGATCAAAACAATTGACAATGAAGGAAAAGATGGCTCAATGCATGTGACAATGTGACATTAAAGATTACATCAGATGCAGTCTGTCTCAGGAATGACCATATGTCCTTTCCATCTGATGTCTGTTTCAGGACTCAGACAAATGAGTTAAAGGTTTTAGATATGCTTTAAAGGATAGTTCTTTCATCACCTGTATTAGGTTTATTTACAAATCAAATGTTTCAAATTGATCACATGTGCATACTATCAAAGGAATGAACATAATGACGATATTTTTCCTAAAAATTTGGATGCTGATTCATTTCAGGTTATGTGGGTTTGTAACCCTGAGTACTAGGATGAAGTATAGATATCTTGTTTTTTTTTTTTTTTTTTTTTTGTGGTACGCGGGCCTCTCACTGTTGTGGCCTCTCCCGGCTCCGGACGCGCAGCCTCAGCGGCCATGGCTCACGGGCCCAGCCGCTCCGTGGCATGTGGGATCTTCCTGGACTGGGGCATGAACCCGTGTCCCCTGCATCGGCAGGCAGACTCTCAACCACTGCGCCACCAGGGAAGCCGTCTTGTGTTCTTTTCACCTTAAGAAAGAAGAGAATTTATTTTTTCCCTAGTTTTAAACTAATACTACAGGAATGAAATGGGAAGAAATAATAGTTCTTTTCTAAGAAAGACTTTTCTAAGGATGGCTTTAAAAGAACAGGCAAAGGAGAGCAGAGCCATGACCGTTGCAGCTTGAATCGAGATAAGCAGAAGTGTGTGTGCTCAATGTCACATGGCAGGAGGCTTTCCCCAGAGTGGTTTGCCTGTCCAGGGAGCTGTTTCATTTTGTGTCTGATAGGGTTTTACTTTGGAAAATACCCGGTTCCCTGCCTGTTGCTTCATTATGGATTATACAGGTAAAATTAAATTTAAAATGTTTTCCAGCCATGTAGAATTACTTAAAATATACTGTTTTGAATTAGTATTTTAAAAAGTACATTGGTTATGTTTGTAAATAGTGTGTTTTAAAAATTATTATGCATGAATTTATTCCTGAGTATGTATGAATTTGTTGTATACAAATTGTGATTAATTTAGGATAAATACTTAAGGGAATTTCTCAGACATACCCTTGTTGTTTCTTCTATTTCAGTTTGGGTCCTACTCAAACAGACTTAAAATAAACTGCAACCCATATTTAATCCACATTTCTACCCTCTGGGCCAGAATGTTTAGAATACAAATATCTGAGTTCAGATTATGCCACAGAGAGAATAAAACGTATATACAGTCTACAGAGATTGTAAAACGTTTTTGCCATTGTGTTGATTTTCTTGTGCATGTGTGTGGCCTGATCTTTTAGATGCGGTTGACGTAGTGAAGTGAATTGGAGAATTTCAGTTTTTATCCTAAATTTTCTGAGTGTAACTGACCTCTTCCTTTTTTAAACTGCTTAGTCTTGTTCTCAGTTTCTAGTTTCACTGAGTGGTAAGTTGGTACAAGAATAAAGTTAAGGTGAAGTTAACAAAGGGCAGTGTTTCTTGATGATTAAGTGGGGGCTTTCTTTAGATTGGACGGGGTGAAGGTGGGGTTGGGAGGTAAGGTGGTGGTAAGGAGATATGGACGTGGATCTTTGCCCAAAACTTGTGCAGGTAATTCAAAATTATACTACCGTACATTCGAACTTTTGGGTAACAGTGACACTGTTTTCTGACAGATTCATCTTAAACTAAACAACAAAGAAGATTTTTCCACCAGGGCAGGGACCTACTTTCCATACCCCGAATAATGACAAAATCCCAGTGTGTGTTTAAATTAGGCATTATTTACATGTTCTTTGTAAATGATCCCTTTTGATCTATGGATGGATCTTTGGCAAGATAGCTAATTATGGTGAGAAAATTAATTTTTTTGTGAAGTTGTTAATAAAATGCCATTTTTAGGCACTAGCTATGTAAAGGACTTTTGTGGTAAATGTGTTTTGAAGCTAAAACATTTAAAAGTAATTAATTATCCCAAATACCCAAATATGTTTTTTCTGTAAATCCTTATTTCCTATTTTAGAGTTCCTTTAAATCAAATAGCATAGTAGTATCTCTTTCTCTCCTTCTCTCTCGCTCTCTCTGGATTTTGAATTTCTTTTCCTTATAACATTAGTGTACCAGAATTTCATTCCAGGGCTCTGAAATAGAATATAATTACCTGTTAGAAGGCTTACTGTATGTGTGATACTATGTTGAAGCAGAAAGGGCTACATTTTATAGACATATACAAAGAAATCAAATTTCTATAATCCTACCAGGGAGCTTTACTATGAGTTTGTTTTTAATTATATATTTGTACCTTTTTTCCAAAGAACAGAATCATTGATTTTTTTTTCATTTTTCTATAGTTTATGTATTGCCATTAAAACACTTCTTTGTTGTTTTTAAAGTAATACTTTATAAATGCATAGGTGGTATTTTAAAATACACACAACTTTAACATGCTAAATACACATCAAGAGGAATAGTAAGAAAATAAAGCTTTAATGTGAACAAAGGATACAGCTCCAGAGAAATTCCAGATATGACACTTTTAAAATTAGGTCTTGTATGTACTCTGAAGAGAATATGTGGTTTAAGTTCTTACCAAACTAATAGAGATAACATTTATTAAGCTAGTTGTCTGATGTGGTAGGAAGCTATTTTGGGTATTGTCTTCTGTGGTGATTTTTATAAACATTTACATATTTGCAAGTATAGGTATATTTAGTCTATTAAACTTTGAAGAAAAGAACACACATATTTTCAGTTCACGGAAGAGTGAATTCTTTTGCATTAGAAAAGAGAATTTATTTCAGTTCAGCACAACCACTTTTGTACTAATGACAGCATCATAGCACTAAAGGGGATATCTTCCAGTGGAAAACTGAGTCTTGAATATTCAAGAATAGATGTATTTTATTTTGTTTTTCTGGAAAGCTTTCCCCCATGTGGTTTCCATGTTACCCATGTAGTTTCCTCTCAGTTTTTTCAGGTCTTTGTTGAAATGTCATCCTTTTAGGGTGACATTATCTGACAGTTTTACCTAAAATAACCCTCCCATTCAATCACTCCTCGTTAATTCCTCTTATTTTTCTTTATAACACGTACAACCACTTGATATATTACGTATTTATTTGTCCATCTCACCCTCTAGAACATAAGCTCCAAAGAGGAGAGAGTTTGTTCATGGCTGTATCCCTAGAGTGCAGAACAGTAGGCTTTCAGGAAATAGTTGTTGAGTCAATTTATGAATGGGGTTTCTTCTAAAAATTACTATTGACTTACTTTAAGATTGTCACTATTATCTTTCTTTATCAGCAACATTCTAATTTAACAATAATTATTTTGACCGCTAAATTATTTTGAATATTGATCTCTTCTTTCTTCGCTAATTTTATCCTGAAATTCACAGTACTCGCTTTACTAATGGAAGGGCAGGGTCACAGGCAGGCAGGGCCGCAGGCATGCGTAATTAGACATAATTGATAACCCAGAGATCACTTTGGTTTTGGAATGTATTATGTGATTTTTTTTGAAGGGGTGTGGAGGACATCAGTCAGTTTTATCTTCCTTCATTTTCTTTCATTATGTTTTCCTTAGGCAGGCCATTAATATTTGTCTTCATTTTCTCAGCTCATGCCAGCTGCCCAGAGGAAAGAATGGGAGCAAACTAAAATTTTGGCATCTGTTTTGTCAAAGATGGGTCTTTAGCCATATGGATCCCAACCTTCTGAAGTGTTTAGAAATACCTCAGGCATCCAGAGGGTATAGAAACCTTAATAGGAGTCAGAGGTTGTCATATGTGTCCAGATTGCTGGCAAGTGAGACCTAATGTGTTTTTATATATATATAAATTTATTTATTTAATTAATTTAATTTTTGGCTGCATCGGGTCTTCGTTGCTGGGCGCGGGCTTTCTCTAGTGCGGCGAGCAGCAGCTGCTCTTCGTTGTGGTGCGCGGGCCTCTCATTGCGGTGGCTTCTCTTGTTGCGGAGCATGGGTTCTAGGCATGCAGGCTTCAGTAGTTGTGGCATGTAGGCTCAGTAGTTGTGGCGCACGGGCTTAGTTGCTCCGTGGCATGTGAGATCTTCCTGGACCAGGGCTCGAACCCATGTCCCCTGCATTGGCAGGGGGATTCTTAACCACTGCGCTACCAGGGAAGCCCAGAGACCTAACGTTTTTAACATACTGATCCTGCTATAGTTATCTAAAAAGTAGACGTCTTGAAAAATATTGCAGCCTTTAACTTACTCTTAGAAATCTGTGCCAAGAAATAAGTACAGGCACTCAGAAAAATGTATTTATGTATGCATATATACACCCTCACATATAAGCTGAAGAAAGAGCTACATCAGTGAGTCAGCAAGAAGTTGTCGCATATAGACTATGGCCTCTGGTGGGAAGTACCAGTTGTCACTCGGTATCTGTGGCGGATTGGTTTCAGGACTGCCCTCACCCCCAAATCCACGGATGCTCAAATCCCTTATATAAAATCGTGTAGTATTTACATATAACCTACATGCATATTTTAAATCATCTCGAGATTACTTATAATACCTAATATGATATAAGTGCTATGTAAGTTGTTGTCAATACAGTGTAAATGCTATGTCAATAGTGTGCATCAAATTCAAGTTTTGCTTCTGGAACTTTCTGGAATTTTTTTTACCAACTATTTTGATCCACAGTTGGTTGAATCCATAGATGTGGAACCAGTGGATATGGAGGACTAACTATATCTCTACCCAGGAATCATTTTCTCATCCTACTTTTCCTTTTGCCTTTCTGATGGCCACATCCACCCCCATTTGTGTGACTATTCATGTGCAACATCTGGGATGCAATTTGAAATAGATCTTATGTTAAGATACTATTCTGGTTTCAACCCTTTTGAAGTGTATTGCCCTTGCCCATTTCCTGCAGTTGTGTCTCAACACTGTTATTGATACAGGCATACCTCATTTTATTGAGCTTTCTTTTATTGCTCTTTGCAGAAATTGCATCTTTTTACAAATTGAAAGTTTGTGGCAACCCTGCTTCAAGCAGGTCTATCAGCACCATTTTTCCAACAGATTTGCTCACTCTGTGTCTCTGTCTCACATTTTGGTAATTCTCAACATATTTCAAACTTTTTCATTATTGTTACATTTGTTTTGATGGTGACCTGCGATCAGTGATCTTTGGTGTTACTACTACAACTCGCTGAAGGCTCAGATGATGGTTAGCAATAAAGTATTTTAAAATTAACTTTTTTTTTTTTAGGCATAGTGCTGTGGCACTTAATAGACTACGGTACAGTGTAAACATAACTTGTGTATGCACTGGGAAACCAAAAAAGTTGTGTGACTTGCTTTATTGTGATGGTGTGGATCCGAACCCACAGTATCTCTGAGGTATGCCTGTGCTCTCCCCTGGTTGTTGACCTGGACCACTTATTTTTGCGAGGGATGCATTTTTCTTAAGTTTTGCAATTTTCAGTTTAGTCCTTTCTGTCATTTTTAGTTTTTTTGGTGACCCTTCTCTTTTAAGAATTTTCTTCTCCATATTTTCAGTTGATTTCTATTTTCCTTTCATTTTAGTTGAATTCTTAAAATATAATTTTGGTAATTATTTTTTTATTTTTCAAGAGGCATTATAGAAGAGTAGTTAAGAGTCTATGTGTTGGAACCAGACTGCCTGGGCTTGAATCCCAGCTCATCATTTAGTAAGCAGTGTGACCACTGTCTATCAAATGTGGATAACCCTACCTTGTAGGGTTTTTATGAAGATTACATAAGCTGATACACGTGAAGTTCCCAAAATAATACCTGACACATAGTAAACATTTAGTAAATATTAGTTATTATTATCTTAGCTACAACAAAGTATTTATTCTTATGTATAATCTTTGCAATTTCTTCATAATGGTTCAGCATTTTCAGTAAGATAAAGGTCCAATTACCTTGAATAAATTATGCACATCCATACAATGGAATATTGTGTAACCATTTAAAGATGAGATAGATCTACATATACTGACCAGAGAGTTATTAATGATATTTTTTAGATGGTAATTTGCAGTTCCACAATCATATAAGAATTTAATGTTTAAAAACTGTGTTATATAAAGACATGTCTTTGTAAACTTTAGAAAATATTGGAAAAAGTATATACCTTAGATGAATGGATGGAAAAGAAACTTGAGCTTTTGAACTTCCTATTTTATATGATTTTAAAAGTGGGATTATTGAAAAAACATACTTTTTATGCATTTCAATATTTAAAAAATATTAGAACAAAGCTTTCTTTGCTTGTGTTGGATAGACATTCTAATTAAAGTCTATGCACTTATAGCTTTTAGAAAAAACAGATTTCTAAGAGTAAAGGTAATGCAGGTAATGAGTCAAGAGACAAAATAATAATATCTTCTTTGTGTTGATGGATGAAGAATAATTATGCCCACTTGCACACAGGTGTACACTGGTGTGTGCACACAGCGTTAACATGACTGCGTTACTTGGGAGAAATGACAGGAATTCTCCCGAGGTAAAATGAAGAAAAATAAGGTAAAAGAGACGGGATAGGAGAAATATGTGTACATACATATATTCCTAGAGTATAGAGTGGTGGTTTTCACATTTGAATAATAGTTGCAAAATAAATAATAATGTATTCACTAACATTTGAGTGCTCACTGGGTGTTAAGCAGTGTTCTAAGTGCTTATAGTATTATTTTACTGTTACATTTGCTTGTGAATTTATATGCCCAGAAAGTGTGTGGAATAGTTTACATATTTTCACATATTTGTGGTTGAGTGTACAACCCCTGATCTGTTAGTCTACCACAAGCCTACTGAAAAAACAGTGAGCTCTGAAGTTATTTTAAAAGGTAGGTTATTTTTCTCATTTCTGATATTCTTAATTCCCTTGAAAAGTTCTACTTGCTGCCTAAAACCAAGAACTCTGATTTGCATATCTTTGTGGTTGGTTGCTATAAAGCCAATATTTAAATTTCTTTGAGGTCTCTTTTAGTGCCTGGTATCACAGGATGAAGATCTTGTCAGGAGGGTGAATATATATGTGGCTCTTGGTCTTGTGCATTTTGGGACGAAGGAATTCCCCTTTGAATTGCCTGCTCCCCTGAAGCCCCTGGAGCCTCTGGCTCAAGCAGCGCAGTCGGTCTGTGCAGTGTCTCTGACGTCACCAGTGTATGCATAAGCCCTGCTATTGTCTTACTGCTATAACAGGGCTGGGGATTGCAGTATCCGCTGTTGCTGCTGATCCCAGTCTTGCCCCTGCTGCTACCTAGTCCTGCCTCCCTGCATCCCAGAAGAGCCACGTCGGCCTGCCTTTCCGTGTTGGATTTTCCAAAACAGCTCTTCGGTTTTTGGTGCTGTAGGAGACCTTGCTTTTCAATCACACGGGAGAACACTGAAGCTTGTAAGAGGAGAATCTGGCAGCTGGACACAGCTTGGACTGCATTGTCTGTCTTCATGACCTCTGCTGTGTAGCAGCTCATCTCTCCACTCTCACACGTACACTCTCCTCGATTTTTCTTCCTTCCTTTTTTTCCTTTCTTCTAATCTTTTAAAAGCAGCCTCTGGAGCCAGCCATGTTTGGCACTGAATCTTCATGTAAGTAAATGGATCTCACTTTGCTGTTTAGAAATCTGTTTGCTGTCATGGTTTCATTGGCTTGGAGTTCATATCACTTTGCCTTAGGTCATTAACAGCTTTTGTATTTTGGCTCTAATTACAAAGAAATTGGTCTCAGGGAAGGGACTCCCCCTTATCTGGGTTATTCATCCTTAAGGCCAGGGATGTCAGTGTGGTCAAAACCAGGCCTCCAAGAGGGAGGGGAGGAAGACAGGAATCCGGGCAGCCTCCCCAGAACGTGTTAATTGATGGGATCAAGTCTGTCACTGATCTATTGTTGTGGGTTCTATAATGGTCCTTAAACCCTAAAATAGATACTGGAGGATCTGAGATGATAATGTTTATTAAAAAGGAAAAAAGGGCTTACATTTTTTATCTAAAAGGAGAATGGGGGTATCATTATATCCTCTTCTTCCATATTTTTACAGAAACATAGGAGTAGATATTATATGTAGATTTAAAGAATGAGAAATAAGCTTTATTTTTAAAGATGGATTTTTTTTTTAATCCTCAATGGCTTCAATTTTGATATGCTGGCTAGTGCCACAGTCCAGCAGCATTGTATCTGTCTTAAAACTTATACAATGAAATTGCTTTGGTGCAGAGCAGGCCCTGCACAAGGGGCTGGGCTGGATGGCACTTGTAGACAGCTAAAACGGGTATTTGAAAAATGATGACCAGCCTAAGTAATGAGGATTATTTAATGCTGGATGTAGAATAGTATAACTTGTCGATGCAGTTATACAGGCTCTGCAGACTATTTTGTCATTATCCATAAGCAAAGGTGACAGTTAAGAATTTCTAAAGAGACTCAACCTGCTGACCTAGAACATTAAACATTGGCAAGACACTGTCTTTGTGGGGAGAGGGGGTTAGGGTAGGAATTTAGGAAACACATTTCTTATGAATATGTAATCCAACCTTTTCTTTCTGATCTCAGGTGATCAGTGTGACTGTTTGTGCATAGCTGATGATTATTCCAGAATAGTAGTATTTCAAGAGAGCTAATAATCTTCAGTTCTTTTGTTCTTGATTGGCTTTTTTAAAGGGTGGATTATTTTTGTTGGTTTACCTAGAGGCTTCCCATTTCTGAAATTATCAACGTCAAGATAGAATAACAATGAGATGTAATGTCCCATTCAGCATGTGACAATTTTATTTTCTAATAATTTAAAAATGTTTTTTGAATTCACTTAATGATACATTTGGAATTATTGTCACCCAAGAAATAGAAACAGATTATTTAGTGGCAAAGACCTTCCAGTTTCATTTCAGTCATGGAATTTTGTTTATGTAGGAACCTAGGTATAGATAGAAATATTTATCTACTAAAGGAAAATTAGTCTTATTACTTTGTTTAGCTGAAAATGCAAGTTGAAACTCAGTGTGGGACTCTTTGGGTTCTTGGCATAGGGACTCTAACATTGTGTGGCCAGGTTTACCAAGCAGACATGTTGACTTTCTTGATCATTAAACCTGATCTTTTGATAATATCACACGTGTGCTATGTGCTATGTTTGAAAACTGCTGGTTGCTTTTGGTCTCCATAGCTACCAAATTACTGCACAGGTAGAATACCATTCAGAAGACAGAACATCATCATGTAGGTTTTGGGCATTTTTTGACTTTACTGAGTATTAAATTTTGTTTCCTGCTTGTCCCTAGAAGACCATAGATAGATTTGTACTGTCAGTGATTGTAAAGTGTTGAGAATGGACTGCTTTCTTTAGATAAGGAGATTCCTTAAATCTGTACTCAGAGTTAAGACAATTGTATTTTCTTTGTGTTTTGAGGCATAGCTTTTCTAGACCTATAATGTCCATCTTTTGGAGGCTATTTTATAGGCTGAGCCTATCTATATTTGGAATATTCTGAAAAATAGTCACATTAAAAGTTCTAATTAGTTCAGAAGGGATCTTCCGAACCACCTAGGATATTCTTACTAAACTTTTACAATAAATACTTGTTTAGCCATCTACTCGATGTACAGTGCTGTGCTAGATGCTGGAAAGGTCTGTTTTTTTTTTCTAACATGTTCTGATTTCATGATTCTTATCCTTGATTTCTGGTTACAGTACCTTACTTGTATTGGATGCTTTTACTTTTTAAATTGAGGTATGGTTTACATACGATAAAATGCGTAAGTCAAGGTGTGTAGCTCATTGAATTTTTGCCTATGTTTACACTTATGGAACCACTACCCAGTTTGAGATACAGAACATTTCTGTTACTCCAGAAAGTTTCCTTGTGATGACCCTTCCCAGTCAATTTTACTTCTCCTCCTCACCAAAAGGTAATCACTATTCTGAATTCTTTTGACATAGTCACTTGTACATGGCTCTTTAAAATTTTCTTTCTCTCCTCCTTGCTCTTTGCTCATAAGAGAAGGAAATGTCGGGCTTCCCTGGTGGCGCAGTGGTTGAGAGTCCGCCTGCCGATGCAGGGGACACGGGTTCGTGCCCTGGTCCGGGAAGATCCTGCATGCCGCGGAGCGGCTGGGCCCGTGAGCCATGGCCGCTGAGCCTGCGCGTCCAGAGCCTGTGCTCCGCAACGGGAGAGGCTACAACAGTGAGAGGCCTGCGTACCGCAAAAAAAATAAAAAATAAAAAAAGAGAAGGAAATGTCAATAGAAATGTCCATGTCTTCACTTTCAAGTACTGGATTGATTAAGTTGACTTTTTGTTTCAGACCTTTGAAGTCAGGAATTTGAGGTAACCTGGGTATCACATTATAACATGTTTTGTCTCACTGAAAATAGTATTGCTTAATTTAAATGCCAAAAAAGCACCCACCTCTTCCATACACACACACACACACATACATACACAAAAGAGCCTTAAAAGTGACAAAAAATTTACCTGGAAGAGTAGACCCTTGTTTAACAAAGTTAAAACTTACATAGTTATGGCAACAAAATTAATAAATGCTTTGTCTGACCTCATTTCAGTGAATACCTTCTTTTCTTAAAAATTTTATTTATTTATTTATTTAGGCTGTGTTGGGTATTTGTTGTTGCATGCGGGCTTTCTTTAGTTGCGGCGAGCGGGGGCTACTCTTCATTGCAGTGTGTGGGTTTCTCACTGTGGTGGCTTCTCTTGTTGCAGAGCATGGGCTCTAGGTGTGCAGGCTGCAGTAGTTGTGGCACTTGGGCTCAGTAGTTGTGGCTCGTGGGCTCTACAGTGCAGGCTCAGTAGTTGTGGCACACGGTCTTAGTTGCTCCACAGCATGTGGGATCTTCCTGGACCAGGGCTTGAACCCATGTCCCCTACATTGGCAGGCGGATTCTTAACCACTGTGCCACCAGGGAAGGCCCAGTGAATATCTGCTTAATTCACTTTAGTGAATAACTCCAACCGTGCCAGTCACATTTTTTCTCACTTAGTGTATCTGAATCTCCCATAGTTGTGTAAATTGGGCACAATCTGTTTTCAGCCCACTTTTAAATGGAAGTGTTTTATGTTATGTGTAGATTAATCATTAGTACAAAGCAGGAAGTATAGCTTCTGTAACTCTGTTACCATCTTGATATATTTCACCGAGCTTTTCCTTTACTGAAATTTCCCATGTCTAAAAATGGGAGTAGTAAGTCTGCTGTTAATCTGCTTTGAGGAAATGCAATTTTAGTCTGTGATCAAAATAATTTAGGTTTAAGAAGAAAGTACTAAAATTAAGTTTTGGGAGGGGAGTGGTCCTTAAAATGCATATTTTAGGTACTTGACTTAATGATAGTTCATATTTTAAAATTGATAAATTGAATTCTATAAAACTTAAAAATTTTTCATTTCCTCTTAAAATTTTATAAATGGAGAAAAAGTTCATCTTTTCTTTTTGTAGAGTAAGGAACACTGGTTTTGTACTGCATCCTTCCTCATAAAGCCAGTTATTCTCCAAAGAGTAAATACTTCAAGTACATGGGCATTTATTCAATTAGCGTTTATCTAGCTTGGTCCTCCTCCTGTTTCCCCTCCTATGTTTAACTTTTTCAGGCCTCAAGGGTACCATTTAACATGTGCTGTGGTGGGAATTGTGCCCTGGTCTAACAAATTAATGTGTCTTCCAAAGCACCTACCTTATTAGTCCAGTGAAGAGAGCAACATCTTACCTTTTCAGAAAGTGTGCCCTTGGGGCAAATAGTGTCATTCAATCCCTCCTCTCAACATTTTGTTATAGTTGTGATATATTAGAAAGAACATCTAGTGTTATCTCGAAAGGGAGAAAGAAATCACCAAAGTCCGAACAGAGCAGTAGTATTTTGTGAGCTTAGTGGTGATGGGGAAATGGTGGACCTGTGTGTCAGAGTGTCAGTTCTCTTTAGCTCTGGTGTGGCTGGCCCACAAGTCTTCCCTGCCATTCTCTGCATGCCCACATCACCTTCAGTAGGCAGCTAGATGCTGGAAAGCATTTGGGGTGTGGGTGATGCCCCATGCAGTTTTCTTTGATGGGCACCAAAAGTGCAGCTTTTTTTTTTTTTAAATAAATTTATTTATTTGTCCGTGTTGGGTCTTTGTTGCTGCACGCAAACTTTCTCTAGTTGCAGTGAGCAGGGGCTACTCTTCGTTGTGGTGCGCGGACCTCTTCCTGCAGTGGCTCCTCTTGTTGCGGAGCATGGGCTCTAGGCACGTGGGCTTCGCAGTTGTGGCACGCGGGCTCAGGCTCAGTAGTTGTGGCTCATGGGCTCTAGAGCACAGGCTCAGTAGTTGTGGTGCACGGGCTTAGTTGCTCTGCGGCATGTGGGATCTTCCCAGACTAGGGCTGGAACCTGTGTCCCTTGCTTTGGCAGGCAGATTCTTTTTTTTTATTTTAAAGAGTGTGCTTTTTTTTGTTTGTTTGTTTGCTGCGTTGGGTCTTCGTTGCTGTGTGCGGGCTTTCTCTAGCTGAGGGCAAGCGGGGGCTACTCTTCGTTGCGGTGCGCGGGCTTCTCATCGCAGTGGCTTCTCTTGTTGCAGAGCATGGGCTCTAGGTGCATGGGCTTCATTAGTTGCGGCACGCGGGCTCAGTAGTTGTGGCTCATAGGCTCTAGAGCACAGGGTCAGTAGTTGTAGCTCACGGGCTTAGTTGCTCCGTGGCATGTGGGATCTTCCTAGACCAGGGCTCGAACCCTTGTCCTCTGCGTTGGCAGGCGGATTTTTACTGCGCCACCAGGGAAGCTCTGGCAGGCGATTCTTAACCACTGTGCCACCAGGGACGTCCCAACAGCTGTTGCTTTTTATTTTCATTACTGATGAATGCATTAATTTGGAACTGACAGCTTCTCAGTTTTAATAGTGAGTATGGTACCATGTTTCTAAGAACAATGTAATTATCTCAAATTTTGAGCCATTATGTGGGAGATAGTAAAATGAATATACCCTAGCAATATTAGGTCACCAAGAAACTGTATAATTAAATGGGCATCTCTTTGATAGAGAAATAAATGAGTCCCACTCCGTTTTCATGTGCATTTCAGGGCCATTCTTGACAACCAATCATACGTGAGATTAAACTTAGGTCTATTGTTTTGGTGTAATTTTTGTGAGTTGGTTGAGATGTTAACAGCAACTGTGGTCATTCAAAAAATGGCTATTCACACCTGGACTATTTTGCAATATAAGCCCTAGTTCTTGTTAAATAATTGTATGAGACTGCTGTTTTTGCTGTCATATGTATGTTTGACATTTTAGTACTATATCTCCCCTTCTTTATTAGTTTTTGTCATATGAAACTAGGTAATTTAGAAAGAGCCATTTTCCTTTCCTACGTTTTTAATCTGGCTGTTAGTATTTAGCTATATTGAATTTTAGATGCTTTCATCTTACTTAAAATACAAATACTTAAATATACACCCAAAAACTTACCTCTAATTCTGCACTCAGAACATTGAATAAAAGAAAAAATATTATTACATGACTTTAGATAAATAGAAACCACAGACTGCTAAAGTCACAAATAAGGAAAAATAATTATAGATCACTGGGATTTACACTGGGACATGGTCATACAGGAGGCTGGGAAGTTAAAGCTCATATAACACTTTTGACTTATCTTACTATATTATTGTCTTTTCTTTCCTTTTGACAATGTGAGTTCTGATGTGAAATTTCCTCTTGGGTTTCTTACCTGTTAACAGTTGACATCATAATTTTTAGTATCAAGGGAATATTTTAAACTAAATAAAGATAGGAATTTTTTTTACTTCTGGGTATTTATATACTAATTCTACTAGTACAGAAATGGAATAAAAATGCCCAGTGGTTATTTTAAAATTCTCAGATTATTTATTTTCACTTGAGTATTAGTTTCCCTAATTGTTAGTTTGGTTTGTTCAGCAGAAATTACACATGAGTTTTCAGTGATCTGTTGTTTTCATTGTCACAATGGACCAGATTTATATCCTGTATAAACCGTGGGGAGTCTATGGGGAAAAATTACCATATATGGAAACTTTCCTTATAGAATCCCCATGGAGTTACACAGGATGTGAATAGAATTGTTATGGATTCTAAGTTGCAAAAGTCACTGACAATGTGTATTTTGAACATTAATAGTAGTTATCACATTAAATTATGTTCAAATACTATTACATTTTCAATACAAAACCATATGGAACACAAGAATATGAATTGTATGGTCATTTTAAAATTGTTTTACAAAGCGTATTTATATCCCACCATTTTTTTCCTAATAAGTGTAAAACATTCATTAACACACTTATTAGTGTGTCTTTAATTAGAAAATGCCAGTTTTGAATTATTTAAAAGTCCTGTAATGTAGTCACATTTGCTGTGCTGGAGTAGTAAATTGTAATATTTTCTCTATAGAGATTTTGCTTTTATTAATAATGGATTCAGATAATTGTGAACTGAAGGACCAAGATATAGTTTAATACATGTTGTAGAAATGGCAGCAACCACGTGCCAGATACAGTGGCTAAGTGCAGAGACTCTGGTGCTTGATCGCCTGGATGCAAATAACGGCTTTACCACATTCTGTCAGGGTTTGGCCATCTACCATCTAAGCTCTTGGGGCCCAAAATGTGGCTGATCCAATGACCTCTTGATGTTAGGGGAATCTGCCTTTTTGGGCCAGGACATCTGCATCAGGGTAACGATTATCAAGGGTCACTGTGGAGATTAGACTCTGGCAGTGCGAAAGACTGGCTGAGGAAAGGGAAATCTCACTTCCTAAGACTGGGTGGAAGTTCCATCACGGGGATCTTTGAAGGGACCCCGTAGGAGATTTGAAGGGAGGAGACAGCATGAAACTGATGAAATAGGTCAGGGTTGGCAAATGCCCAGCATATTTCTCACTACTGGTCATCCCTGTGGCAGACATCACTAACTGGTCACAGCACTTTTGTAGAATTGCCTTAAGTCATAAAGGGTTGAAATGTTTTCCTCTTAAAACACTTATCTGTGCAAGTGTTTTCCACATTAGTGTGAACAATAGTCACATGAATAAATATTTAAATAAACTTGAAAACAATTATTGAACTAAGAAAAAAAATTAGGAATCTTAAGTGTTCCAGTAATATCCCTTTTTATATAAAATAAACATACCATTCTGTGTTACATTGTGATTCTCAGTAATATCAAAATAATTCAGAGCTGCTTCTCGTTTTTTTTTTTTTTTTTAATTTTTTTTTTTCTTTATTTTTTTGGCCGCGTTGGGTCTTAGTTGTGGCATGTGGGATCTTTTGTTGCATCGTGCAGGCTTCTCTCTAGTTGTGGTGCTCGGGCTTCTCTCTCTAGTTGTGGCGTGCGGGTTTTCTCTCTCTAGTTGTGTCACACGGTTAGTTGCCCCATGGCATGTGGGATCTTAGTTCCCCGACCAGGGATCGAACCGGCGTCCCCTGCATTGAAAGATGGATTCTTTACCACTGGACCACCAGGGAAGTCCCCGCTACTCTCTTTTGAATGAACTTTACACCAATTGAAGACATATCCCCAGAGTGTAGCAGCATACCTAACATATACACTAAGCACTCATTCTTTGAAATTTGAATCTGCTGTGGCTTAATGTAATATTGAAAATATGATGTGTGGGCTTTATAGGGGATTGATACTCAGTTTAATTAAATTTTCCAGGCTAAGGAGTTTATCACACATAACTGGCACATATCAGAAATATGTCAGTGGACAACTCTTACCTGTCACCCTTCAGGCAGGAGTAGGTGACAATATGGACTTTTATTATTAAGCCCAAATTTGTTAGAGGTAAACTGCCATTTACTGATACTTTGCTATGTACTGTTAACTTGACTACATCTCATCTAAGTTCACTTATCATTTTTTTAAGATATTTAAATAAAAATAACGAGGAATTGTAATCATCAGTTCATTTACAGCATGAAAACTGAGAATTGTTTCTTTGCCCATCCTGATGTAATTTTAGGAATGAGAAAAATTATGCTCCATTTCTTTGTGAGAATTTCAGACTAAGACTCAGGCTTATTGGCATGCTTTGGGGAACAGTGAGTCTGCTTGGGATGCGTACCGATTAGGAAACTGCAGTGACTCCATTAGAGTATTGTTTACTACTTCCTTTATCCACGGCTACTTCTAGAACACCTGGGCTTAGCGGGAGGCTTTGGTAGGGTTTGGCCTGGTGATAGTCCACGCATGGGCTTGACTCAAGTCTGGAATTTCTTACCTGAAACTTTCCTAGATTTGTTTTAGTATAACGGTGTTTCAGTTGTCTATTGCTATATAACAAACTACCCCAAAATATAGTAACTTAAAATAAGCATTTATTATTATATTTCACAGTTCTGCAGATTGACTGATTGACTGGAACCACTGGTGGTTCTTATGTAGGGTCTCTAATGTGGTTGCAGTCAGATATCTCCTGGGCTGCAGTCATCTAAAGGCTCATCTGAGCTGGAGGGCCAGGATAGCTCTCCCACATGGATATCAGTTGAGGCTGGCTGTTGACTTGAGGCTCAGCTGAGGTTGTAGGCAGCAATGCCTATTCTTGGTTTCTCTATGAGGTTCAAGCTTCTCAAATCATGGTGCTGGGTTCTCAGAGGAAGCATCCTGTGCCATAGCATCCAAGAGACCCAGGAGGAAGCAGCAAGGTTCCTTATGACCTGGTCTTGGAAGTCTTAGAAGTCACTTCCACCATATTATATTGGCCAAGCAAGTCACTAAGATGAGCCTAGATTCAAAGGGCAGGGAATTGGATTCCTCTTGGTGAGGCAGTGGCAAGAGTGCATTGTAGAAGAGCAAGTAGAATGGAAAATATCTTAGTGGTCATCTTTGGAAAATACACTTTGTCACAAGTTGTTTCCAAGCTCTACTCCGTGAAGTTGGCGCTTCAGGGTTTTGTAAATCAGGGGTCTGCAAACTTTTTCTGTAAAGAGCCAGATAGTGAATATTTTAAACTTGTGGCCCATTCAGTCTCTTTTGCAGCTACTCAACTCTGCCATTGTAGCACAAAAGCAGCCAGAGACAAATGAGTGTGGCTGTGTTCCAAGAAACCTTTATTTATGGATGTGGAAATTCGAATTTTATATAATTTTCACATGTCAAAAAATATTCTTCTTCTTTTGTTGTTTTTTTTCAACTCTTTTAAAATGTAAAAAAAATTCTTAGATCAAGGGCCATACAAAACCAGATGGTAGGCAGACTTTAGCCCATGCGCCTTAGTTTGCTGACCCCTGCTCTTAATATTTGATTTGAATTTCATTTTTAATTGCTAAAAAACCTAAAAGAACAACAGATACATTCATATATTAAAAATAACTAATTTTGATATGTGGGGAACTACTGATAGATGAACTTAGGTTCTCATTGGTTGATGTTATTATTAAATATTATAAATTTGAACTTATAAATGTATGTCAGTTTTACATATTGGGCTCTGGCATAATATTCTGTTTGAGAAAAGGTTGTGTTAAAAATGACTGAAAAAAATAGAACAAAGAAACAAAATCACAGGACATTTGAAGGCTTAATTTCTAGTCTGTTCTCACAATAACACTAGGTAAGACAGACTATGGAGAACTTCTGTTTGATTCAATTTCACAGATATTTATGGAATGGAGAGGAATAGCATGTGATAAGAGTTAAGAGGGCAAAAAGCTTTCAAAAAGTTTAAAGTTCAACTGGATATGGGGGGTGAGGCAGTGAGAGGAGAACAGAGAGGGTTATGATATTAAAACGATATGTTTCTCTTTCAGTTAAAGCAGTGTAAATGAGATTATTTTTGACACAGGTACCCATAAATCAAAGAAAAAATTGGATGTCATTGGAATTGGCATTATATAATAGGCAGAATATGACAAGGGAAGCCAACTTTTTCTTTAAATAATTTTATTGGAGAGCAATATACATATGATAAAATTATCCATTTTTAAAAGTATATCCATTTAAATGTACAGTTTGATGAATTTTGGCAAATGTGTACCTATGTGTAACCATCATTATCAGCACAATCAAAATATAGAACATATCCGTCACCCCACAAAATTACCTTGTGCCAGTTTGCAGTGAATCTCCATGTTTCTAGAATTTCATATAAATGGGATCATACAATGTATACTTGTTTCATTCAGCATAATGTTTTCAGTCATGTTGTTGTGGCTAGTCGTAGTTCATTTCTTTTTTATTACTGAGTAGTAGAAAAAATACATAGTTGGCTCAGCCATTTGCCTGTTGATACTGAGTTGTTTCCTGTTTTTGGTTCTTATGAACAAAGCTGATGTAATTACTCATGTTTAATTCTCTGTGTGGACATATGTTTTCATTTTTCTTGGGTAAGACCTCAATTGTTGAGAAATTGCCAAGCTGTTTTCCGAAATGGTTATATTTTTTTGCATTCCCATCAGCAATGTGTGGGAGTTCAGTTGCTTTATATCTTGTCAGCACTTGATGTTGTCAGTCTCTTTAATTTTAGCTAATCTAATGAGTGTGTAGTGGTATATTGTGATTTTAACTTACACTTCCCTCATCAGCAAATATGTTGAACATCTTTTCACATGCTTATTGACCATTGGTATATCTTCACTGGTGAAGTGTCTGTTCAAATACTTTGACTTATAATTGAATTTTAAGAGTTCTTCATATATTTTGATACGATCTTTTTAAAGACATATGTCTTGATAATATTTTCTTATAGTCTGTAGCTTTTTGTTTTCTTAATGATGTTACATTTTTAATTTTCATAAAATACAGTTTTTCAGTGTCTTGTGTCCTATATAAATTTTTTTCCTAACCTAAGGTCGTAAAGGTTTTTCTCCCAAACGTTTTATATGTTTTGCTTCTATGTGTACTATGATCCATTTTCAGTAAATTTTTGTGTATAGTGTGGGGTAATGATGGACATTTATTTTTTTTCCGCCAAAATTCAGTTGTTCCAGCACCATTTCTTGAAAAGACAATCCTTTCCCCATTGAATTGGCAACTTTATCAAAAATCAGTTGTCTCTCTATTTTATTCCAGAGATCTCTATGTTTATCCTTAGGCCATGGTATTATAGTCTTGATTGCTACAGATTTATGATTCCTTTTGAAATCAAGTAGTGTAAGCACTCCAGTTCTGTTCTTTTTCAAAATTGTTTTGGCTATACTTGATTCTTTCATACCCATAGAAATTTTAAAATTTGCTTGTCAATTTCTACAAAAAGTCCTACTGGTATTTTGATTGAGAGTGTTTAATCTATAAAGCAGTTTGGGGGGAGTTGATGGTTTAACAATTTTGAGTCTTCCAATTCATGAACATGGTATATCCATCCTTTCATTTAAGTCTTCTTTAGTTTCTCTCAGCAATGGTAAAATGAGTTATGAAATTAAAAGAATAGTTGGGGTTTCTTTTTTTCACTGGTAAAAGAATACTTATCTGGAGTAGAGTAACTTACCTCACCCACTGAATATTTGTTTCTAGGGAAAGTATAGTAAAATGTAAAAGTTGGTGGTATTAGTAAAATCTCATTAATTCAAATTTGGAAGACTTGCTTGAACTTGTGAAAAGTCTTAAATAGCCTGAAAAAATGAGACTTTACTAAACACATGTTGTCATGTAGAAGTCTTTGGGGAGATATATTTTAACAAATAGATAAGCAGAGTTTGTATATTTATGTAAAATGCTGTTTTTACAGCACTTAAAACATTTGCTCTCTCAACATGATAAACTACTTCTTTCTTCCTCTTGTTTGTTATCTTAGGAAATCACTTTCTTATATTTTAGAAGTAAATTTACTACAGTTTTTACCTAAATATTCACATTTCTTTAATTAGAAGGATCTGAACTTACAAATTTTTATATTTAGAAACAGGATCCCTCTTCCTATGAAACTGGTCCTATAGTCCTACTGGGTTACCAGCCTTTTTAAGAGTCTATTAAATCTATTGATCCTTATGATTTCAAGAGATTTTAAGACAACCTCTCTCTAAAATTACATTCAGGATGGCATTTGTCACCTTTAAAAGTTAAATTGAATTTGAATTGACTTTATTTTTTTAAGAATGTTTTCTAATTATTTGACACTAGTTGTGATAATTTCCAAAGTTTTCAAACTTTGTGAAGCCAGATTTGATAGAGATTGAATTGACCTGACATAGCATATTATGTATATGCATTATAAATATGAATCAGTAAACATTTATCTAATGCCTAAAGCAACTAACATCAAATCCCCCCACCCTTGTTTTAAGAAGCTTATAAAACAGCAGTCCTGTAATAACCCCCAGTTAACTAACGTAGTCTTTTGAAAACTATGGGGATGAATATACTTAATGGATTATGAGTTCATCTGTACTGACTTTCTCACCCTTTTTCTGAGTTGGTTCCAGGTAGCCCTACTATATTAGTTATTTTTGGTGTAAGTATATAGCACAATGCTTCAGAACCTGGGAGTTGAGACAGACAGACAAGGGGGCCTAGTTTTACTCAGTAGCTGTGAGCATCTTATCTCAGCCTTAGTTTGTTCATCTGTAAAATGGATATAATAGGTAACCTCATGAGATTCTTATAATTCTTAAGTGAAATAGGTAGGTAGGGGGACAAGCCCTTAATGGCACATAAGCAATCAATAGTTTAATTATTTTTAAAGTTTTCCATACCAGAAATACTACATAGTATATGTATATTGGTTATGAGATGGAGTATAATTGAGGGTAGAAATGGCAGCATCAGATGTATACAAATTGAAAAGAATGAGAAAAAATAATTTTAAATGAAAAAGTTATTATTTGGTCCCTGCCATCTGGCAGCCTATATTCTCAGGGGACAGGATGAATGAAATATATATAAAATTCATGCATATATACTTTATTTTAATATTGATTTGTAGAAACGTTTTCATACATATACAGTTACCTAAGATAAGTTACCTAAGATAAGTGTTCTTGCTTCTCTTTATATCCACAGTCTCCTCGCTTCTGGTATTATTCTCGTGGGTTTCTGTAATAGTCACCTTAACTTGTCTTCTTAGCTCCCCTTCCACCATGCCTAGGTGATTTTTTTGCCTCTTTAAAAAAATTGAGATATAATTAACATACTATAAAATGCACAGCTATTGTCTTCTATTAGTTTTGACAATTTCACATGCACCTATAAGCACCACCCAAGTAAGATATAGAGCATTTCTCATCACTTCAGAAAGTTCTCTTGTGCCTTTTCCAAATGGTTTCCCTCATCACTAGGCAGTCATTTTCTGATTTTTATGATTTAAGATTAGTTTTGCCTTGGAGTTAATGTATGTGGAATTACACAATTTGTATTCTTTTATGTCAGCTAGCTTGCTGATCATGTTTTCCAATGGCCAACAGCTGTTCAAAAACTCGATGACTCTGCTTTTTGAACTAAATATAAACTTTTTGCCCAGGTGTTTAAAGCTAGCCACCATACGGTTGCCACTTTCCTCTCCTGGCTTAACTCCCACTACTACTCTGTATTTATTATTTGCTTTTTCCTGAGTGCCTTTTCTCATGCAAGAGCCTCTATTTGGATCTTACCTCTATTTCCAGCTATTCAAATCTTAACCATTCTCTAACTCTTTGAAGTTCATCTCAGGTACCAGTTACTCTATGAATTTTCCTGGTTCTCCTAATGTGATGGTTCTCAAGCACTTTTTTTTTTTTAATCATCATCCCATGGTCATCATCATAGAAACTTCTTTTGCACACAGAACAATTATTCTCAACTTTTCCAACATCATCCTTCTCCTGTCCCCTACCCCTCTAATCACTGCTCCCTACCAAAACGCATCCCACATTTTTGAATACCCTGTTGCACTTTTTAATGAAGGGTGCATGGTTCCTGGTTTACATGCTCTGGAATCTGACTTTTGAGGCTGAAATTCTCATTCTGCCCACTGTATGACCTTGGGTAGATTAACTAATTTCTCTGCACCTCAGTTTCTTCCTCTGTAAAATGGACATATGTATCGCATACTATATCATGGGCTGTTGTGAGTTTTTAAATGCAATTAAATGCTTATTACTTAGTAAAGACTCAATAAATGTTACCTATTATTATTAGGTATTATCATATTGGAGTTTTTATGTTATTGCTTTATACTTCCAATTGCATTGCATTTTCCCTGTGACTTGGGTGTATTCATCTTAGTGGCTGTCAAACTAAACAATAATAGTAATTTGTCCATTTAATAGTTTTCTGTATGAAAGTCTATGATGTGTTGGGAGATTTATTTAAAGACAGAATATTAGTGGTTCTGGGTTTTGTGCTTAATTCACCTAACACCTGTATTTATTTAATCTCATGTTTCAGGGCCTCTTTCTTATTAAACACAATAATGTCAGGAGAATGTGAATGGAATTCATACCTTTGTAGTGGTACCATATTTTATCTTATCTCAAGCTGATATTTAAGGAGAATCTTTTAAATACAAATAATCATTCCCTAATTTTTCTGATTTATATGTTTGTAGTTTTGTTTGTTAGATTTTCTTAAAGTCATGCATATCTGTAGTTCTTTTTTTTTTTTAAGCTTCATGATACTTTGATATAGATGCTGCAGCATGCTTTGCATTGCTTAACCTCCATTTAAATGGATTAGTGGCATTTGATAAACTTTTTTCTTTTCTTTTTTTTTTTCGTCTGCATTGGGTCTTCTTTGCTGCGTGCAGGCTTCCTCTAGTTGCAGCGAGTGGGGACTACTCTTTGTTGCGGTGTGTGGGCTTCTCATTGCGGTGGCTTCTCTTGTTGCAGAACATGGGCTATAGGCGCATGGACTTCAGTAGCTGTGGCATGTGGGCTCAGTAGTTGTGGCTCGCAGGCTCTAGAGTGAAGGCTCAGTAGTTGTGGTGCACGGGCTTAGTTCCTCCACGGCATGTAGGATCTTCCTGGACCAGGGCTCGAACCCGTGTCCCCTACATTGGCAGGTGGATTCTTAACCACTGCACCACCAAGGAAGTCCCTTGATAAACTTCTTGATGCTTAATTGGAATGCACAGAATTATCACTATTTAAGGAAAATAGTAGGGAAATAAAAGACCTATGAGTTTACTTTGGGGTTTATTTCTTTTAGGTTTTATACTAGCATGTATCAGAGATGTTTTTGTTTGTGTAAGGGGGAACAGACAGCAGCATTACTACTCTTTGCAGTATTTGTGTGTATCATGAAAGACTTTTACTGTGGTGTTGCAACATGCCTTGCTTCCCTTCAGGCTTTCACTAAGCAAATACAATCTGTGCTTACATTTGATTTCATGCAGAGGATTGGAGAGTTGGGTTTTTTAGATATAAAATACCCAGGTCCCTGAGTCTTTGGGTCTTCATCGGCTGGTTATTCATCAGCTGCACACCTGACTATCATCCATTTGTTTTTAGTATTAAATTGACCTTTTCCAGGCTCTCTTGTTGAGGAAGTTGGAGTCTGCATAACACCAGCTGTGTGTGGTGTCAGAATGGAACAATAATTCAGGGATACAGAGTATGCCTCGCCTTTGTTTCCTGAAATTGTGCATTGATTCCTTTTGTCAGTAGAATATTTCAAATGAATGAAAGCAACATTTTCTATTTTTAGTTATTGGGGGAGGGGTATTTGCTTTAAAAAGCAAATAACCTGTCTGAAATTTCAAATTTTATTCAGTACATCTAATTTGCTTAAAGTAAAACACACATATGTAGGAGAAATTTTAACTGTCTTCAATGTCATGGTTGTCAGACCCTTTCTCTTCACAGCAACTTGATTATTTAAAGTTATTTTTTAGGCTTTTTCATTTTTAATAAAGGAAATATATCCATTCTAACTACTTCTGCCAGCACGAGAACAGTTTTTTTTCACGAATATTTTCAGGAATTTTTCTGTCTGACATTTTAAAGTAGATAAAAATGGATTATGTTTATAGAGTTAATATTTCCTTTCCTTTGGCGTTGAATGTACTATAATTTGTAGCTTCCGAAAATTAGGGTTAGTCTAGTTTTTTTTTCTTCCCCTGGGTACGTTCTTTGTAGAATAGGTAACCCTCAAAGAATTTGTTAGTTCAGGATCTAATATGAATCAATAAATATTTTCTGCTAACTATTATGGATAACCAGATGATTGGGAGTTCTTGAGACACATACAGAGAAATATATAGCTTTATGTGTACTTTATAAATCATTCTGGAGATTTCTTAGGATATTGGCATTAAAAGCCTGAGGTACTGATTTTTCTTTTTCTGACCTGGACTGCATTTGTGGAGGACCCAGGCTGACAAGTAAAATAGTTCCTTGCTGTTTAATAAATCTTGCTGGGAGTTGTTTATTATGGTTTGGGAAGCTCATTCCATGCATTAAGACTTGACTTTCCTGTGTTTTCTTAGAACTCCTCGCTCCTGAAATACTAAAAATTCTGCTTTGCCTTCCGTGTGGCTGGGCCACCTCCCTATTAGTGACCCATCCTCTTTGGCAGTCAGCTCACGTTATCAGTGATTGGATGTCAGGCCAAATGATGCAGCATATTTTATTTTATCATTTCTGTTGTGTAGGACCCCCCAAAACATCATGTCTGGAATAAGGGACATTATGACATGTATAGTGAATCAGTAGAACTAGATAGGAAATTCCTCAGTATTTTACTCATTGAGCTGACTGGACTTCTATTTAATTTTTTGCTTTTGAAAATTAGTAGTAGAAATAAGGCTAAGTAACAGCTGTGCTAGGCTTTATACTCTTAGTTTCCTTCCCAGTCACTATGAAAATGAGGCATGATCGTTTAAGCTGCCTTTTCAGAGAACCCATTTTGTATTTTGAAAAAGTAGTTGCGTAATAATAAAATGCCCCACATGTGGTGGAAAAACCACAACTGCTCGAATCTCCCAATCCAATCTTCAGTTTAAAATCCTGTCCTAGGGGTGGAAGTAGATGTGGTAACAATGTCAGACTTTTTTTTTTTCCGTGCCATTTTTCAGCAGTTCAGCCTAAAGGTCCATTGTACTCTTACAAAATCCAGGAGGTCACTTCATAATAACCAAATTTAAAAGCTGATGGTTGGAGCCAGCATTCTGTCTCTAGGATCGCTGGCAATATAAGTAGAGAGAGCAGCTCTGCCCTGAACAGTTGCCATGGAAGCCACACGGACAGCCAGAGCAATTGCCTGTGCCATGTTTTGTGAGGCAGCCTTTCCCTTAAACATTGGTATTTTATGCTGGTGATTAGAAGAATTTGGCATTTGGGAGCAAGGCCCTGTGACCTTGTATTTTTTATGAAAATGCACAGCATTGAAGTTTTATGTTATGCCCTTAATACACAGTCCTACCACAAAAGCTTCCTGAGGAGAGCCAATTTCAGGCTGAAGAGGAAAAGATTTTATGATGCTATTCAAACTGACCAAGGCTCTCAAATGTAATGGATTAGAATGAGGTGGAAAACAGACAAGCCTATGGTAAGATGGATCCAAAAAGGTTGATCCTAGCCTCTGACCATCACCTCTTGCATTGACTGGACCCAAGTTATCAATAGAGAGTTTCTTTTGGTCAGGATAATTGAAGTGCTTTGATCTTTTCAAATTCTCCTGTTGGAGATGGAGGGAATATTTTATTCAGTTTTCATGAAACTATTAAAATTATCTGTTACATGTTCAGCACACTGTGCCTCACTTAAAGTTTTAAAAAAAAATTTTTTTAATTGTTCTTATGTTCCCTAAGGGCTTTTACTACTAGCCTGCTTCTGAAATGTGTAAGGGAGGGATCAAATGAGACTTCTTTTAATTAATTATATAGCAAATAGCATAATTGTGAATTTCATGAAATTGTTTCTAGATGGAGTTGAATCTAATATCTGACATTATAGTTTAGCTAATTACTTCCCAACATTTAAACTGTCTAGCCAGTGGTAAATGGATGCTTTGAGAAATAATTTTCTGTAGTAGGCTTCTGGGGAATGTTAGTGTTAGTCTGTATAGGAACAAGAGTGACCCCAGACTGCATTGAAATAGTTGTTTCAGATACTTGTGCTCAGCATGTGGAGATGTTGAGGGTAGTTTTTAAAGTAAAAACTCTTAGTGCCTTTTGTTCTTTAAGGGGGATGATGGAGGAAGGAGGAAGCTAGACTTTTTATCACTACCGCCTTAAGTGAAAAATACCTTATGGATATTGGATGCTAACAAGGTAGTCTAATGTGACAGCTTTTCAAAGGGATAGTTGTAGGCAGATATAATGTGATAACTGTTCTGTAATTTGCCTGGAGTCCTCTTCATTGCTAATGGTCATTCCTAAGCCAATTGGAAAGGAGTCCCAGTTTACTAAGGAGACCACAGTGAATGGCCAGAATTGAGCAGTTCCTACTGCTAAGAAGCTTTTGTTCACTTCGGTTCCTGCAGTAACCAGTGCTGGTCAGTTTTAGTCCTCCTTATAATTAAGAGTTTCCTCCAGTGAGTATTGATTGATACCTAATGACATTTTTATTCCTCACGGCTAGGGTGAGAGCTACTTTTAAAACATGAAACCACTTTAATCCTTTTAGTGTACATCTAAAATAACATATTGTTTCTTTAGCACACCAAAGTTCATTTTCATTGTAGACATCTTGAATAATACAAATAATGAGAAAAGGGAGAGAGAAGAAAAAGAAGGCCCTGAGCTTTGGAGCCAGATGGACTTGGGATTGAATCCTGGTTCTGCCCCTTACTGGGCAAGTGATCTTTGGTCATCTTATAATCTTTCAACAGAGAACAACACCCAGCCCATGCTGAAAGGGTTAATGAGATAGTATATATAAATATCTTAAAACAATGCTCCACATACAGTAAGTGTTGAATATGTACTTATACAAGTATAAATACGAATAAACATGTATTGAATACTTGTAGGTTGATGTACTGAGGGATTTACAATATAGATAGATCTATATATAAAGGTGTATATGTGTGTAAATTCTAGTGAACGTCTTCAGCTGTGTCTTTAAAGCAGAGTGCCCTGCTCAATAAGTGGGAGGCTTTATGATTATTCATAACATCCCAAATCCTCTCCCTTGGTGATAACTTCTCTATTTGTTTTAACATAAAATAGTCTTTGAGTGATATATGTATAAAAGGATATCGCTTTCTATATACTACTTTGCAATCTACTTTTTTCATTTAGCACTATTTTATAAATATTTTACACAATGCCAAATTTAACAGCCATAGATTTTTTTTTACATTTATTTATTTATTTAAAAAATTTTTATTGGAGTATGTAATGTTGTGTTAGTTTCAGGTGTATAGCAAAGTGAATGTTATACATATACATATATCTACTCTTTTTTAGATTCTAGCCATAGATTATTTTGCTGTAGGTTGAAACCTTTTTAAACTAATCCTTTACTAATGTTAAGTTTTTTGTTTGTTTTTGTTTTCATTTTATCTCCTATAAACATGTGTAGTAAACATTCTTGTGGTTAGATCTTTGCACATAATGATGCTTTTTTCCTTAGGATAAATTCCTAGAAGGTAGTATTAAAGGACAAAAGGCATGCAAGAATTTAAAATACTTGGTTCCTATTACTAGATTACTCCGGGAATTTGTACTCCTTTGGTATATATTTTACAAATGTATTTGTGTAAACTCAGAACTTATAAGGTTATGAAAGAATGCAGTAATATCATTTACTTTCTCTCTTTTGTATAAGAAAAAGCTTTTAATTTTATTTTTTTTAATTTATAATTTTTGTGTAAAAGAAAGGTGGCTGCAGTGAATCCCTTCTCCCTATTCTGCACCTGTGCAGGTCCCAGCAGGGTGGCTGGGGCCCTCCGTTAGGCTGTGATCTTGGTGTGTCTGGTTTGAGCTCAGTTTGCTACAGTTGGCCCACCTCTTTATAGTCATAGACCATACTGTCTATCCTAGCCAGTCATCCTGCAAAACTTGGACAGCAGTCCCAAGGGAAAGAATCTGCTGTGGGAGCTACAAGAGCCCAAGAAGCTTCATTAGTAACATGCTTGCTCATGAAAAGAGTTCTTTTTAAGAAATTCAGACACTATCAATTGGTAAGAATGTATTTATGCTATGAACAATAAATGACACACTTAAATTGAGCAAGTTGCATCATAATAAGTCTCTAGGGAGTGGTCACTGGTAAACTTTATTTTAAAGATTGGAGTCTTAATCTGCTGATCCAGTTCATTTCTTTGCCAATGGATCCAGATGTATCTGTTTGTCACTATGGAGTATTGACAGGTGCCAGGTTTTTTTTTTTGGAAACCATCACTGGTAGGGAGAGTTCCTGATATATTTAGACTTCCATATTTGCATTTAATATAGCCTATGCAATAATATCATTGCCAAAACGTCTATAATTAACTCTGAATTAATCTAGTGTCTTGAACAATATTTTTCTTGTTTTATTCTATAAAACCAGTTCATGGAATTACACACACACACACACACACACACACACACACACACACACACACACACACACACACACACACCATCAAACCTTACTATTCACTGGTTTGGGTTTTATTTTTTTCCTTTTCTTCTTCCCTCCTCTCTCCACTGTGTATTCCACCCCTTTTCTTTGGATTGAGTTAGACTTACCTTCAGTAGAAGATACTTCCTGAAAATTCAAGGATTTCTCTAGGGAAGGCTTTAAGGACTGTATCTGCTTTGTGGTGTGAAGCCTCTGAACATGAGCAAGAAAACCTGGGTGATGTGTGTGCAAATGTATTAGCTACTTTCTATTTAAAGGGCTTAGAAATGTGTCATTCTGAAATACAGGATTGGATTTTTACTGCGTATTCATTTTTTCTTCACTGAGGATAAATGTAATTTTGGTAGGTAAGCAAGCAGATTGGTTATTCGTTGCAAATCCTGCTGTTGCTGGAGTGTTCTGCGTTTCTCCTCAGGTGAAGCCTAGAGACGTTTATGTGCCAAGGAATCATGTTACAGTAACTAAATTAGCAAGAGCTATGAGACAGTGGTATGGATACTTTTAGAGAATTGATGTTAGCAAGGAATGAAGGTCTGAAAAGCAGTTGCTACTTTAATTGCAACTTTAATTCATTAATCAATAATTAATGCTTGATTAATGCTTGGTGCTAACTGGAATGTGTCCCTCTTTTCCATACATTTTCTCCTATGTTATTTCTCTTGCATTATTACTGTGTATCCATATATATTGTCTTTTAATAAGATCAGTTTTCTCACATATAAATTCCCCTTCTGTCTGCATACCTATGTTCCTCTTTTCCTAAAATAGCTGTACAGGTTATTTCAGCACAGCATATTTTGCTTTAAAGAAAAATAAGAAAGTCCTTTTCCCGGGCTTCCCTGGTGGCGTAGTGGTTGAGGGTCCGCCTGCCAATGCAGGGGACACGGGTTCGTGCCCTGGTCCGGGAAGATTCCACATGCCGCGGAGCGGCTGGGCCCGTGAGCCATGGCCGCTGAGCCTGCGCGTCCGGAGCCTGTGCTACGCAAAGGGAGAGGCCGCAGCAGTGAGAGGCCCGCGTATCGCAAAAAAAAAAAAGAAAGTCTTTTCCCTAAACTGCATGCCCATACTTGTGGTAAGCAGAATAATGACCTCCAAAGATGTCCATGTCCTCATCCCTGGAACCTGCATATATATAATATTAAATGGCAATGGAAAATTAAGGTATCAGTTGGAACTAAGGTTTTTAATGAGCTGACTATAAAATACAGAGATTATCCTGAATTATCTAGGTGGTCCCAGTGTACTCACAAAAGGTCCTTTAATGTGGAAGGGGGAGGTAGAAGAAGAGGCCAGAGTAATGCGATGTGAGAAGAGCTCAACCTGCTGTTGCTGGCTTCGAAGTTGGAGGAAGAGGGCCTCGAGCCAAGGAATGTGGGTGGCCATGTGTAACCTTCCAGAAATGTTTTTGTGTAGTAAATTCACGCATATATTTCTCATCCTTTTATTTCATACAAATGGGAGCTTTTTAATCTATACTTTTATATTCCTTGAGTTATTGCTTTTTAGATCAGGTGTTGAAAAGATATTGTAGAGACTATCATTTAGATCGATTATATATTTTTAGAAAAACAGCTTCCTAGTATTCCTTTATATGGTTGTACAACAGTTTAAATAGTCCTCTATTGATAACTATTAGGTTGTTTTCAGTTTTGGCTGTTACACGTTGTCTTAAACCTTTGAGGCTGCTATAACAAAATATCATAGTGTGGGTGGCTTATGGACAGCAGAAATGTATTTCTCACAGTTCTGAAGGCTGAGAAGTCCAAGATCAAGGCACTAGCATGGTTGGATTCCAGTCAGGGCCTGCTTCCTGGTTCTTGCTGTGTCCTCACATGGCAGAAGGACAGGGGAGCTCTTTGGGGTGTCCTTAGGGTTAGGATTTAACATGTGAATTTTGGGGGTACATAAACATTCAGCTACAGCACAAGTCTTTGTGAACATGCATAAGTATATTTTCAACATAAATCCCTAAAAATGGAGTATATGGAGAAGTTTATGATTTTAAAATTTTGATGGTTATTGCCAATTTACTTTCCAAAGAGGCTATCCAAGGTATACTCTGTTTTATAGCCTCTGTCTGGGCTAGAGTGTACTTTGATTTTTAGTCACAGTGAAATGGAAAGAGCAAAACACTAAAAGACAGAGATCAGACAGACTGTCACTCTCTTTATTCCCAATTAAACACAATGTCAAACACTGTTTCCTGATTTCCAGGCTTCAGTTATGCAGATGATCTGGGTCTTAGAGCCAGTGTGGTTCCTTTGGCAGTGATGAGAATGGGACAGCAGTTGGGGTGCCCATGTCCTGCAGCCTAGTTCCTGTGGGATGACTGTGTAACCCTAGCAGGGGAAGGAAGGTGGTCTGATGTCCAACCTTGTCTTTTCCCTTACTTGGGATACTGATGCACTCAGAAACACAATATTTAGCTAGTGTGCATGATTCCTGAGTATAGTTCTGTTTTGGAAATACGCAGCCTGTTTCTAGAAGGGGCACAAGACTTTGACATATTAATTTTTCAATGACAGGTAAGATGTTTGCCTCATGAGCTGGAAAAATCATGTAGCATTTGAAGGGGCCCTGGACGTGGGGTACAGGACATTGTCTTCCAAGAGTCTTCCATAAGACATCATCAGCAATAATGTATGAAAATACCTGCTCACTTCACTTTCATCAAGTTAGTCTGAACAAACTTAAAAAAATGACAATTCTACCACTTCCTAGCTCTGTGATGTTGGGATAATTACATAGTTTTCTCACCTATAAAATGAGGATAATAGTACATAGGAAGCATGATCATTTTTCACAGTTACTATTACTCTTTGTCAACCTGATGAGTTTAACTGTTTCTTTAATTTTTAATGAGGTTGAACATTGTTAAATATGTTTAAAAATTTTTATTGATGTATAATTGCTTATTTTATATTAAGAAGGTTAATTGTTTTTCTGCCATCTACTTTTCAAATAAACTTTTCCAGTTTGTCATTTATCTTTTGTCTTTATTTGTGGAATTCTTCCCTCATGCAGATATTTCAAATATTTATGTAGTCAGATGTTTTTGTGTTGTTTTGTTTATAGCTTTTTCTTTGTGTCTTGCCTACAAAGGCCTTCCTTCTACAAGATTTAAAAAAAATTATTAGGACTTCCCTGGTGGCACAGTGGTTGAGAGTCCGCCTGCCGATGCAGGGGACACGGGTTCGTGCCCCGGTCCGGGAGGATCCCACATGCCGCGAAGCGGCTGGGCGTGTGAGCCATGGCCGCTGGGCCTGCGCATCCGGAGCCTGTGCTCCGCAACGGGAGAGGCCACAACAGTGAAAGGCCCATGTACTGCAAAAAAAAAAAAAAAAAAAAAATTATTAAAACCTCCCATATTTCCTTCTAGAACTTTTACACTTTTTTTTTTTTTTTTACTTTTCAATCTTTGATCCACCAATAGATTTTTTTCTCTTTTCAAGGAAAAATTTATGCAATTAAATAGTAGAATGAGATTTGGCATAATCTTTAGGGTCTTTATGTTAAATATAATGTTTTAACAGAGTGGTACTGCTCAGTATATATTCTTTCATTAACGATGATAATAAATAATTGTTTTTTACTTTTGAAGTTTTCAGTATAACTATTTAGGGGTGGGATACGTAGTGTTTTGGACCATAATTGCAATGCAAAACAAATCACCTTTCTGTTTTTAAATTATCATAGTAATCGATAAAGCATTAGGCATTCAGGAATGAGTTATCGTTGAAGCATCACAAAACATGCTGCTAATAATCGATCTTTGGAATACCTTGCTATTATCTAAGTCCACTCTCTGATGTCTGATACATAGCAGTTTGGAGGAAGAAAATGTGTTCAGTCTTAGTAATTTTTTGTTTTGACTTAAGCTTCTCAGTGGGGGAATAAAGATTAATTACTTATGCCTTATAGTCTTAGAGTTTTTATTTGAAATTGATTTTGATAAACACAGGGACTAAGAAGCAAGCATTGGTACGCATTGCTGGGGTGTTTGAGACTATTCTTTTTCAGTTTTTCCATTGTGGCCTTACAAAATTCTGTTCTCCTTAAAGAAGTCATGAGTTTGAGACAAATTAACTTTTTAGGTCCAGAAATATTGTCTTGATTAAATATGTATTACTTCTGTGAATAACTGCCTCCTATTCCCAGGTCAACAGGACTCAGAGGAGGCCAGAGAGTTTCCTGTGTTTAATTGCCTTTAGCCAAGGAAGGCTTGTCATGAGTGGGGTCTAAAGGGAACCTGACCTCACCTCCCAAGATGAGGAAGTGATTGTCTACACCATCATAATACGTAAACATTGTTATTTATTGAAGTCCCTCAGAATATAGCATAAATGTTATTTCAGTTTTCAGGTTTTAATATCAGTGCTATTAAGTCCAAACTTGTAAAACAACGCCAACACATCCCTGTGAGACAGCGTATATTATTCCCGTTCACAGCTGTAGAGATTCCAGTTGAGTATTAGCGCTTGCTGTGCCTGAGCATGAAGATGCCAGTCTCTGTTTCTTAACTTTCTAGCCAGTTTTCCTTAATTTCATTTACATTTCTCATGGTCTGCATTTCTCAGGGTCAAAGAAATTTTGAGAGAATAATAGAAAACTGCATTCTTAGCAACTCTGAGGAAAGCACTTTATAATACTCTGCCTTGTCATTATTTATTCTTTCTTAGTGCATTGTTCTTTCATAGTGCACAACCCTCGCATGGGTGCTTAAATGCCACCCTTTTCCCTTTCCTTCTCTCTCCAACGTCTTTTCACCTTGGCTTCATAAAGAAACAAAAGGGGGGGGGGATTGTTACAGTTTTGATTTACCTATCTGATAGAATGTTTCATTTTAGGGGAAAGGATAAGGCATGAGGGAGGTGGAAGAAGGAGAAAGAGGGAAAGAAGAATCTTATCTTTCTAACAAAACAAATTGGATAACACCACTCTGGTTAAAAATCTGATAACCCAGTACCATTTGAGGGCTTGATATATACCAGGCACCATTCAGGAACTTTGTGGTCTTAATTCATTTAATCCCTAGGGTAGGTTTTATCATACCATTTCACACAAGATGAAGTGAATTCAGAGAAGTTTTAAAGAAACTTGTCTATGGTCACACAGTATGAGAGCCAAGAATCAAATCTAGAAGTCTGTGACTCTAAAGTTAGTATTTTTTTATTCATCTATTTCTTACATCTCTAAATACCATTCATATTCAGACATCTCTCAAATTTTTATCTCTAGACCTCTAGACCTAGTCTGGACTGCTCTAGTCTAGACCTTTAGCCTCAACCTCTCCTCTGAACTCCAGACCTATTCATCCAGTGGCCTACTCAGCATCTCCACTTGAGTGGCCCATAAATTCATCAAACTCATCCTGATTTCAAGCGCCTCTTCTACCTACTACTCGTGCATTTATTTCCTTCTCAGATCTTGACTGCTCCATCCTTTTAGTTGCTCAGGGCAAAACTTCCTGGAAGTCATCCATGACCCCTTTATTTCTTATGCTCCACATGTACTCTGTCAGGAAGTCTGGTTGACTTTATCTTCAAAATTTCAGACACCGTTTCTGCCTGGATTACTGCAGAGCTCTCCTGACTGGTGACCATTCTTTCACCCTTGATTCCCAAGTCTATTCTAAACACAGAGAGTAGAGAGAGCCTTTCCAATCAGACTTCTCTTCTGCTCAAACCCTCCAGAAGCTTTCCTTCACCCTCAGAGTTAAAGCCCTACACAGGGGTCCCCAACCCCCGAGCCGGGGACCACTACTGGTCCAGGGCCTGTTAGGAGCCTGGCCGCACAGCAGGAGGTGAGCAGCGGCGGGCGAGTGAAGCTTCATCTGCCGCTCCCCATGGCTCCCCATCCCTCGCATTACTGCCTGAACCATCCCCTCTCCCCAACCCCATCCGTGGAAAAATTGTCTTCCACGAAACCGGTCCCTGGTGCCAAAAAGGGGAGGACTGCTGCCCTACAGGATCTGGCCCCGTTAACTCCCTGGTCTTATCTCCTCTTACGTTCCCTCCTGACCTGCTCTAGCCATGCAGGCCTTTTCGCTATCCCTTGAACCACCAGGCACACAGCTGCCTTACGGTTTCTGCACTTCACATTCCTTTTTCCTATAATGACCTCCCCCCAGACATCTGCAGGGCTCAGTCGCTCATTTCATCCAGTCTTTGAGCAGATGGTTCCTTCTCAATGTGGCTGATGAAATAAAATTTATATTGGGGCTTCCCTGGTGGCGCAGTGGTTGAGAATCTGCCTGCCAACGCAGGGGACATGGGTTCGAGCCCTGGTCCGGTAAGATCCCACATCCCGCGGAGCAACTAGGCCCGTGAGCCACAACTACTGAGCCTGTGTGTCTGGAGCCTGTGCTCCGCAACAAGAGAGGCCGCGACAGTGAGAGGCTCGTGCACCGCGATGAAGAGAGGCCCCCGCTCGCCGCAACTAGAGAAAGCCCTCGCACAGAAACGAAGACCCAACACAGCCAAAAATAAATAAATGAATAAAATAAATTAAAAAAAAATTTATATTGTAAGGCAGGACAAGAAAAACTGAACATAAAATTCTCTCTCTGTGTTTGGGCCTCCTTAGGTGCGGTGTGCATCTGTATTACACATTAACCAGACCTCTTTAAAGATGGGAGTGCCTACTTAACTGTAAACATCTCTGAGAGTTCTGAGAATTGTTCTGCCTGTTAGAAGTCAAAGGCACACTCATATACATGTTCAAGACAAAAGACTGTATATCAAAATGACACACGATGTTTTACATAAAGTTCACCAAGGATACATAGTACAGGTAAACACGTACAAAGCAAGCAGCAAGTCACCATGACCCCCTACAGAGTTGGGAAAGAAAGCTATTCTTTTTTTTTTTTTTTTTTTTGCGGTACGCGGGCCTCTCACTGTTGTGGCCTCTCCCGTTGCGGAGCACAGGCTCCGGATGCGCAGGCTCAGCGGCCATGGCTCATGGGCCCAGCCGCTCCGCGGCATGTGGTATCTTCCCGGACTGGGGCACGAACCCGCGTCCTCTGCATCGGCAGGGGGACTCTCAACCACTGTGCCACCAGGGAAGCCCCAGAAAGCTATTCTTTAAAGAAGTTACACTGTAGCATCAGAAGAAAGGGAAAAACAGTGAAGTATGCACTTATCACCTTCTAATAGATTATATAATTTGTTTATTAATGTGTATTGTCTATCTCCCCTGGCCTCTGCTCTCCCAGCCCTAACTGAAAGTTCCATAAACAACAAGGATTTTTTTTTTTTTTTTTTTTTGGTCTGCTTGGTTCATTTTGTATGCCTAGCAATTATCTCAAGGCCTGACACGTTGTTGGTGATCAATAAAATGTGTGGAGCGAATAAATTTATTCACAAATGTGTCCAGCTCAGTGCTAAGAGTGAGAAATACAGAGGCCTTCCCTGGCTCTCAAACTTTTAATGATTCCATTCTTTTAGGATTTCTACCTTTCGGTTAAAGGGAAATCAATTTCTAGAGAGGTTATAACTCCCAGTGGTGAAAGGAGCCAGCATGCGTTCAGCAGTTGCTTTGCAGGAGATGCTTCATATGGATAGACAGAATGCATTCTTTTATACCTTACAACAACCCACGAGGAATATGTTGTGTGTGTTTTGCAGGAAACTGTGTTTCAGGGATATTATGTACTCTGCAAAATCCAGCTATGCCATAAGTATCACAAGGAAGAGTCAAACCCATGTCTGTCTGTCTCTGCTTTTCCTACTTTGCCCAGTGCCTCTCAGACAGCTTCCCATCACCTCTGGGGTAAGCCCCATTTCCCAAGCATGGCATATAAGACCCTTTCAGTCTGCATTCAGCCTGTGTGGTGAGCCTTAGTTTTTCTTTCTCTTCTGGGGCACTGTCAACTCCAGCTTCTGTTTAAAATCTTGCTCTTTACCTAATAGGCCATATGCTTGTAGTTTCACACCTCTGCAAAGTGTTTTTCACTAATTCAAATGCTTTTTCTTCCCTTTTCTGCCTGGAGAACCTCTGCTTGTTTGGAATCCCAGCTCATGTGTTACCTCTGTGAAGCCTTTTTTAGCTTCACTTGGGGAGGTAGTTGGTCACTGCCCATTGCTTCTCAGAATGCCACCTATCACGTGGTAATGACTTATACTTTCCACTATATTAGTCCCCCAGGAATGGGGCTTTCTTCTGTTCTTCTTTGCTTTACCGATACATAGTACAGGGCCTAGAATATACGGTATACTAAGAAAATGTTTCTTTACTCACTTGATGATATGAGCCATAATGGGTAATGGAAGCATCTAGGGATTTTGAATTTAAAAACAGAAGAATGGCAGTTGTAATCTAAGAAAAGTCTAGAAGACACCTCATAAATGCTCTGTGGATGAAGCATTCGTTCGTATATTCATTGCCATAGAATAGTTATTAAGTGCATGGATTTAATGGGTTCAATACCAGCCCTGCCACTTAACGTCAGGCTTAACCTCACCAAATTACTTATCCCTAAACCTCCACCTGATCTATGAAATGGGGAGTAATATTGGTGCCTACCTAATAGTGTTGCTGGGAGGATTTAATGGCAATGCATGTAAAGGGACTGCCATATATTAAGCACTAAACACATAAATACATAAAATTGCAACAAAGCTTTCTGGAGGAGTTAACGTTTGTATGGCATTATCTTAAATTGCATTGACTAGATTGAGCAAAATGCTAAATTAAGGACATCGGTCATTAAAAAAAGCCACTTTTTTGTCACCTTGTGTGTTCATCCTTCAGAATTATTTCTGACATTCATCTTTTTTTCTATATAGAGCCCTCATTTGAAGTGATAAATTGAATATTTTAAACATTTAAATGAAGAGGGTTTAGAAATGGTTATTGTTGCAGGGGAAACATTGTAATCTGAGAGTTGTATGTTTCATCAGAAGGGTTTAATTACAGGCATGTAACAGTGTTAGTGTTGTTTATGAGATGGGATAGGGAGGGGTTTTAGGAAGTGGAGCATTTGATTGCAAGAACTGAAGCTCACCCAGAATCTGTGTGGTAGGCCCTGTGATATGGTGTCCATATGATAGAATTTTGTTTAGAGAGTCTTCTATTAAAAATTTAAAACCATGCAAATGTGCACGTCCAGCTGCAGTATGATTTTACCCTGACTTAGTGTCTGGGACTTTATACTCTGTGTGCATTGTCAGAAAACTTCCTAGCCTGGCAGCAATTAAAGGATTTGGATTAAATAGATGTAATGTGAAGTCTGTGACATCTGAGGGTAGGTTAGCCAGCTTAATACCAGGTGTTTGGAGGCTGGGGATGTTTTTCATGGTTATAAGTCTCCATGCCAAATTTTTATTCCAGAAATTGGTGTGAGAGGATGTGCTGAGAAAATAAATGAAGACATAAACAATGATTTAAGACATCAGCTTGGAAGTCAGGGATTTATTTTCTTGTCCCACTCTAATATACTTGTAGAAATACTACCAATTACAGATGAAACAAAGTATTCTTCAGTTCATTAAACCATATTGTGTTTAGCTGCTAGAGATACAACTGTGAACAAGATGGAAATAGTCCTTCCCTCCTGAAGCTTATAGTTTGATGAGTAAAGCAGACATCAAATAAATACATAGCACATCCATATTTACCAAAGAGAGTGCAGAGATAGTCGGGCTCTTGCTATAGATAAGGTGGTCAGAGAAAGCTTTTCTGTGGACTTGACAGTTAAGGTGCAGGATTCCAGGAAGTCAGCCTTGTGAAGAATTGCCTTTCAGGCAGAGGGGCTCTCAGCACGTACAAAGGTTCTGACAGGGGAAAGAGCTCGAGTCTTGTTGGTGCAGGAAAGAGGCCAGGGGAGCAGGAGTGGAACTGGAAGACCAATTAGGAGGCTGTTGTGTAAGATGAGAAGTGATGGTGTCCTGGATCAGGGTGGTCATGGTGGGGAGAGAGAAGATGGTGTGTTCAGAATGTATCTGAAGGGTAGAACTAGTGGGGCTTGTTGGATTGGGTGTGGGGAGTGAGATTAGATGGAGAAATCAAGGATGACTCTCAAGTTCCTGGTTGGAGGAATTGAATGGATGGGAGTGTCATTAACTGACATAGGAAATTATCTGAAGGAAATAGAGAAGGACACACAACAAAGGCCAAAAGAAATATGAAGGTTGGCAGCCCTTAGTAGAGTCTAGCCACCCACATGTTTTTATTCCCATTCTCTTGCTCTTTACCAAAATAAAAGCTTTTCATCTGCTGCAGACTCTTTGAACACAGTGCAGCCTCTGTGTCATCAATAATTTATGCAGTGTTCTCAAGTAAAAGTGCTAGTGTCCAAGGCCTTGTCATTCAGATCTGGTTTCCCAGAATATCTCACAGGGCAGATATGAAAGGGAAGATTTAAAAACAAAACATGCCATCATTGATTAGTGTGGCACGATTTAAAGGGCCATAATTAAATTTTACCTAGGCTCACTCTCCTTTTTGTAGGTGTATATAAAATTTATTGTTCTTCCAGGACCTGTTGTACTAACACCTATACCCTACTTACAGGAAACTGAACAGTTTGATTGGTATGTTTGGCTTTCAGTTGATTTTTTTCCCCATGTCAACCACCAGAGAGACTTCTGGAGGTATAACTTTGTAACCTTCCATCTGACATCGTAGTTACTTTTCCAGGAAAGTAATTCTTCATATCCGTTCTTATTCTTTTAATAATAAATAACTTTTCTTGTTATAAATAAAATATTTTCAGTGAAGATAATTTGGAAAGTACAGAAAGTTGTACAATCATTTGTAGTTTCAATACCAAGAGGTAATATTTTTTCCAGTCTTTAAAAAAAGTCTAATCAGTGTGGTGCTGCATACTCTGTGCGGTTTTGTGTCATCCACTTTTTCTCTTCACCTAACGTTCTGTTATGACTCTTTTCAGTATCTTATAAACTATTATTGAAAGACAACATTTTAAATGGCTATGGGCCATTCCACGGCATGCAGCATTTAATCATTTACCTGTTGTTGAGCATTTAGGTTATTTGCTGTTTTTTGTAGAGAACTTTTAAATGAAGGGAAGAAGTCAGAAAGTTTTTACAGAACACAGAGTTTTAATGAAAGAAACAATCTTCTACTCAAATCAAAATAATTTGTAAAAACCACTGTCTTCTCCAGGCAGTTTTAGAAGAGTGATTGGAGCATCTGAACAATAGCAGTAAAAGCCCTAGTCTCCTGGGCTCTCTGCTGTGTCCTGCTCTTTCTGTGTCCTGGAGGTACCAAAGATTAACGTGGACTCCCTTTGCCAAGCCCCTCAGCATCACTGCTCACCGGGATCTTCTCCCTGGTCCTTTGGAGTCTCTCTGTATTTCCATTTGTAGCTGGCATCTCTGAATCTTGCCTTGCAGCACCGGCTGGAACTAGGGAGATAGAAGCACGGCCCTCTTACCACAGTTTTGGGCTGCCAGATTTGCCTGGCTTCACCCCATCCTCAGCCCAGTCCTTCTCTGTGGCAATCCCTCAAGTCTTTGCTGGGTGGGAAACAACCACACTGAGGGAGGATAGATTGTTATGTACGGCTTGGGAGAGTGATGTACTAAACAGTGTTCTAGTTCATAGTTCTGACCTTAGCTAGTACAGCTAGTAAAGATTACTATAGCTAGTATAGATTACTATATAGTACATTTTAAAACCTGTGCACATACCCATTTAGGTATGAGCGACATCTGTTAAAACTATAAAATGAGACAGAAGAACACAGTCAGTGAAACAGAGGCATTGCTTGGTAATGCTGTGTCTCTCTGCTGGCCTTTTCCATTATTGGAGTTGTCAGGCTAGATCCTCAGGTGCCATAGTGCAAGTCTGTCAGTCCTTCAGGGATCAAAAACTACTCTTCCCCACTGTGCCTGTGACACGTGTCACATGTAACATGTGCACATGCCCCATGTTAAAGGTGGTCGTGGGTAGAGCTGGACTTGAAGTCTGCCTAGAAGGTGACAATTATTATTTTTGCATTTCCCTCCTCTTCTTCTTAAAAGGACACCATGAACTAGAATATAAGTGAGTTTTGCCTTTGTTGGTCATTTCCTTTATCACACTTGGTCTGTACTATAAATATGCTGTGCTTGAGGGCAGGGTAACGTGTTGTGCTTTCTTTTTGTTTGGTTTATTTGGTAATTTGGCAAATAAAGCTTCATGGGTGAAGAGCAAGACAGTTTCATTTGCTAAGCTCTGTGTGAGCATTTTCCCAGCATTGATTATTTTTTAAAAACAACTAGTATTCCTGATGGGTACAATTGCTATGGGATTCTCTGCTGGACATATCAGGGAAGGGCAGCAGAGAAATAAATTTGGATTTTAGCAGTACATCCAATTCATATTCCTTTTCAGAGTTGAAGAAATATGGGCTAGTTAAAAGGAAAAGTAGATGAATTAGGAAAGTCTTATATTTAGTGATGATGTGGTATAAGGAACCCTAGACACGCATTCATTGGTCCTGAGTTAACACCTCTTATTAGTTGTGTGGATCTGATATTTGCAATCAGATCATTATGACATGCACCAACCACTACACTGTACCTAATCTACCTAACTCCAAGTTTGCTCAGTGGGGTAGTGGGGATTTATTTATTTGATAAAATATTTATGTATCTGATATATTATGTATCTGATAATTGATGATCATATTGTAGTAAATTTCAGGTACCTTCCTGGTACTCTTCCTTCTTTCTGTTCAAATTGTCAGTAGGACTTTTTGTTCCAGCTTAATGATCCAGGTGATGGGAATATTGATTTATGCCAGGTGAAAAAAGAATTTCAGTGCATTACTGAAGAGTGTATTTCTTGCTCAGAGTTGTGAGAGTTACATGAGATTAAATGAGATAAAATAGAAGAAAGTGTAAGTTGGAAATAGCTTTGCACGTATAAGGGAGTCTTCTACATCAGAGTCACTCTGGGGGAGGATTCTGGTGGTATACTGCAGGGTTCTAACTTGGAACCTGCCCATTTCAACTCTGTATCAGTATATGGGATGAAGAGAATAGAGAGATGCTGCTTATCATCAACTTGTGGATGATCTACAGCTGTAGGTTTAGTTTTCATTGATTCCTTATGTTTTATTTTTTCTAATGATTTGAAAGGTAAACCTTTTAAAATGTAGTGATTTTATTTATTTATTTTTTAAAATATAGGTGTAGGAGTAGTTTTTTTTTTTTGCTTTTTTAAAAAAAATTTTTATTTTATTTATTAATTTTTGGCTGCCTGTGTCTTCGTTGCTGCGCATGGGCTTTCTCTAGTTGCACTGAACGGGGGCTACTCTTTGTTGCAATGCATGGCTTCTCATTGCGGTGGCTTCTCTTGTTGCGGAGCATGGGCTCTAGGCATGTGGGCTTCAGTAGTTGTGGCACGTGGGCTCAGTAGTTGTGGCTCGCGGGCTCTAGAGCACAGGCTCAGTAGTTGTGGCTCACGGATTTAGCTGCTCCGTGACATGTGAGATCTTTCCCGGACCAGGCTCAAACCCGCGTCCCCTGCATTGGCAGGCGGATTCTTAACCACTGCGCCACCAGGGAAGCCCAAAATGTAGTGATTTTAAATCGTGGCCAATTTAAAGCTTTTATGCTTAGAGCTGTATTTCACTATTTAATTTATCTTGTTATACTTATTATTTTTCTAATTGAGGTATAATTGACATATAACACTGTATATTTGTTTTAGATGTACAGCATAATTATTTGGTATGTGTCCAAATTCATTCATTCTTAGTATGTCTGAAAGTGCCTTTCTTTTGCCATATGTGTGAATGAAAACTGGCCCAGGACAAAACTAGAACTAGAGTTTTAAATTCATTAGGTCAGGGACTGTTTCTTCTACTTCTTTGCTTTTCATACAGTTTTCGACATTATATTTTGGATATAATTGATATGCTTTCTATAGTGTTGATTTGATGTGAATTTTTAAAAAGGAGCTAAGCCTTAGGGAGTTGTAAGGTATTGTTTACATGCTTTGAATTAGGGCTCCTCCTAATAGGAGATTGTTTGAGTTCTGTACTAATATGTCTGTGCTTGATTACTTGACATCAAATGCTTAAACATAGCAAATAATAGCCCAGTTGAAGACCTCTGACATCAACTAATTATTATGTTATTTCAGACCCATACGAAATCATCAATTTGAATATAGTATAAGGTACTCCTTTATTGGGACTTATTTTCCTTTTAACAGAATGCCTTTGAAAAAAAGTGGGGAAGTAGAGTCAAGAGACCTGAACTTTGTCACTATGTAATATGTGAACGTGGCCTGTCACTTGTTGGGATCAAGTTATTTGTGCTGTAAAGTAAGAGGGTTAAAAATCAAGATCCCTTCCGATTTTTTTCAAGTCCTGTTACCATCTGTGGCGTCTGGCAGCTACAGTAATCCTATCAAAGTGGGATGTTTTGCAGAACCCCAGTCGGTTTGAGGCAGTGCCTCTGACTCCTCTGACTTAGGATAACAGCTGTTTCTTGTGTGTGGGCCACAGATTCCAGGATTTATGTGAGCTGTCATTGTAAAGCATGCTCATTTTTCATGAGTTTTTATTTTTAAATTATTTATAAATCGTATTTGTGAGTGTCAAGAGTATCAGGAATATTGCCTAACTGGCATGAGTGAGTGACTGGAAACACATCTGCTTTTGCTTTTTGAGAATAGATTATTCTTTAACTAGTCAGGTTATCTATTTAAATAAGACAGGGAAATCAATAACACATTTTCTTTTTGCAGAAGAGCAGTTTTTTCCCATACAGTTTGCATGGTGGAATTTTTTTGTTTTTATTTCCCAGTAAAACATGAACTTCCTTTAGCTTTATCTGTTCAGAAGTTAATGATCAATTTGCATAAAAATGTTAATGTGGAAAACTTAAAATGTGTTCTATTTAATACCCTTTGTTATCTTTTCTTTTGGTTGTTAATGCAGACCTCTTTTCCATGAAGGAACATTGTGCTTCTTTACTTGAAGGCTAAATTTGCTTTGATTTTTGGGTTCAATGTGGTGAAATTGAGTATCATAATTCTGAGGAGGAAACCAAGTATCAAAAAAGAGAAATGCTGTAGAATTATAAATCCTATTTTCATAGCTATCCTGTGTCTTATGAGAAATTACAATCCAGAAAAATTTTACCTCAGCATTTACAGTTGTTGGCTATATTTATACAAATGCTATATGATGGTATCAAAGAAATAGCAAATACGATTTTTGTTCTTGAATAGAAATTATTATTTAAAGGGAAAAGAGAAGGAATGTTTCAAGTTAAGAATTGTTTCTTTACCTGTCTAACACATGCTAGAATGAACACAAATCATGGCAAATGTGTGTGTGTGTGTGTGTGTGTGTGTGTGTGTGTGTGTGTGTGTGGTATTTCTGGCACATACATGCATATATATGAAATTCTTGCTAATTTGAGACATATAGATCTATATTTATTCTGATATTGAGAATAATGTCATCTCTCAGCTACTTCATTTCATGAAAGTAGTGCCTCTGGTTAAAAGACCTGTGAAGTACAGAAGAACTCTTGATATCAGATCAAATTCTTATATACCAAATAGTTATTATTTATATTTTAATTTATTTCTGACCTTGGGCCTTAGGCTTCCACCAGTTTACAGATTTGTTACTTAAATATTAACATTTAGCTTTGAAATTTCACATCCATTTGATGAGTATAACGAGTTGAGGCTTATGTGGTGGCATCCTTTGGTGTGAAGGTCTGGGGGTAGCCAAGCAGCCTGCATAGGAGAGGAAGGGTCCACTAGAGACAGACTGTGGGTGGGGCTAGACACTGGCTGCTCAAGGAAGAAGAGCCTGTGCATAACAGAGGTCAAAACGGGTCTGAAAGCTATGGAATCATTTGAAGCAGGAAATGCAGACAAGGCAAGCAGAATATTGGGTAATTCATGACTGCAACACCATGTATAAGGGAAAGGTTTCTAACTGAAGTGGTGAACTAATTTTCCTCTGCCTCTTTCACAATTCCAGCTGAGTGGAAAACCTTGTCTCTTTCCAGGTGTTTTGTAGCTAGAACAGGTGGTGGACCTTCAAGTATGTTTTGAACTAAGTAAAGGCTGAGACATAGAAATAGAATCCCAGAGATCTTGTTATATACAACAGTCTCAAGAAATAGGCATGAAGCTTCTTCAGTCTGAGAGAAACAGAAAACAAGTGTTAGAAAGCCAAAGCATTCCTTCTACGTGTATGCAGTATTTTAATTTATAAATCCAGTCCCTGACCTTTCAAAGTTAATTTATGCATATACTACAATTTCAGTCAAAATCATTCTGGGATTTTGGGGAGAACTGGAAAGAATGATCTAATGGAAAAATAAACAAGGGAGCTTTCCAAGGAACTTTCCAAATAGAAGAGCAGTGAGTAATAATGATGAAAAATTATAAACACAGGTCTATGGAACAATACTTAAGTCTAGAAATAGATTCAGCAATATGTAAACAATATAATAAGTTTTCTCCAAAAAAAGGATTACAGTGTTTTTGGGGAGCTGAGTAGCAGTTTTTAAACAAGTATTTGCAGGGCGTCCCTGGTGGTGCAGTGGTTAAGAATCCGCTTGCCAATGCAGGGGACACAGGTTCGATCCCTTGTCTGGGAAGATCCCACATGCCGCGGAGCGACTAAGCGCATGTGCCACAACTACTGAAGCCCGTGCGCCTGGACCCCAAGCTCCGCAACAAGAGAAGCCACCGCAATGAGAAGCCCGCGTACGGCAACGAAGAGTAGCCCCCGCTCGCCGCAGCTAGAGAAAGCCCACGTGCAGAAACGAAGATCCAGTGCAGCCAAAAAAAAGTATTTACATCAACATCTTTTATTATATACTAATATAAAATTGAAAGAAATTAGTGAACTTAATGAATTAATGAAATTAATGAAAAAATCATGTTCTAGAAAGACTAAAAAAATAGAATATATAATAGAAATGTGAAAGGATATTTTTGGGGGTTTAAAGAAATAGAAAAATGAAGAAAAAGATAGATTTGAAAAATATTTAAGATGTATGTTCAGTAACAGTTTTTAGAACAGTAGCAGAATGGGAAAATAGATCTGTACCAATATGACTGCTAACGAATACAAAGTACAGTCATCCCTTGGTATCTATAGGGCATTGGTTCTCGGACCCCTGCAGATACCTAAATCTGCAGATGCTCAAGTGCCATATATAAGATGGCATAGTATTTGCATGTAACCTGCGCAATCTTCCCATACGCTTGAAATAATCTGTAGATTACTTATAATACCTAATACAATGTTACAAATACAACGTAAATACTATGTAAATAGTTGCCAGCACTCAGCAAATTCAAGTTTTGCTTTTTGGAACTTTCTGGAGTCTTTCTATTAAATATGTTTAATTGTGGCAGGTTGAATCCACAGATGGGGAACCCGAGATATGGAGGGCTGTTTGTATAAAGTGCTTGTTTGTTTTTATCCCTCAAACATTGAGACTTTAACAGATGAATGGACAAAACAGATAATTCACACAAAGAGAAATACAGTTAGTAAAGTGAACATGAAAAAATGTTTATCATAATTCACTCTCAAAGGTCTTGTTCAAATTTATAGCACATAGGTATCATTTTATAATTATATTGAGGTAATCCCCCCCTGCCATCACAAAAGTGAACGTCTCATATGGGCAAATTTGCAGCAAAATTTGTACATTTTTATTTTAAAAAGAAACCAGGAACTTATTCATTGCTGGCGAAGACATTGGCACAGTTCCTCTTGGGGGGGAAAGAAAAGGTAAACCACAGGAAAAGTAGAAAAGTTGCTAAAACCCTTTGGGCTAGTAATCCTGTCCCTAGGAATCCATTCCAAGGTAATATGTGTTCACACCATGATCAAACCCTATTGTTTCCCACAGTAGCAAATGATTGGAAGTAACCTCAATGTTCATCAAAAGGGAATTGGTATATTAGTGATGCTATATCATCATGACATTATCTCATCAAGTCATTACAATGAAAAGTATGAAGACTAAAAACTTGGGAAAAACATTTAAGGTGTAGTGTTGTGGAAAAGAACCTATAATATGATTTCAACAATAATAAGTGTGTGTGAAAGCTAATAGGCAATAGTGAAAGTAATTCTAATAAAATGATAGCTTATAGAATATTTTAAAATAATTAAGGTAATGTTGAATGTAATATTGCCTTTCCTATAAATAAATAGGAAAAGAAATCTAATTCTTCTCTTGTGAAGCCAGTTATAAGCATCATGGAATTGAAACTCCCGGAGATGGAGTTTCAGGTCTCTGAGGTGAGTGGGTGGTAGAAAATGAGACAGATCAAACATTTGACTTTTTTCTTACAGTCCCAGTGATGCCATTCAGCTCTAAAGACTTCTTTACTAACAGGAGAAGCATGGAGGGCAGGTTTCACAAGATTCAAGGCCAATTAGGCCAGCCTTTTCACTGGCCAGCTTGCTGAAATTTATTTGAACTTTACTTTCTACAACTTTTATGTGTATGTGGTGGTTGTGGTGGGGGGAGAGTAGTAGAAATAACTTATGATGCTTTTTACAAGTAATTTGGTGCAAATAATTTATGATGTAAAATAATTAGATATCCAAAGAACAACCTACTGTAAATGATCTGAATCCCAGATTTAGTGTTAAGAAAAAATTAGATGTAAATGCTCTACTTCCCAGAAAACATTAGTCAGAGAGTCTGAATTTTACTTCTATACATCAGAGAGGAAGAATATAAGTTGAAGTAGTACTGTAAATGGCAGGTCTGGATCCATAGGTGTAGCAAAGATGGAGGATTACATATGAGTGGGTACTGGAGAGTGACACTGACATTAAAAGGAAATGTGTAGGGCTTCCCTGGTGGTGCAGTGGTTGAGAGTCCGCCTGCCAATGCAGGGGACACGGGTTCGTGCCCCGGTCTGGGAAGATCCCACATGCTGTGGAGCGGCTGGGCCCGTGAGCCATGGCCGCTGAGCCTGCGCGTCCGGAGCCTGTGCTCCGCAACGGGAGAGGCCACAACAGTGAGAGGCCTGCGTACCGCAAAAAAAAAAAAAAAAAAAGGAAATGTGTAGCCATTGCTGTGACCCAAAAAGAAAATAAGCAATAGTTACACTAGTTGTCACTTGGAAAATTAACATGTAGGACAAAGCTTAAGAATCCAAGCCCATTTTCAGATTATATTTGTAGTTTGATTTGATGGAGTACTAGTCATCTTGGGCTGCCATAATAAAATACCATAGACTTGAGTGGCTTAAATAACAGAAATTTATTTCTCAGAGTCTGGAGGCTGAGAATTCCAAGATCAGAGTGCTAATCACTCACATCTCTGGTGAGAGCACTCTCTTCCTGTCTTGCAGACAACCACTTTCTTGCTGCACCCTTGCATGGTGCGTGCACGTGTGCACGCACACACAGAGAGAAAGCTGTCTGATGTCTCTTCTTTTTAGGACACTGATCTCATCATTAACGCTCCACTCTCATGACTTCATCTAAACCTAATTACCTCCCTAAGGCCCCACCTCCAAATACTATCACATTGAGGGTTAGGGCTTCAACGTATAAATTTTAGGGGGACACAGTTGAGTCTATAGCAAATGGTAAGTAATCTTTCCAACAGGGACCCCATTTTATACTTTTTTAACCTCTAAGCAGAGAGCTCATTGCACATGTGCTGCCTTAGAGATCAGAATCAGTACTGATTAAGGAAAGTTGATAGCTTGTTAATCTTTTGCTGATTGTGATATGAAATTCAATCACACTTTCATAGTAATCTATGGAATTTATTTCAAAGAGTTAGCCTCCTGTTAGAATGCTAAGCAACAATAGCAGTTCAGTTCACGTGTTTATTTTCTTTTCCTTTTGTAGCATGTTTTAAATATGCTAAATTTTCTAGGATACAATAAATCTGTGAGAGGTCCTCAAAAGATGTAATTCCACTAGTTTATCATAGGTAAATGAAATCAAATTTACATACTTTGTAGGAAAAAAGTGAGTGCTTATGTACTCTATACATCAAACATTGGATAGACTTCAGGACGAGAGATGAAGGGAGAGATGGTACATCCTGAGCTTGGCCAGCACACCTTGTGACCAACCTAGTGTACCTATTCTGTGCCAAAATAATGGGTTAGTTCTGTCACTTCAGTTAGAATTAATGGTGCCTTAATCCACCACTTAAATGATCAGATAGAGTGGAGCAAAAATGCTGAATTTTTAGTTTTTTCATCTTTCAAGAGGAAGAAAGTTAAGAAATCTCTTGTTTTTGACTTTTGCTGAGACTCTCTCATTAATCTATATCTAATGATATTTTAAAACACTGACTTTTTTAGCATACTGTGATAGAGACATTGTCCTATTGTCCTGTACATGGAAAAATATCTCAATCAGGATTAAAAATAACTGGAAATAGAATCTTAAGTGTTTGCTTTTTTTGTTTGTTTGCTTTTGTTTTTGTTTTTTATTTCACTCAGTTCTCTTTTGAGGCTCTAGGCAGAATTAAATTAGAAAGAAAATCTGAGTGGTAAGGTTCTTTTTATAATATGACTGTTGATTTTATGTAAATGATAAAATACAGTTCTAGTTCTTTTTTATTTTTTGCCTTAAGCCAGGAGAAAGGTGAAAGGTTTTCAAAATGATAAAGCTTTTGTTTCCATTCATTGTGTTTCCTTCAGTTGAGAGGTAGTAGAGAAAGATTTTTGTTTCCATTCCATCTACTGCTTTCTTGGTTTCTTCTCTTTTTCTATAGAAGCATAGTTTTTTGCTTCTTGGAAGGAAGCTGGATTTTAAAAAACAAACACACACAAACTCAGAAAATACCTGTGGTACTGTTATCCTCCAGGGTCCCCTTTACCCAGCGGACATAACTTTATACCAACATGTGCCATTTATAGCAATTTCCACAGGCATTATTTGTATTAATCTGTATCAGTGTCTGTGTAGAGGATTTGAAGTACAATAATTTTCAGAACATTAAATCTCTGTTTAGAGAAATCATTAGATTTCCTCCTATTTATCAATAATTAATATTGAATAAATTAGCTATGACAACATAATATGGCATTTATTTAAAGGTGCTTTTTGTTTTGCTACCTTTGGCTTTTTTTTTTTTTTTTTTTTTTTTAACCTTTGGCTTTTTAATATGGTATTTTATTAAATCATAAAACAAAAATCTGTTTTTTTCTTTTTAAGATAAAAATTTATGGGACAATATACATGAGAAAGGTTTTTCTTGTTTGTTTGTTTCTCTTTTTCATTATCTGATTCAACATACTGATAAACACATAACCCTTTGCTTTTCCTTTAGTTAATGCTTTCTTGGAAGAATTGTAGGAAGAAATGTGATATAATTATAAGTCAGCAAAAACATTAATGAACTATCAAGGTAATTAAAAAACTACTTCCCTTATTTGCTTCTATCAGGGGCTTCCAGAAAAGTCTCAGAAGAATTTGCCTTTTTTATAACCGTTTAATTAACTTCAGATAAATCCCTTACTACAAATATACTTCAGAAAAAGTGGGGACTCTAATGTGTACAGGGGTGTCTTCACCAGCAGCAAGACCAAAGTGCTGTGTTTTTCGGGTAGAATTTGGGTATAATTTATTAATTTCAGCAGAAGTTTAAACATGTAAACAGGATAATTTTGTCATGAACTTTGCTACATTTCTCTTAAAATCAATCCTTATATTGGTTACTTCAAAAACCAGTTTTATAGCAGAATGTTGACTGCTTTGCTCTAGGTTCACACATTCCCTGGCCTGAGCTTCTTTAGGGAAAAGTTTTCTTTACATAATATTTGCTCCCCAGAGATGTGTCTTTGGGAAAAGACTTTTATCTGCAACAACTGTATGGGTTTCCCAGCAAGTAAACGCTATGGAACAAGTAGATGGATTCCTGCTGTTTTCTCTACAGGCCCAAGTATATTGGAGAAGCTTAGCACATACTCACTGAAACAAAACAAAACAAAACCCAAACCAAACCAAACAAAAAACAACTTTACCTTAAAGAGAAACAAACAACTAATCACAATCTGTACTTTGTTTTTGTTTTGGGTGTATCTCTTAAGTTAACTACCACTTAGAGGGCATATTGCCTGATACTCTGCAGGCACTTTCACATATAAAGTCAGTTAAGTCTTAGAGTAACCCGGTGAGGTAGAGCTGTTATTCTAATTATACTGATAAGGAACTGAGGCTCAAGGAGGAAGTCTTTGCCAAGATTGCATAGCTGGTTGGCAGTAGAGCTAGGAATTTGAGGGCTTCTGGGTTCAGGTCTGGTATGGTACACTTTCTTCTACATCATGTTCACTCTTCCTTTGGTGTTCTATCCAGTGCAAGCTGCATATGTAGAACACAGTGGAAGGGATTCTGCTGCAAATCCTTGTTTTCATTTCTATATGTCTCAGCCTGGACAAGGTCATTAAGATCTCTACAACAGTCACTGTTATCTCTCCCCTGGAGCACAGCAGTAGCCTTCTGATTGCATGCTCTTCCCCTCATAGCAGCCAGGGATCTTTTGGAAATGTAATTTGGATCATGTCATACTTCTCCCTTAAAAGCCTTCAGTGATTTTTTCCATTGTACTTAGAATAAAAAACAAAATACTTATTTTGGTCTACAAGACCCAGCACAGTCTGGCCCCTGCTTATCTCTCCCTCACTTAGTGTCTGCTGAGCACATATAGCTCCTGGAATGCCTCAAGCTCTGCCTTGCCTCAAGACCTTTGTACTTGTATTTTCCTTTGTCTGTAGTTCTTTAAGTCTTTCTACCTTTAGCTGATCCTTCAAGTTTTAGCCCAAATGTCATTTCCTGAAGAGATACCTTCTCCAACTTCCCAACCTCAGCCCTCTTGTTTTATTTGTATTCCTTCTCTCTCTGGTGTTTATAATTTGCTTTCATAGTCACTTAATAATAACTGACATTTAGGGAGCCCTCCCAATATGCCAGCCACTGAGTACTGCCTTTCATCCTGTTTATAGATGAGGACGTAAGGTGCTTTCCCAGATTACAGCAAATTGTGAGCCAGGGTTTAAACCCAGCCTTCCTCCACAAGACTATAAGCTCTGGGAGGGCAGGAACCATGTCTGTGTATTATTATTTTCCCAGTGCCTGGAATATAGTAGGCCCTTAACAAATACCTATTGAACAAATAAGGCTGTGAAAATGACTTGTTTTTTATAATGCTTTATTGAAGTATAATTCATATACAGTAAAATCTACCCTTTTAAAGTATGCAATTCAGTGGTTTTTAGTATATCTAGAGTTGTGTAACCATCATCACTATCTGATTTTAGAATGTTTGCATCACCCCAGAAAAATACTGTGTATCCATTAGCTGTCACTTCTCATTTCCCTCTCCTCTCATCCCCTGGAAACCACTAATCTACTTTATGTCTCTATGGATTTTCTTCTTCTGGAAATTTCATATAAATGGAATCATACAACATATGGTCTTTTGTGACTGGCTTCTTTCATAGTGTGCAATGTTTTCAAGGTCCCTCCACGTGGTGGCATGTTTCAGTGCTCCATTCCTTTCTATTGCTGAATGTTATTCTTTTGTATGGATATACCACATTTTATTGATATTTATCCATTCATCATTTGATGGGGATTTGGGTTGTTTCTAGCTTCTGGCTGTATGAATAATACTGCTATGGACATTTACATACAAGTTTTTGCAGGGACATATCTTTTCAGTTCTCATGGGTATATGCCTAGGAGTAGAACTGCTGAGTTTTGTGGTAACTCTATGTTTAACATTTTGAAGAATTGCCAAACTGTTTTCCAGAGAGGCACAATGACTAAGACCTCTCAAAGAAAATCAGAGCTGGACAATGTTAAAGCAGTAAAAACAGGGACTATTGCAGCAGGGAGAAAGAGACCTCCGTATAGAACTGGGCTCAATTCTGATCACAACGGGGAAGATTGGGGGTTTATAGTCAAGGAACAGGCTGGGGGTAGGGGGAGGAGGTGGCTAGAAAATTACTAAGAGGGTAGGACAATTCTTTGCTGAACTGATCTAAAGAGATTCTTGCTGAAGACTGGCCAGAGTGATCAGCTATCATTTGGGGGATGGGGGAGGATGAGGAATTTAGTTAGATATTTAGGGTGGTCAGATATCAAGGGTGGAGATTCTGGCTAAACCTACTTAATAGGATCCTTGCTAATGCTGGTGATGCAAAGGCAGACATACCAGTCCAAAAGTCGAGGCCTAGTTGGGAGGAAGATTCAGACGAGCCTGATTAAAAGTTGGTCAAAGGGAGACTCTTTGTCAGACCCGTAACAGATGATTCAGGTTTTACCCTTCCAGTTGCTTTTCTTCAACTGTATTAGCAAGGAGGCTTCTAATAAATTCTCTTAAATTCCCTTAAATTCTACACGGTGCCATTTCATTTAGCATCCAACAGATATTTATTGACATGGAGTTAGCTGAGCTGGGATTCAGTGTAGTATTTTCTTAAAGCTGGTAAAGCTGCTTTATTTTCTATTTTGTTCTTACAAGTTAGTATTTTTGTTTTGTTTTTAGAAACATTTAGCGGGTCTGATAGCTTAGGCCTCTTTGGAAATCTCATTTATGCTGTAAAGAGGAAAGGCAACATCATATATTATGGTGGGTTTCACAGTTTATAAGACGTCGGCCCCATTTAAGTAAATTACTACTCCTACCATAAATACACATCTTAAGTGTGAATATCTTTTTTTCTTCTTTCTCCTTTTTATTAACTCTTTCCTTTTATAAATAGCATTTTCTTTCTCTGCCTCAGGGTGGGTGGTGGCTCCAATCTAGTACTAAATTGTTTTTATTAGCACTATTATTTTATCCCACTTACTGAAACGTTGTTAGAGTAGGTTGTTTATAAATTAACCAGTCACTGCCAAGAATGATTTTACTTTCTCACAAACTGTTTCATCCTGTGTTTTTTCTACTTTACCACCACCCATCTGTAGTATGTCATGTAGCTTCAATTAATGCAAATTCAAATTTATTTTGAGAATTTAACAATGCTCCTGAAAATAACTGGCTGTCTTGGGGAGCTGAGAATCCAGAATTGTTACTCAGTTGGAAAAATGAAGACTTCCTCTGCGTGACTAAAGCAGAGCTTCCTAACCTTCACCAAGGTTAACTGCAGCCTCTTCTGTGCAGTTAGTAACTAACGTGTGCCAGCTCCCATTGTAATGATTACAATTGCTTGGGTTACATTAATATTCATGGCACATGCCTCTCACCTTACTTGGCGCTCATTCTCTGTGTCTTTGACTAATGTACCAGTTTGCATTTCATTTTGGCGTGGGGAACCATGATTTTAGAGGATGTGAAGCAGAGAGCAGCTGGGGGAAGCATGAATACCCAGCACCCAGTGCCAGGATTAACATACTGATGCAGATATTCTGAGAAGGGATCTTTTGAGACAGGTTAAAAGGAAACGCCAAGTGGAACTGAAGCCGACCTTGCCCTGGCACGTGATGCTAGTCAAGGAGGCGCTTGGCTTCGTTCTGTTTTATTTCCCTCTTGGGTTGCCAGCTGCTTCAAGCCAGCTGCTTAGGCACAGCTAAAATAAAGGCAAGAAAATTATCACTATGTATTTTATATTTGAAAACCTGCCAGTAATTTCTAAAGCTTAGAAAGTTCGCAGTAGCATATGGATGAAAGCTAAAAACTTAGAAATCTAAAAGGAAAATAGCTTATCCTTCCCGTCTCTGCAGAATTATTTTTAAAAGGTTGTACCTTCTCTCTTTGGATAATTTTCAGAAGAAAGGCAAAAAACATTTTTCGTTTTCACTCCTATAGCATGATTTGATATAATTGAATTTTAATAAGTACGTTGTGAAAATGAATGGGCATACAGTATAACTATTTTAAGTTTTATGGATTTAGAATCTGCAGAGAGAGGGAGTAGCTGCTGGAATTTAAATGCCATCCCACAATAGACCTTCTGACTAAGAGCTTGATATGTAATTCAACCCTTCTCTTCTGCTACCAGCTCCCCCATTTCATCCTAAACTTGATGTCTAGCAACAGACAATATCACTCCTTTTTGTGCTCTTTTGATTATTATTATTGGAAGACCCTCCTAACCTGTCCCTTCTCTGGAGCCTTAGGATGCTTGTTGAGAGACACAGGTACTAAAGAGCATCAGAATTGGGATGAACTGTCCAGGTGCCTGTGGAAGTACAGTTTGGTTCATGGGTTACCAGGGTGTTCCTCCTGAGCTGTATCCCAGGCCTTGCTATAGGTTTTAGGCTTTTCGCCTCCACACTAGATTCAAATGGGAAAGGATAGGCAGCTGGGGCCACAGGCCAATGAGTAGCTCACTGCTGAAACAGGATTCCCTTGAAGTCCTTTTAAAATAGGTCAGTTTTATATCCTGCCTTGCAATAGATCCATGATGATTTTAATATCAAAATATTTATTTATCATTTAATCATCAAGTACAATCGATGCTCCAGGAAGATATGGCATGTTTAAATTGGGACTTCCTGATGTCATGTGTACCCCAGTTTGGAATACTGTGGATTTAGTGTGACTTTTGAGAGAATTCTTTTACCTAATAGTCCTTTATTTGGAATGGATCTGGTGGATACTAGGTATTTTCAGAGCAGACGTTGGTAGAATTTGGATAATCATTAGCTTATTTCAGCAGTCTACTCTTTCTGTGGTGATAAGAGGTCAGACTGAAAGTCCAGCAGCCTACGTTCTAGGCCTGGCTCACTATTAACTTGTGATGTTGTATAAATTCCTTAACATCTTCAGGCCCATTTTCTCATCTATAAAAAGAGGGGGTGAGCGAAAAGAGATAAAGTAGCATTTTCCAAAGTATGTTTTGTGAATTATTACTTGCTAAAAATATTCTAAGAGTGGTTGCCAGGGACTGGGAGGAGAGGGAAATGGGGAGCTGTGGTTTAATGGGTGTAGAGTTTCAGTTTTGCAAGATGACAAATTCTGGAGATTGGTTGCACAACAACGTGTATATACTTAACACTGTTGAACGTACACTTAAAAACAATTAAGACGATAAATTTTTGTTACGTGTATTTTACCACAATTGAAAAAAAGAGATATTCTTAGGGCTCCACTCTTAAGTAAACATAAATTGTGTGTTACACTCCCCTTCTGGAGAGTCACAGTGTATTCAGCATATGGTAGCTTCTGAGACATCCTGCACTAAACAAAATCTACTTAACTTTAACCCAATGTTTCTCAGATTGCCCCTCCCCCGATTAAACTAACATCTCTTAATATCCTATGGAACTTACATTTGGAGAATCCCCATGTGGGAAAAGGTAATTTGAGGTCTTTTCCAGCTCTAACATGTTACCATTCTTCAAAGACACCGTATGATAATATGGGCTATGCCAAAATAAACCCTAGACGACAAAGATTAATTCAGGGCTTCCCAACCTTTTCCATATCATGGCAGGCATAGAAAGTAATAATGTTTGAATGGTACATGTGGGTAAACAGACAAGGTGGCTCTGGGCTAGGAGCTCAGTAATCCAATTAGCACACCAGTTGAGTACAGATCTGGTAGTAAGGTCTTTAAAAAGCTATCACTGAGAAAGCTGCATGAAATGTCATGCTCTTCAGATGTCACGTTCAGCCTGCGAAAGAGGCATTAGAGGCAGAACATACTATACTATGTGTTCCATTTTCTTTTTGTTGGCAACAGTTTTCCACTTTAGGTAAATCAGAAACTCTCCTGACCGTCTGTATGGCTGTGGTTATCACTGGTCATTAGACCTCACTGGAAATCTCCAGTGGTTGTGTGAGTGAGGAGTGGAGTTTCCAGCAGGATAATACTCTTCCACAGTTTGTTCAATATACTTAAGTGATTAATTCAACAGCCTCTTATTTTTTAAGTGAGAGCATATGTACTAATGTCATTAACAGAGTAGTTCTCATTTAATGGGAGACATTTTTTTTCAACCTCACACTTCCTAGAGGAATAATTGTTTGGGGCAGTGATATGGATTGGATGTGGGGGAGAAAAGCATATTCATATTAATGCATTCTTAAAAGAAATATGGTATAGATCAGTGAGTGAAAGCAGCACTTTTCCCACTTAAGGCCACTGAAGTTGTCCTTGGCCCTTACGCTTCACCCTATTCCCCTCAGTTGGTGTCATCCTGTAATATTATATCTTCTAAATGGCTTGCTTAAAGATTCTAGACTGAAGGAAAAAAGAGAATAGATTATATTTGAAGGTGACCTACATCACTTTTCAGTTAGTGTTTCTATTCAGCTTACCTAGAAACGAAGATTAGTCATGATCTACTTAGCAATAGGCATTTTGATTTTGGAAATGCCAAGTCCTCCCTTATTGCCCTTTTCCCCATAAAACAACTCTTACTATTGCCTTTATTCACTCTTTATTGTTTTCTCTAAGAATCCTGTTGGAGAAAGTTCAAGTTTTAAAACTAAATATAAAATTGCATCCTTGCTTAGCAGCAGGGATCCACTGAGAAATCCCATTGACAACCTCTGCTGGGCTTCTGAGGCGGAAATTTAATGACCACCTATTGACTGAGCTTGATTTGTCACTTCTTGGCATCTGGCCAGGCAGAGCTAATTCCTTCTAGCTGAGCAAGGTAGGTGGGCAGGAGCCAGAACTGGGGAAAAGATGCAGCCACTGCAGCTGGTCCAGCTTCAGGTGTGGACGAAGGAAGTGAAGTGTGTCAGATCAAGACCAGAGACCAAAGAGGTGCTCAGGCAGTAAGGGCACATGGTAGGCCATTGCGAAAGGGAATCTGAGACGAAGCAAAGGGGAGCATGGTGACTCAAAATTTCAAGTTTACAGTTCTCAGAAGTCCAAGCAGACTATGCTGGAACCCACTAGGGAGCATTGAGGCTGAGCTTCAGTCTTTGAAGAACAGGACTGAAATGGGGTGGGATTTTAAGCAGGTTACTGGAATGAGACCCAGAAAAAAAAGCAAAAGAAACTCAGGAAAAAAAACTCAGAGAAATCAGCAGGCTATTTAACCACATCCCTGGGCCTCCACACAATCTAGTGCTGTTGCAGCATTTAATTTAATTTTACTTATTTATTTTTAATTGAAGTATAGTTGATTAACTATATTGTGTTAATTTCAGGTGTACAACAAAGTGATTCAGTTATACATATATATGTATATAGATTCTTTTCCATTATAGGTTATTGCAAGATATTGAATATAGTTCCCTGTGCTATACACTAACCCTTGTGGCTTATCCATTTTCTATATAGTAGTGTGTATCTCCTAATTTATCCTTCCCCCCACTTCCCCTTTGGTAACCATAAGTTTGTTTTCTATGCCTCTATGTCTGTGAGTCTGTTTCTGTTTTGCAAATAAATTCATTTGTATTATTTTTTAGATGCCACATGTAAGTGATATGATGTAATATTTGTGTTTCTCTGACTTCACTTAGTATGATATTCTCTAGGTCCATCCATGTTGCTGCAAATGGCAATATTTCTTTTTTATGGCTGAGTAATGTTCCATTGTGTGTGTGTGTGTGTGTGTGTGTGTGTGTGTGTGTGTGTGTGTGTGTATCTCACATTTCCTTTATCCATTCATCTGTCGATGGACACTTAGGTTACTTCCATGTCTTGCGTATTGTAAATAGTGCTGCTATGAACATTGGGGTGCATGTGTCTTTTCAAGTTAGAGTTTTCATCTTTTCTGGATCTATGCCCAGGAGTGTGATTACTGGGTCATATGGTAGTTCTATTTTTAGTTTTTTGGAGGACCCTCCATACTGTTCTCCACAGTGGCTGCACCAATTTACATTCCCACCAACAGTGTAAGAGGGTTCCCTTTTCTCCACACCATCTCCAGCATTTATTGTTTGTAGATTTTTTGACGATGGCCATTCTGACTGGTATGAGGTGATATCTCATTGTGGTTTTAATTTGCATTTCCCTGATGATTAACGATGTTGAGCATCTTGTGTCTACTGGCCATCTGCGTTTTCTCTTTGGAAAAATGTCTATTCAGTTCTTCTGCCCATTTTTCCCAATTAGATGTATTAATTAGTCCAGCCATCTTGGGACACAAATTAATAGTACTTATTGGGTTATAATATAAGCATTGTGAATCCAAGTTCTCTTGCTGCTTTCATTCTTTCTAATGGAGTTATTATGCAATCACCAGCTTATTATCATGCAGTAACTTAACATTATTTAAACAACACTGCTTAAAGCCTAGGGTGAAGCATAGAAATTCATACCCAGCTGGAGAAAGCTGAATGCCCGCTACATGGTAGCAAGATAGATGCTCTGCATCAGGGACTTTCCTACTATTATAAAGGCTGAAAAAGAATAGAACAAAAAAAAGTCGTGGTTGTATGGATGCCTTTATGGGTGATAAAGTTTAAATTAGCATATGCAGGACATTCTAAGACAATTAATGTCTACTCTTTTAGTTAATTGGTTGGGGTGAATTCTCTCTTATTGTTTCATTTGCCTTATAATTAGCTTTAGTTCAGCAATTAAGTCATGTCACCAGCCCACTGTGACACTGAAGGATGGCGACAAGCGCTTGGGTGGGTGGCACTGCTTGGTGCAGACTGTGCATGTTAAATGAGTTGCTGGCTTCCTAAATGGCTCTCCTTCTCTGGCTTAGGAATAGTCTTTCATGTTCTTGAATAAATCTGTGTGCTATCCATATGCAATTATAAATGTACTGAAATAAATAATTTCATACAAGATTTTGTGACTGTAGCATTGTAATCATTAAAAATTGCTCAGTGTTCATCTTTATAAAACTGGAATTCAGATACATGTAAACATATATAACTTTTCCTATGTAGTTCTCCTTGAAAACTTCTTAATAAAAGTAGGAGCGTTTTGTTGTTGTTGCTATTAATCTGTCGACTTATCCTTAAATATCTTATTTTAAACTAAAATAGATATGTTCTTTAAAAAATTCCCTTGAATAAGAAAATATCTTATTTGTTGAAATTAAAGAATAGCATATATTGGTTGTGTTAAAAACTATATATACTTTTATTGATTACCAGAATAATACATGCATATGTAAAAAATTTAAGACTATAGATAGTGTAAAAAGTATAAAATGAAGGTTTCACATAATCTCACCCTCCAAAGATAACTTTTGCACTGTATAGTTTTTAGTTTTATGTCATGCTTTGAAAATCTCTTTTTCCCCTGATTAAAAGAAACAACACATATAGTAGAAAATTTCAAGTCTATAGTGAAGGAAAAAAACTTCACACATAATTCTACCACTCACAGTTGAGCAGTACTGGAAAACTGCTTTGTATCCTTCAACTTTTCTTTTCTTTTTTTTTTTAATACATCTTTATTGGAGTATAATTGCTTTACAATGGTGTGTTAGTTTCTGCTGTATAACAAAGTGAATCAGCTATACATATACATATATCCCCATATCTCTTCCCTCTTGAGCCTCCCTTCCACCCTCCCTATCCCATCCCTCTAGGTCATCGCAAAGCACTGAGCTGATCTCCCCGTGCTATGCGGCTGCTTCCCACTAGCTATCTGTTTTACATTTGGTAGTGTATATATGTCGATGCTACTCTCACTTCACCCCAGCTTCCCCCTCCGCGGCCCCCCCCTCACCCCCATGTCCTCAAGTCCATTCTCTACATCTACGTTTTTATTCCTGCCCTGCCACTAGGTTCATCAGTACCATTTTTTTCTTTTTAGATTCCATATACAGGCATTAGCATACGGTATTTGTTTTTCTCTTTCAACTTTTCTTTGTGTGCCCAGAAACTATACTTACGCCTATGTACCTACACAGATAGTAAATGTATAATCTATGAACTTTTTACAAAAGGCGTCAAATTATAAAAAGTTATATAATATGCTTTTTAAACTAAAATGTGGTGATCATTTTTTCCTAAGTAACTTTATAGCATGATTTTTAATGGCTGCATACTATTCTATCATAATGATATATAATATTTAACCATTTCTTTTGTTGGATATTTAATGGTTTTTTATTTTGCTTTTATAAATAATACATTTATAAATATATTTTCCTGAATATCCTTGAAGATAAATATATGAAGAAATCCATGATTATTTCCTTAGGGTAAATTCCTAGGTGTATAATGATTTAAAAGACAATAAAAATGTGCTCAATTCACATGTATGAACTTCAGGATTGACAAGTGGATGAGCAAGATCTCTTCATATTTTTAGAATGATTTTAGCAAGTAAATCTGCAAATTCCAAATTTTAGGCTTTTAATTTATATAGATAATCTTCTAGGTTCAAACATCCTGGGTTTAGGTATTCAAATGCTGTGTTTGAATGTATAACCACCCCATTTGCTCAAGGGAAGCCTATTGTATGTGTTTTAGTATTTATACTCTTGTTTTTGTCACTGAGTTTCACATTTATTCAATGTTTGGAATTGTGCATATCACATCAAATCCAAATCCAAAGTGAAAAACAAACACATGTTTTATGGCTCAGTAACAAGTATAACAAGATTTCCTGGAGAGAAAGGATATGTGATTTTCCAGGGTGCTCTAAACTTCTTTTCTTGTATTAGCAGCTTTTACTCTAGGAGCAGAAAATAAATTATGTATGTTAGTTGTTTTGTTTGTTTCTTTGTTTCAAAATAAAAAATATTTATCATAACTTGAAAAATGTAAAAGGGTACTTCCTCAAGTGTTGACTAAATCAATAACTATATGATTAGAATAAAACTACAATTTTGTGCATGTAGTGACTGTAATAGCTACTGTGTAGAGAGCTCACATTAGGCGCCCAACTCAGCCGTAGGAGCTTCTTGCCACTCTTATTAATCTTCACTAAGGCCAGGATAATAATGTGTGCATGGCAGGCTTGAGTGCTTTGGTTTAAAATGCTCCTCAAATTATTCATCTTTTTGATGTTTTGGATCCAGGAAATGTTTGGGCATCTCTCCACAGTTTGTTAGACTTTTTCAGTGAATTAAAATTTCTTTTAGATCATGGCATTTTCATAGAAACTGTTTCAAGTGTGATTGGGTGTAACCTGTAGCAGAAGTTTTAATCATTTTATCCATCTTCTTACTTCTTACTGCCATAGTTTATTGATAAAGACTTTTACACTTTACATGAAAATTCAGTACTTTATGCTCTCAAGTAGTTTTTGTTTAGCTTAATTTTACTCTTTTAGAATTTGTGGTTTGCCAGAGGGATGTGAGGAATTTAGATGTAATAGGAGTGATGATACAATAATGTGACTATAAAGTAATGAGTTGCATTTCTAGGTGGCTATATTTGTCCAAGGGATTGGTGTTGTCTAAAATGGTAACTATAAAGAGATAATTTAAATTATTTTTGAAATATTTTCAGACTTGATATATCAGGGTTCTACTAGTAAAACAGAACCAGTGGGAGTTTTTATGTATATATACATATCCATGCAGGGGTCAGGGTGGAGAGAGAGAGAGAGAAGGGGAGAAGTAAGGAGTTGGCTTACAGGATTGCAGCCTGGCTAGGCAAGTCTGAAATCCCTAGGGCAGGCTGGAACTCTTAGGCACAAGGTGAAGCTGCTATCCACAGGCAGAATTTCTTCTCTGTCAGGGAGACCTCAGTTCTGTCAACTGATTGAATCAAGCCCATCTAGATTATCTAGGATAATCTTCTTAAAGTTAACTGTGTACTTTAATCACATCTACAAAATACCTTTATAGCAATACTTAGGTTGGTGTTTGATTAAATAACTGGAGACTGTAGCCTAGACAAGTTGACACACACAAAATGATATTTGGTATCTGAATCAGTGCATAGGTTATATAAAAGAACCAGCTTCATTAATATATAATCATAGTTTATCTGTGATAAAAAGCAGAAATACCTGATTTGACTACCTAATTCAGGTACTAGTTTGAGTCATACAAAATTTTGTATGTTACCAAAGATAAAATCTACCTTCAAAGTACTAATATTTACCAGAGTTGAGATTGTTGAAAAGAAAGTACATCAGGTTACAATTACAATTTAAAAAAATGTTTTTGAGGAATGGCAACATCATTGGAACACTGATGGCTCCCCAACAGGATTTGAAGGGGCAAATGATCATTTAGATCTATGCTTCTCAAGCTGGGTTCGTGACTCCACTTAATTTTCTTCTGCCATTAAGGGATACGTCAGTAGAAAATACCAGAGAAACACTTTTTATTTAATGTAGGCCAGGGGTCAGCAAACCGTTCTGCACAGGGACAAATAGTGCGTATTTTCAGCTTTGCAGGTCATAGAGTCTCTGTCACAACTGTTCAACTCCGCTGTTGTAGCATGAAAGCAGCCAGAGGCCATAAGTAAACTAATGAGCACAGATGGAAAGAAATGATCTGACCAGAGACTTTGGATGAGAGCTGCAGTGGGGTCCCTCCAGTGGAAGATGCCCTTAGAACAGTGGTTAGGAACTCAGCCTTCAGAGCCAGTTGCGCCTGAATTTATGTCTTGGGTATGTCACCTTCTAGCTGTGTGACTTTGGATAAGCGACTTGAGTAATTTAATCTTCACGATTCTTATCTGTAAAAATGGACAGAATAATAACACCCCATAAAGTTGTGAAAATCAACAAAGAAGGAATGTAAAGCATTTAACCCATTGCTGGGAGTCTTATGAAGATCTCATAACTATTTTCTGCTATTATTATTATTAGTCAGATGTCAAGTTTCAGCGCCAAAGCAAAATTTCAGCCATTTAAAAATTATTATTATAAAAGTCTTTATAATTTTCCAGAACTAGGACATGCTCTATTTTTTTTTAATTTGGTGGGAATAAAGATAAATTTTATGTTTTTACTTTGATCAAAAGTATTAGGAGTAAATTAATTTTAGATTGTCATTTTTTTCTGTTTCCTGGTTTTAGAACATAAATACCTGTTCTCCATCATTTGGATGTGTCCATTTTTATAATGTTTAAGTCGGTAATGGTGGTTATTCCTAAGAAAGAGGAAATAAGAGACAAGTACATAGCAATTCTGTACAAGAAAAAGAAGAAAAGGGGAAAAACGGCAAAAGGAAAAACAAAGGTGTCCATCAAGTCACTAGTGCTCCATGGCAAGAAGAGAAAGAGCTTCTGTTTTATACTAAACTGAGTTAGACAGTTTAGAGTATTTTCAACCCAGTACTCTGCAAGTGGGATTTTTTCCCCCTGAGTATTTCCTTTCAGCAGCTAGATCCCTTGCCTCCCTGTTTTGAGAAATTATTTGATTTTCTCTGCAGCTGTTTGTCTCATGTTATCCTCCCATCATTTCTAAATCTGGTTTTGTCTGTGATGAAGTCTGAGAAGTAGTTCATTTTAATGGTTTCTATGTTTTTTGTATATTTGTTTTTCATTCTTCAGCAGTCAGTTAAGACAATAGTCATGCCTTCTCATGTGATTACATGCCTCTCCTCAAGCCTCCCTTCTGTTAGTGAGCAGTATTTATGGTTTGTGTATGTGAAAGTCTGCTATATCTGTTTGCTATGCACTTGCCTAGAGCACTGAGAAGTTCAGTGTAGTCACTGGAGTGGTTTCTTTTTGTTTTGTTTTTCCACATGTCATCAAATACTGCAGGAGTGCCCTTTCTACATTCTGCATCAAAGACAACTGGAAGATAGAAAGGAGCACTCCAGTCAGTTTTACTTTCTAATAAGCTGTATGTAGTTGTTTTTCCCCCAGTAATGTTTTTATCCCAAGTCCTCAAATTTTTTAAAAGAAATGTTCTGTTAAAATTCTGGAAATAAAATACAACTCATAAACAATATTAAAAAAAAACCTAGGGAAAAATTTTATCAACTATCACAATAAAAGTTTAACATACTCAACTAAAGAAGGAGCTCCTGTAATTCTGTGACCTTCCAATAGAAAAATAAGCAAACAACATGAATCAATAGTTCCCCAAAGAATAAAAACTAGAGAAAATAAACATGAAAAAAATTTAGCTTAGCTAGTAATCAAAAAAATAACTCCCTCCCTTCCTTCCTTCCTTCCTTCCTTCCTCTCTTTCTCTCTCCCTTTCTTTCGCTCTTTATCTTTTTTCTTCCTCTCTGTCTCCCCTCCCTCGATTCCTCCCTCTTTCTTACCTCCCTACTAATTTGGGAACACATAATACTTAATTTGTTGAGGTGGGTACTCTCAAACACTGCTGGAGTGGAAAGTGGCACAACCATTTTGGAAAGTAATTTGACAGTATGAACCGAGACTTTAAAATGCCTGTCACCTTTAGGTCATTAATATTACTTCTAGGAATCCATTCTAAGGAAGTCATTAGAGATGCCTCTCAGAGCACTGTACACAAGGATAGTCGCTTTAATTTGTAATAGCATTGGAAACATCAAAAACTTTAGAAACAACCTAAATTTACAATGACAAAAGTGGTTACATAAATTATGAAAAAAAACTTCAGGAAGAAATATTATTATACAGCCATTAAAATCATGTTTTCAAAGAATGTTTAATGAGATTGGAAAATATTCACACTGTATATTTATTTAATAAATTTTTATTAGAGTATGGTTGCTTTACAATGTTGTGTTAGCCTCCACTGCGCAACAAAATGAATCAGCCAGATCAAAAAAGATCTTGCTGTGATTTATGTCAAAGAGTGTTCTTCATTCATTTTCCTCTAAGAGTTTCACAGTGTCCAGTCTTACATTTAGGTCTTTAATCCATTTTGAGTTTTTTTTTTTTTTTTTTTGCGGTACGCGGGCCTCTCACTGTTGTGGCCTCTCCTGTTGCGGAGCACATGGCTCACGGGCCCAGTCGCTCTGCGGCATGTGGGATCTTCCCGGACTGGGGCACGAACCCGTGTCCCCTGCATCAGCAGGCGGACTCTCAACCACTGCGCCACAAGGGAAGCCCCATTTTGAGTTTATTTTTGTGTATGGTGTTACAGAGTGTTCTAATTTCAATCTATTCCATGTAGCTGTCCAGTTTTCCCAGCACCACTTATTGAAGAGACTGTCTTTTCTCCATTGTATATGCTTGCCTCCTTTGTCATAGATTAGTTGACCGTAGGTGCATGGGTTTATCTCTGGGCTTTCTATCCTGTTCCATTGATAAATATTTCTATTTTTGGGCCAGTACCATATTGTCTTGATTACTGTAGCTTTGTAGTATAGTCTGAAGTGAGGGAGTCTGATTCCTCCAGCTCTGTTTTTTTCCCTCAAGACTACTTTGGCTATTCGGGGTCTTTTGTGTCTCCATACAAAGTGTGCAATTTTTTGTTTTAGTTCTGTAAAAAATGCAATTCGTAATTTGATAGGGATTGCATTGAATATGTAGATTGCTTTGGGTAGTATAGTCATTCTCACAATATTGATTCTTCCAATCCAAGAACATGGTATATCTCTCCATGGGTTTGTATCATCTTTAATTTCTTTCATCATCTTATAGTTTTCTGCATACAAGTCTTTTGTCTCCCTAGGTAGGTTTATTCCTAGGTATTTTTTTCTTTTTGTTGCAATGGTAAATGGGAGTGTTTCCTTAATTTCTCTTTCAGATTTTTCTTCATTAGTGTATAGGGATGCAAGAGATTTCTGTGCATTAATTTTGTATCCTGCAACTTTACCAAATGCATTCTTTAGCTCCAGTAGTTTTCTGGTGGCATCTTTAGGATTCTCCATATATAGTATCATGTCATCTGCAAACAGTGACAGTTTTACTTCTTATTTTCCAATTTGGATTCCTTTTATTTCTTTTTCTTCTCTGTTTGCCATGGCTAGGACTTCCAAAGCTATGTTGAATAATAGTGGTGAGAGTGGACATCCTTGTCTCGTTCCTGATCTTAGAGGAAATGCTTTCAGTTTTTTACCATTGAGAATGATGTTTGCTGTGGGTTTGTCATATATGGCCTTTAATATGTTGAGGTAGGTTCCCTCTGTGCCCACTTTCTGGAGAGTTTTTATCATAAATAGGTGTTGAATTTTGTCAAAAGCTTTTTCTGCATCTACTGAGATGATCGTATGGTTTTTATTTTTCAATTTGTTAATATGGTGTATCACATTGGTTGATTTGCGTATATTGAAGAATGCTTGCATCCCTGGGATAAATCCCACTTGATCATGGTGTATGATCCTTTTAATGTGTTGTTGGATCCTGTTTGCTAGTATTTTGTTGAGGATTTCTGCATCTATATTCATCAGTGATATTGGTCTGTAATTTCCTTTTATGTAGTATCTTTGTCTGGTTTTGGTATCAGGGTGATGGTGGCCTTATAGAATGAGTTTGGGAGTGTTCCTTCCTCTGCAATTTTTTGGAAGAGTTTGAGAAGGATGGGTGGTAGCTCTTCTCTAAAGGTCTGGTAGGATTCACCTGTGGAGCCATGTGGTTCTGGACTTTTCTTTCTTGGAAGATTTTGTTTTTGTTTTGGGTTTTTTTTTTTTGCGGTACGTGGGCCTCTCACTGTTGTGGCCTCTCCCATTGTGGAGCACAGGCTCTGGATACGCAGGCTCAGCGGCCATGGCTCACGGGCCCAGCCGCTCCGCGGCATGTGGGATCTTCCCAGACCGGGGCACGAACCGTGTCCCCTGCATCGGCAGGCGGACTCTCAACCACTGCGCCACCAGGGAAGCCCTGTTGGAAGATTTTTAATCACAGTTTCAATTTCATTATTTGTGATTGGTCTGTTCATATTTTCTATTTCTTCCTGATTCAGTCTTGGAGGTTATACCTTTCGAAGAATTTGTCCATTTCTTCCAGGTTGTCCATTTTATTGGCATAGAATTGCTTGTAGTAGTCTCTTAGGATGCTTTGTATTTCTGCAGTGTCTGTTGTAACTTCTCCTTTTTCATTTCTAATTTTATTGATTTGAATCCTCTCCCTCTTTTTCTTGATGAGTCTGGTTTATCAGTTTTGTTTATCTTCTCAAAGAACCAGCTTTTAGTTTTATTGATCTTTGCTATTGTTTTCTTTGTTTCTATTTCATTTATTTCTGCTCTGATCTTTATGATTTCTTTCCTTCTGCTAACTTTGGGTTTTGTTTGTTCTTCTTTCTCTAGTTCCTTTAGGTGTAAGGTTAGATTGTTTATTTGAGATTTTTCTTGTTTCTTTAGGTAGGTTTGTATTGCTGCAAACTTTCCTCTTAGAACTGCTTTTGCTGCATCCAATAGGTTTTGGATCATTGTGTTTTAATTGTCATTTATCAGTAGGTATTTTTTGATTTCCTCTTTGATTTCTTCAGTGATCTCTTGGTTATTTAGTAACGTATTGTTTAGCCTCCATGTGTTTTTGTTTTTTACGTTTTATTCCCTGTAATCGACTTCTAATCTCATAGCATTGTGGTCAGAAAAGATGCTTGATATGATTTCAATTTTCTTAAATTTACTGAGGCTTGATTTGTGACCCAAAATGTGGTCTATCCTGGAGAATGTTCCATGTGCACTTGAGAAGAAAGTGTAATCTGCTCTTTTTGGATGGAATGTCTGTAAATATCAATTAAATCTGTCTGGTCTATTGTGTCATTTAAAGCTTGTGTTTCCTTCTTAATTTTCTGTTTGGATGATCTGTCCATTGGTGTCAGTGAGGTGTTAAAATCCCCCACTATTATTGTGTTACTGTCAATTTCCTCTTTTATAGCTGTTAGCAGTTGCCTTATGTATTGAGCTGCTCCTATGTTGGGTGCATATATGTTTATAATTGCTGTAACTTCTTCTTGGATTGATCCCTTGATCATCATGTAGTGTCCTTCCTTGTCTTTTGTAATATTCTTTCTTTTAAAGTCTATTTTATCTGATATGAGTATTGCTACTCCTGCTTTCTTTTGAGTTCCATTTGCATGAACATCTTTTTCTATCCCCTCACTTTCAGTCTGTCTGTGTCCCTAGGTCTGAAGTGGGTCTCTTGTAGACAGCATATATATGCTTCTTGTTTTTGTATTCATTCAGTGAGCCTGTGTCTTTTGGGCGGAGCATTTAATCCATTCACGTTTAAGGTAACTATCGATATATACGTTCCTATTACCATTTTCTTAATTTTTCTGGGTTTGTTTTTGTAGGTCCTTTTTTTCTCTTGTGTTTCCCACTTAGAGAAGTTCCTTTAGCATTTGTTGTAAAGCTGGTTTGGTGGTGCTGAATTCTCTTAGCTTTTGCTTGTCTGTAAAGCTTTTGATTTCTCCGCCAAATCTGAATGAGATCCTTGCTGGGTAGAGTAATCTTGATTGTAGGTTCTTCCCTTTCATCACTTTAAATATATTATGCCACTCCCTTCTGGCTCGTAGAGTTTCTGCTGAGAAGTCAGCTATTAAGCTTAACGGAGTTCCCTTGTATGTTTTTTGTCATTTTTCCCTTGTTGCTTTCAGTAATTTTTCTTTGTCTTTAATTTTTGCCAATTTGATTACCATGTGTATTGGCATGTTTCTCCTTGGGTTTATCCTGCCTGGGACTCTCTGTGCTTCCTGGACTTCGATGGCTATTTCCTTTCCCATGTTAGGGAAGTTTTCGACTATAATCTCTTCAAATATTTTCTCGGGTCCTTTCTCTCTCTCTTCTCCTTCTGGGACCCCCATAATGTGAATATTGTTGCATTTAATGTTGTCCCAGAGGTCGCTTAGGCTGTCTTCATTTCTTTTCATCTTTTTTTCTTTATTCTGTTCTGTGGCAGTGAATTCCACCACTCTATCTTCCAGGTCACTTATCCGTTCTTCTGCCTCAGTTATTCTGTTATTGATTCCTTCTAGTGAATTTTTCATTTCAGTTATTGTATTGTTCACCTCTGATAGTTTGTTCTTTAACTCTACTAGTTCTTTGTTAAACATTTCTTGCATCTTCTTGATCTTTGCCTTCATTCTTTTTCTGAGGTCCTGTATCATCTTCACTGTCATTATTCTGAATTCTTTTTCTGGAAGGTTGCCTATCTCCACTTCATTTAGTTGTTTTTCTGGGGTTTTATCTCGTTCCTTCATCTGGTATATAGCCCTCTGCCTTTTCATCTTGTTTGTCTTTCTGTGAATGTGGTTTTTGTTCCACAGGCTGCAGGATTGTAGTTCTTCTTGCTTCTGCTGTCTGCCCTCTGGTGCATGTGTTTTTTTGAATTACGGTTTTCTCAGGGTATTTGCCCAGTAGTGGGATTGCTGCTTCATATGGTAGTTCTATTTTCAGTTTTTTAAGGAACCTCCATACTGTTTTCCATAGTGACTGTATCAATTTACATTCCCACCAACAGTGTATGAGGGTTCCCTTTTCTCTTCGCCCTCTCCAGCATTTACTGTTTGTAGATTTTTTGATGATGGCCATTCTGACTGGTGTGAGGTGATACCTCATTGCAGTTTTTTATTTTCTTTTTTGTCTGTGTTCAGTCTTCGTTGCTGCATGTGGACTTTCTCTAGTTGTGGCGAGCGGGGGCTACTGTTTGTGCAGTACATGGGCTTCTCAGTGCAGTGGCTTCTCTTGTTGTGGAGCAGGGACTCTAGGCGTGCAGGCTCAGTAGTTGTGGCGCACGGGCTTAGTTGCTCCGCGGCATGTGGGATCTTCCCAGATCAGCACTCAAACCCCTGTTCCCTGCGTTGGCAGGCAGATTCTTAACCACTGCGCCACCAGGGAAGCCCCGCACGGTAGTTTTGATTTTTCTAGTAATTAGTGATGTTGAGCACCTTTTCATGTGTTTGTTGGCCATCTGTATGTCTTCTTTGGAGAAATGTCTATTTAGGTCTTCTACCCATTTTTTGATTGGGTTGTTTGTTTTTTTGATGTTGAGCTATATGAGCTGCTTGTATATTTTGGAGATTAATCCTTTGTCCATTGCTTCATTTACAAATATTTTCTCTCATCCTTAGGGTTGTCTTTTCTTCTTGTTTATGGTTTCTTTTGCTGTGCAAAAGCTTTTAAGTTTCATTGGGTCCCATTTGTTTATTTTTGTTTTAACTTTCATTACTCTAGGAGGTGTGTCAAAAAAGATGTTGCTGTGATTTATGTAAAAGAGTTTTCTGCCTATGTTTTAGTCTAAGAGTTTATAATGTCTGGCCTTATATTTAGGTCTTTAATTCATTTTGAGTTTATTTTTGTGTATGGTATTAGGGAGTGTTCTAATTTCATTCTTTTACATGTAGCTGTCCAGTTTTCCCAGCACCACTTATTGAAGAGGCTGCCTTTTCTCTATTGTGTATTTTTGACACCTTTGTCATAGACTGGTGACCATAGGTGTGTGGGTTTATCTCTGGGCTTTCTATCCTGTTCCATTGATCTATATTTCTAATTTTGTGCCAGTACCATACTATCTTGATTACTGTAGCTTTGTAGTATAGTCTGAAGTCAGGAAGCCTGATTCCTGCAGCTCTATTTTTCTTTCTGAAGATTGCTTTGGCTTTTTGGAGTCTTTTGTGTTTCCATACAAATTGTAAAATTTTTTGTTCTAGTTCTGTAAAAAATGCCATTGGTAATTTGATAAGGATTGCATTGAATCTTTAGATTGCTTTGGGTAGTGTAGTCATTTTTACAATATTGATTCTTCCAATCCAAGAACATGGTATATCTCTCCATCTGTTTGTGTCATTTTTGATTTCTTTCACTAGTGTTATAGTTTTCTGTGTACATGTCTTTTGCCTCCTTAGGTTTATTCCTAGGTATTTTATTCTTTTTGCTGCAATGGTGAATGGGATTGTTTCCTTGATTTCTCTTTCTGCCCTTTCATTGTTAGTGTATAGGAATGCAAGAGATTTCTGTGCATTAATTTTGTATTCTGCAGCTTTACCAAATTCATTGATTAGCTCTAATAGTTTTCTGGTGCCATCTTTAGGATTTCCTATGTATAGTATCGTGTCATCTGCAAACAGTGACAGCACACTGCAATTTTAAATGAAGAAGAATGAATGGTGCCTAACAAAGAATCAGAGAAAGGAGCCAGATCTACTAATGTCCATGTTTATGCCCTGAGCATTAGATGGTGCTGCCTCTTTGTGAAAAATCTGGTTCTGGATTTTTATCTTGACCCATAGTAATTTAAATGGACAAGATACGTAATAAAATAGAATATAGAATAGAATGCATCAGAATGTGCAGACATCATTCTTCATTGCTAATGATAGTCTTGAGAAAGGGTCAGGGTCATTTAACATGAGGTTTGTGTGGTAATGAATGGCTCAGTAATCAGCCACCTTCCCTCTCACCCTCAACTCAGGAGGAAGTCATCTCACGGCCTACGTGCCCCTGCCTGAGGCTGTGGTTTAGGGCAGTCCTTTGCTCTCAGGTCCCAGAGGGCTCCCTGAGCCAGCCACAGGGTCTGGAGCAAGTGCCACATTGTCATTTCAAAAGAGGCAGTAACATTGGAAACCTCAAACAGCAGATTTTAAACTTGGGCATTTCTGTTTTATCTCCCCAAATATGGTATCATTTACCCCAAAGAAAGGTATGCCCCCAAGGGGAAAGAGCACAGGCTTTGGGGTCTGGTAGAGTCATGTTCAAATCAACCTTCAGCTCATAGCTGCATGTCCTTGGGTGAGAATGGGGGTAATAATGTACTTTGCAGGGCTGTGGGGAGGGGGGATCAAATGATTAAAGATATATGTTAAACACCTAAAACAGTGCCTGACACATAATAGCTTTCAGTACATCTTCTGAGTAAATATTAGTCAGCCCTTCTCCCTATACTTTGTTTAACTGAAATAAGCATTTAAAATAAAAGTATGGCATGGTACGGCACTTTTTTTGTCCCCATAATGATGATGTTAGATATCTTGCTGATAATGATCTGATTTATACTGAAAATGGCACTTTTGCAAATCACTTACGTACTTGCTTACTGAGTAGTTATATTAAATATTTCTTTGTGCATGTCAGTTTGCATGATTTTATCTTAGCAATTATTCCTAAGAAAAACTTAGCCTGTGCAGGTTATCATTAGCAATGCTGTGAGTGCTGATTTTTCTTTTCTTTTCTTTCTTTGGCAGGGTATGGAGGGAGATTTTTTTTTTAAATTTTGTTTTTAAAAATGTTTTAGAAAAATAACCTTGAAAATTAATCCATTTTTTTCCTTTTAAAATGTGGCTATTTTATAGTAATGTGATGGTTGTTTTTAAAATTTTGTTTTTAAAAATGTTTTAGAAAAATAACCTTGAAAATTAATCCATTTTTTTCCTTTTAAAATGTGGCTATTTTATAGTAATGTGATGGTTGGCCTCCAACTGGTAGTACCCATTTATAATACAGCTGGCCGAGGTGCCCTCTGAGTTTGTGGCACAGTATTTCTTGGTATGAGGTTCACAGACTCATTCAGACCCAGGACTGTGGCCTCATTAACCCCGGGTTTTAACGACTACCGATCCACCTGTAGGTAGACTACTGGGTCCTAAGGAACTAGGCATTAAATAATTGCTAATTAAAACATGCAGATTTCTTTCTTTCTGCCTTTTTACATTATAGATGAATGGGTCATACACAGTGAGGGCTGACAATGTCTGAAAACTATTTGAGACAGTAAGAATAGATTTGGAAGGGAATAAAAGGCCATCCACAGGCATTGGGAGCATTTGTGTTAGGGACAAAATAGGGCATCTGGAATTTAGATGCCTCTTTTAATAGATTTGTTTTTAAAAAACTGGCTTAACAGTATTTGGAAATACCAGTGTTCCAGTTTCCATTGACTGCCACCTGTAGACATGACTTAAAGCTGGGTTCATTTGTGATTTACTACTTATAATTTGCTGCCAGCCTTGAACCTGGGGAGATAATTTTAAGTGCCCTCTGGAATAATAACCGGTCATTTGATGCAAATGCAAAGCCAAATCTAGTTACTGGAATTGAAAATAATGAACCCAAGGGCTTATTTTGGATTAGGCAGTTGGAGCAGCTGAATACTAAACATTGGTCTGTCTAGTGGTTTCCCCTGTGGCTTTTTAACTCTGTGGTTATGCATCCTCACCCAAAAGGAAATAGCCTAACATAGGTTCCAGCAGACCTTCTGTTGTGGGGCAGCTTTTCACTCAAAAGAGAAGTAGATTAATCATTGAACTAATATAATGGAATATAATAGAAAGAAACACGTAACTTAAAAGTCAGATTTGAATTTTACTACCCTGTGGCCTATAGTTGCTTCTCTGGCCCAAACTATGGTCTTCGTTTGAGCAAACTCTTCAGCTATAAGTTAGCAGAGGGTTTCAAAACAGAGCAAGGAAATTATTAGAAAGTGCAAAAATCAGAATAAATAGAAGATAATTTATTTTTGTTTTGTTGTTTAATCCCAAGTGATAAAACAGGAATGTACATAAGTGTAATTGTTAGGTTCAGAATCATTTCAATTAAAGTGCTTCACTCTGTTTTAATTATTCTTTAAGAGATATAAAAAGAAAAATCTGAGAAAAAGTAGACACATTTCTAACGATTAACCATATATCTTTAAAAGTTTTGGTATAAGAATGAACCAGTATTGGATTTCTTGGGCGAGCTAATCTTATTGCAGTAGAATAAAGGTTTGAGTTTTATTCCTAGTTCACTTACTAACTCATAAGGTGCTATTTATATTTTCTTTTAACTTACATCACTTAATGATAAACTCTCTTCTTTTTTTTCCTGCCAGGCTTCCTGTAGAGGTAGCCCATGCTTGCTGCTATCATTCCCTTACCACTCACTAACTGTCTTTAATCACTTGCCATTTGACGTTGGCCCCACTTTGCCAACATTCTCTAAAATCTTACTCTGTATGTCACATTGTTGAGAGCCAAATCACGTTGAATTTGTGTCTGCAGCATCTGATACGCACAACTGCCCACCCTAGTGGTATTACAGGAGCTCCCCTCTAGAGTAACTCCTAAAGCTATACATTTTACCTACTGTTAAATTACTCCCAGAAACATCTGTCTTGCTCACATCTCTGTTCATGAATGGTGAGTATGTTCTCACTGTCTGTGATGTAAAGTCTGATTTTCTCGGCGTGGCATTTGAGCCAACATTCTCTCCCACTGCTTCTCATCTGCCTTGTACTGCAACCCAGTTCCTTTTTGTGTGTTGTAATATCTGTCTGGAGTCCATACACTCTCTTTTCTCCTTTCAAACCTCATGCTCAAACCTTATCCTTCTTTCAAAGCCCAGAAGGAAGGACATCTCATTCATTAAGCTTCTCTGATCCTTATACCTGGAAGCAATATTTTATTCCTTTAGATTTTATCTGTACCTCTCTTCTGATATGTTTCATATTGTGTCCTGTGTTATTTGTGTGGGCATCCTATTTTCCTGTCTCAAGGTCAGTCTCCTTATTTTTGTTTTTAATTTTCAAATTTTATTTAATTAATTTTTTATACAGCAGGTTCTTATTAGTTATCCATTTTATACATATTAGTATATATATGTCAATCCCAATCTCCCAATTCATCCCACCACCACCATCCAGCCCCCCCCACCACTTGCCCCCCTTGATGTCCATATGTTTGTTCTCTACATCTGTGTCTCAATTTCTGCCCTGCAGACAAGTTTATTTGTACCATTTTTCTATGTTCCACATATATGCGTTAATATACGATATTTGTTTTTCTCTGACTTACTTCACTCTGTATGACAGTCTCTAGATTCATCCACATCTCTACAAATGTCCCAGTTTCATTCCTTTTTTATGGCTGAGTAATATTCCATTGCATATATGTACCACACCTTCTTTATCCATTCGTCTGTCGGGCATTTAGGTGGCTTCCATGACCTGGCTATTGTAAATAGTGCTGCAATGAACATTGGGTTGCATGTGTCTTTTGGAATTATGCTTTTCTCTGGGTATATGCCCAGTAGTGGGATTGCTGGGTCATATGGTAGTTCTATTTTTAGTTTTTTAAGGAACCTCCATACTGTTCTCCATAGTGGCTGTATCAATTTACATTCCCACACACAGTGCAAGAGGGTTCCCTTTTCTCCACACCCTCTCCAGAATTGGTTGTTTGTAGATTTTCTGATGATGCCCATTCTAACTGGTGTGAAATGATACCTCATTGTAGTTTAATTTGCATTTCTCTAATAATTAGTGATGTTGAGCAGCTTTTCATGTTCTTCTTGGCCATCTGTATGTCTTCTTTGGAGAAATGTCTATTTACGTCTTCTGCCCATTTTTACATTGGGTTGTTTGCTTTTTTAATATTGAGCGCATGAGCTGTTTATATATTTTGGAGATTAATCCTTTGTCCGTTGATTCATTTGCAAATATTTTCTCCCATTCTGAGGATTGTCTTTTCGTCTTGTTTGTAGTTTCCTCTGCTTTGCAAAAGCTTTTAACTTTCATTAGGTGCCATTTGTTTATTTTTGCTTTTATTTCCATTACTCTAGGAGATGGATCAAAAAAGATCTTGCTGTGATTTATGTCAAAGAGTGTTTTTCCTATGCTTTCCTCTAAGAGTTTTATAGTGTCTGGTCTTACATTGAGGTCTTGAATCCATTTTGAGTTTATTTCTGTGGATGGTGTTGGGGAGTGTTCTAATTTCATTCTTTTACATGTAGCTGTCCAGTTTTCCCAGCACCACTTATTGAAGAGACTGTCTTTTCTCCATTGTATATCCCTGCACTCTTTGTCATAGATTAGTTGACCATAGGTGCATGGGTTTATCTCTGGGCTTTCTATCCTGTTCCATTCATCTATATTTCTGTTTTTGGGCCAGTACCATATTGCCTTGATTACTGTAGCTTTGTAGTATAGTCTGAAGTCCGGGAGCCTGATTCTGCCAGCTCCGTTTTTTCCCTCAAGACTGCTTTGGCTTTTTGGGGATTTTGTGCCTCCATACAAATTGTAAAATTTTTTGTTCTAGTTCTGTAAAAAATGCCATTGATAATTTGATAGGGATTGCATTGAAACTGTAGATTGCTTTGGGTAGTGTAGTCATTTTCACAATATTGATTCTTACAATCCAAGAACATGGTATACCTCTCCATGGATTTGTATCATCTTGAATTTCTTTCATCAGTGTCTTACAGTTTTCTACATACAGGCCTTTTGTCTCCCTAGGTAGATTTATTCCTAGGTATTTTATTCTTTTTGTTGCAATGGTAAATGGGAGTGTTTCCTTAATTTCTCTTTCAGATTTTTCATCATTAGTGTATAGGAATGCAAGAGATTTCTGTGCATTAATTTTGTATCCTGCTACTTTACCAAATTCATTGATTAGCTCTAGCAGTTTTCTTGTGGCATCTTTAGGATTCTCTATGTATAGTATCATGTCATCTACAAACAGTGACAGTTTTACTTCTTATTTTCCAATTTGGATTCCTTTTATTTCTTTTTCTTCTCTGTTTGCCATGGCTAGGACTTCCAAAGCTATGTTGAATAATAGTGGTGAGAGTGGACATCCTTGTCTCGTTCCTGATCTTAGAGGAAATGCTTTCAGTTTTTCACCATTGAGAATGATGTTTGCTGTGGGTTTGTCATATATGGCCTTTAATATGTTGAGGTAGGTTCCCTCTGTGCCCACTTTCTGGAGAGTTTTTATCATAAATAGGTGTTGAATTTTGTCAAAAGCTTTTTCTGCATCTACTGAGATGATCGTATGGTTTTTATTCTTCAATTTGTTAATATGGTGTATCACATTGATTGATTTGCGTATATTGAAGAATGCTTGCATCCCTGGGATAAATCCCACTTGATCATGGTGTATGATCATTTTAATGTGTTTTTGGATCCTGTTTGCTAGTATTTTGCTGAAGATTTTTGCATCTATGTTCATCAGTGATATTGATCTCTAATTTTCTTTTTTTGTAATATCTTTGTCTGGTTTTGGTATCAGGGTGATGGTGACCTCATAGAATGCATTTGGGAGTGTTCCTTCCTCTGCAATTTTTTGGAAGAGTTTGAGAAGGATGTATGTTAGCTCTTCTCTAAATGTTTGATCGAATTCGCCTGTGAAGGCATGCGGTCCTAGACTTTTTTTTGTTGGAAGATTTTTAATCACAGTTTCAGTTTCACTGCTTGTGATTGGTCTGTTCATATTTTCTGTTTCTTCCTGGTTCAGTCTTGGAAGGTTATACCTTTCTAAGAATTTGTCCATTTCTTCCAGGTTGTCCATTTTATTGGCATAGTGTTGCTTGTAGTAGTCTCTTAGGATGCTTTGTATTTCTGCGGTGTCTGCGGTGTCTTCTCCTTTTTCATTTCTAATTTTATTGATTTGAGTCCTCTCCCTCTTTTTCTTGATGAGTTTGGCTAATGGTTTACCAGTTTTGTTTATCTTCTCAAAGAACCAGCTTTTAGTTTTATTGATCTTTGCTATTGTTTTCTTTGTTTCTATTTCATTTATTTCTGCTCTGATCTTTATGATTTCTTCCCTTCTGCTAACATTGGGTTTTGTTTGTTCTTCTTTCTCTAGTTCCTTTAGGTGTAAGGTTAGATTGTTTATTTGAGATTTTTTCTTGTTTCTTGAGGTAGGCTTGTATTGCTAGAAATTTCCCTCTTAGAACTGCTTTTGCTGCATCCAGCAGGTTTTCGATCGTCGTGTTTTCGTTGTCATTTGTCTCTAGGTATTTTTTGATTTCCTCTTTGATTTCTTCAGTGATCTGTTGGTTATTTAGTAATGTATTGTTTAGATTCCATTTTTTTTTTAAGTTTTTCCCTGTAATGGATTACTAATCTCATAGCGTTGTGGTCAGAAAAGATGCTTGATATGATTTTAATTTTCTTAAATTTACTGAGACTGGATTTGTGACCCAAGATGTGATCTATCCTGGGGAATGTTCCGTGTGCACTTGAGAAGAAAGTGTGTTCTGTTGTTTTTGGATGGAATTTTCTTTAAATATCAATTAAATCTGTCTGGTCTATTGTGTCTTTTAAGGCTTGTGTTTCCATATTAATTTTGTTTGGACGATCTGTCCTTTGGTGTAAGAGAGGTGTTAAAGTCACCCACTATTATTGTGTTACTGTCAATTTCCTCTTTTATAGCTGTTAGCAGTTGCCTTATGTATTGAGCTGCTCCTATGTTGGGTGCATATATATTTATAATTGTTATATCTTCTTCTTGGCTTGACCCCTTGATCATTATGTAGTGTCCTTCCTTGTCTCTTGTAGCATTCTTTCTTTTAAAGTCTATATTTTCTGATATGAGTATTGCTACTTCAGCTTTCTTTTGATTACCATTTGCATGGAATATCTTTTTCTATCCCCTCACTTTCAGTCTGTATGTGTCCCTAGGTCTGAAGTGGGTCTCTTGTAGACAGCATATATATGCTTCTTGTTTTTGTATTCATTCAGTGAGCCTGTGTCTTTTGGGCGGAGCATTTAATCCATTCACGTTTAAGGTAACTATCGATATATACGTTCCTATTACCATTTTCTTAATTTTTCTGGGTTTGTTTTTGTAGGTCCTTTTTTTCTCTTGTGTTTCCCACTTAGAGAAGTTCCTTTAGCATTTGTTGTAAAGCTGGTTTGGTGGTGCTGAATTCGCTTAGCTTTTGCTTGTCTGTAAAGCTTTTGATTTCTCCGCCAAATCTGAATGAGATCCTTGCTGGGTAGAGTAATCTTGATTGTAGGTTCTTCCCTTTCATCACTTTAAATATATCATGACACTCCCTTCTGGCTCGTAGAGTTTCTGCTGAGAAATCAGCTGTTAACCTTATGGGAGTTCCCTTGTATGTTATTTGTCGTTTTTCCCTTGGGGCTTTCAATAATTTTTCTTTGTCTTTAATATGTGCCAATTTGATTACTATGTGTCTTGGCATGTTTCTCCTTGGGTTTATCCTGCCTGGGACTCTCTGCACTTCCTGGACTTCGGTAGCTATTTCCCTTCCCTTGTTAGGGAAGTTTTTGACTATAATCTCTTCAAATATTTTCTTGGGTCCTTTCTCTCTCTCTTCTCCTTCTGAGACCCTTATAATGCAAATGTTGTTGTGTTTAATGTTGTCCCAGAGGTCTCTTAGGCTGTCTTCATTTCTTTTCATTCTTTATTCTGTTCCACAGCAGTGAATTCCAGCGTTCTGTCTTCCAGTTCACTTATCCGTTCTTCTGCCTTAGTTTTTCTGCTATTGATTCCTTCTAGTGTATTTTTCATTTCAGTTATTGTTTTGTTCATGTTTGTTTGTTTGTTATTTAATTCTCATAGGTGTTTGTTAAACATTTCTTGCTTCTTCTCGATCTTTGCCTCCATTCTTTTTCCGAGGTCCTGGATCATCTTCACTATCATTACTCTGAATTCTTTTCTGGAAGGTTGTCTATCTCCACTTCACTTAGTTGTTTTTCTGAGGTTTTATCATTTTCCTTCATTTGGTACATAGCCCTCTGCATTTTCATCTTGTCTGTCTTTCTGTGAATGTGTTGTTTGTTCCACAGGCTGCAGGAGTGTAGTTCTTCTTGCTTCTGCTGTCTGCCCTCTGGTGGATTAGGCTATATAAGAGCCTTGTACAAGTTTCTTGATGGGAGGGACTGGTGATAGGTGGAGCTGGGTGTTGCTATGGTGTGCAGAGCTCAGTAAAACTTTAATCTGCTTGTCTGCTGATGGGTGGGGCTGGGTTGCCTCCCTGTTGGTTGTTTGGCCTGAGGCAACCCAACAGTGGAGCCTACCCAGGCTCTTTGGTGGGGCTCATGTTGGACTCTGGTAAGGCTCATGCCAAGGAGTGCTTCCCAGAACTTCTGCCAGTGTCCTTGTCCCCACAGTGAGCCACAGCCCACCCCCCGCCTCTGCAGGAGACCCTCCAACATAGCAAGTAGGTCTGGTTCAGTCTCCCCTGGGGTCACTGCTCCTTCCCCTGGGTCCTGATGCGCACACTACTTTGTGTGTGCCTTCCAAGTGTGGAGTCTCTGTTTCCCCCAGTCCTGTCGAAGTCCTGCAATCAAATGTCACTAGGCTTCAAAGTGTAATTCTCTAGGAATCCTTCCTCCCGTTGTTGGACCCTCAGGTTCAAAAGCCTGATGTGGGGCTTAGAACCTTCACTCCAGTGCATGGACATCTGTGGTATAAGTGTTCTCCAGTTTGTTAGTCACCCACCCAGCAATTATGGGATTTGATTTTATTGTGATTGCGCCCCTCCTACCATCTCATTGTGTCTTCTCCTTTGTCTTTGGATGTGAGGTATCTTTTCTGATGAGTTCCAGTGTCTTCCTGTCAGTGATTGTTCAGCAGTTAGTCGTGATTCCGATGTCCTCGCAAGAGGGAGTGAGAGCATGTCCTTCTACTCCACCACCTTGAACCAATCTCAATGTCCCATTTGTTAAAATCAGGCCTCACTGCACACCTTAGCCTTCAGTAGGACCACAGAATGGCTACACCTTGGAAAACCCCACTCCCTAAAGAAGAAGAGTGATGCCCTAGCACTAAGAACAGAACCTAAAATACAGCAATCCTAACAGAATAAAACCAAGTCTCAGTCTTGTCCTTTTTTAATTTCACAATCCCAGTGTGTAGTTCAGTGTCTTGTACCTTTAAAAGCCACGTACATTTTGGATAAATGAATGAACTAGCTAATGTTAATAACTGTAGGACATTTCCAGAAAGGTGTTTTAGACTATAGATTCATTACTCTTGTTTATATTCGTCTTACCTTTCTTAGTTACTTCCATGCATCTTAGATTTAACAATGATCTGTTCAGACACCTGATTGCCACAAGTATTTTGAACGCTTGTAGGTAGTTACATCTATTCTGACCCTTTAAGTAATGAACTTTGCCACATGTAATTTTCCTAAATCAAACCATTAAGGCTTCTTTTTAAAAAAATAACTTACAGTAAAGGAGGGGTAAATGAGAAGCTGATGACCATATTCTTTTCAAGATGATAGAAAAGTCCAAGCACATTTTGCATGGCAGATTCTGTCAGGAGCCTTTTGGAGCCCTCCAGTGTGAACACAGGAACCACCGAGAGTGTTCTTATACAACACTGGTTACAGCCACCCTACCGAAGTGTGTATTATAGCTCACTACAGTGTTACTGGACCTTTCTGGAACTCAGCCATCCAGTCATCTTAACTCCTCAAACCACTGAGCTCTAAGAATAAAAGGCCAGTTTATATAACACATACAGATGAGCATCAAAGCGTTACCAATGTGAGATCACAGGTCTTATTTTACAAAGATCCAATGAACATCCTTTGGCTCTGCTTAGCAGTCTTCTCAAAGGAACATTCCTTGATGAACTTTCTGTCCCCCACCCTAGCCCAAGGCTGAGTTAGAAGTACCAACTTTCTATTTCCAGAGTAACGCTCAGAATAATTGCCTGTTAGTTCGGTTCCACGTCTGCGTCTTCCACAAAGTCCAGAGCTCTTTGAGGACAAGAACTATGTATTACATATCTTTGTATCCCCAGCATTTTACAGTGCTTGACATACGTTAAACATCAATATTTATTGAATGACCAAAGTTGTTTTTTGCCTTTGAAGGAACAGTAGATTTTTTAAGTAGCATATTAAAAAGGAGAGAAAGTGGTTTGAAACAGGCACACAACAACAACAAATAATAGTATGCCAGGTGACAACAATGGTATGAGAAAGACTGAAAACAGTCCAGGATAACTTCATTTTGGAGGGAAAAAACATAGAGTACTTGAACGGTTTCTAAAAACATTGCTGAATGCTAGCACAGTACTGTAGTTTATGTTAATTTTGTTGACTTAGGGCCATCAAATAAAGATTGAAATATTTTCTGAATATTTTGTTTAAAGATGCAGTCAAGTATGTAATGCATTTTGTAAAGATTTCCTTGTTAAATTGTTTTAGAAAGAAAACGTCTGGTTTTTAATAGAATAGGTCCTTAGCTATCTCAAATAATTCAGTTCTGAGGGTTCTACATAGCCTAGGTCTTGCTGTGTGAGGGTAGTATAAGTATGTCTGGACCTTCTTGATTTATTGGTGAGTAGTGGTCATTCAATCTACCTAATAAGCATCTCACACTGTGTAGGTACTCTGGGGATAGAAACACACACACACACACACACACGCGCGCGATCAGAAGACAAGGTTAGAGCCATCAAAGACTCAATGTTTCCAGATACAGGAAGTTTTTTTTGTTTTTTTAATCAGAAGTCCTGGGATAATGTTATTACAACTTCATCACCTAGTCCTCTACCCTTATGCAGGCATGCAGTGTTCATCAAACATTGAGTACCCCTGTGGACCAGGCTCTATGCTGGGTGCTGGATGCTGGATGCTGGATGATGGAGGTACAGTGAATGCTTGTAGGCTAGAGGAGGCCAGACTCTGGAGGACCATGTCTCCACAAGGCTTCTGTCTCTTTGCAAAATAAGTATAGGGAAGATTTTCTCCCATTAGAGGCAAATATGTCTTTTTTCTTCCTAATGTTAAACAGTTGATGAGAAACAAAAAGATTCATAACTTCAACCCTAAATTAAAGCATGTTTTAAATAGCTAAAAATGTAAGACTTACACAAGCCTCTCTCCTGTTCTTGACGAGAGTTCCCCAACATCAGCTTGCTTGTAAATAAAAGGGAACAGGTAATCTGAGATCTTGCTTTACTTGTCCTTTTGGGTTACCGAGGTTTGTATGTGACTGGGCTTTGGACAGTCCTTAATGGCTTGACAGATGGCCTCCCTCCAGCAAAGGACAGGGAACCATGAAGATTGAATACTGCTTCGTTATAGTTTCCCAGATCACAGCTGAGAAAAGAAAGAATGTGCTCAGCACCACTCCTCAGTAGAGCCAGATGCCCAGTAAAGCAGAAACAGTATACCTGTAAAGTTGCCAAGGCAACATCAAGGGTAGAGGGAAGAGTAGACAGAATGATTTATGAAGGTTTCTTGCCATAAGAACCGGTCTAAAAATATACTTCCATGTCTTTTTCCTCTCAAGGATAAATGCCACAGGATTTATCCAGGGAATTGTGATGCATAAAGCTTGAGACCTTATCAGAGCTCAAGGAGACCAGGGGTAAAGGGCAAGGAGAAGGGAAACAGGAGCAACAAATGAGAAAATGTGCTCCTGGTGTGCTTTTAATCTTCTGTTGAACTGATGCAGTTTTGCAGATGTAAAACTGACTTTTTTTGGAAACGTGCAAATGTTGTATATTTAAAATGTGCCTATTTTTTTTAAAAAGACCATTTACTGGGGTGAAATGAAGATACTTAGTTTCCGTATTTAAAAAAAGTTTCCTCTGAGCTTCTACTTTAATATTAGTGGATTTGCAAAGGCAATCACAGATCAGCATGTGGAATAACATGCTATCATGGCAGCAGAGTTTGAAGTTGCATTTTATTTATGAACGGTTTAGAAAGACGCTCTTGGAGCAGATAGAGTTGGCTTATCTTAACACCCTTTCTGGGCTCACTGCAGTTAGCTGGAGTTATTGGATGTCCACATGGATTTTCACTTTCATGAATTATACATGACTCTATCAGTTTCATTTGGTGCGTAACAAATGATCATGGATATAGCAGCTTAAAACAGCACACATTTATTATCTCACAGCTTCTGTGGGTCAGGAGTACAGGCACAGTTTAGCTGGGTCTCACTAGGTTGTAATCAAGGTGTCTGTCAGGCTGTGATCTTATCTTCAGGCTCAACTGAGGGAGAGTCTACTTCCAAGTTCACTTAGGCTGGAGACTCAGGTTGGGACAATTGACCTAAACGCTCATCAGCTAAATGAAATGAAGAAAAAGTAAAATTAAACAAGATAAACATTTCCTTTCCCTGGGATGCTTATTATCTACTTCTCTGGTAGAAGTTGTCAACTCCTTGGGAAAATAAATTGCATCTCACTGTGAGGGTTGAGGGAATTCCTGTTTCATGTGAGCCTCAGAACCACTCTGGGAAGGTGTGGGACTTTCCCAGGGCCTCGATGCTGCAGTTGGTTTCACATTTAGAGACGAAGTCTCCTAACCCTGCTCTCTTTCCCAGGCATAATGCTTTTACACAAAATCTCTTTATTATTATTATTTTTTTTCATCCAGCTTAAATAGACGTAGTTTCTTTAACCTTTCTTCCTAGGGACTTTATTCCTAATCTTTTCAGTGATTGCTAATTGTTGTAACTTTCTAATTTTTTCTACTTCACATGCCCTGTTTTAGCAAGGTGTTAAATGGAATACAGGACAAAGCAGACCCATGTTTTTGGGTGCTGTAGACTTTATCACACTTCATATTCAGTTCTATCTAGTCAGTACCTCCAAGTCTTTGATGCTGCCTTAACCTCTTTCTTTTTTTTAAAAAAATTTCTTTTTCTATTTTTTCTTTTATTTATTTATTTATATTTGGCTGTGTTGGGTCTTTGTGGCTGCGTGCGGGCTTTTTCTAGTTGCAGCGAGTGGGGGTTACTCTTTGTTGTGGTGCGCGGGCTTCTCATTGTGGTGGCTTCACCTGTTGCAGAGCACCAGATCTAGGTGCATGGGTTTCAGTAGTTGTGGTGCATGGGCTCAGTAGTTGTGACTCATGGGCTCTAGAGCACAGGCTCAGTAGTTGTGGCACACAGGCTTAGTTGTTCCGTGGCATGTGGGATCTTCCCGGACCAGGGCTCAAACCCGTGTCTCCTGCACTGGCAGGTGGATTCTTAACCACTGTGCCACCGGGGAAGCCCAACCTCTTCTTTCAAGGGCTTGAATAAGGCGGAATATATCTTAAGGAGTCAAACACTTCTTAAGCGTTATGTGCTCACTCTGTTTTACAGAACATCTTTTCCAGGAGTCTAATTTGGGAATTGTTTGTGCTCTGAAGGATACGGGAGGAGGCTCTTACTGTCACGAGGGCCAGAAACAGGGCTGGCTCCTCACAGACAGGGCCTCACAGGGCCATTCCGAGTGCCTCCTCATTAAGCCCTCCGGTATTCTAGTTCCCTGCTCACAGGAGTGATTCTTCACTTTCCACAGTTGACCTGTTGTACTATATTCTTCCGTCCTCTCTTCTGTGATCCAGAGGGGTCACTGAGTTTTCAATCCATTAACCCACCCCTCATACCTAGTTTCTTCTCAGACCTGTACTTAATTTCTTCCTGTTTACTCATTAATTAAATGCGAAGACTGTACCAAGTTAAAGTTCAGCATCTTCAGAACGCCTGATGACACAGTCCCTGAGGCTGCCCTTGAATAACTGATGCAGTATTCTTTAAGCAGTGACCTGTTAGAGTGCCCATCTGGATCGGACGAAAAGCCTTCTGACTTATTAATTTTTGTTTCCAGGTTGATATAGGACATTGTATAATTTATTTTTACCAAAGCTAGATTAGTCTTTACTGTTTGTTTTTGAATTTGTTTTTCCTTAGCCCCAGCACCTGTGGAGATAGTATCGATATGTCTATGGATGTCAGGAATATCCACTTTATGTTTCAAACCACACACCCCACAGTTTTCTGATCTAATTTTTAGGTACTTCATAAGGCCCTCATATATTTTCAAAAATAATTGCTAGTGACCCTGATGAAACTAGGCCAGGCAGTCCAGTTTGCAATGTGCAGCCCTCCTAATTTAATGGGGGAATCTTTAACTAGATGCTCCCCTTCGGGGTGGCTTCTTGCCCTTCCACCCTGGGGCTACACACACTGATGATAAGATCCCAGTGGACTTATCTTTTTTGCCCCTCCTGCTGCGGAGCACAGGCTCTGGACGCGCAGGCCCAGCGGCCATGGCTCACGGGTCCAGCCGCTCCGTGGCACGTGGGATCCTCCCGGACCGGGGCACGAACCCGTGTCCCCTGCATCGGCAGGCGGACTCTCAACCACTGCGCCACCAGGGAAGCCCCAGTGGACTTGTCTTTAACAGTCAGTGATAAAAATAAGTACAGTGTTAAAAACATCCATCTTTCAGTATCACTTATTTAGAGCTTCCTCTCCTTTTCTAATGAAAGACTACTGTTTTCCTTTTGCTATTTTGTTCCTTAATGCTTTTCAGCAGCGTTCTCATGTTGCACCCTTGATGCCATGAGCCTGAGCTCTGGAGGCTGGATGACCGGTGTTCAGCTCTTTGCCCAGCCTCCACCTGTGAAATAAGATGAATAATAATATTGACCTCACAGAGCTGAGGTGAGCATTAAGTTCTCTAATTTGTAAAATTGCTTTATTATAAACTTTAAACACAGATAGATGGATTCAAGTGGCAAGTACTGATTGTTGATTTTTGTGCTCAGAATTGCTAAATGCCATGTCTTAATGATGTTAGCCAGAATGCCCAGTAGGACTGTAAAATTAATAGGTTATTAAATGAACACCTCCCACTCTCTAAATGTTTTCTATTTCTACTTTTCTCATTCTCTATTTGTGTCTCTATTTCTTTTAATGCCCACCATTTTCTTTCCCAACTTTGGTAGCTTTCTATAACTGGATATAGTAGAGAAGCATGTTTTAATTTTTTTTTTTTTTTTTAAAGTATAATTTCCACTTTATTGTCTTTCCAGGGAACAGTATTTCTTTAGTCTTTAAGAACTTAGCTCCTTACATGGGCTTTGGTGGAGGTCGTGGGGCAGCACCAGCAGGTCTAAATCGGGGTCATGTTTTAATTTTTGTATTACCTATGGTAGCTATATAATCTTAAGTAAAACTAAAGGTATAGAATGTTTATTTTTATCTCTTTAAAAAACTCACATAGTTTCTTTTTTTTCACTTGTCGATTCATTCTATAATCTTTTGTCCCCAGTCGATCAGCAATTTTCAGTAGAAAATCTTTTTTCCTCTATTGCTTTATGCCTTTGTTGCTGGGGAGTTAGCAGGGCTACCAAAGCACTTCAAATTCAGGCAAGTCTTTTCCTCTTTCTTTTAGAAATGGATTTTGTTGAATTCTATGTTCAGTTTGTCCCCAGAAACTTACTGAAAAGTATATGGTACAGATATGAATGTTCATAAATACAGAATAACAAAGTGAATACTTTGTTTTGGTGACTTTTTAAAAATAATGGAAAATGTGGGATCATTCATAGCATGAGGAGGGGAATTTTGAGAATTTTAGGCACCTCAGAATCAGACTGTCAATTACAAGCTTTGTTTTTTTAATGGCCAAGCATAACCACCTCAGCTCAACTGTACCTCCTCTTGCCTCACAGCCCTAGGCTGACTGCTTCTTCTGTGCTTTTCACTACCTCCCTGAAAGAGTCCACTTAGTCAAGTTGTGACCATTGACTGAGCACTTTGTGTTAGTCCAGATTCGTGATTGCAAATGACAGACCATGAGCCACGGCAAACCAGTCCATTTAAAGTGGGTGTTGGGGAGGAGAAGGTTTACTGAGAGCATGCCCAGTAACCAGGAAGGATGGAGTGAGTGCATCCTTCCACGTTTGTGCCACAGCCCAAGCTCCTTCCCTCTTCAACCCGTGCAACCAGCTGGAAAGGCTGTGTGCTGTTTCCTCAGGGCCTCAAAGCAGGCCCCGTCCTTCACTCACATTGCTCTCCTTTCCTCCTCCTGCCCACTTTGGTCTGGTTAACTCCTGCTCAGTCTCCCAGACATCTTCCTGACTCCCAGCCTGAGATGCATACCTTTTATGTGTTTTCATAAAATTCTGTGCACAGGACCCTTCTATGCACTTATCAAAACTGTCTGGTGATTGCTTGTTTACTTGTCTGTTTCCCAGCTAGACTTTGACCTTCTAGAGGGTGGGAGCTGTGTCTGAATCATGCGTCCATTCTTTGTCCACAGTCTCATTCATAAACAGAGAGAAGCATTTGTTGAATGAGTGAGCATAGGATCTTTGTTCATGTTGGTGACTTTGCTTTCTGGGCTGATCTCTGTTCATGCTGGTGACTTTGCTTTGACAAATACAAAAGCCTTTTCCCTTAATGACATAAAAGTCCTACTTCTTTTTTTTTTTTTTTTTTTTTTGCGCTACGCGGGCCTCTCACTGTTGTGGCGTCTCCCGTTGCGGAGCACAGGCTCCGGACGCGCAGGCTCAGCGGCCATGGCTCACGGGCCCAGCCACTCCGCGGCATGTGGGATCTTCCCGGACCGGGGCACGAACCCGTGTCCCCTGCATCGGCAGGCGGACTCTCAACCACTGCGCCACCAGGGAAGCCCAAAAGTCCTACTTCTAATGTTCTTCATTTTAAAACAGGACTGGATATGATCCCCTTCCACAAACATATTCAGTAAAGAAATGTGAATACGCATGCAAAAAACCCTTTAGGTCAGTTGTTGTTTTGGTAGTAGTCAAAGTTTTGTGCAATTTCTAGATATAAATAATGACTTAAAATATACTTATAAAATGTATAAGTGACCTTACTTAATGGGCAACCAGATCAACTGTGTAGTTGATATGCACAGTGTCAGGAGCAGGTCAGGAAGGTGTCTGACAATACACATTCATTTTTAGTGGCTTATTTTTCATCTTTTCTGCATTGAATATGATTACTTTGATGAGCAGTCTGACAACCTTGTAAGTTAGCTGAACAAATTTTACTGATATATGCTAACTTACATGCTAACTCGTCCTTTCTTTTCCAGGGGTAAACATAGTGTTAGAATCTTTAATAACTGTTTAATATAGTTATTTTTCATTTGTTCTAAGGTTGAAATATGCTTGTTGGCTCATCAAAGACTGGTGTGAGGGTCCCATAAAACATATTAGGGTACCTTCCGTTCCTCTCTAACAGTTTAATAACCAGCTTTGGTTTGACTCCTCAGTGGCTGTAAATCCATGAAAACCATTCACAACAATAGCTTTGGGAGGCAGAAACAAAAAGCTGCTCTTTCTTCTTGTATGTAGTTGTTTTCTTTTAGGATATATAACTTGAATCTAGTATTCCGAGCCTGTGTACTGCTGAACCATTTTAGCGGCCCTTGGCTATGATTCTAGTAATTCTTGTCATCAGAAACAAATGATTTCACCAGAAAGGAAAATGAGAGCTGGTTTTACTGATGACATACTCATGCATTCTCTGTTCTTCTCCCTCTCTCTTGTTTTTTCAGTGAGCATGTTTTTGAACACATTAACACCGAAGTTCTACGTGGCCCTGACAGGCACTTCGTCACTAATATCAGGGCTTATTTTGGTAAGTGGTGGAATCCCTGCTATTTAAAAACATGCTGATTACTAATATATACGTTATATATGTACAGGAAAAACTTCTGGAGGAGTATACACCAGCACCTTACAGTGACTGCGTGTGTGTATATGTTGGATAGGGGACTGATAGAGGCCTTTCACTATCCAGGTTATATGTTTTTAAAATATTGGAAAAAAGATTTTTTTTTTAACAATTATATACTGCTTTTGTTGAAGGAAAAAACAAAATGGAAAATAAAGGAAGACATAATTCTGTGTCAAATTCTAATGTCTAAGATACTATAAAGTAAGTGTGACTCAGTTAAACTAAAATGTTTTTCATTACCCTTTTCAAAATGGATTATTGGACATAATCAAGATCAGTAGAAATATAGCTCAGTTTCTTTAAATATATTGACATGGATGTGGCAATTCTAAGCTTTTTCCCCCTTCATCTCCTTTTCTTTTAAAATTTACATATATTTCCCTATTGCTTCCTTGAAAAAAAATCCCCAGTAGTCAAAAAGCAATATGATAATCACCCCTAAGGCTCCATTGCCTTATGTGCTAAAATAGTTATAGGTGTAATAAGTTATAACACCTGCAGTAGTTTTCTTTAATTTAAGTGACCTTAAAGGGGGGCATCTAAACTAGTGGAATCACTCTAATATAATTAAATTTATATTAAGGAGCTTTAAGGAGAAAGAGGTTTTAGAAAGCTTGTTTTCCCTCTATACATAATGCTGTGATTACTAATTATTATAGAGACATGGACAAGAAACAGTACAATGAGGTAACCGCTAGTGCTGTTTCCATTTTACTAATACATAAGCTGGATAGGAAGTAACCTATCTTAGGTCACATAGATGGCAAGTGGCAGAGCAGGATTTCAACCCAGACTGGCTTGCACCAGAGCCTGTGCTTTTATCACTCACTTCACTGCCTCTCTGGTTAAGTTCTCAGCTGTTTTCCCAGCTTGCTTGCTGAACAAATGGCAAGTCTGGATTTTATTCTAGTAGTATCTTGGTGTGGGTTCACTAGGCTATAAATGAATTACCAGAATGCAGGGTGAGCTAAGCCTAACAGTCATTTTCCCTTCTCACTTAGAGATGGTGATGTCCCATGTCCTTGCTTCTCTTCTCCTCCAAATAAAGGGGTTTCCTTAGACCATGACCAACTTTGCAGATCCAGGCTTGTGAGGCTTTCTCCCTGTGTGTGGAGTGCAGCTGCTGAAGCCTGATGGTCACTGCCGTGTTGTTTTATGATATATTTGCCTTGCTGCATTCCTAGGAAGCAGAGGATACTCCTGACTAATGTAAAACTTTGAGCAAAGGAAAACCTCTGATGTGTGAAGATTTTGAAAGCCCTTCTCAAAAATGCTTGGTCTGTCATATATACACTACCAAATATAAAATGGATGGCTAGTGGGAAGCTGCTGCATAGTACAGGGAGATAAGCTCTATGCTTTGTGACGCCCTAGGGGGGTGGGAGGGAGGCTCAAGAGGGAGGGAATATGGGGCTATACGTATACATATACCTGATTCACTTTGTTGTACAGCAGAAACTAACACAACATTGTAAAGCAGTTATACTCCCATAAAGATGTAAAAAGAGAGGCATGGACATACATACACTACCAAATGTAAGGTAGATAGCTAGTGGGAAGCAGCCGCATAGCACCGGGAGATCAGCTCGGTGCTTTGTGACTGCCTGGAGGGGTGGGATAGGGAGGGTGGAAGGGAGGGAGACACAAGAGGGAAGAGATATGGGGACATATGTATATGTATAACTGATTCACTTTGTTATAAAGCAGAAACTAATATACCATTGTAAAGCAATTATACTCTAATAAAGATGTAAAAAAAAAAAAGATGTAAAAAAATATAGTGTAAAGAACACTAAATCACCTCTAAAAAATTAAAAAATAAAAAAGTGGATATATATATATGTATAACTGATTCACTTTGCTGTACAGCAGAAACTAACACACTTCATTTTTTAAAAAATTTTTATTTATTATTTTTTTTAACATCTTTATTGGAGTATAATTGCTTTGCAATGGTGTGTTAGTTTCTGCTTTATAACAAAGTGAATCAGTTATACATACACATATGTTCCCATATTTTTTCCCTCTTGCATCTCCCTCACTCCCACCCTCCCTATCCCACCCCTCTAGGTGGTCACAAAGCACCAAGCTGATCTCCCTGTGCTATGCGGCTGCTTCCCACTAGCTATCTATTTTACGTTTGGTAGTTTATATATGTCCATGTCACTCTCTCACTTAAACACAACACTTTAAATCAACTATACTCCAATAAAAATTAAAAAAATAATAATATATTAAAAAAAATTCTTGGTCTGTACTGAAGACAAAGTCACTACCATGTGGGAATAGCTCTTGATAGCTTTAGGCTCCTGCTTTAGAGATTGTTGACACTGGTGGTATCCAGCCCTTGGGGACTCAGCTTTGCTAGCCCTTGAAATGCACCCAGGGCTGAGCTTTCTCTTCAGCCACTGTTTTTTTCTGCCAAGTGCATTTCATGGAGAGACAGCATTGAGGTCAAGAGTCAGGTGCTTTGCAGAATAGCTGTGTGCATAGAACTGCTTAGTGGTTTGTTTCCTGGCATCAGAGAGATAATTACCTAACTACTCTCCCCTAAGCAATGTCAAGGGAGCCAGGCGGTGAATACTGAAAGTGCAGGGCTGGCCCTGAGGAATTTGTTTGGGGACCTCAGTATTTCTATGCTGGAGACTGAAATGATCATGCAATGTAATGTCTTAGGCGAAGAGAGGTAAACACAAACAAGCAACCCCCCTCCCCCCGCTATTTCCCCTATGAAGGAAACATCAGTTAACTGAACAAACGTACATAGAAATAAAATGTGTTTGGCAAATGCTGCTTTTATACTAACATGTTTAAAAATAAGTGAGGACTCAGAAGTGTGTATTTTACTAGATATCACTGCTAGTTCTTAATTTCACAAGTTGAAAGCCAGCAATGAGTTTGTTATGCCACCTACTTGTCATTCTTCCCTTACGGTTCCTGGGCCCATATCCCCTCCAGGCACCTCCTTCCCTTGCTTAACTTCCAGCTGCCCCGTCTGGCCACTTGGCACAAGCTTTCTCATCTCAGCCCAGTTCCAGCCACAGGAACTGCACCTGTTGTCACAGTCCAAACCCACCAATTTAGTCTTTTATCTGCTGTGGGAAGGACATGCCCAGTCTGCTTGATATAGCCTCTGTGGGCAATGTTTATTTCTGTGGAAAAAATTTCTGAGTTTTGTTTTTGCTCTTGAGAATGGTAAGGTGGATATGTGGAGAAAATGCTCCCCTTAATTTTCTCAAAATGTTGGTAGAATGGAGAAAATGCTGCTGTATTGACATTTATACTTAGATCCCTGTGTCCCCATTAACATGTGTATAGACATGCTCCTACACCTACGTGTTACACATTCATGTTAAATACAGAGATATGGGAAAAGGCAGCCAAAGCAATATTTTTAAAAATGAGAATCAAGAATAAAAATAGAATATTAGGGCTTCCCTGGTGGCACAGTGGTTAAGAATCCGCCTGCCAATGCAGGGAACACGGGTTCAAGCCCTGGTCCAGGAAGATCCCACATGCCGCAGAGCAACTAAGCCCATACACCACAACTACTGAGCCTGCGCTCTAGAAGCTGCGAGCTACAACTACTGAAGCCCGCGCGCCTAGAGCCCGTGCTCCACAACAAGAGGAGCCACCACAATGAGAAGCCTGCGCACCACAAGGAAGAGTAGCCCCCGCTCGCCGCAACTAGAGGAAGCCCGAACGCAGCAACAAAGACCCAATGCAGCCAAAAATAAAATAAATAAATTTAAAAAAAAAAAGAAAAAAGAAAATTAAAATAGTAAATAAAAGAATTAATTCAGGGATTAGGCGTAAAACAATTGTTTTCAGAAAAGCAGTAGAAGAGATGACAATTAGATAGGAATCAGTTGTAATGAAAGGTCCTTTTATTGTGTTTCCACTCTATGCCAGGTACTGTTCTGAGCACTTTGAATGTATTATTTCATTTAATTCTAAGTGAATTCTAATTCTGATTTCATTGAAATTCTAAGTGGTTGATATAACCAATGCCTCTATGCTCTGAGTATAAACAGACACAAAATTTAAATAAATTGCCCAAGGATATATAGCAGACAGATGGTGAGATTTGCATTTGGGTCTGTCTGACCATGCCCTCTATCCCCTCCTGTTCAAAAGTAAGGGAGTGGGACTAGAAGATTGTTGTGGCTCCTTTCAACTCCTTTTCATTCATCTAAAGAACTTGACCTCCACTTGACCCGAAAATCATGCAGTTGCAGGGCTGGAGGAAGGAACCCTCAGAAGCCATCCAGTTTAAGCCAGCAAAGACCTAAGGAACAGGCACCCAGAAAGCTTCTGACTTGCCTAGGTCACCTTGCTAGGCAAGGTATAGGGAAGGCTCGAATTTAAATTTCCACTGCTTTGTCCCAGCATCATTCTGCCTCTCATAAACATGTTGACTAGGAAGATGGGTAGCAGCATTGTCTAGTGGTTGATGTATTCCTTTGAACAGACCCGTAGAAATGGGTCAGGTAGATAAAGAGAGAAGGAAAAGAAAAAGAAAGAAAGAGAAAGGAAAGGGGGAGGGAGGGAGACTACAAATGTCTCTGGAGGGAACATTTTTTCTTTTTCCAATCAGCCATGGATTAGGTCAGATTTGGTCAGTCTAGAACATGGACCATCACTTAACACAATTTATAATTTCATTTGTGACATTTATGGTCTTATCCTCTCTGTGATGGAAGCTTCACAAAGGCTGGGAACATATCTGTGTTTTTGTGTTCAACTGTATAATGTTTGGGTAGACTCTTAAGAAATATTTGTTGAATGCACACAGATCCAGTGAGTGAATGAATTAACTGACTGTATCAGAATTATCTGGGGAGCTTGTTTAAAGTGATGGATTCTGAGTACCACCCCAGACCAACTGAATCAGAATCTCTAGGGCAAGGGCCTAGAGGAAAGCTGCCACCCAAGAGGAGCTGACAGAGCTTGGGGCGCCATGGCACAGGCTGGCATTTCCCACTTGTCAGTGGTCCCCATGACTTCACCCCAGGAGAGCGGCCCTCCCGTCCAGGCCATAGTCATTAATGCTACAGTGGAAAATCTCATCCTGTGAACACGCAGACACTGAGGTGGGCATGGATCACTGGCTGTTGACCTTGAAGAGAATCTCACTTCTCTGTCTCCTCTCTTTTCTTAAAGCCTTGGCAATAGGTGGCCAGGAAAGGGGGTGGAAGGACATGAAGAGCAGTTCTTTACACAGCCCCCCTGAACTACTTAGGGGAACAGATGACTGAGGGGTGATTGGCTGGGCCCAAGGCGGCAGGAGGCCAAGACCCACTCTATAGCTCTTCGGTATTCCTAAACAAAACAGGCAGGAGCCAGGAGGAAAGAAAGGGGTGGGAGGGGCAGAGAGAGAGGGGTGGGGGAGAGAAAGAAAGAAAGAAAGAAAAGAAAGGAAAGAAGGAAGGAAGGAAAGAAAAAAAGAAAGAAAGGAAGGAAGGAAGGAAGAAAAGGAAAGAAAGAAAGAGAAAGAAAGGAAAGAAAGAAAGAAAAAAGGAAGAAAGAAGGAGAGAGAAAAAAAGGGAAGGAAGGAAGGGGGAGGGAGGGAGGGAGGAAGTTCTGTCATGCGGAATTGCAAGGGACTTTGAAAGGGTCAGTGGTATGGAGGAAAGGGTATACTTGCAAATTCTAACAGGAAACTAAAAATGTTATGGATATTACTATAACCCATGCCATTTGCCTTGGTTTATCTTCAAGCCTAGAAGATCCCCTCTTGTCAAAAAACTGTTTACCACTAGATAATATTTCAAGACTTAGAGCAGGTGTCAATTTGGCAGTCTATTTGGGAGTAGACTGCCAGAGTTTCGTATTTCCTCTTCAGTCTCCACCATTGCTGTATCTATCCTGTGATATCATCATCTACTTTAATCCTTGGGAAACACATAGCCAGTTTCAGGCTGTGACACCTTTGTGTTTCCCATGGGTTTAATGGAATTACATTGTGGAATTACAATGGTGCTGCTATGTGGAAATCTTGAAGCAGTTTTGAGTATGTTATAGGATACAGGAGAGAGAAGTGTTTTATATATAGAACATGCAATTCAAGAAGGGGAGGTCTTGTTGGATAGGAAGAATCTAGGCATCTTTATGAAAGGTTCAGCTTTTAGGTCTGTTAGACAGATGGAAGCGCCTTGTTTGTTAACCCTTTGCCAGATTTTTGTTCCTTCCCTGCAGGTGAAGATGAGATAAATTTACACCCTTAGGCCAGCTGCAAACCTGGATCTCCACTCCCAGCCCACAGCCCCATTGCTCCTTGATCATCCCCTCTGCTTCTGTCATATAGTAATGGAGAGGGTTACGAGGCTAGGTAACTGCGTTCTTGACAAATGAATCTTTGTTTTAAATATGATCTGGGTCCTGAGTATAGCGTATGGCCCTTCTGTCCTGCAAGATATAGATCCAAACCATTTCTTTGACCCTCACATTCCCAATTCCATCCCTGCTTCCTTTATTCTCAGATAATAACCCTTACCTGCATCTCCACTGAGATCAGTGTCATCTACATTTTATTCATTTGTTGCCTTCTTACCTGTAAAACAGCTCATCTCACACCCTACTTTCCAAAATAGAATGTATTCTTCTGTTCATTCCTGCTTCCCTTTCGTCTTTAGAGCAAGAAATGGTAAGGTACCTTTTTAAGGCAGGGTAAATGTTCTTCCTGGGCTCCTGGTGTCATGTCTCTTGGTCATTTGTACGCTTTTGCACTTCGGTTTCTCTCTTTCTACTAGATTCTTTCCTCTTCCACAAATAGGTATAGGTCTCTCTTTTTTTTATAACAAACAAAATGTACACAAAACCTTTCATTGGTTTTAAACAATATCCCATTAAATCACCAGGCCAGCCCTTATCATCCATCCGTTCGACCTTTTAGCCATCTATCCATTCAGTCTTTAAACCATCCATCCTTCCATCCATCCATCCATCCATCCATCCACCCATCCAACATTAACTGAGTGACCTTATTTTACACATTATGCAACTGAGCCCCAGAGAATCAAGAGTACCAACCAAGACGTACAACTCAGCTATTATGAAATATTTTAGGGCCTTTACCTTTCAGCTAGATGGTAGGGTCATTGTTGACTTCCTGAATGACAAACCTACTTGATGCTTTTTAGTTCTCATCTTACTTGATCTGTATGATTCTTAGGGTAGAGAGATTACACTTTTAAAAACTGTGAAATGTGTAAATTTATGTTTTAATTTTATGGTTATTTGTCAGATTAAAAACTGTTTTGTTCCACTGTGGCAACTCCATTAAGCTACTAGCATGTCTAAGGGCTAGTTTTAAAATCTAAATTTGTTTATGAGAGCTTTGCTATTTACACTGTAGGTTATGCACCAGGGAGAATAATTCAAAGTGACACCAAATATGTGCGTGTTAAATAACACCATCTGCCCATTTGGATCTGTGCAGCTCTTTAAAAATAACTGTGAGGTTCTGGCCCAAATCCTGTCATGTTTCAGGATATGGGACAGATTATTATGCTAAGACCCCAGATTAGAAGATTTGGTTTGAAGTTTAAGAAGGCTTCAAGTCCTTTCCTACTTCGTTTTAGTAGTTGTTCATTTAATTCATATTAGAGTGTCAGCCCCAGGGCATTGTGGACACTAGTATAAAGGACTGTGTTAGGAAAGAAGCCATCTACTGCTCTGATAGGTCAGGCTTGAGAAGACCCTCCTTTGCCTCCCAAGCAGCTGCATGAATAACCCAGTCTTCACTGAGGTCTGTTATTTTTGCATTAGAAATACTGGGTGGAAGGTCTGTCTCCTGTTATAATGCAAATACCCCATTAATATGAATCATTTATACCTTAGGATGTATTATCCAGTCCCATTTGATAGACTACTTCTGGATTAGTTTTGATAGCTAAGAAAGCAAAAAGAGACAGTGGAGTTGGAGGGCATTTGAAAGTGAAGATTTTAAAAGGGAAGCGATAGGCTACATCTGTCTGTTTAAATGAGCAAGAGAGTTATAAAAAGATGTCTTGTTTTAGGGCCCTAGTAAGATTAGTGGCTCAAGAGCTGGGGCTTCAGGCTGAATAGCTACTTCATTAGCTATGTGACTCTGGTCAGGTCACCACACCTTGACATGTAGCCCTCATTCCTCATCTCTAAATGAAACTGTTCAGGGTCCTTTAGGGTCTCTTTTAGTGCTGACGTTCTCCGATTCTGCTGGAGAAACTGAGAAATCTGAAAGAGTCCCAAAGTGGTTTCTTTTGGGGGGGGCGGTGAATGGGAGCAACTTGTGAGAGGCATTGTGGGTCTGTGGCATGCACTGGTAGTAGCAGGGGCTACATCTGTGTTCTGTGGCCCTGGAGCACAGCCCATGCCTGGATTGGAGCATTTAGTGCTGTGTAAATGAATGAATGAAGGACTGGCAGATGCCTTAACAGCATAAAATAGAAAGCAGAGTAAAGACTTGGGGCAAAGAAAACTCTACCCCACAAGTGTTTGAGAGCCATTGCCAGTTCTGTGACCATTGTTCTGGGTCCTTTGGAGCCTTCCATCTCTTCTAATAAAGGCAAAGCCATGAATCTTTTTTGGGTGGTCAGGACCAAATGGTGAGCTGTCTCCTTTTTCACAATGATTACCACGGCTCTCAGCCAACCATTTAGTAGCAAGATGCTGTACTATCCTGAATTGTAGACCAGCAAGAAGAGGGATGCACCACAGCAGTATGTGAGGTGTGCTGACTATGTACAGCATCGATGTAATAAATGATAGCTTTGCTATTGCTTTTGGGAACCAACTATGCAGAAGGCACTGAACTAGGTCTTTTACGTGGGGTTTGAATCTAGATGTTTTACATGAGTGTGAAATTGAGGACCCTCAAGGGTAAATAACAAATATGATTTCCACTTTACAGTTGAAAAAACTGATGTTAAAATAGATTAAATAACTCACTTGAGGTTACAAATTCCCTTCTAGATCCATGGTCAGTAAATTTGCCATTCTTGAACTTTCTGCTTTCTTCAAGCAAGATCTTTTATTCCTAGCATTCCAGATGTTACAGACTGGTCCTATCCGTTCTTAGCTTTCATATTGTATTCTCCCTGTCTTCTCAGTCAAATTACTTAAATGTTTTAACATGTGAAAATTCATATAGTCAAAAGGAATAACCCCTTGGAGTTAAATCGAGTTTTCCTGTTATAGGATTGCAAACATTTGGTTTGATTAACAGTTCCTTCTGGTCATTTGTAGATGTTCTTTCTGTCCTTTTAAAGAAATTTTTGGTAGAGCAAAATATCAATTTTTAAATGATAGCCCGAAGTCCATTCCACAGAAGATAACAAAATCTTGTTTTTATGAAATAAGTAAGGATAAAGGTAATTAAGTCTATGTTATTTCCATATTCTATTACAAAAATATAGTATAGTTATCCTAGGAGACTCTGGGATATAGTTGATTCTTAAATTTCTTCTGTGTAGTGATTTGTGACTGCTTAAGGAACAAATCTCAAATCAGGGAAGCCAAGGAAAGGATGTGGGGAGAGCAGCTTCAAACAGTGGTGGGAAAGTGCTCAGAGGGGCTTTGGGGGTAGGGGCAGGTAAAAAGATTGGGGGAGGTGGCTGGCTTTCCCCATGCTCAGGAGCCCTGATTTCAGTCTAGTCATGTGAGCTTCGGTGCTTCTTTCCTTCTATTAATGAAAGTTATTTCTTTTCTTCCTTGCAAACAGCACATAACAACTGGTAAGCTTGTGAGCTAGGAAACATTAATGGTGTACAACAGATGCTAGCATTTACAAAGCACACTCAGCAGGTGGGATGCTACTGAATCTCTCAGCAGTTGGGTGCCCTCGATACATGAAATAGGATGGCTTTTATTCTTTCTGTAAAGCCGGATTTCTCTAGGGAGATGCTTTTTTTAAAACAGAATTTTACTATCTTAAAAATGTATACAGTTATGACTTTATCAGAATATAAGATGCCAAGAATTGGAATATTTCATAAGCCATACTTCTAAAACTGGCTTGTTGGTATTCATTTCTGGAATTGTTTTTTAGCTATGGTGATTTTATTATCAGATTATTATGTAAATTTGGAGGAAAATAATGAGCAGCTCTTAACAATGTTCTTTCACCAGGATTGTAGCTATAAATTTTCCTTAAAAACCAGTATTAAGTGGAAAAAACATCATTGAGAAGTTAAAATGTAATTGGTATTTACTTTTATCAAACTTCTTAATTTTTAGAAATAAACCATTTTTTTGGAATAAAAATGTTTAAACCAGTGTTTAAGGTGGGTATAATTAGTAAGTGCAACACAGTTATGGGCATGTACAAAATCATAGCTGGTAACAAGGACCCTAATCACGCTTACTATCTTTCTGTTCTAGATATTTGAATGGTGGTATTTTCGCAAATATGGAACATCATTCATTGAACAAGTCTCAGTAAGCCACTTGCGCCCCCTTCTGGGAGGGGTTGACAACAACTCCTCCAACAATTCTAACTCCAGTAATGGGGACTCAGATTCCAACAGGCAAAGCGTCTCAGGTATGGAAAGTCCTTCAGTCTGCAACATTATTTACTTACTCTTACTAAATTATTATGACTATAAGACAATAAGAATGTTGTTATTTAAAGATTAGACTTCAAAGAAAAGTACGATTTATTTTCCCAAGAATTTGACAACTTCTACAAGAGAAGTAGAGTATAAGCATCCCAGGGAAAGGAAATGTTCATCTTGTTTAATTTTACTTTCTCTTCCATTTGATTTAGCTAATGATCATTTAGGTCAGTGGTTCCCACCTGAGTCTCCACCTCCTTGTCCTTAGTCCCTCAAACTTCATTAAATGTATCCATTCTCTTCCATGCTAATTGTAGAACCTTATGTCTAACTAGATCTGATAACATCACTCCTCTGCTTAAAAGTCTTGGTTGGTTCCCATTCCACTAAAGATAAAGCCCAGATTCCAGATTACTTAGCACAGCATAAGCTGCTTCTATCTTGCCAACCTTGGTTTCTGTCATTTCTTGAACGGGCCATGTTTTCTCATGACCCTCTGCCCAGAAGTCTGTCTTCCCTCCTCCGTGCTTGCTCATCTTTCACAACCCAACTCAAATGTGACCTCCTGGGAAGCCCTCTCTGATAAGCTGTACAATATTTCTCCACCTTTGTTGACTCATATATTTTTACCTTTAGCAACATTTATTAAATTGTACTGAAATTTTTAAGCTTACTGCTTTACTGTAATATCTCTAGCATTTTGCATAGTGTCTACTATATCACTGAAACTCAGTGAATGAATGAATGAGGGCATACATGGCCTGTAATTTCTCTACTCATGAAAGAAGAGGGACGAATATAATTTCCTAGCTTGGTCTCTTCATCACCTCAGTAAACATTTCCTAACTCTCTAACATGGACTTGGCCTTATACAGGTTCTTATGAATATTATGATTTTAAAAAATGTCGAAGTCCTTGTCCCCATTGAACTCTTGTGTCTACTGAAGGGAGACAGAGTGTTAAGTGCTCTGATTATATGAGGGAAACATGCAATACTTTGGAGTACAAGGGAGGGCTTCCCGATCCAAACTGGGGGAAGAAGTTTGCTTCTTCAAGGAGAGAGTACCACTTCTGAGACTTGAAGGATGAAGAGGGAGAGATTAAAGAACTAAGTTAGATCTTTTTTCTTTCCTCCCTAGAATAACTCAGTTCAGATTTCGTAACTGTCTAGCCAGGTGATAGGCATCAAGGAGCATTGTATATATATTTTATTCCTGATGTTGATTCAATGCTCTTTTAATATAATAGAACCTTTGCCAGCCGGCCATGAGTGGTAGTGGGTACCTCTGAGTACACATTTATTTCATTCTAAAGGGTACACATGTGAGAGATGGTGCCACTCAGGTGACAAAATTGTCTGGGACTTTATAAACTCATCTGCTTTGTGGAAGAAACAGAGATCTGAGCAAAGTGAAATATTACTTCAACCAGGTACTCTAACACACGTGGCATATTATTCTAATGAGGAGTCTTGATCATTCAGTCATTGTCACTATGGATAATTGCCTCACTTTGCATATGTTGGAAGACCCTACAGATTAAATGTGCTCTTGTCTGATCTGATTTACTACAGTCTTTGTATGTCACAGAACATTGTAGAAAATTAACAGATTGAAAACAGAAAGCAACCTCATTTAAGGACATTTTTTATTGTGAGTACATTTTTATTTTCATTAAAATTCTCGCTCTGCCCAATTTAACATCATTCCTTAATGCGACGAAGAGTTCATACTCTCCTTATTGTTGCTGTTACTTTGCTGACTCTCTGTGGATGCCTTGAATAAGCCTTATGCATTATATAAATCTTGATGCTATTCTTAGTGCCGGTACAGCAGTTTTTAAAGGGAGAATCTCAGTCCTTTATAAAAATACATTCGACAATGATGATCATGGAACTTCCCAATTTTATTTGTACTGAGTTTTTACCCTGCTAAGACTAAGCTTTTGAATATTATTATTAATTCAATTTCACTAGTATTTGCTGACTGTCTACTACTATGCATGCAGTATTTCCATTCATTTCCTGTAACAGATACAGCGTTTATGATCTGATCTCATAACAGTGTTCAAGTAATTAGATTTAGGAAAATGGAAATTATCTTGTCCAAGTATATTTAGGGCTCAATCTGCCTACTTCTCCTTGACATCTGGGTTTCTAATATTTGGCTAACTCAGCTCAACAAACATGTGTGTTGGTATGGAAGTGCCAGGTACCATGGGATTAATACCATTTCCCACTTCTCTTTTCTTGTGGTGATTTTTACTTTTGAATAAGAAAAATGCTATAAAAGTACACTGTCTCTGTTTATCTCTACCCTTAATCACTTTCTATTTCATAGTCTAGTTTCAGCTAAGTATAAAGGAAAAAGAAGGTCCAAAGCTGAGGGTAATCAATACATTTTCTTAAAATAGAGGAATTTGTTTTAAAATTTATATTGCCTTAATAATGATAAAATGACTATTGCCTTAATAAAAGAAGCATCATAAGACAGCTCTTTGCTGAATCTTACGTGAAATAAAACGTGGCTAACCAAGTCCCATGGACATTTGCAAAGGCAGTTAAATGGCATTTCTCATTTGAAAAAAATCATTGAAAAATTTAAAAACAGACAGAAAGTACTAGTTATAAACATTGGACTATATGAAAACTCATAGTGTAGCTCTTTCTTTAAAGAATCATTTGTTTTGATTAAAAGCGGAAAGACCTGGCCTACCTAAGAATAATTTGGGGTGGAGAAATGGGAAGGGAGAAAGTTGTAATTGTTACAGGAGACTATTCATATATTGTTTAACATTTGGATTTGTGCAAATTGGCCTGAGTGCAGACCCTCTCAAAACTTGCATTGATCTTTATCTGTGGGCCAGAGAGAAATGTAGTTAATTATACAGCTTCTTTTTAAAAAAAATATTTATTTATTTACTTGCTGTGTCAGGTCTTATTGGCGGCATGTGGGATTTTTTGTTGCGGTGCACGGGCTCCTCTCTAGTTGTGTCGCGCGGGCTCCAGAGCTCTTGGCCTCTGTAGCTGTGGCACGCGGGCTCTGTAGTTGTGGTTCACGGGCTCTCTAGTTGTGGTGCGCAGGCTTAGTTGTCCCGCAGCATGTGGGAATCTTAGTTCCCCGACCAGGGATGGAACCAGCATCCCCTGCATTGCAAGACGGATTCTCAGCCACTGGAACACCACGGAAGTCCCACAGCTTCTTAATCTAGCCAAATTTCAGATTGTCTGGTTTAGGTTAACATTTATGAACATTTCACTTATCTCGATTTATTTGGGAGCTAAACTGCTATTTTTCTCACAAATATATAGTTTCTGATAAACGCTGCTGATATATTTTCCATGTCATCATATTTCCTGCTGCCATTTCTTAATTCAGCTTAACTTATGAACTGATGATGCACAAGGATTTAAAATGTGTCCAACTTCTCCCTGTCTTAAGGGAAGGGATTCTCAGGGTCCAGTAACATTCTGAATTTGGGTTCATGGGAAAATCTGTTTGATAATTTGCCCTGTTCTCAAATAAGATGTCATAAACACAAAGGTTTGCAGTGTTCACCTTCTTCAAGATATTTACAAAAGTGCAGAGTGTTCCATCACATTAGAAGTATGCTTGTCAAAATCAAGGTTAAATTCCCTGAGACACTTTAATAGCATCTTGCATAGAACTGGATCTTTAGACAAACTCTGGTTATAGTCACTTGGTTTCCTGTTGCAAATCATGTCATTTTAATCTCTATATAAGATAAATATATATCATATACATTTTTAACATCTTTATAGGAATATAATTACTTTACAATGTTGTGTTAGTTGCTGCTGTATAACAAAGTGAATCAGCTATATGTATACATATATCCCCATATCTCCTCCGTCTTGCGTCTCCCTCCCACCCTCCCTATCCCACCCCTCTAGGTGGTTACAGAGCACCGAGCTGATATCCCTGTGCTATGTGGCTACTTCCCACTAGCTATCTATTTTACATTTTGTAGTGTATATATGTCCATGCTACTCTCTCACTTTGTCCCAGCTTACCCTTCCCGCTCCCCGTGTCCTCAAGTCCATTCTCTACGTTTGCGTCTTTATTCCTGTCCTGCCACTAGGTTCCTCAGAACCTTTTTTTTTTTTTTTTTAGATTCCATGTATATGTGTTAGCATACGGTATTTGTTTTTCTCTTTCTGACTTACTTCACTCTCTATGACAGACTCTACGTCCATCCACCTCACTACAAATAACTCTATTTCGTTTCTCTTTATGGCTGAGTAATATTCCATTGTATATGTGTGCCACATCTTCTTTATCCATTCATCTGCCGATGCACACCTAGGTTGCTCCCATGTCCTGGCTATTGTAAATAGAGCTGCAATGAACATTGTGGTACATGACTCTTTGAATTATGGTTTTTTCAGGGTACATGCCCAGTAGTGGGATTGCTGGGTCATATGGTAGTTCTATTTTTAGTATTTTAAGGAACCTCCATACTGTTCTCCATAGTGACTGTATCAATTTACATTCCCACCAACAGTGCAAGAGGGTTCCCTTTTCTCCACACCCTCTCCAGCACTTATTGTTTGTAGGTTTTTTGATGATGGGCATTCTGAGTGGTGTGAGCTGATACCGCAGTGTAATTTTGATTTGCATTTCTCTAATGATTAGTGATGTTGAGCATCCTTTCATGTGTTTGTTGGCACTTTGTGTATCTTCTTTGGAGAAATGTCTATTTAGGTTTTCTACCCATTGTTGGATTGAGTAGTTTGTTTTTTTGATATTGAGCTGCTTGAGCTGCTTATATATTTTAGAGATTAAACCTTTGTCAGTTGCTTCATTTGCAAATATTTTCTCCCATTATGAGGGTTGTCTTTTTGTCTTATTTATGGCTTCCTTTACTGTGCAAAAGCTTTGAAGTTTCATTAGGTCCCATTTGTTTATTTTTATTTCCATTTCTCTAGGAGGTGGGTCAAAAAGGATCTTGCTATGATTTACATGATAGAATGTTCTGCCTATGTTTTCCTCTAAGAGTTTTATAGTGTCTGGCCTTACATTTAGGTCTTTAATCTATTTTGAGTTTATTTTTGTGTATGGTGTTAGGGAGTGTTCTAATTTCATTCTCTCACATGTAGCTGTCCAGTTTTCCTAGAACCACTTAATTGAAGGGCCATCTTTTCTCCATTGTATATTCTTGCCTCCTTTATCAAAAATAAGGTGACCATATGTCCGTGGGTTTATCTCTGGGCTTTCCATCCTATTCCATTGATCTATATTTCTGTTTCTGTGGCAGTACCATACTGTCTTGATTAAGGTAGCTTTGTAGTATAGTCTGAAGTCAGAGAGCCTGATTCCTCCAGCTCTGTTTTTCTTTCTCAAGATTGCTTTGGCTTATTCGGGGTCTTTTGTGTTTCCATACAAATTGTGAAATTCTTTGTTCTAATTCTGTGAAAAATGCCATTGGTAGTTTGATAGGGGTTGCGCTGAATCTGTAGATTGCTTTGGGTAGTAGAGTCATATTCACAATGTTGATTCTTCCAATCCAAGAACATGGTATATCTCTCCATCTTTTTGTATCATCTTTAATTTTTTCCATCAGGGTCTCATAGTTTTCTGCATACAGGTCTTTTGTCTCCTTTAGTAGGTTTATTCCTAGGTATTTTACTCTTTTTGTTGCAATGGTAAATGGGAGTGTTTCCTTAATTTCTCTTTCATATTTTTCATCATTAGTGTATAGGAATGCAAGAGTTTTCAGAAGTGCATTAATTTTGTATCCTGCAACCTTACCAGATTTAATGATTAGCTCTAGTAGTTTTCTGGTGGCATCTCTAGGATTCTCTATGTATAGTGTCATGTCATCTGCAAACAGTGACAGTTTTGATTCTTCTTTTCTGAGTTGGATTCCTTTTATTTCTTTTTCTTTTCTGATTACTGTGGCTAAAACTTCCAAAACTATGTTGAATAAGAGTGGTGAGAGTGGGCAACCTTGTCTTATTCCTGATCTTAGTGGAAATCGTTTCAATTTTTCAACATTGAGAACGATATTGTCTGTGTGTTTGTTATATATGGCCTTTATTGTGTTTAGGTATGTTCCCTCTATGCCCACTTTCTGTAGAGTTTTTATCATAAATGGGTGTTGAATTTTGTCAAAAGCTTTTTCTGCATCTATTGAGACGATCATATGGTTTTTCTCCTTCAATTTGTTAATATGGTGTATTACATTAATTGATTTGCATATATTGAAGAATCCCTGCATTCCTGACATAAATCCCACTTGATCGTGGTGTGTGATCCTTTTAATGTGCTGTTGGATTCTGTTTCCTAGTATTTTATTGAGGATATTTGCATCTATGTTCATCAGTGATATTGGCCTGTAGTTTTCTTTTTTTGTGATATCTTTGTCTGGTTTTGGTATCGGGGTGATGGTGGCCTCGTAGAATGAGTTTGGGAGTGCTCCTCCCTCTACTGTATTTTGGAAGAGTTTCAGAAGGATAGTCGTTAGCTCTTCTCTAAATGTTTGACAGAATTTCCTGTGAAGCCATCTGGTCCTGGGCTTTTGTTTGTTAGAAGATTTTTAATCACAGTTTCAATATCAGTGCCTGTGATTGGTCTGTTTATATTTTCTATTTCTTCCTGGTTCAGTCTTGGAAGGTTGTGCTTTTCTAAGAATTTGTCCATTTCTTCCAGGTTGTCCATTTTATTGGCATACAGTTACTTGTAGTAATCTCTCGTGATCCTTTGTATTTCTGCAGTGTCAGTTGTTACTTCTCCTTTTTCATTTCTAATTCTATTGATTTGTGTCTTCTCCCTTTTTTTTTTGATGAGTCTGGCTAATGGTTTATCAGTTTTGCTTATCTTCTCAAAGAACCAGCTTTTAGTTTTATTGATCTTTGGTATTGTTTCCTTCATTTTTTTTCATTTACTTCTGATCTGATCTTTATGATTTCTCTCCTTCTGCTAACTTTGGGGTTTTTTTGTTCTTCTTTCTCTAATTGCTTTAAGTGTAAGGTTAGGTTGTTTATGAGATGTTTCTTGTTTCTTGAGGTAGGATTGTATTGATATAAACTTCCCTCTTAGAACTGCTTTTGCTGTATCCCATAAGTTTTGGGTTGTCTTGTTTTCATTGTCATTTGTCTCTAGGTGTTTTTTGATTCCCTCTTTGATTTCTTCACTGATCTCTTGGTTATTTAGTAGTGTATTGTTTAGCCTCTATGTGTTTGGATTTTTTACAGATTGTTTTCCTTTAATTGATATCTAGTCTCATAGCGTTGTGGTCAGAAAAGATACTTGATACGATTTTAATTTTCTTAAATTTACCAAGGCTTGATTTGTGACCCAAGATATGGTCTATCCTGGAGAATGTTCCATGAGCACTTGAGAAGGAAGTGTATTCTGTTGTTTTTGGATGGAATGTCCTATAAATATCAATTAAGTCTATCTTTTTTAATGTATCATTTAAAGCTTGTGTTTCCTTATTTGTTTTCATTTTGGGTGATCTGTTCATTGGTGAAAGTGGGGGGTTAAAGTCTCCTACTATGATTGTGTTACTGTTGATTTCCCCTTTTATGGCTATTAGCATTTGCCTTATGTATTGAGGTGCTTTTATGTTGGCTGCGTAAATATTTACAATTGTTATATCTTCTTCTTGGATTGATCCCTTAATCATCATGTACTGTTTTAATTTTTCTGTCGAATCTGAATGAGATCCTCGCTGGGTAGAGTAATCTTGGTTGTAGGTTTTTCCCTTTCATCACTTTAAATATGTCCTGCCACTCCCTTCTGGCTTGCAGAGTTTCTGCTGAAAGATCAGCCGTCTACCTTATGGCGATTCCCTTGTACGTTATTTGTTCCTTTTCCCTTGCTGCTTTTAATATTTTTTTCTTTGTATTTAATTTTTGATAGTTTGATTAATATGTGTCTTGGCATGTTTCTCCTTGGATTTATCCTGTATGGGACTCTGCACTTCCTGGACTTGATTAACTGTTTCCTTTCCCATGTTAGGGAAGTTTTCAACTATAATCTCTTCAAATATTTCCTCATTCCCTTTCTTTTTCTCTTCTTCTTCTGGGACCCCTGTAATTCAAATGTTGGTGCATTTATTGTTGTCCAAGAGGTCTCTGAGACTCTTCTCAATTCTTTTCATTCTTTTTTCTTTATTTTTGTCTGTGGTAGTTATTTCCACTATTTTATCCTCCAGGTCATGTATCCGTTCTTTTGCCTCAATTATTCTGCTATTGATTCCTTCTAGAGAATTTTTAATTTCATTTATTTTGTTGTTCATCATTGTTTGTTTGCTCTTTAGTTCTTCTAGGTCCTTATTAAACATTTCTTATATTTTCTCAATTCTATTTCCAAGATTTTGGATCATCTTTATTATCATTACTCTGAATTCTTTTTCAGGTACACTGCCTATTTCCTCTTCATTTGTTAGGTCTGGTGGGTTTTTATCTTGCTCCTTCATCTGCTGTGTATTTCTCTGTCTTCTCATTTTGCTTAACTTACTGTGTTTGGGGTCTCCTTTTCGCAGGCTGCAGGTTTGTAGTTCCTGTTGTTTTTGGTGTCTGTCCCCAGTGGCTAAAGTTGGTTCAGTGGGTTGTGTAGGCTTCCTGGTGGAGGGGACTGGTGCCTGTGTTCTGGTGGATGAGGCTGGATCTTGTCTTTCTGGTGGGCAGGACCACGTCTGGTGGTGTGTTTTGGGGTGTCTGTGTACTTATGATTTTAGGCAGCTCTCAGCTAATGGGCCGGGTTGTGTTCCTGTCTTGCTCGTTGTTTGGCATAGCATGTCCAGCACTATAGCTTGCTGGTCGTTGAGTGGAGCTGGGTGTTGGTGTTGAGATGGAGATCCCTGGGAGAGCTTTCGCCATTTGATATTATGTGGGGCTGGGAGGCCTCTGGTAGACCAATATCCTGAACTCGGCTCTCCCACCTCAGAGGCTCAGGCCTGACACTGGCCAGAGTGCCAAGACCCTGTCAGCCACACGGCAGCTGTGTGACTGCAGGTGAAAGATTCCACCTCTGTGCCTCAGTCTTCTCCTCTCAGCACTCTTTACTGGCTTTTCTTGAAGTCCTCTTCTTCCTTTGATCGTCTTTCTTATCTTCAGTTCCACCGTAGATGGCAAACGTCTCTCTATCTTTGATGTCGATCGATGGATGTGGTGATGTCTGACTCGCCGGGGCCAGGCCCAAGCTGTGTCAGACAACGGATGGACATTCATGGTGAACTGGGCCGCCCTTCTTGTTCTGCCCGGGGCCCCTCGCCTCTCCTCCCCGCCTGTCGGTGGTGTTGGAAGGCAGGGTGCTGCGTCCAGTCTGAACCCCAGTCTCCCAACCCCAGTATCAGGGCCTCGGTGGGCTGGCGTCCTCTGACACTCTTACTTCGCCTCCTCAGCATATTTCGTGAGCTCATATACATTTTTATGTAAAACTTTTAATAAGAATTTCTCCTGGGATTCTAAGTTAAGGTTCATTACATTACTAGAGGCAGTTCAAGCACTAATTAAATACAGGTAATAATTTAAAGAAAAGCAGTGGAGATTGAAGAAACTCAGGTAGCTTGTAAAGATATATCCTAAGACCAGGCCTTTCAGAGCTTGCATTTCAAATATATCTGTCAGCAAATTTCATTGCTGCATGTCCAGGACCTTTAGAGTTGCTCTCTAATAGTCTCAATCAGGGGAAACTCAGTTTATACTTGCCAAAATCTATTTATGAGTTGAAAATGATTCTCTTAGCCAGTGCTTATTACGTCTTTTAAAATTTTTTGCCACTAAAATTTGTGTTCTAGCATAGATTAGCTCTCCAGATGAATGGTGAAAATGCCTCAAAAACACTTTTGTCCCCTGGTGAACATTTATTTAATAAACTTATTTCACAGTTTTCACGTTATTTGGTAGAGTTGATTGACTTAGGTCAGAAATGACCAATGAGAAATGTATGAGAGACAGAGATTTAGCCATTTAGCAATATTCTTGAAGAAATTTGTACACTATCTTGAATAAAGTAGATCAATAAAAATGGTCTTAAAACTCATAATTATTTACACCTTTTCTCATTCCAGAAGGGAATTTGAGAGAGTAATATATTTGTTGAATTGAAAGCTACCTACATATTACTTTGTGCCTTTACTTCTAGTAATCTTTTCAAACTAATTATTTCAAAAGGTTATGAAAACAGTTAAAGCTTAGTTATTTAAGAAAATGGGGGACTTCCCTGGCTGTCCAGCAGTTAAGACTTAGCCTTCTAATACAGTGGGTGCAGGTTCAATCCCTGGTCGGGGAGCTGAGAACCCACATGCCTCAAGGCCAAAAAACCAAAACATAAAACAGAAGTAATACTGTAACAAATTCAATAAAGACTTAAAAAAAGAAAATGGATATTTTGTTACTCTTAATGATTGCTTAAGATCAACCTGTATGACGTAGAGAATTGGGTAGTCATTTCTGAGATAGCAAAGCTAATATATGCAGAATCACATGTCAGAAATTGACTGGCTTGGGGTTAATCTTGATTGTCATAATATATCGGAGAAAACATTAGTTAGGGCCCTTCTCTGTTGTACTTTGGAACTAAAATGTTTAAAAGTATTGTTTCAAAGTGCCTAACATTTCCCCAGAGGAGTTTTCAAAACTGTTCCTCTAGTAGAAGATTTAATTGATGAAGTCACATGATTTTTAAAATATCATGTTGCAGGTAACAGGGCTGTTGTATATTGTGGATACTTGTTAGGCAGTCTGGATACCAGACTTTAATTTCATTTACTTTTACCGTGGGGAAATTATGTAGCTTTTCTATGCTTTACTCTTTACTTCTATAAAAAGGGCCTACTCTGTGACCCTCACTAACTTATGTTAGGAATTTAGATGACTAGAGCTTTAAGCCTTTTTATAGAAAGGCTCAATGAAAGTCAAGCTCAAGCTATGACACAAGTTGCTGTTGCTGCTATTCGTAATAGTATTACCGTCATTATTACGTTTCAGATCCTGGGAAGAGGTGGTAACTTTTTGGTATAATACATCTTCCTAGGCTATAAATTAGTTACTTATATATTTGAAAGTCCTAGGAGTGAGGATTCTCTCTATGTATATATTTTTAATTTTAGGGAAAAAAGGTTTTCAGAGTTAAATAGGTTGGATGTAGAAAAATATTTTCTTCCATGGGATTAAAAGCCCTGGGACTTTAGAGCCTTTTGGTTTTTCTGAGAAGTAAGTTCTCTTTTTCCTTGAGGACTGTGCCAAAGGGAGAGTCTTTGGTTCTCTCAGTACATTTATTCCTTCTAAGGAGCTTCTCCATCTGGATGCCATACAGCGGTTCAGTGGCCTTTTCCTTTTTCTACCAATGTGTTGGGTTGGCCAAAAAGTTCGTTCGGGTTTTTCGTAAGATGTTATGGGAAAACCTGAATGAACTTTTTGGCCAACCCAGTATAAGCTCCTCTAGGTCATAAACTGTATCTTTTTTTTGTAACCCAGGACCTCGTGCAAGGACTAATGCATAATAGCCATTCTATACATGTTTAAACCACTCAGTCCTATGAGGTGGGCATTCTGGAGGAATAACTGAGTATGAAAAGGCAAGAAATAAGTATCACTGAGATGGAAAGTTTTGGTAGGGAATGGTGAGAGGGAAGACTGAAAAAAAGATTGGAGCATGATTTTATAAGTCCTTGACGGTGGTAAGTATTATTTTTTATGTTATCTCCCACACAGAAATTTATTGTCATCCTACGGGTGAATGGAATCTGTTCTCCATTTAGTTCCTTTGGGAACTAAACAAGCGCTATTCCAATGTTTACTGCTTCTCTTTCTCTTGAATTGCATTCTTATGTGCATGGTGAGGTCTGAACATTCCTATCAGCAGTTATGGGTAGAGACTCCTCTGTGGGCTACTACAGATGGAATCAGAGAGAACATGTTAATTGTATCAAGGGCATATTTTTAACTGAACTATTAATGATGTTAGCAAGCCCTTGATGAGTCCCAGTCAACCTTTAGTGCTCCTAAAGAGTACTAAAATTGTTGATATTGATGGATAATGGAAAATACCTTTTGGAGGTAAAATTTTAATTCAGACTTAAATAAGAAATTTACTTCTCAAAGATACAAGTAAGATAAGAAACTGGACCTCATGTAGAAAAACTTTTACCCTCTGGAGACCTGAGTTTAATTTATTGACTTAAATCTTCATATTATGATACTTCTGGCATTTACAACCTTTGTCCATATCATGAAACCATCAGGTAGTCTGGTATTTATGGGGTATGTTCCCTAGAGTGATTCCAGACCAAGAGAGTTTTCGTAGTAAAGATAAAATTATGAAACAAAGCAGCAAAGAGGAAATTAATGTAGCTATGACCTAATTTGAAGTGAAATTTTTTACATGTGTTCTTATTCGACCTCTAGATTGCTTATTTCTTAAAAGAAAATTGTACCTGCTCTGCACCCTCAACTTGAAGGATATAGCTCAAGAAGACATTTCTTATATATTTCTTCATCACATGTTTTTTCTCATTCAGAACATTTTACATCTGTTACTTTTACTTAGGTACTCATTTCTAAGTTTCAGGAATAGCTGAAGAAACTGAATACAGACCAGATGTATGACACTGATATTAACAATGTTTTTTTTTAAAGTTCAGTTCTCTAGTAGAAGTCATAAAAACAATATTTCAAAATGTTTGCAGCACCCCCTGCTGGCTATATCATGGCAGTTCCTAAGTAAAGATGGCATTTTTAGATACTGCTCAGTAATACTTTAGGTATACACACCATTTCTATTTGGAGTTATTTTTATTTAGAAATAATTTCATTTGTATCTAATGTATAATAGAGTTAAAATTTTAATTGAAGACAATTTTCTTTATAATGTGTCAATTGATATTTGAATGGCACTTATCCTTCCAGGCAATATATTTGTTGGAGACAAAGTATTTGCCGTAACCTTTTTACTGATATTTCGATGAAATTTGGTGGGGGAGAGGCTTCTCCCCAAATATCCTATTTTATTGTAAATAATGCTGAAATGACCATGATTGCACACAAATTTGTGTGCACGTTTATTACGTGTTAAATAGAAACCTAGCAATATTCATGAAGCTTTAAGAAGAGCACTTGGAATCTTGAAAGACATCCTCTTAGGAGGGGTTGGGAGTGGTGAGGACCTAAGAGCTAAGTGCTGTGAAAGCCATGAGGGCTGAGATCATGGTTGTTTGGCTCACCAGTTGTTTCAAGCCATGATCTGGAGTACTTTAGTGACCCCACCAAGGAGCTTTATGTCTGGAAAAAAAGTATTTACTTAAGGGAAGCATAATTTTCTAATTAGTGTCATATGAAATGACAGCCATCGAATCTCAGTTTCTCAAGAGCAAAATTCAAAACTGCTGAACTGAGCAAACATCATTTCCTAAGTGGCATGTTAAGCTAAGTGACAAAAAATTTAGGACCATTGCTTCCAAACATTAAGTAAATTTCAGGTGGGATCCTGCCCTAACTTAAAGATAAATTTATTTTCTTTAAATAAAAACATGATTTCCTGTTATGTGTACACCTTTCATTCACTATTTTAACAAAAATTTATTGAGATTACACAGTGTTCCCCTAGTGCTTTATGTTTTCCTCCATTTTCACCCTGTATTGTAATTGATGGTTTTACTTGTTTGTTTCACCCACTGGGTGCTCAGTTAATGCATACTGGATGGATGGATGGATGGATGGGTGGGTGGGTGGGTGGGTGGACAGATGGATGTTGAATGTAACAGGATTGAGGGTAGGATCTTAATGAATCATCCATGGCCTTTAATGTTCTTTCAGTTTCTGTAATAATTGCTCACTTTTGTGTATCTATGTCTCTGGGTGTGTTTTTTGGCTGACAGCACACATAGATTCTTAAATACTGTTAACTGATTTTATTTTCTAATAAAGAATTATTCATTCAAAGAAATGTAGCATTCTGAATCATTAGAAACTCTTAATCATAGACTGTTTTAAAAGAACTGTAGCTTATTAGTCACACATTTACTATAACACAGTCTTAAAAGCTAATGGTTGACTTTTCTAAATTAAAGTCCTGTGGTTCTGTCTGTGGTCCTTGTATAACAAGATGTATAATCTATTATTACATGCTAACATTATGATATTAGTATGATGATTAATTACCTGTGTCTGCATAAGTAAACAATGTTAAAGTACTTGAAAACCATTTATTTTCATAGCATTTCTCTCTACCATAATGGTAACTTTAGTATTAATTTTCTTACCACTCCTTTACAGCAATGTGAATTGCTGGTGAATTATCACAAAATCAATATTAGCATAGGCCCTAATTACGAGTCTAAGGTTCTTTACATATTGTGCTCTGGAGGTTAAATTTAGCTTGTTATATAGGTAGTCATTGTAAGATATATTTTAGAGTGACAGAAAGTAGTTTTACCTCTACTGATACCTTCTACCTATAATTTAGAAATAAATTTATACAATCTATTTGGACCTCTTGAAGTGACTATAGAGGTTATGAACTAGCTGCTCTTGGCATGTGCCTTGATTTAACAAATGAGGAAACTTGGGCCTGGAGAGATTAGACGAAACTTTCCAAAGTCCTGGTGCCTGAGCTACATTTCCTGATTAACTACCCAGAGTTTTTCCACATTGCTTACCATGTAGAGGATAGAGAATAAAATTATCTTATCAAATGGCCAGGAAGGGTGTTTTGCTGAATTAATTAGCTTGTAGTGTCTGTGAACTTGTGTGTAATATTTTCACATTTCTTTTTGTTGCAGAATGCAAAGTATGGCGAAATCCACTAAATTTATTTAGGGGTGCTGAATATAATCGGTAAGCATTTTGACAGCTTGGGAAACAAATGGGTCTAGTTCAGAGAGCAAAGACAGCAGTAAATGTTTTTGCAGGTTCATTTAGGGGTCATTTAACAGTCTGTATAGCGCTTCCATTTTTTGATGCTCTCCTGAAATGTTTTGATTTTTCTGTTTTATAAATATTTTAGCATTGGAATAAGGATAACATACAAAAATGTGTGGTTTTTAGAGATTTTCTGTTACGTTATTCTTTTCACTATATACTATGTAGTCAAAAATATTTTGAAGCTTACCTGGAACATGGTTATAAAGATGCCACAGAAGTAATGTTAGAATTTTATTTTGCAGAGTAATTAGGCAGATAAGAATTTTCATAGCTTTGGGGAAATCTCTATTCATAATACTAATTAGGAAAGGTTTTCATTAGCTAGTGCTACTAAAATTTTAAGACAAAAATATAGCAGAATTGTTTTTACTTTTTTTCTGCTGATATACTTCCTAAAGGGAGACTAGGATGATTATTATTTTATTATTGGTAATAGTACTCAGTGTGTTATGGTTCAACACCTATGCAGCTTAATATTTTGTAGGTCTTGCTTTCCTCCCTCAAAAGTGCCTGACCATCTTACTTCTCCTTTACAGGTACACTTGGGTGACTGGACGAGAGCCTCTGACTTACTATGACATGAACCTCTCTGCCCAGGACCACCAGACATTTTTTACTTGTGACTCGGACCATCTGCGTCCTGCAGATGCAAGTATGGAAAATACTTTAGATAGTTACTGAGTGGGAGGGCTTTTTGGTTTGTTTTAAAGATCAAGGTTACTACTTGTAGAATATCTGCTCTACAAAAACCCTGATGAATAAAATATTAAATTGGAGATTGACCAGTAAAACCCAGATTGTTGATACTTAAATAAAGGCTTTATCGCAATGAAGTATTAATATAGAAATGGGTCCCCTCTTTATAATTTAAAATGTTATTTTTAAAAAATATACCATGAAGCTAACTAAATCCTTGGTTGAGATAGAGTGAAAGGTCATGTCTCCTTGATGATATTCTAGTTAGAAATTCAGTGAACCCAAATAAATAATGAATATATTGTAGTGATTCATATGCCTATTTGTAGGTTCACTAGCATTGAATGGGGGCATGGACTTGGTTATTGGCATCCAGATTTGTTTTCCACCCTAGAAGAGACTTTGTTTAGCATGCATTTCATACTGCTTGAGTTCCATATAATCCTACTGATATTTTTTATATTATCAAGCTTAAAGTAAATAGGTGAAAAAAAAAAACCTTAAAAAAAAAGAATATGTACATGCTCCTAAGAAACTAACTTAGAAGATACAAATTTATAAAACAAATTAGATAAGGAGATTGTTACCCTTTTTAAAAAGGTACCCTTGCCATGGTGGATACATAATACAATGAAAATTCCAAGCATTAAGCTTCCCACAATATATTCACAAACTGCTCTGCTATATAAAAACTGGGTTTGCAGCAAACTTTGGGAACAGGTACGCATGTTAAGCAAAAGTCTAAAGCACTTTTTTCTGATCCAACTCATAATTCTTCCAGTGGTTTTAGAATGTTCTAATATCCAGATCCTGTAGCAAGTGTTTGGGAAAATGACCGATAAAAATTGTGCTGTGTCTAAACAGAAGTAAGAGATTAGTAGCAATCTCATCCCAAAATGTGCAAAATAATGTATGTTCTCTAACAACAAATGATATTAATGAGCAAAAGAAATATTAAATCTCTGTTAGAATGCCTTTTCTTTTCTTGATTAAGAAATCTTAATCAAGATTAAGTCTCTATGATTATAGACTATGGGTTAGTCTATAAGATGTTAGACCTCTAGTTTTATGAGCATAAGAAAGATTTGATATCAGCAATTGAAGGACAATGGAATAGCAAATTAGAGTGTATTTGTGTGACTTTGGAGTTTTGGGCTAACCCACTTGGTAAGTGAACTGTTCTCTTGTAATTCAAGCTGAAAGCTATTAATTTAGCTGTACCTGTACTGAGTCTTTTTAAGTATTTATTGACGTGCTTTTCTGTCTTTTTCTAAAATAGTAATGCAGAAAGCCTGGAGAGAGAGAAACCCCCAAGCTAGGATTTCTGCAGCCCATGAAGCCTTAGAGATAAATGAGTAAGTGGGGGGAAATCTTGCTTGCTGAATGTATTCAGTTGCCATTCATGGGCTACTTAAACTATGAATTTGAACTTGAGGATTATTCTGGGGGGGTATTAATTTATTAAAAAAATTTTTTTTATAAAGGACATCCATGTGAAGATAGTTTTAGTCATTTTAGACAACAATTTAGTGGCTTTGCTATGACCCTAAATTAAATCCTTCAAGGGCTAGCCATGGAATAATGTGTGGACATAAAATAAATACAGTGCTTTACATATCTAAAACATTGTGACAGGGACATTTTTCCAGATATAGAATGCTTATCTCTGCCATCACATTTTCTAGGTAGAACTTCTGCTAGTAGGGAAAACATAGTAAAAACATAAAGTGAAGAAATTATACTTTAAAAATATTTCAAGATCAAGACAAAGATAAGAGGAAATGCTGTCCTTAGTGCTGTTAAACATTCTGTGGGTCACCAAGGAAGGCTGGGAAGTTTCGTCTGGAGATGTCAGGAAATGAGAAAGATTCTTAAAGTTGGAGTCATAAAAGCTCAGGGTTGGCAGAGACCTTGAAGGTCTTGTAGTTCAAACACCCATCTGGTGCTTGACTCACCTCGACATTCTCCCTGCCAAGTGGTCATTGTTAAACTATTTTATGATTTTTCTGAAGAGGGTTACAGAATCTTCAGAGGTCTTAGTGAAAAGATTCACTTGAGAGTTGGAAATCCTGCCAGTGTAACCTGTTGATCTATTTGGTTTCTGATTCTGTCATGCAACATATTTATTTTCCAGTTTCTTGTCATCTATAAATTTGATATGCCTGCCTTCTATGTGTCATCCGTGTTTCTAATAAAAGTATCAGGACCAGGGATAGAACCCTGTGACATGACATATAGAAACCACCCTCCAGGTTCATGTCTTCCTGGATCATCACCCTTTGGTATTTATTGTACAACCAATTACTAAGCCACCCAGTTACACTGTGATTCAGCCCATATTTCTGCATTTTGATCTTAAAAAGGCCAGTTGTAGCTGTGGATCTTTAATGTATAGTAAATCCATTAGAGTACATTAAGCTAGCACAAACTGATTTATTTATTCTTAGTGAATTTAAGCTAGCTTCCAGCATTCACTACTTTCTTTTAAAAATGCTTAGAAACGATCCCTTTAATAACCCATTAGAATATCTTTCCAAATAGCTGTTCTGTAGTTTGGGAAGTCTGCCTTCTTCCCCTTTTTGAACATTTTTACTGCATTAGGCATCTCATCTTCTAGAACCTCTCCATTCTTTGTGATTCCTTAACAATACACAGAGAGCAATTCCGAGGGCTGCCTACAGGATCTGTTGGCTTCCTGGGCTTTGCCTATCCCAGTCCAATAATTCATTTACAATAGATCAGTTACTTGCTATCTTACATCTTTTTATTCATTTTAGGGTTTCTTCTCCCTTTGTCAGTCTGACAATCATTCTCCCTGATGGAGAAACCAGGAACAAAATAGGAGTTAGAGAGTTTTGTTTTCTCTTTATTATCTGCTGCTACTAACTATAAACTTTCCTTGTTTTGATGTTGTTGTTGTTGTGTTGTTTGTCTTTTTTGCTTATTTATATTTGTCATGGTTTTGGAGAAGTGGGGGTGGTGATAGGGCCTTAAACATAATTTAAAAACAGGGAATAGATGGTTGTCTTTAACATTTTTTGTTTTGCCTTTATTTTGTTTTGCAAGCTTCAGCTAATGTGGAGTTGTAGCTCTCCTGACATTATTCTGAAAAGCTCATTTCTCTTGTAGCGCTTCATTACATGCCCTCTTTCCATCTTTTTTTACATGTCCTTTAGAAATATGACCTTGTGAGAGATCTCTGTGCAGCCATAGTGGTTACTTGTCACCCCTCTTTTCTTCCTGAGAGGGTCATTTGTGATTGCAGTTTTGATTAGACATTTGGAAGCTGCTTAATCCTCTTAAACCATTTTTCCTTCTGCGTCTCATGCCATTGAATCACGCCTCTTTTCTTTGAATTTTTTGAAATCCACCTTACCTTCTCTGATTATCCTAAAGTCCGAAATGACATAGTAACTCTCTCTGAATGTTCCTATCAATTTTCATTTCACCAACTATTTTTTTCTTCTTGGTCAGAATTAGGTCCAGAGTTGAAGTTCCCCTAATTGCTTCCTCTACCATCTGGGAGATAAAATTATTACCAAAGTAAGTCAAGAACCTGTTGAGTGCCCTACTTCTAACCAAATGAGACTTCTTCTAGCAGATATCTGGATGGTTGACACCCCCATCACCATACTTTCTTGCTTCTGTATGTGTATTGTGTTGTGACAGGATGCATCATCTCTATCTTCCATTGAGCTGAGCAGTCTGTTCTGTACTCCCCAACCATTAGCACTTCTATTGCTCTTTCCTTTCTCCTTCACTCATAAGCTCTTAGCATGTTTCTACCCCAGACTCATGAGTTTCTACATAGATGTATGTTTTCTTGGCCAGTAGTGCTACTCTGCCTCTCCTCCTAAGAGTGCTATTTGCAATATAAATAAACAAAGCAAGCAAGCTAGCCCCAACCTGTCTTGAGTTCCCAGCCCACCAACTATAATCTTGTAGCTAATTCCTCTGATACTGTGTCCACCACTCAGTATTATAATCTCCATTTTCACTTCATTACCCTGGACCTTATATTTATGTGTCGGCATCTGAAGCCTGAAGTGTTGCTTCCCAATGCCCAACCCATTTATTTCTCCAATGAATCACTGGGCAGTTTTAGCATCATAATTGTTCTCTCCAAGTCATATCTGCTGCCCTCCACAGTAATTGGTTTTACAGCTTTTTTTCTGGGCGTTTTTTTCTCCCTACCTCACCACATTCAGTTTAAAGCCCTATTGATCAGTCCTGCCTGAAATTAGAGGGACTGGCTAAAGAACTTACAAGACCCCTTCTCAAGGCTAAGATTAACTAGTAACCCCAAATCTCACATAAGCCATAAATTCAGCCTCCTTTTCCTACCTGGCTGTTGTAGTTTATGAATAGTAGAAGTAACATTTGGTTTCACTTTCTGTTTATTTTCTCTCTTGTGGTCTGATGGAGGTTGTGATAAGTAGGGAAATGACCACAAGAGAGGCAGTGGAGAAAGCCAAGGGATATGCACAGATCAGGACCTGTGTGGTCTGCTCTGGCCTCACCATTTCCTTATTACATTCCCTTTCTTTGGCATTTGGGTTGTTGTTCTATGATTTGGAAGGTTTAAATTTTCAAGAGTTCCCCTTGTTCGTTGGTTGAGTGTTTATCCTTTCTGACTTCCTATGTTAGAGGTTGTTGAAAGGATTAAATGAGACGATATATGTTAAGTGCCTGGTACAGTGCTTAATATAAACTAAGCAACAGGTGGTAGCTATTTTTGTTAAAGGTGTGAGATTTAACCCTTGTTTGCTACTGAGGCTGAATCTAATTTTGAGCTCTTCTGAAATAACCCTACCTGTAGGTTCTTCCAGTATTCTTCTCTGACATAGAAAACCAGTGCTAACTGTAATGGGATGTTGAAGCACTGCTTGTTAAATGAATAACTTCCTTGATTTAATGAATTTCTCATTCTGAATAAACCCTTAGACTAAAGAGAATCTGTGTTTAGTAAATAAAAGTAAACTTTATGGTATCTCTAACTTTGAGTGTCAGAAGGAGATGTTTAATAACAGCTATTATCATTGCCATCGTTAGTTGACGTTGTTGAGCATGTACCACATGCTGGCTACTACTGTACTGAGCACTTTTCATGCATCACCTTACTTAACCTTCACAACAACGCTGTGAACAAGTGGATTCCATGTTGTTCTCCATCAGGGAGGCAGAGTAATAACTTGCCCAAAGTGACACACTAATAAGGGGCAGAGTCCATATGCTCCTAACACTACTCATCCTACCTCTCAAGCTAAAACACAGACATTTCTTTTGTACCATTATCTTGTGTCAACAACTACAAACAGGGGTGCATGAACCAGTTGGCCACTCTGCATGTTTTGGCATAACTCCTGCCCTTCTGCATGCACTCCTACAGCTATTACAATGTCCTTGGATTTGTAATTGATGGCGGCTGTTATCTGAATGGACAGGTGTGCAACTGCTTATATTCTCTTGGCTGAAGAAGAAGCAACAACCATTGCTGAAGCAGAAAAGCTGTTTAAGCAGGCCCTGAAAGCTGGAGACGGCTGTTACCGGCGTTCTCAGCAGCTACAGCATCATGGATCCCAGTATGAAGCCCAACATAGTAAGGTTTCCTCCAGGTTGACGTGTTGGGGGATCAGAATTGTAACATGATTGATCAGAGCAGATTTTCAGTCCAGTTCAAAAGACATTTCTCCTAGATTAGAATAAATATTGTTTTTTGCCTTTCTTTGTTTTTATTAATTTTTCTTCCCCACAAGAGCACAGCACATAATTAACTTATAGCTTCATCACTGTTCATGTTTTCATGCCTGCCCCTAGCTTTTTAACTCTAGAAATAAAAGTAATAACCTTTAATGGTGACCCTTTTGCTCCTCAGAATTCTTACGTATTTCTGTTTATCAGTTGCTTCTCTGCCCCATAGTTTTAAATCCTAATTGGGAAACAGGACTTAAATTAGCGTTAATGCTCTCAGAGGTTTTGTCTTATGGGTCTTCTACAGCATGGGTTGCAATAGGACAGCTAAGAATATAACAGCTGTTGGTGATTGTCTCAGTATTTAGCTCTTATTTAGGAAGCACTGCTGTTGGCTCCTAGGGAGAAAGAGCCATGAATTCCTAATTATCTATCTATTTTATATTTAAATTATTTAAAATAATGGTTTCTTTTATTTAACATAACTTCAAAATGAGACCTTTCACTTTAGTACACTAAACTGAGAGTCAGTGTTATTTTAGGGGAATGGTATAAAAAAAAGACAACAAAATCATTTCTGGAATTTCTTGAGCTCCTCGACTTGTCAATTTGTTGGTTGTTTAAGCAGAAATTTAGTGATCCTTGTGAGAGGGAGTGTTTTCATTGTCTAACCAAACTTTGGGTTGTTTCTTTAAAATGGAATTTCTCTCATTTCTCTCTCCTGCGTCTTGGAGAGTAGGAGTGTATCTCCTTCATATTTGAGATTATAAAATTAAGTTTTAGTGTTAAGCCTGGATTTGGTGCAGAAACTGAATGCATTAGTCCCTGTGACTAAGGTATAGTGAGATCTTTGCATTGTGGCCTGTGTGTATAAGTCTGTCCACATAACCCCTCAATACACAGGTTTTAATTTTTATTCTTAGTAGTATATATGTTAGTCAAGTCTCTAATCACCATCTATATCTTGCTTTTTTTAAAAAAAATATGTATAGCACAGTGAATTTTGAAGACATATATAGTAAATGTCTGTTTTGTGAATTAAATGAGGATTAATACATAAAATTACATAATCTGTAATATAACTTGAGAAATTTTCTTTATTTCTTTTCTTCTGTAAATTAATCCCTTCAACCTGTTGCCTAAATCTATCCAAAAACATATAATCACATCTTTAAAGTAATTTGTAGGTACTTGGCGGATATTCAGCACACATCTTGTTCTCATTGTTTGAAACTTGAAATGTTAGTACTTTGGTCTTAACATCTTTTAATAGCTGCATATTATACATATACTTAATCTATAACAGGTGTGTCATATTTTTCTAAAACATGGTAATTTTATTGAGGATTAAGTACATACATGTTCTCACTGGTCTGGAAACATATCCAGAAATACACATAATTAAAGAAGAGATTAAGATGAGAAGTTGTTAATGTACTTTTTAAGAGCCATTTTAGTGACTGTTATTACAAGTATTTAGCTTGTCAATACTTTCTCTAACACTAGGGTAGTTTTTCATTTTGTTGCATGGTCTATTGTCATATCTGGAATGTGTTATGTTGCCATTTAAAATTGACTGCTTTGGGGACCTGGAGATGATTATGATGTCACTAGTGTTAGGGAAAGAATAATGTAAAACAGAAGTTCAAGATGAGGCTTCTCCAGACTTAATGTCAAGAAGGAAAAAAAAATAGATCATCAGGATGCAACCTGAGATTCACCTCTTTGCATCTTCACCAAAAGCATGCACGCTAGAAGAATGTGGAATTCTTGCTTGTAAACCTCATGCAATGTGGGTATGTTCATTTTCCCAGCACTTTGTAGCAGATGATTTTATTTATCGAATATTCAACATCCTAACTCAAAAGCATGACTTAATAGTCACATGATTTGACCTTTGGAAGTCTAAGTACTTTGACTTTACTCTGTTTGCATTCTGCTATTAGAAAAGTTGTCAGTGCTCCTGGCAGTAAGGAAAAGTCAAAGGAGCAGACTCTTCTCTCTGAGGTTTTCCTTTAAGGGCATGAAAAATACGCCTCTGTATTTTTTCTTACTGCTGAGCTGAAAGCTCTTGTTTTTTTTTTTAAGTTTTGGTGCTTTATGTCTCCCTCTTCAGGACGAGACACCAATGTCTTGGTCTACATCAAAAGAAGGCTAGCAATGTGTGCCAGAAGACTCGGGAGGACCAGAGAAGCAGTGAAAATGATGAGAGATGTGAGTTTGAATTCATGTTTGGGAACAGTGACAATGCACCTGACTTACAGAAGGAGGAACCCACTGAATGGGGCCATGGCAGATAGTACCACTGATGGTGTGGTGGTCCCATAAGGGCTGGGGTTCTGTTCTAGCTCCAAACTTAGTAGATGAGTAATCTTGGACAAGTTACTCAGCTTGTTTGTGCCCTGTTTCCTCATCTGTAAAGTGGGGATAACAGTAACTTTAGCAATAACAATACACTAATAATAATGATTACTACTTAGGAGTGTTGTGAAGATTAAATGAGATAATACATGCAAAGCTTTTAATAGAGTGACTGGCCTATTTAAGAAATCTCAGTAGATATCCTTATTATTAGACCTTTGGGATTGTAGCCAGAAGCCAAGAATGAGATCAGCCATTTTAGCTAACTGACTTTTTTTGTGTTTAGTTGTTAGGAAGATTTGAATAAACTATGGCTCAAATTGCTACTCTCAAATTTAATAACATTATGATCTAATCTTATTATAGTCACTTCAAGCATTTTCCTACGTTCTTGAATCAGGATATTTTATTAGTGGTAGTCAACATAATAAGAGAAAATAGGTGAGAGTTTTAAAACAGAAGAGAACCAAAGGAGGTTATTATTATGTAACTTTAAATAAAAGCAGTGGTTTTAAGGGAAACCAGTTGAGGAACTTTTACTTCCACATTTTTTTTTTCACATTTTTTTTTTTATAGTAAGAAATACTTTTCATAAAGAAACGGACACCAGTGGGAATTGTATTTATAAACCATTTCTTTTTAAAAACAATCTCAGAAAGCCTTTGTCAACGTTTTATTCTTCTACTGTCTTCCTGAATTAGGAGACAGGTAACTGCCCATTATAAAAATAAAAGAAATGAGGGGTAAGATAAAAGTGGCATCCTGCCCAATTCTCAGCTTTTGGGTTTGAGAACAGGACTGTGTAAACCCAGTGAGCCTTTCCTCAGTTTGTCTCTGGAAGGGTAGTAATTCATGTAAATTCCCAGTTACTCTTTGGTGGTGGGGACCTGCACTCCAGGCTCAGCCCTGGTTATTTCTGCAAGTTACAGTCTAATGTGAAGGCCCAAGTGAGGCCCATACTTCTGGCTCGGGTTCTGGCTACTCCATTAAACAGCAGTTTAGCCACCAGACGTGAGGAGAGGAACAGAGGAGGGAGATTCCAAGATAATTCTAACTTGACTGAAGGTGATAGATGTTTCTTAGGCAAAGCCACTGCAAGGGGGATCTCCCAGGATTAAATTCTTTTGGTCGAAGGAAGAATTTAAAGAATGCTATATAGTGCTAAATTTTAGAAAAGGAGATTTCTGTAGAAACATGACTTGCCTGCAAAGCTTTTTAACTTGCAGAAATTCCAGGTTTTGATATAGTGCAGAAACTCTACCAGTCCCTGAAAGAGCTGAGAATTTTATGAAGGATGGGGTATTTCTGTATCTTAAAGTGGCCCAGCCACATTCAGCCTTTAACAGGGTATTTTATATTTATTGCCTTTTCTTAACCTTAATTAGCCTGGGACAGGCGTGCATGGAGGAACAGATTTTGGTGATTTTCTTTATTATATGCTTAAGCAATTTCATAGGAAAAACAAACTCAGATGATTTTAATTCCAGTTTTTTAAATCAGTCTCATGCTGATTGTCATCATTTTTAGTATATACATATAAAATTTCACATGATTAAAAGCAATATGTCTATACTATGGTTTGATTTTTGTTTAACCTTATTTTATATTTACAATCCCATTTGTTGACTTAGTCTACAAATAGATCTTGGGGGAAAATTTGGAATCCAGTGTAATAAATGCTGGGCAGGGAGTAGGAAAACCTGCAGGTAACTCTCAGCTTTGCTCTTCACTAGCTTTGTGACTCGAGGCAACTTCCTTCCCTTTCATGGGCTCTTCATTTGTCTTCTATAAATTGGGGATAATGATTCTTACCTAAAAGAGTAACTGAGGGAGTCATGGGGACAATGAAATGAGATAATGTGAAAACACCTGGCATATAGTAGACGTGCTTACCTTTCTTCCCTATTTTTTCTCCATTACATAATTATGTCTTAATTTTCTGAGCTATACCCCTGATGGGCATTTTGGGATATTTATGATTTCTTTTTCTTGAATGAATCAATTAGTCTCTCTCCTTCTCTTTTCATATCTGTATACACACACATCCATATACATGTATATATCTATAATCCTATGTATATATTTCTTGGGTTACTTTTCTAAAAAAAAAATCTGTCATATTATTAGACGACCAATACATGTTGTCTTTCGACTGGGTCTATGGAGCATCCAGTAGATATGGGCCCTAGTGCTGTAAACAGTCCAGTGAAGGACACCGTCAGACATGGTGGAGATTTGTTTTGAAGAGAAATATCCAAAGTGCTCTTTCCTTCAGAAACTGCTGGAACCCTAAACGGAGGAGGGGAGGTTGAGGCCCCTCTTTCTGTTAAAGCCGAAGCTGGTCCCCGCCCTGCAGCAGACAGTTGGGCCAGCCTGGCTCCTCTCAGGTCACGGGTCATGCGTAGACGGGGACTTCCCTGAGGGGCCACTCCTTCAACAGCGTGCTCACGAACCATCTTGCTGGGAAGCTTCCTCTGATAAAACAGCACGCTGGCTTCCAGGCAGCCTGCTGATAAAGCATTAGGGCAGGAGGATCTAAGTTTTCATTAAGACACAGCCATCCTCCCCCGTGTGCGTTAGTCGAAACTTTCCTAGAGCAGATTTTAAAGTGGACATAGAAATGGCAGAGTCAGAATGCCTTCCCTGTAGAAAGTAGACTCTTTAAAACATTTCTCTGGCAATCCCTTAAGAAAGGGAAAACTGTTAAAAACTGTTCATTGGTGATTTATCCTGAAAGAGAATGAATGGGAATTCTGGGAAGGCCAGCTGTCGATGGTTATGGATCAAAATATTGATCCTGTAAGTGAAATATTGATGAGGTAAGAAAACATAGGCTTCTTAATGTCAAGATTCATGGTTTCAAAAAAAAAAAAAAGATTCATGGTTTCTCGTTTTGAAAGCACCACATTAATTATTTTGAATTCCCAGGATGTTTTCTCAAAAACTCACTTTAATTAGCTTCCTTTTGCAGTCAAGAATACAAAAGCACCTTCCTTACTGAAGGAGTGTTTGGCAGTGAATAGAGCTAATAAGAGAGCATGGTGGCTTTTGAACTTCACTATGAGGTGTTACTTATTATTCAAAATGAAAAGAATTACATTTAAAGAAAGTCTTTCTTTTTCAAATTTAAAGAAAGTCTATTTGCTTATTCTCATTTGGGGGAATTTTGCCTCTTTTATTTTTTTAATTTAAAAAATTTTTATTTTATTTTATTTTTGTTTTTGTTCTTCCCCGCCTCTTTTATTAACATTTGATATATGACACAATTTTTCTCTTTTTAACTTATACCATTTAGCTAACCTCACATTTTTCCTCTGTCTTTCCCTGGCCCTATTTGAGTAGATTGGAAATAGAATTCATAAGGCTGACTGGTCTGGCCCCTTAGCCATACTCAGTCAGAATTGGTGTAAACTGGTATGGGTGGGATTGTGTGCTCAGATAAGAGGACCCTCTTAAAGCTCCTCTTGCCCCAGGTCATTTGGTCCAGGGTATGATTTCCCAGTCTTGGCACTATTGACATTTTGTGCCACATGGCTTTGTCGTGGGTGTCCTGTATTGTAGGCTGTTCAGCGGTATTGCTGGCCTCTACCCACTAGATGCAGTAGCAGCCCACCCCCTTGTTGCTCCCCAGTGTGACAACCAAAAATGTCTCTAGACACTGCTAGTCTTTAGACATTTGTCCCCTAGGGGAGGGGGTGTGCAAAATCATTACCCATTAAGAACCACTGATCTGGAGAATCCTACAGTGAGTAGATATGTTTTAGGGCAGACGTCAGATTTTTATTCACTCTGCTTGTTGGTAGTCTGAGTTTCCCCTATGGTGGGTACAAACCTCTAAAGCATCCCTAAAATTGATTAGCTCCTACTAGAACCCTTGACCTGGGACCAGGCTGGTTTGAGGAGCTATTTTGTCTCATATGGGATTCCCTGAACAGGTATCTGGGGTATGAAGAGTAAATGAACTTAAAGATTCTGGCGGTGTCCTAGTTGGAGGGATAAGAAAGAAACAGAGGCAAATTATGGGGTGGAGGTCTTCCTTGGTCCTTGTCCATGCTTCTAGATCATCGTCTGCCTCTCTTCCCTAACATCTAAAGCTCCTTTGAAAGTTGACCGTAAGCTCTCAGACTTTACCACCTGTTTTGCCTCCTTTTGGTAGTTTTCTGCAGACCTCTGAGTCATTCTCCCTGATTCCTGTTTCACCCTCTCTCTCTGCAACACTACCTCTTTCACTATCCTGGCCTCTCATTTGACACAGGTCATCACAACCTTCTTAAAACATTTTATTTATTTTAGGAAACCATGCTCTCTAAGTTCTCCTGAAATTGCAGTCTTCCTGGCTAGATTGTCCTCATCTTCCTAACTTCCCAAATTTGAAGTGTCCCCTGGCCTGTCCTAAGCCTTCCTTTCTATTTCCATCTACAACTCTGGATGATGACATTTAGACTCAGAGTTTTAAATACCATCTAAATGCTGATGAACATTTCTGTAGTGTTTATTATGTTCTAGGCGTTATTTTAAGTGCTTTACAAATATAAATTACTTAATTCTCATAACAGCCCTTGACGTAGGTGCTTGTTCAAGGTTACATAGCTAATGAGTATTTCTGAGAATGTGATCTTCCAATCCAATCACCTGCACCAGAAATATCCAGGGTGCTAGTTGAGCACCTGCTTCACAGGATTAGTGTAGGAATTAAATGGAATAGTCCGTACAAGGCACTCGGCACAGGACTTCACGAATAAGTACTCAGTGTGCTATTCTTACCATTACTGTCTAAGATATATTGTTAAGTGATAAGGAAAGGTGTAAATATTAGGTATCGTTTGATTCCATTTTTTTCAATTAAAAATAGATGCTAATATCAACCAGTGGTTCTCAAACTTTTTGGTCTCAGAACCCCTTTAAAACTACTAAGGACCCCAAAACGTTTGTTTGTGTGGGTTTATCTGTTGATATTTACCATTTTTGAAACTAAAACTAAAACTAAGTTACATCCACAAAGACCCTGTCTCCAAATAAGGTCACTTTCGTAGGTACCAAGGGTTAGGATTTCAATATATTTTTTGGAGGACACAATTCAACCCACACCACCAGGTTATATATAAAAGCAAAATATAGACTCTTTGTCAATACTTTTATTCTTTCTAAATTTCACTGCCTATATCAGATTAGCTGAAGGCATGTTTTATATTCTTTAGACCATGTTAAACCCTTTCTCAGTCTAGCCGGTAAAGGTTATAACTGCTAAACACCCTTCTTTTGTTCTTAGTCGGGGCTCTTTATAAAAAATAGTGAGAGGAAACTGCAGTTACCTCAGTCCTGGGCTTGTATCCTTCCTGCATTTTCGGCATCATTTCCATGATTCCCAGTTGAGAACTGGAGTGTTTTCAGTTTTTTGTCATATAAGTTACATATTGAGTATTACTATGTACCAGACATTTTGCTAAGAAGTTTACGTATACCATCTCATTTAACTCACACACCATAGGTGTCCTATTAAGTTGGAAGAATAATTTGTACTCACTGTAACAAGTCAAAGAATAAGGCAGTTATGATCTCTCCTCCACTCCTGCAGTGCCATCTCACTGAGGTAACCAACACTCGTGATTCAGTTTACATCTTTCCACCCCCTTTTCTTTGCTCCTATAAATACGTATCTGATCATGTAAGGATTTTGAGCAGAGTTGATTTGTATCTTAACCAAGTTTCCATATGAGAATTAAGCCTTCATGGGGATGCTCACTTTCTGAGCTTCTTCCTCTTAAAGAAGACATACAGATTTTGAGATAATATAGTGCCATTTCTCCTGATCTCTTTTTTCACAATTATTTTATCCCCGTTTTTCACTGTTCTCAATTTTTATGTCAAATCACTTATTCAGGTGATCCCTTCATTAAGGAGAGATTAGGGCCAATGAACAGAGAGAGACAGGGTTTTTGATCCAAATTTTAAAAGCATACAAAAGGATAAGTGAAGCTCATTAGATTTTGAGCGTCTTGAGTGCTGCTATGGTATTTAGTTTTCTTGTGTGTCCCTCTCAGCACACTGCACAGTATCTTGTAGATAGACAGTCAAGAAAATATTTGAGTTGGTGAATCAGAGCTGTGGCATACAAATTCCCAGTTAGCACTTTGCACCTGTGACTTCTGTTTCCCAGCCTTTGTTAAGACACTTCTTTGTTACTGGTTTAATTCTACTGATTTTCTACCTTCCTTAGAAGTGGTAACATTTATTTTTAAACTAAAGTAAATTAAAGCAAGTTCACTTTAGAATATTATTGTAGATGTTCATTATATATCATCCCTTTTAGGTCATTAGAAGTATCCTAGGGTGTAAGCAATTGACCTTTGGGAATTAATTTAACAGTATTGGTATTAATAGCAAGAGGATGCGCTTTAAATGATTTGCAAAGTGGAGCACTTCTGATGAAAGCACACGTTAGAAAATATAAACCTCTGGGACTAATCAAACTCTTTGGAACATTAAGGACTATTAATTTGCGTTTTTGTCTGCTTATGTTCATGAAGAAAAATCTTCATGAAATTAATGATTTATAAAAAGAATTGGTATGCCCTTCCCAAATTGTTAAAAAAATTTTAGAGAATATTCTGTAACGAAAATTCTGTTTTTATTGCATAGGTAGGAAGATCTTTTTAGGAGGAAAATTCTAGCTGGATATATTGGAGGTTAATTTCTATTCCCTTTTATCTCTTTTTCCTTATTCTTAAATCCTCTAGTTTCATTCCTTTCTTCCCTCCACCTTTCCATCCCACAGGTCACATTTCCCTTTTATCAATACTTCCTTAAAATTGTCTTGGATTGGGCTTCCCTGGTGGCGCAGTGGTTGAGAGTCCGCCTGCCGATGCAGGGGACATGGGTTCGTGCCCCGGTCCGGGAAGATCCCACATGCCGCAGAGCGGCTGGGCCCGTGAGCCATGGCCGCTGAGCCTGCGCGTCCGGAGCCTGTGCTCCGCAACAGGAGAGGCCACAACAGTGAGAGGCCCGAGTACCGGAAAAAAAAAAAAAAATTGTCTTGGATTATTATGAATAACTTGGTTGATGGATTGTTTTAGAAGATGTTGAGTAGATTGTTGAAAGAAGTCAAGTACCATTATGTAGGCGTGAGGCACGGGAAGAGTAGCATTTGAATATGTTCAGGCAACCGAGTATCACTTGAACATAGTTACTTTCAAGCTTTTAAGACAACCAGATATATCATTAAACTAAAGATAAAGTGTGCAGCGAAATATGTTAATTCCTAGTAAGTGTTCCTGAAGTGTTTGTTGGCATGTTTTCTAGATTCTATCTTTGCTATACTCACAAATAAAGAAAAAGTGAATCTTGAAAGCAAATGCTATCAATAGTAACTCACTGATCTTCAAAGGCTATGACTTTGAAAACTTAATAGACCTTTGCTTTTTTTAAATCATGATTTGCTTTTCTGGATTTGCCTGATATATTAAGTTTACTTATTCAATAAATTATTGGCAATTAGTACTTTATATAGAAAGGAAAATTATTTCACCAATAAGAGCAAATAATAGATTTATTGATTATTGACTTACCTTGTTGCATCAGCAATGATGAAGCAGTTTCATCAGCACTGTATTCTGTATTCACTATTCAGAGTGAAGGGCTGGTGGCAAATAATCCCTGAGGCAGATGAGAGTGTTATTTACCTTAGGTGTTGTCATTTACATAAAAGTCTTATTTGTGGCATAATAAATTCATGGCTGATAAGCTAGCTGTCACTATCAGGGTTTTTCATATGCTGGGCCCACATTTTTCCATGTGGTGAGTAGTATCCACTACTGAGTAGAGCTTTCAATGTATACGGCTGGCCTATGAGCAGTTCTAGATAGATGCCTGTCATCTGGGAGTTTGATTTGGCTTCCCTCCTCCAGTCAACTGTTCTTGACCTCCCTTTCCACGTATTCATCTTTGGCTTCTGCTTCTCCACTATGTCTACAACCAGTTCTTCTCTTGGATTCCGGCTGTTCTGCATTTCACCTTCACAGGACTCAATCCTGGCTTCATTCAGTGGCTCCAGTCATGCCCACTGTTTATCTAGTTCCACGTCATCTCTCTCCCTTTCTACACTGCAGCCCCGATTTTGGTCTTCCACTACCCACGTTGCACTAAACCATCCAGTTATTCATCTATTCGTTTATTCAGCGAAAAAGGATTGAACCTCCATTTCATGACAGTCCCTGTTCTGGGTGATAGGTGTAATCAATAAACAAAACAAAGACCACTGACCTTACATGCTTTACATTCTAGCAGAGAAAAGAGACAAAACTAAACATAATAAGCATGTATTTTCATAGCATATTAGAAATTGATAAATGCTGTGGAAAAACAATGAAATAGAGCAGGATAAGGAAAATAAGGAAAGGCAGTGGGCAGAGAGTGGAGGCCATGGAAATCACAGTTTTAATAAAATGATCAGGTATGTGTGATGTAGAAGGTGACATTTCATCAAAGGCCCTGAAGCAGGAGTATACTGGTGCACTCAAGTAATAGCAAAAGAGTTCTGGGCGGAACAGAGTAATCCCAGGGGAGGGGTGGAGATTACAGATGATGTAGGGTTTTTGGACCATAGTAAGGGCTTCACCTTTTGCTCTGGGTGAAATGGGGGCCATGAAAGGTTTTGAGCCGAGGAGTGACATGACCACACTTAATTTTTACAGCCTGCTGTGTGGCAAGAGGGAAGCAAAGAGGTCAATCGGAAGGCTCTTATATTAATCTTGGCGAAAGACAGTGGTGGCTCAGGCCTGAGTAGTAGCAGAGGAGGTGGTGAGAAGTGATCAGATTCTACATATATTTCAAAACTAGGACCAGCAAGATTTGCTAATCTATCAATATGCTGTGTGAAAAAAAGAGAAGTCAAGGATATTTCCAAGGACTTTGCCATGGAAGGAGAGGAGTTCCTATCAGCTAAGATGTGGAAATCTGCAGGTTTTTTGGGAAAAGTTGAGTTCAGTTTTGAACATGCTATATTTGAGAGAGCACATTACTCATTTTTATCATAAATAATGGCTTCTTAATCTTTTTGTGGATCAAAACAAATTTTCGCTTTGTTGAGGTGAGGAAACCATTAAATAGAGGAAAAATAATGGGACCTCTGTGTTTGATGGAATCTCTTCTAAAATATAGATGATGAGGAACTCCCATTATAGTACCATTCATTTAAGAAATCCCAGGAAGGCAAAACCTAATTGATTTTAGAGAGACAGGACCATCACAATCTTGCAAAATATGTAATGCAGTATGTGTTTAACTTACATATCTATAGATTTTCTTTTTCTTACCGTTTTCACTCAACACTTATTTTTCAGGTCTGTCCATGTTTACTTCTCGTACCTCTGGTATATGTTTGCAATTTCTAACTTCTGTGTCCTATTCCCTATTATGCTCTTACTCTGTTTTACTTAACCTTTCCCCTAGTGAGGGCCCCCATATTGCCTCCAGCTTCCCATTATCAACACCCTGATAGACATGCGAGAAGCCTTCCCTGGGGTGTATGCCCAGGAGTGGATTGCTGGGTATTAGGCATATGAATGGGGATTTCAGCATGTCCTGCCAGTACACTTCCCAGAATGGCTGCCTGTGATTGTTTAAATTCTCATCAGCAGTACATGACTACGCCCATTTATCTCAGTACTAGGCCTGTTTTAAACACTATATATATGTTAAATATATTTCAAATTCATTGCATATTGCTTTTTATCATGTTATTTCATAATTTAAAAAATATTATGTCTGTAGTTTTTCCCCCCTTTTCATTTTGTATTCTCTTTATTTGCCTCTTTTTACTTTTATTTTTGCTGATTAGTCTTGACAGGGGTGTGTCTTTTTTTTTTTAACATCTTTATTGAACTATATAATTGCTTTACATTGTTGTGTTAGTTTCTGCTGTATAACAAAGTGAATCAGCTATATGTATACATATATCCTCATATCCCCTCCCTCTTGCGTCTCCCTCCCACCCTCCCTATCCCACCCCTCTAGGGGGACACAAAGCACTGAGCTGATCTCTCTTTGCTATGCAGCTGCTTCCCACTAGCTATCTGTTTTACATTTGGTAGTGTATATATGTCCATGCCACTCTCTCACTTCGTCCCAGCTTACCCTTCCCCCTCCCTGTGTCCTCCAGTCCATTCTCTACTTCTGCGTCTTTATTCCTGTCCTGCCCCTAGTTTCATCAGAACCATTTTTTTTTTTGGATTCCATACATATGTGTTAGCATACAGTATTTGTTTTTCTCTTTCTGACTTACTTCACTCTGTATGACAGACTCTAGGTCCATCCACCTCACTACAAATAACTCAGTTTCATTTCTTTTTATGGCTGAGCAATACTCCATTGTATATGTGTGCCGCATCTTCTTTATCCATTCATCTGTCGATGGGCACTTAGGTTGCTTCCATATCCTGGCTATTGTAAATAGTGCTGCAATGAACATTGTGGTACATGTCTCTATTTGAATTATGGTTTTCTTAGGGTATATGCCCAGTAGTTGGATTGCTGGGTCATATGGTAGTTCTATTTTTAGTTTTTTAAGGAACCTCCATACTGTTCTCCATAGTGGCTGTATCAATTTACATTCCCACCAATAGTGCAAGAGGGTTCCCTTTTCTCCACACCCTTTCCAGCATTTACTGTTTCTAGATTTTTTGATGGTGATCATTCTGACCGGTGTGAGGTGATACCTCATTGTGGCTGTGATTTACATTTCTCTAATGATTAGTGATGTTGAGCATCCTTTCATGTGTTTGTTGGCCATCTGTATGTCTTCTTTGGAGAAGTGTCTGTTTAGGTCTTCTGCCCATTTTTGGATTGGGTTCTATGTTTTTTTGATATTGAGCTGCATGAGCTGCTTGTATTATTTTGGAGATTAATCCTTTGTCAGTTGCTTCATGTCTTTTTTATTAAACTTTTCGAAAGAACTAGGATTTGGTTCTATTTATTTACTCAACTTTTTTGTCTTTATTCCAGTTTTACTGTCCATATTTGTACTATTCCTTTCTCCTCCTTCTCTTCTTTCTCCCCTCCCCCATTCTCTGTGTTTATTGCCTTTTTATCAGTTTCTTAAGTTAAACACGTAGCTCCATTTGATTCTAAGTATCTCTTTATTTCCTTATAATTTCATCTTGTTCCACATAGTGTGTTTTTAGCCCCTTATCATTGATTTATAATTTTTATATTATATTTATTGAACATAGATCATATGATATTGATTTGGGGAAAATTTAATGGAGGCCTCCTCTGAGGCCTAGTTACATGGTCAGTTTTCATAAATTTTATATCTGTTTGAAAGGAGTATGCTTCTGCTGGTTACAAAAGTCTATATGTGGGGTGGGATAGGGAGGGTGGGAGGGAGGGAGACGCAAGAGGGAAGACATATGGGAACATATGTTTATGTATGACTGATTCACTTTGTTATAAAGCAGAAACTAACACACCATTGTAAAGCAATTATACCCCAATAAAGATGTTAAAAAAAAAAGTCTATATGTATTTACTAGTTTGAGCTTACTAATAACCACGTTATTCAAATCTTCTGTCTTAGCAAAAACGTCTGTTTGCTCTATCAGTTTCTGAGAAGGATATGATAAGAGTATTCATTTCTAATTGTTTACTTACCTGCTGTTTTCCATGTCCAGTTAATTGTTGCTTTATATATATTGAGGCTATATTGTTAAATGCATTTAAGTTGATAATTATTTTGTCTTACTGATTATTGAGTATATAATGCCCCTCCTTTGTCCCTTAGTCTTTTCTGCCTTGATTTTCTTTTTAACTTGTGTTACGATGGGCTGCTCTAGCTTATTTGGATTTGCATTTGCCTGGTATATTTATTTCCATATTTTATAATCGAGTTTTCTGTAACTTTTTGATGGACCATTTGTATCTGTAAAATTTTTGCTGAATATTATCTTCAAAATCTGACAGTTTTGTATTTTGGTTGGTATGTTTTCCCATTTGTGTTTATCGTGATTATTATTCTGTTTAGGGTCACTTTTTCTTTCATATTTTGTATCCGTCATACTTTCCCTCTTCCTTTCTTCTCTTCCATTGAATAGATCTGCCAGTTCAATATTTAAAAATTCTGTTTTATTATTCTTGTGGTCCCTACTAACTAGGATCCATACTTATATTTATGGTTTTTTTTAACATCTTTATTGGAATATAATTGCTTTACAATAGTGTGTTAGTTTCTGCTTCATAACAAAGTGAATCAGCTATACATATACATATATCCCCATATCTCCTCCCTCTTGCATCTCCCTCCCAGACTGCCTATCCCACCCCTCTAGGTGTTCACAAAGCACCGAGCGGATCTCCCTGTGCTATGTGGCTGGTTCCCACTAGCTATCTATTTTACATTTGGTAGTGTATATATGTCCATTATGTTTCTTGATCAGCTATTAAGCTTATCAATGTCTATATCTTTTTCCCAAATGGTACAGTTAACTTAACCTGTGCCTGTACCCTCTCTAGCTCGTGCAGCAACCAGGGAAATTTGTAAGCAGCTTTTCCTTCTGTGAGTTGTGCAGGGAGCACTGATGTCTGAGTCTCTACTGGTTGGCTGGGCTGCTTCTGTGACCAGGAGCCAGTGAAGCTGTTGACTTCTAGGGTGAACAGAGATGTGATTATTGAAAAGAGACGTTTTGGCTGACCTGGGCCAGAAGGAACAGAAACTATAAAGCAGGCAAAGCCAGCAGTGCATGTGATAACCAGGGAGGCCAATGAGTTGGGTCTCTTGGGTTTCTTTTTTAAATAATCAGTACGAAAGCATTGGATATATTTACTTCCTAGATAGTTGTCTGTCCTGCTTGTTAAGAGCAGATACCCCCATTGCCTTCTCCTTCTCCCCGGGCTTAGAGATATTGCCTTTGTGGCTCAAGAGTCCACTGGTGCACAAAGCTACTTCCTGAGACCTGAGTCTCATTGAGCCCTGTGAATGCAAGCATAGTCTCTAGTAGAGCACCTTGCTATACTCTCCCATTAGGAAAATTTTTACTGCTTGGGTAGAGTAAAGGTAGTTACCACCTCTTTCTCTACTCCCAAACACCTTGGACTCCTCTCTTTGCTTCACCTTCCACTTTCAGTTAATGTGCATAAGTCCTGTTAGCTCTACTGCCATATTCACCTCTTTTCAACTGCACTGCTGTGATCCTCATTCAGGTCACCATTATCTTTCATCCGTACTATGCAGGTGTTCTCCAGGCTAATGCTGCTCTCCTTCTAGAGTCCCTTCCACAGAACGTAATCAAGTAACTTTTATTTTTATTTATTTATTTTATTTATTTTGGGGGGCTGCGTTGGGTCTTTGTTGCTGCGTGTGCACTTCTCTAGTTGCGGCGAGTGGGGGCTACTCTTTGTTGAGGTATGTGGGCTTCTCATTGCATTGGCTTCTCTTGTTGCGGAGCACGGATTCTAGGCATGCAGGCTTCCGTAGTTGTGGCACACAGGCTCAGTAGTTGTGGCTTGTGGGCTCTAGAGCACAGGCTCAGTAGTGTGGTGCACAGACTTTGTTGCTCTGAGGCATGTGAGATCTTTCCGGACCAGGGCTCAAACCCGTGTCCCCTGCATTGGCAGGTGCATTCTTAACCACTGAGCCACCAGGGAAGTCCCCCAAGTAACTTTTAAAAACTCAGATCAGAACTTGTTACTTTCCTGCTTAACAGCCTTCAATGATTTACCATTACATTTAGAATAAAATACAAATGTTTTCCATGGCCTGCAAGGCCCTACATGATCTGCTTCCTGCTTACTCTTCCAAACTCAGCTTATGCTACTGTTTTCCTCACTTGCTAGGCTAAAGCCACATTGGGCTTCCTTTTGAGTATGCTAAGCTTGCCTGTTACTTCCTTAGGGGCTTTGTGCACATATTTCTTTTTGCATGGAATACTCTGTTCCAGATCCTCACTTGGCTGGTCATTTAAGCCCGACTGAAACGTTACATTTAAAAGGCTTTCCATGATACCCAGCTGAAGGAGCACTATACACGTGTACTCACAAACACACAATACACACTCATACACCCTATCATTCTGTCATATTACTGTCTTATTTTTTATTGCCCTTTCACGTTTGAAATTATCTCACTTATTTATTTATTTATATATTTATTTATTTACCTACTTACTTACTTATTTGTTGTCTGTGTCCCGCATCTCCACTAGAAAGTCACTCCACAAGGGCAGGAACTTCATCTTGTTCCCTGGTACATGATAGCTACTCAGTTAATTTTTGTTGAATGGATGGATAGGTGAATGGATGCCTGGGTGGGGAGTAGACAGTATCACTTCCTAACCACATCCCGCCAAATGCACAAACAAGGGGACTGGACTGAGATCTTATGACCACATTGCAAGCTCTTTTCCACCCTGAACAGATCCTCAGTTTCTTTAGTGAGCACTCATCTGATGAGAGATTAGGCAGTCATTTCATTTCCATTAAACTCAGGGGGATGAGAAGGGTTGTTTAGCCCAGCAGTTCTGTGGTCAGGTGTTTAGTCATGTATGGTTACTGCTCTGCAGCCCACTCCTGCTCTCTGTTCCTGCCAGCTCCAAAATTTGGAACTTCTCTGGGTCTTTTCTCAGAAGAACAGCTGAGGCTTCCTCTGCTTCCTCTGCTGTAGTTTAATCAATACCCATTTGTAATTTGTCTTGGAGAAGTTTGTTAAAGTCTCTTGTTCAATGACTGCCAGCCATTCCTCCCACCCTCTTCCCTGTTTTCATCACAGGTATTGGTTTGTCTCCTTTTGTACCACTCTCCCATCATTTCAGTAGGTTTGTGGGAGAGAGAGTAGGTAGACATGCTTGTTCAGTCTTCTGTCTCAGTTTGTAAGTCCTTTGCCTGGGTTTTTTTACTGTAGTGATATGAGATACATAACGGTTTCTGGAGTAGACTTGGAGTTTATTTATTAATAAATAAGTCTGCTTAGTGCTCTCATACATCCCTGATTTCAGACAGGGAAATTTATTTAGACCTTTCTCTAAAAAGTAAGAGTTCATTTTACACTGCTGCATCTGAGCATATGTTCCTTTCAGAAAGAGAGAAATGTCACTCCTGTCTTATATAGTTTCTTTTTTAAACTTTGCCTTCTATCCTACAGGGATGGGGAGACACATCTGAATGCTCTGGCTTTCATTTAACAGGTCCTGGTAGAACACCCCCAACTCCTTGGCCCAGTTTGAGAGATTTCAGAGGTAGAGTTGAGAGAAGTTGAAGACTGCTTAGATAAGGGTATTTTTGGTCTTCTTTTTTTTACCTTTCAGGACATTGAGTGGTGTATGAGGGAGAGAACAAGAAGAGGTCATGGATGATTTCTTGATTTCTTTTTTGAGAAGCTGGGGAGACAACAGTGCCATCATGGAGATTGAGATTGTAGTATTAGTGGCTGGTTTTGGGAGCGGGTGGGGGAGGATAGATGGAATTATTTCAATTATAGATATGCTGTTTTGCAGTACCTGTGGGTCATCCAAATGGAAATGTCTAGTAGGCTTTGGGACATACAGACCTTGAACTCAGGAGAGAGACCCGGGCTGGAGGAAGTTCTGGCAGTGATCAGCATGGAAGATGATTAAAACCATGAGCAATGATGGGATCATATATGGAAGAGTGAATATTTAAAAAGAGGTTTGGAGGAGAGTGCAGAATAGTTTGATCAAAGGAGACTTGAGAAGAAGTGACTAGTGAAATAGGAAGAAAATCTAGGAGCATGTTGTGCTGTGAAAACCATAGCAAGAAAGGAACATGAATATGAGATCTGGGCAGTTCTTAGTGCAGTACTTGTCACACATTAAGTATCTGGTAAATATTTATTATGGGGACAATATTTATCACATTTTACTCCAAAGAGGTGGTTGGTAATTTGGCAAAAGCAAGATCAGTGGGATGTAGAGGGTATAAAATAGATTGCATTGCGTTGTCTGCTGAATGTGAGGTAATGTGTCTTCTGGCGACAACACTTTCAATAAGCTTGTATATAAAAGGGAAAGAGAGGTGATGATACCTAGAACGGAACACATAAGCAGTAGAAGACTTGAGCATGTTCAAATGATGGTGGAAGAAGACTGAGAAGAAAGGCAAAAGTTGAACATACATTTGAAAGAGAGGGGATCGTTGCTAGAATGAGGTCCTGAGGAGTGCATAGTGATGAATTCCAGAGCGCAGGAGAGAAGGATTGACTAAAGGAGGGACCCCCAGTGTGGCTGATAGAAATATGCAGGTGTATCTGGATGCAGATGGGAATTGTAGTGGAGGGGTAGGGCTGAAGAATTGAAGGGGATCCTGCCTGTTGACTTGTTTTCTTCACTAATAGTTGACAAGATCTTCTGCTAAGAGTTCACTGGGAGGAGCTGGGTTACAAGTATGAAGAAATGGTGGAGTGGGGGAGAGAAGTCACCAGGGAAATACTGAGGGTTACTGGGCAGCATCGGCCCAGCAGAGGTTGGAGATCATTATATTTTAGTTGTTCCTCCAAACCTTACACTTGTGGCCTTTAGCCTGAATGTTGGGGCAGAATTGATAGACATCTGGGTTGATCAGAGGTCAGGTGTTGTAGGGTGAGTGCAATAGAAAGACAAGTCAGGAACTTGAGGGATTGTCAAGGAAGTGGTAAGGAGATGAACTGTGGGCTCTAGGTCAGGGAAGGGAGGGAGGGAGGGAAGGAAGAAGTGATGATGGACTCGGTCTTTTCTAGAGACAGGTGTCTTTTGAGTGCCTACAAGGTGCCAGCACGAAGTACAGAGTGGACAACAAGACAGACAACAGTTACAGCTCTAATGGAGCAGTTATGAGGAGGAGAGGAGACATGATGGTAAAGGCAGTTACAGATTGTGGTGAATGCTATGAAGGAACTAAAAAGGCTGCTGTGATAAAGGGTACCTGGAGAGGGGCTAATTCAGATAATTGCTCAAGGAAGGTGTCCACAGGAGGTAACTTTATTTCTGAGGCCTGAAAGCTGAGAGAGAGAGCCAGCCACGTAAAGATCTGGGGAAAGACGTTACAGAGGAAGAGCTAAAGCAGAGACCTTGAGGCTGGAAAGAGTTTGGCAAATGAACAGGAGGCCAGGTGAGTGAAAGAAAGGTTGGAACCAGGTGAATGTGAAAAGGCAGGCAGGAGCTGTGTCGTCCAGGGCTGTGCAGGAAATAGTAAGGTCTTTAGTTTTTACTGTAAATATACAGTATGTAAAACTTAAACATGTGTAAAACAAAGGAGGGATGTGATCTTACTGATGATTTTATAAGATTGCTGGGTACCTTGTTGAGAATGGAGGGCAAGAATGGAGGCAGGGAGTCCAGGTGAGCAGGTACAGTAGTAGTCCAGACGAGAGCTGATGAAGGTTTGGAGTTGGGGGTGGCAATGGAGGAGTGGATGGGTGTGAGATATATTTGGACATAGAATCAGTATGATTTGACTATTGGCAAATCCTATTGCCTCTACCTTTAAAATAGATTTAGAACCCGACACCTTACTATATCTACAGCCACCCCCTTGATCTCAACCATCATTACCCTACATTGGATTATAAGAGCCTTCCAACTGGTCTTTCTGCCTGCACTCTTGTACCCTTGCATCTACTCTCCACACAGCAGCTAGGATGAACCATTTGAAACATGTTAGACCATGTCATTCTTTGGCTTAAAACCTTCATTCTGAATTTAAACCCTACAAGTGGCCTAGAAGACTCTACACAGTCCAACCCTCATTTCTGCTCTGTGTTCACTGTGGTCTAGCCACACTGGCCTTCTTCCTGTTTGTTGAACACGCCAGATTCACTGCCACCTCAGGATCTTTACTTGTGGAACCCTTCCCAGGAATTCTCCTCTTCCAGTCTCATGACTAGCTCCTGCACCCGCTTTAGTTTCTGCTTAAATGCTACCTTCGCAATCCCACCTTCCCACCTTCGCAATCCCATCTTCCCTGTGCTGCCTTCACTGACTGCTCTATTTAAAACGTCATCTGCCTGCCATGCCAGCATTCCCTAACTTTATTCATTCCCGGCTTTATTCATTCTCTTTAGAATGTGTCACCACTTGAGAGTCTCTCTTTATATTTACCTGCCTATTTTCTATCTCCCTTCACCAAAATGTCACTTTCGGGAAGGCAGGGATTCATAAAAAGATGGATGTCTTGGGCTTCCCTGGTGGCACAGTGGTTGAGAGTACGCCTGCTGATGCAGGGGACACGGGTTCGTGCCCCGGTCCGGGAAGATCCCACATGCCGCGGAGCGGCTGGGCCCGTGAGCCATGGCCGCTGGGCCTGCACGTCCGGAGCCTGTGCTCCGCAACGGGAGAGGGCCACAGCAGTGAGAGGCCCGCGTATCGCAAAAAAAAAAAAGAAGTGAGCCCTGTGTTCTCCAACATTGACAGGCTGGGTAGGGGAGGAGCATCCAGTGGCTTCTGAGAAGGAGGACCTGGAAATCTAGGAGGAAAACCAGGAAAGTGTTATACCATGGAAGCTAGGAGAAGAAAAAAACTAAGAGTAATGGGAATGGCCTGAGAGAGATAAGGACCAAACAAAGTGGACAGGATAAGGCACCGGTGGTCTTAGTGAAGTTAGAGAAGTTGTTTAGTGTGAGTATTTGTGTAAGATAGCTAGAGATTGGTACATTCTGGTCAGAGAGTTGCATAGATGGGACACATCTAGATGTCAAAGTCTGCAGTTTGACTATGACCTTGGGTTACTTAATTGCAGTAGAGGGACAGTCTTTTCCTTAGAGACAGTAAAACAGTTGAGAATCTCGGATACTAGGTGGAATGTTTACATGGACTGTAATCATCTACACTGAGGATAGGACTTGAGGTTCAGAGTGAGAATATGGAGACAGGTGCCAAAATCTTTAGTGTATGAGGATCTGTTACCTGGTAGAAAACACGATCAAAGGATGGTGGCCGGTACTGGAGCATTATGGCGTGAGCTTCAGAGGACCAGAAACTGCTACCCCAGGGCTGAGCAGTAATGGTCTGGATGTGCTTTGGGGAACTAGGAGAAGCCAGCCCTACATCCTGCTGGTACACATAAGTTTTGTGGGGGGAATTTACAGAAGCAGTGAACTCAGGCTCATGTTCTGTAAATAGCTTATGGATGTGTTGGGGAATTTGTGTATCCTGGACTCAGGTTTCAGGAGGATAGAGTGGAAAGACTTGGGGAGGAAAGAGAACACTGGAAGGCAGAGTGATTACAGAGCAGTGTGGGGATGAATGTCAGAGGTTGAAGTACTGACCTTCTGCCTGTTGCTATAAAAGAATCTTTCATAATTGTAAACTTTCAGCATGACCCTGTTGTGAGATGCCTGCCAGGGCGAGTATTTGTTAATAACTGTGCCCTAGATAACCAAATGAGTTAATCTTCTGAGTTGAGTTATTTACCATTACCCATGTGAATGTGGAAGGGTGTCTGCCAAACACAGTTATTGTGGTTTTGGCATAAAAAGTCCTTTCTGACAGTAATTGTTGGCCAGTATGTTTAGCTGCTCCTTGAGGCCACTCCTGGAACAGGAGAGCAATGCCATGTCATCACAGAGGGAAGGATGCTTATCGTCCTGTTTTCCGTTACCAGGCCTTCTTCCAAGCCATTTCAAATATGCATCAAATTGTGCAGATTTGTTCATGAACTCAGGGCTAGGGCGCAGCCCTGTTTGAAGCAGTTTAAGATGATAAGGAAAATGTTTGACTCAACGTGTTACCTGTCAGTTTTGAGGACCGTTATAAATCATTCTTTTCCCCAAGAAAGGATGAGGCTGACTGCTTCCCTGCCCTCTTCTCCAGCTTCACCCTCAGAGTTCTTGAAACTGCAGTTTACCATAGAGTTTAGAGTAAGGAAATTTTACAAATATACAATAACATAGATGAGACAGGGGTGCTATCCGATCCTTGCTTTTGGAAAGAAATGTTCTTAGATGTCTTAAAGCGAGGTAAAAAAAAAATTGTCACTGAGAAAGGTAGAGGTTGAAGGAGAGAATCTTTGAAGATTCCTAAGGTATGATCAGGGCTGTCCTTGTTTTATCTTTAACGGATTGAGTAACAAATGGAGGAGGAAGTTTTATACTGAAAATATTTTTGTTAGGATCTGTATAGATGCAAAGCTCATCTCATTCACTAGAAATTTTTAAGGAAAATTTCCTTCTCTGTAATGAACTGAGCATAATTTTGACAAGAAAAGAAGATAATTATTTAGGTAACCTTCCAGCCCTTTGAGTTTTGGGGTCGTACCAAGCTGTCATTGGATGACTCACTGTCATGCCGACAACTGTTACTTTCCTCTCCAGTTCTCAGTGATGAATGTATTTACATCATGTGCTCAGTTCAGTGAAGAACTAGTTAACTGGTGATTTAACTAACTGTCCATGCATATCATGTATTGGTCATGTTACTTTGCAATAGATGCAGCTTAATATTTTCCTTTAGATTAGATCTGAAAATGATGTTTTCTTATTAATGTATGTTTAAGCCTCTCAGGACTGCATTTTAGAGTGGTCTGTGTAACTGGAACTCTCACAGCCCTCTGAGGACACTGGTAAACAATTCATTTTTTCCTTTCATGGCCCTTAGTGTCAGTAAAAATCAATGACAAAATAATAAGCATGCAATACAGAGTGTCTTTTCTATTTTCTGTTTATGCCTTTATTTGAAACTGTAATGAAATAATGTCAAACTTGCAACTATAAGAAAATAGTATCTGCTGTTTGAATATAATACAGGCCAAATTCTATAAACTTTAATTAGGCCAAGCTTGCATTGAGCTCAGTAGGAATCTGGCTGAGGATCTCTTTTAATTACCTCTGCCTTAAAATATGTAAGAATTTTCACATTGCTTTTCTCACTCAAAGAACAATGCATGGATAGCTAAACTAATAAAATGTTTAAATAGATACAAATCAAACTTGAAAAGTTTAAACTGTTGTTTTCATCCTGTAAGTCAGCTGAGAAAAAGCATACAGATTGTAGTTCTAAATTATGTCCATAGAGTATTTCAAATCCAGTAAATTAACTCTCCTTTTTTTTCCTATTTGAGCTCATAAATGTTAACCTCAGAAGTGCCTCAAATTCTTCCATTGAAATAAAGTTGAACTGACAATAGCCAGATGATGTAAAATTGAAACTGAAATTCTATCCTTGGCCCATCCCATGTTCTTCCCCCTAGGTATTAGAGGAATCATAGGAGAGTTAGTGTTTTCATTGTATGTGAACTGTAATATTTGGGCAAAACAGGGCATATAAATTTCTTACTGCCAGGAGAAAGCAATTACCAGTGCAGAGAAGATAGCTGGCAATAAATAAACAGAACTATGCTAGATAGGACTTTAAAGATTTATTTAGAATGACTTCGCTTATAGAAAACAGGCCTTTATGTTTATCATATGCCTTCATTCGAGTTTCTTAGTAGAAAGGCTAATTATGTCACCACGCTATTTTTTGTACATTATTTCAAAATAAATAAATGAATTGGGATATGTTATACTGCGCAGTTAAACCCCTGAAGGAAACTTAGTCGCACACAGCGAAACAAATAGCACCTTGAAAATGCAGTGTATCTGGTGTTAACATGCAAGGATAATGACTGACATTTACCAAGCCCTGGATTGTGTCTGGGTGCACTGTGAGCTAGGTATTATCCTTATCTTGCAGATGAGAAAAATCAGCTCACCTGGTGCCAAGAAACTCCACCGTCCCTGAATGGGAACCCGATCTGTCTGATTCCAAAGGCAGTGGTGCTCTTGACTTTTGTATACCACCTCCCCCATGTTGAACCCTTTCCAGCAGCCCCACTGATATGTGCGGTGCCTTCTCTTTTATTTTGAAAACAGTATGTCATGGGAATCTTTGTGGTTCTGGAGAGGAAGCAAGAAGGAATTTTATGACAGAAGAGTTTTCCTGTTAGGTGGTCTCAGCTAAGCCTAACCCTTAACCCTATCTCCAGCCTCAACCCCAATCCCAGCTATAAGGGTTAGAGAGAGAGGGACTTAGAGGAAATTTAACGCTGAAGCATCCTTCAAGGTAAGATAATAATTCTTACAGCTCTTCACACCACGTCTGTCAGCGGCCCTACTCTCTGGAACTCAAATGGAGGAAAATTGGGACTCTAAGATGGGACTCTAAGACGTGGTTCATCTGAGATTAGCTATTATTATCTTGTCATCATTATCAAATTCAAGTGCAGTATATTAAAATCTATTAACTCACATTAATTTTGGAGGAAATTCTCTAATCTTGTCTAATCAGACATTGCTAGAAATATTTTAAGGAGCTACAGAGTCAAACCCCCAACAGGAAGAAGTAATTTTGCTTCAAAGGGCAATTAGAAAATAGGAAAACAAATTAAAGTCTAAACGATAAAAATCAAAGTCTTCATGACTTGAGGAATTACAAATGAGAAGTACATCTAATGAGCTTCCTATGTTTGAGGAAGCAACTTTAAAAATGTGTAAAAATTTAATATATGAAAAAACAGCCTCACTACCCATAATTAATTATAAAACTAAATAGTAGTAAATTAATAATTAACGGTTTTTATCATAAAACAATATAAAGCTATAGACCCCATGTGACTACCACTCACACCATTCACCTCCCCTTAGGTACCAGCAACTTTGTTTTTTCAGTTTGCTTTCATATATTTCCATAAAATATACCCATAAACAATATGTAGGATTGTTTTGTGTGCATTAAAAAATTTAATTAAATGTTATATTCTCCAGCCTGTTTCTCTAGAATATTTCTAGAGAACTCAAAACTGCTTGATGTTTGTCTACATTAAGACATATTAAGCTTAACTCCTTCCTTTTGCCTGCTGAATAGCATTTTGTCATGAGTAAACCTCATTTGATCTATCCATTCTGCTATTTATGGCGGTGTTCCTCATCCTGTGTGAATATCCCAGTATGCGAATCCTCAGAAATATGTATGAACGGGCTCTAGGAAACAGAGCTGGAAGAGGAAGTATTGGATTGTAGAGTAGGCCTTTTTCCATTTTACTACAGTCTGCTGAACCAGCTGTGTGTGTGAGAGATGCTATGTTTTTCAAATGTAATATCACTATAAAACTCATTTTATGAAGACCTTTTGTTTTTTGAAACTTATTCCAGTTAGCCAGGGATTGGCAGTTTAAGGCCTGCAGCCGAATCTGGTCTCCTGCCTGTTTTTATAAGTTAAGTTTTGTTGGAACCTAGCCTCACTCATTCATTTATGTACTGTCCATGGCCGCTTTCATGCTGTAATGTCAAAATTGAGTAGTCACAACAGAGACCATATGGCTCACAAAGCCCAAAGCATTTGCTCTCTGGCTCTATACAGAAAAAATTTGCTGACCTGTGAAATTACAGTATTACCTACTGTCACTCTGTTTACTGTTTTGCTTTTTAAATTATCTAATATTCAGCTACATAAGTAAATAAATAAGACGATTTCAGAATGTGATAGAAGCAATGGAAAATGGTGATGTGAGTGCAGTGATGACATCAGATAGGTGGTAGAGAGAGTCTGGGAAAATGCCGTATGGGCTGAGACCCAGGAGATACGAAAACCAAGGCTCAGAGAGGTTATGTAACGTGTACAAAGTCACACAGGTAGTAAGTGGTAGAAGTGAGATTTAAACTCATGAATAACTCCAAATGTAGAGGGCCCTTTCCTCTGTAATATAGCTGTCTGCATATATTCATGCAAACACAATACCAAGCAGATAGGTAAGTGTTATAGCAGAGAAGCATAAGCAAAATGGTTTAGTTCTCCTAGACTTGGCAGGCCAGAGACAGTGTTCTGATGTGTTGAAATTTGGAATCAGTACTGATTTGAATCATAGTCCTGGCACTAACTTGGCTGAATGACTTAAATCTGCAGCCTTCATTGTTGTTTGGTGGGGCGGGGGTGGGAGGGAGCTGTCTGTAAACTGAGGAGGGTGTTTGGATGATCTCCACAAGTTCTTCTGGCTCTCACTTTCTATGATGCTGTGACTTTAGGAGGTGGCATTTGATCTGGGCTTTGGAGGGTGGGGTGATTTTGACAGGCTGCCTTGTAAATGAAGCGAAAAGGTATTCCAGGTGGTAAGAACAGTTTGAGCAAAAACACAGTGTCTAGGAACTGTAGAAAGAATTTCAGGGATGGTGTATAATAGTCTGATCCGACTAGGCTAGAGTTTAATCTGTAGAAGACGGCGGCGGGGGGCGGGGCAGGCAAGAGGCATCTGGCACTGAGCTGAGGGAGGGCCTGAAAGTTATGCTTAGGAGCTGGGATGCTTTTCCTTGGAATTAGAGGATTTAAAAGGTCCTCTGTCTTTTCTTGAGCGTCCCTGTCCAGTGACCGTCCTCTCTCTCTATGAAGTTCCATTGATGGAGACTTTGTACACCATCTGTTCATTTTCAGACAGCTCTAAGTATAAGAAAATTCTTCCTTACATTGAGTCAAAGCTTATGGGTTCTAGCTATACCTGTTCTAAGGTGCAGATACTGAAAGTCATTGGAAGATTTTAAATGGTAGAGGAACATGTTGAGGGATATGTGACCCCAGGGCCTGAAGCAGGCCTGTGGCAGCACCCATATGACTGTACCCCAAAGGAAGAGTACTGTTAAAAGCCTTTAAAAAGCCTTCCATTCATCAAATATGTGTTGAGCACCTACGATGGGTCAGTCAGTGACCAAGAACCTAGTGATAAGACAGAGTTCCTGCTCTCACACTCTTCCCAGGCTCGTGGGGAAGATGGACCAGCAGACCATTGTGACAAGGACTCTGGGAGTTTGGGGCAGGAGTCCCTAACCTGGCAGATGGAGGATAAGAGGTCAGCAGTCAGGGGTGGGCAGGTAAGTGTTCCTGGAAGTTGAGGACCTGGCCAGATTGACCCAGGAGGCCGAAGGGAGAGCACCCAGGGAGAGGGAGCACACAGGTAGAAATATGAGTGAATGTGGCTTGTTTAAAGAACTGAAAGCCATTCTATGGTGAGATGTAGTGTGTGTCTAGTAAATGGCTAGAAGTGAGGCTGGCCAGTAGACAGGGACTGGTCACGAGGGGCTGTGTTTGCCATGCTAAGGACTTTATATCCTAAATTTGATGAGAAGTCAATATTCTTTTTTGTTCTTTTTTCTCCCTTTTTATTGAAGTATAGTTGATTTATAATATTGTGTTAGTTTCAGGTGTACAGCAAAGTGATTTTAGTTAATACAGATACATACATATATATGTATATATATTATACATATACATATATATATATTCTTTTTCAGATTCTTTTCCATTATAGGTTATTACAAGATATTGAATATAGTACCCTGTGCTATACAGTAGGTCCTTGTTGTTTATCGTTTTCATATATAGTAGTGTGTATCTGTTAGTCCCAAACTCCTAATTTATCCCTACTCCCCCTTTTCCCCTTTGGTAACCATGAGTTTGTTTACTATGAGTCTGTTTTGTAAATAAGTTCATTTCTATCATTTTTTTTAGGTTCCACATGTAAGTGATATCATGTGACATTTGTCTTTCTCTGTTTGACTTACTTCACTTAGTATAACCTCTAGGTCTGTCCATGTTGCTGCAAATGATATTATTTCATTCTTTTTTTATGGCTGAGTAATATTCCATTACCTATATACCACATCTTCTTTATTCACTCATTTGCCAATGGACACTTAAGTTGCTTGCGTGTCTTGGCCATTGTAAATAGTGCTGCTGTGAACATTGGGGTGCATGTATTTTTTTGAATTCGAGTTTTCATCTTTTCCAGATATATGCCCAGGAGTGGGATTGCTGGATCATATCAGTAACCCTATTTTTAGTTTTTGAAGGAACCTCCATACTGTTCTCCATAGTGGCTGCACCAATTTATGTTCTCACCAACAGTGTAGGAGGGTTCCCTTTTCTCCACACCCTCTCCAGCATTTATTATTTGTAGACTTTTTGATGATGGCCATTCTGAGTGGTGTGAGGTGATACCTTACTGTAGTTTTGATTTGCATTTCTCTCATAATTAGCAGTGTTGAGCATTTTTTCATGTGCCTGTTGGCCATCTGTATGTCTTCTTTGGAGAAATGTCTGTTTAGGTCTTTGGCCCGTTTTTTTAATTGGGTTGTTTGGGTTTTTGTGATATTGAGCTATATGAGCTGTTTGTATATTTTGGAAATTAAGCCCTTGTCAGTTGCACCATTTGCAAATATTTTCTCCCATTCCATAGGTTGTCTTTTTGTTTTCTTGATGGTTTCCTTTGCTGTGCAAAAGCTTTTAAGTTTAATTAGGTCCCGTTTTTAAATTTTTGCTTTTATTTCTATTCCCTTGGGAGACTGACCTAAGAAAATATTACTACAATTTATGTCAGAGGTTTTGCCTATGTTCTCTTTTAGGAGTTTTATGGTATCATGTCTTATATTCAAGTCTTTAAGCCATTTTGAGTTCATTTTTGTACATGGTGTGAGCGTGTGTTCTAACTTCATTGATTTACAGGTGGCTGTCCAGCTTTCCCAGCACCACTTGCTGAAGAGACTCTCTTTTCCCCATTGTATATTCTTGCCTCCTTTGTCAAAGATTAATTGATCATAGGTGTGTGGGTTTATTTCTGGGCTCTCTGTTCTGTTGCATTGATCAATATGTCTGTTTTTGTGCCAGTACCATGGTATTTTGATTACTGTAGCTTTGTAGTATTGTCTGAAGTCTGGGAGGGTTATGACTCCAGCTTTGTTCTTTTTCCTTAGGATTGCTTTGGCAATTCCGGGTCTTTTGTGATTCCATATAAATTTTAGGATTATTTGTTCTAGTTCTGTGAAGAATGTCATGGGTACTTTGATATGGATCACATTAAAACTGTAGATTGCTTTGGGTAGTATGCCCATTTTAACAGTATGAATTCTTTCAATCCAAGAGCATGGGATAGCTTTCCATTTCTTTAAATCATATTCAATTTCCTTTATCAATGTTTCATAGTTCTCAGAGAAGTCAATATTCTCAAAAACAGTTTTTCCTCCCCCGTTTATAGAATGTACACATACTCCTTTTAAAAGTATTACAACCTATGGTAAATATGAAGGAAGAAATAAAAATCACCTTTAATCTCACTAACCAGAAATAACTACTAGTAAACATTTTGGTATGTTTCTAACCAAGTATGTTTCTATGCATAGATACAGAAGAAAAGCTTGATCTTATTGTGTTATTTGGTTTGTATCTTACTTTTTCTAATGTAATGTCATGTGTCTGCATTTCCAAGGCCATGCCATTAATAATTATTTGAGAATTTAGCTACTAATGACTGTATATCGTAGCCCAATAGATGACTTTATCTTATTTTACATAAATGCCTCATAATAGATAAAGTTTTAAGTTGCTTGCATTTTTCACTACTATAAATAATGTCGTGAAAGACAATCTTGTTTGTAAATTTATATTCACATCTGCATTTTTCCTTAGGATAAGTCCAGCCACGTCAGTGGTTGCCTTTCAAGCAGGCTTGAGATGGACTCAAGTGTGTTTATTTGAAAAGTCGTTATGACAGTAATGTGAAGGGTGGGCTGGAAAAAGATGATCTAGAAGTAAGCAGAGGAAGATGCTATTTGAGCAATTTAGGCCAAGTGTAAGGGCATAAACTAAGTTATTGGCAGCAAGGTCAGAGAAAAGAGGAAATGATAACGATTCTTAAAGTGTTTGCTTGTTTTATGTTTATGTATTTGTTTGCATGACAGAGCTTTCTTCGAACCTGATGAAAACTACAAGCATTTTTTACATATGAATTCAGGGGTTTAGGGACCTCTAAGGTGGCTATTGTGGGTAGGGCGAAGAGGTTAGTGGGGCTTAATGGTTCTTTTCCGAAATAGGAAGTACTACGGGGAGTGTGGGGGGGGAAACAGGTTTGAAGGGTTGGCGTGGGGAGGAGAAATTTATGAGCCCAGTATTAGATGGATCAGGTAAAACTGTCAGGGAGATAGTTTGTAAATTGATGTAATGGCTTAGGAGAGAGGTCAGAGCAGGATGTGAGGATGTGAGGATGTGGGAGCTATCCCCGCAAAGGTGGTGGTATTGAGGCCCTGGACACAGAAGTACCCTAGAGATGAGGGTGTTTATGTGAAGGGCACTTGGGGCATAACCAGGGAGACAACCTTCTCCTAAGTAGCAGACAAGGGGGAAACTAGAGAAGGAGCTAGTAGATAAGTATGAAGAAAACCAGAAGGGAATGGTGTTGAGGAAGCCAAGAGACACAAGAGTTTCAAGGAAAAAGTCATCAAACTGTCCAATGTTGCAGAGGTCAAGCACAAAAAGGACTGGAGGGCGTCCACAGGAGCAATTTAAGTCACCTGGAAATGTGGAATGAACAGATTCAGAGGAATTGTGGGGCTGGAAGCCAGATTGTAGCTTGCAGTGAGGATTGAAGGGAGCTGCGGGAGTAGAACATTCATGGCTTTTTTCTAAGAGAGTTTGTTGTGAAGGGCTGGAGAGGGCCAGGTGTGAGCTAGAGTGAGATGGGGCAGCAGAAGGTTCCCTTTTTCTTCTTGTTTATATTCAAGAAGCAAAGCTAGATTTCCAAATTGTCATATGATTTCGATTACCTCTCCAACATTTGCTATTTGCCATGTTTAAAATCCTTTTATTGGTGATTATTTTTTTGGACATGGTATACTCTGTCCAAGCTTCCAGCAAAAGCATTGCTGCCCAGACTCCTAGCATCTTACTTCAAGTTCTGTTTAAACAAGCCAAGACCTCCATGTTTGCTCTTAGTCTCATTGGATTTTAATTAGACCCCCCTCTCAGTTTTTAAGCTTCAGCATACTAATATTTGGAGTTGCACTTTTTAAATTATAGAATATGATTTGTGTCCTTGAAGTTTGACCTTTACCTGAAGAATTGGTTGAAAATGGTAAATGTTTAAATGTTGCAGGTTAGAGAATGTCTTGATTGTGTTGCCAAATGCTGAATGACAGAGAGATTTAATTCTAACAAGCACTAATTATAAAGGGAAAAAAAATCAAAAGGTGATGTCAGCCAGAATCAAAGTGAACCAGAACAAGAAATACTTTTATTGGTTACAGAACATCAACAATGTGTGATACAGCCTTATTCACTTACTTTACTAGCAATGAAAATACTGCAGGCTGTCTCTAGGGGGTTCAGACAGGCTTATTGAAGACATAATCATTTTGATAGGTGTTATTCGTTGGTAATATGATGCTTTGGAGCGGCAGAAAATTACTTATTTTTAGAGATATGCTAAATGTTCTTGGCTTTAAAAAAACAAAACAATATGGCAAAGATTTTATAACTTGGAAGAAGTGGATAGTCAATGCAATGTATCCACTGGTTTCTTGCTTAACAGTAAATTAGCCTATTTTTGAGTATTATTTCTCTCAGCACAATTGCGTTAAATATTTTGACATCAAAAAAAGAGGTATCGGGGCTTCCCTGGTGGCGCAGTGGTTGAGAGTCCGCCTGCCGATGCAGGGGACACGGGTTCGTGCCCCGGTCTGGGAAGATCCCACATGCTGCGGAGCGGCTGGGCCCGTGAGCCATGGCCGCTGAGCCTGCGCGTCCGGAGCCTGTGCTCCACAATGGGAGAGGCCACAACAGTGAGAGGCCTGCATACTGCAAAAAAAAAAAAAAAAAAAGGTATCACTTTTTTAGAGGTCATTGTGTTATAATAGAAAACAGTTATCCATTTAGGAGATTAAATAGAGGTTATATACGTATACATCAATACATACATACACACACACATATATATAAATAGGCATGTGTGTGCGTGTGTGTGTGTGTCTTTGCTTTATAAAGACCCTGGTTATCTTTTTCTTAAGGTGAGATTTATTTTTCTTGAGGATAAGATTTTACTCTGAAATTCTTGGTCCTGTCTTCTTTCTCTTTGTTTTCCAGTGAAATTCATTATCATACCTTTTAACTCTCTTTGGACCTCTCTTCCTCCCCATGCTGTTGAGAACCTGAGGCCGTTCCTTTAATCATTCTTTCACCATTCTAGCCAGTTCTCTTCTTGACTTCTCATTGAATCTAATTCAGTCTTCCCAGGCTCAGCCTCATCATTTGACATCTTTGCCACTGTACCTGGGCTGCTGAGCACTGTTAGCTGAAACTTGACAACAGTGCCAATTATAACCTCTGCAAATTCATGGTCTGTTAGGGCCCCAAGATGGCCTCTGCAATCCTTGATTGTTCTACACTTCGACTGCTGTCTTCCTATTTCCTCCCTGCCACCTGTTCCCTCAGTCTCAGAAAATAATCTTGACTTCTGTTTTGTTGAGACCACCAGGCAGGAACTCCTGAACATCCTCCTCTTTTACCAACATTCCCTGTCTCACTACCTACAAATTTTCTCAACACTTATCACCTTCTAGTTATTTTCCTACTTTTTCTCCTTAACTTGGTCACCAGGCTGCTCAGAAGAGTAGTGCCTTTTGTTTCTCCTTCTACCCTCTGGCTTCCATCCAAAACTGCTAACCGTTAACACCTATGAGATAGTTTTCAACCTTCACTTGATTTGACCTTTAAGGCATTTTAACATTATTCAGTACTACCTCTAAGCATGTTCCTCAGTGTTCATAAAAACTCCTCACTTTTGGAATTTCTCCCACCTTACTTTCTCACAAATTCAAAGTTGCCATTTTTCCAAGATAGCAGGAAAAAATTTAAGCATTTATTGCTTTACAACATAATAATTGATATGAATGTTTATCGTTCAGTATTAAGTATACTTCTAAAAATTACATTATATTTTTATATATAGTGTATAAATATAACTCAGTATTAGTTATACTTAAAAAAGATAAGAAACATATATTAATTATTCCTTGGTTTCTTCTTTCCTAGTTAATGAAGGAGTTCCCTCTCCTGAGCATGTTCAACATCCATGAAAACCTTTTAGAAGCCCTTCTGGAACTACAAGCATATGCTGATGTTCAGGCGGTCTTAGCAAAGTATGATGGTAAGTCCTTGGGTACTTTCATCTACTTGAGTATTCCTCTCTTCTTGATGTATTTCAATGATTAGATCAGAAGGATCATTTTTATAGCACAGCACTTTGATGACTATCCTCTTAGAGAATTTCCACCTGACTTCCGTGGTCAGGAATCACTCAGAACCTCTGCAGGTAGCATGTACCTTTTTGGAACAGCACTGACTGTTTGAGCTCCTGCTGTGACCCCTCATCGGCTGACTGTGACCACTACCTGTTGGTTATGTTGATCCTTCAAAGCAATAGAACAGCTGGTAGCTCTTGCTACAAACCTTGTGACAGTTCAGTAATATTTGAAGATAAGATCATGGCCCTTTCATCCCAGGTCTTCTCCTCATTAGCAGAATAAGCCCCATTTCTTCATATGAGAGGCTTTGCGGTCACCCATGAGCACAGAATAACATTTTGCCTCTTCTTAATAAACCAGAAAAATAAGCTGACATCTCCTAGATATTTGAAAACTCTTCTGCTCATATTGCCATTGTCTGTGAATTTACTATTTGATCAATTGTACAAAAATTTTCTACATAATTACCTGCCATGACTTAGCTTCTGGAATCTCTGCAAAATTTCATACTATTCTGCCGTATTTCATTAACTGTCTCCCGAAAATAAATATATTTACTTATAAAAATGGGTATTAGGGAGTGATCACTTATGATCATTGTTTACTTTATAAAATATTTTTTCTTAAGTAAGCATCTTTAGTGCATTTAAAGAATTATTCAGGGGGACTTCCCTGGTGGCGCAGTGGTTAAGAATCCACCTGCCAATGCAGGGGACACAGGTTTGAGCCCTGGTCCGGGAAGATCCCACATGCCGCGGAGTCACTAAGCCCGTGCGCCACAACTACTGAGCCTGTGCTCTAAAGACTGCGAGCCACAACTACTGAAGCCCACGCGCCTAGAGCCCGTGCTCCGCAACAAGAGAAGCCACGGCAACGAGAAGTCCGCACACCGCAACAAAGAGTAGCCCCTGCTCGCCTCAACTAGAGAAAGTACGCGCACAGCAGCGAAGACCCAACACAGCCAAAAATAATAAATAAATAAAATTAATTTATAAAAATAAAAAAATAATTATTCAGGTCAATATAGTCATCAAACATATAGGGCAAACTATACTATTTGAGTCTTATTTTTGACCTACAGTTCTTCATAAGGAATCTCTGAAATAGGTTAGAGTTGTTACCCCCCGCAGTTGGAGGAACTGAGGCATCATGAGACTGGTTTTGTTTTATTTTATTGTTAATTCTTGCTCAAACTGATGGAAACTAAAACCCGTCAGCCAGCGATGGCATCACTTGGCCTGTGCAAACATGAGCACCCTGTGTAACAAGATATACGCTACCTAATGTGGAACTGATTTTAGAAAGAGACAAAAGTATTTGTGGCACACTTTATAGTAAACAAAATAAAGACTGTTTGGCCTTCATGTCAGCTCACTTTTGTTCTCTGTTTATATGTGGAATCTCTGTTGGGATGACCTTGGGAGTCTAAGCCAGAGGCTTAGACTTTACCTTAGAGGCAAAATGCTCATACATTACAGGCCTTTTAGTACCAGCAGAACCCAGCACATGGGTTCAAGTGGCCATGCACTTTTCCACATGCCGCCCCGTAGCCATCAGTGTCATGGCAAGGTTCCAGTGTTCTCATCCCCAGCGCCGACCTGCCCTCAGCCTGATACATCAAGGCTTAAGAAAAGATTTAACCAACAGAGCCTTTGGGATCTCAGATCTCCTGAGGCTCCTTTCATGAAGATTTTGGCTCATTACAGAAATCATCAGCTTTGTGTTACGAGACTGAGTGTAAAATAAAGAAATGAACTCATTTGGAGCTTTCTGTTGTCTCTCTCTATCCCTTTGCACAGCCTCTGTTCCACAACAACCAAAAGCTGATTTATTAGATTCTGATAACATATGTCCACATTATTCGTTACAAGAGCTTGTCCCACCCTCCACTAAAACTTGGCTCTCACTTTGCAAAATTCCTTTGTTGCAAATGGACAAACTCACCATACCAAGGCCCTTGTGTTGAGCTTTGTTTATGTTTGTACCTGGCAACAGAGATGATGTTCTTACTCATTATTCATGGAAAAAGAGCCTCATTAGTGGCAGGACACATACTGTTGCTGAGATGCCTCGTTAGGGGTTTTAAGTTCAGCAGTTGTCAGTAGACTGCAGATGACCTAACCCCAGCTGAATTCTGGAGGGTGTTTTGGTACAGACTTGGCTCGGGCCAGTGTCATTTACAGTAGAACTATGATGAGGTGGCTGCTGAAGTTACTGTTGCTTGAGGAGTGAGCTGCAACCACACAAGACTATTAAACACATGCCTCTTCTTTCTCACCCCGTACCGTAAAATGGGCTCTTTCAAGTTCGTCCCTGCTGCTTTTTCTGGAGACCCAAAGGACCTTGACCCAGTTCTTGTCCCATTTTCTGCCCCTGTGTTAGAAAGTGGGTGCTTCAGAGGGCTTGGAGTACAGACAGCAATGGGGGTGCCCTGTTCTTCACCCTGGTTCAGATGTCATCATCCTAATCCATGAGATGCTGGAGACAGCACTTTGAATCCCAGCCTCACCATCCCTCGCCATCGAGCCACACCCAAAGCAGCAGGATTATATGTTATCTTTGCAAATTGGAATGCTCTGGTTTGGTAGCTGTTTCTTGGATGTTTTATGGGTACAGCCATCCTTCTTTATTACATTTGCTAGGTAGCTGAATGTTTTTAAGTAGTATGTTGGGAAGTGACACAATGGGATTAGTGCTGCTTTTCTGACCTTTGCAAAAAGGATTTAGAAATACGGTAAAGCATGGGGGAAAAAAACACAACATGTTCGGAGGAAAGGAGGAAGGCAACCTGTATTCCCTTTGCCTCATTCTTATTCTTCTCCACTTTTTTATTTGCTTTGACTTTTAAAAGTGACATTTACAAAGTCCTTTTACAGTGAAGCCCTTTGGCAACCCTGGAGTCTTAGTAGGATTACCAGTTAACTGATCACACCTCCTTGTAAACTGCAGTCTCGTTTTGATTTTTTCCCTTGAGATAACTTCTGATCTTATATTATTCTAGCCATTAGTCTGAAATGCTGTCTTGCCAGCCTCAGGAGTTTTCATGCTCTTCTAGTTTCAATTTGTTAAACAACATTATGGGTGGGCAGTTTTTATCCAGGTGGTTGGTGTTGGTTTTGGAGTGTCCTTCACACAATAACTAAAAAAACAGCTAGCATTGAGTTCTTATAATGTGTCAGGGTCAGACGTGGTTCTAAGCTCTATGTGGATGGACTCATTTATTCTCACCACAAACATATGAGGCAGATACTATTATTAGCCCCATTTTACAACTGTGGTTACTGGTACAGAGAAGAGTTAAGTAATTTGCTGAAGTGAAGAGCCTAAGATGTCAAGTAAAGCCCTGGAGATGTTATGTTATGAGAGCAGAGATAAACTGAGAACAGTCTTTTTTCAATAAGATGTGAATTCTACGAGGAAAGGAAAGCCAGGATAAAAGCTGAGGTGGTCTGACCCCTGGCCCGTGCTCTTAACCACCATCATACTTCCACTGGTCTCTGCTGTTGGCAGAATTTTTTATTGTTTTTATTAACACTGTTCTTGTTGTTATTATCAGCTACAGTTTGTTGAGGACCTACCACGTGCCAAGCACATTGCGCACATTACCCATAACCCTTACAGTGTCTTTGCAAGGAGGTAGTTATTCCATTTTAGCAGATGCAGAAACTGAGGCTTGTGAATTTAAGTAACTTTCAAGACCACATTCCTTGAAAACTGTAGAACTGAGATGCAAATTCAGGTTTCGCTGGCTTTAAAAGCCCATGTGTTTTTCATAAACGTAAGCCTTGCTGAAGTGACTTTCACTCCCTCTCTCACTCCTCTTACAAAGGCATGAATTAGGCGGGCTGGAGCCGTGGTGCAGAATTTAGTAATGCCACATTGTCTTTTAAGATTCTTTTAAAATCGTTCCTTAAGAACTGGGCATATCTATATTTGCTTATCTTTCTGAAACCATCTTCAAAATATGTCTTTCCATCTTCAACGTGTACCTGATTTCTTTAGTCACAAAGGGGATTTGATGTATGGTGTCCATTTAATTGGAGATTTATCTCTTTTTTTCAGTCATACATTAGCTATAAAGACAGAAATGTTTTTTAAGATCATTAAGTCATCAGAGCCTTCATTTCAAAGCCATTGAGAAAGTTGTTGCAAGCTTTGGATCGCCTTTCAAAGAAGTTTATAGGCCACCTAGGTTGAAAGCTTAAGTCTCAAAGATTAGGGTGGGAATGGGGAAAAGAATTCATGCGTTTCTTATTCATTATCATTTGCCCATTTCAATCTCACAGAGCAAGTGAAGAGGAATGTGAGTGCTAATTTTGTGAGCATTTCCTTTGGGAGTGTCTAGTTCTGTCTCTAGTTAGTGATCCCTGAGGATGCCAAAGGCAGTCCTGTTGGTGGGGAAGACCTGCTGAGATCAAGTCCCAGCTCTGCCTTTCACTGGCTGAGTGAACTTCAGCAAATCACTTAACCTTCTAAGCTTCCATTTCTTTCTCTGGAAATGGAATCGAGGCTTAGAAAGCCTAAGTAACTTGCCCAGGATCAGGCAGCCGGGAATTTGTTGTGAGGATTAAAGCGGTTAATCCATGGTAAATGTTTAGAACAGTGTGGGCCATACAGTAAGAATTCAGTAACTATTAACCATTCTAAAGCGCTAAGGTGACCACTCCTGAACTTCACCTCTGTTCTCAATCCATTTTGTTCAAATGGAAAACCATACCTAAAATGTCAGTTAAAATGAGAGCATAAAAGCCCAGTCTTTTGCCCCCCCCAAAAGTGTTATGGCCTGTTATTAAAATTAATTTTAGATCTCATAGGACATATGTGTAGATGTTTGGTAAGAATGGAAATGCTTAGTTTTATCTATAAACAACTCTAACATTTGGAAAGCTGAAAAATGAAAAATGCCCAACATTTTCACTCCTGATCAAAAGACAAATTGTTTCAGCCTTGGGGCAATTTGTACCAGTAGAAATACAAATCCAAGCTCTTTTCGATATTTACTCCATTAGGTCATTTAGTGATTGCCCTAAATTTGGGGGCAGGAACTTCCCTGTGAGGGACAGCTGGTCTTTTTTATAGTCACGAATGCTATATAAATGCAACAACTGTGTCAAGACCATTTTTACTGGTGGCGTCAAGCCCATCCTAAATTAGCATTATTATCTACCATCTGGCAATGTGCAAAGGGTATACTTTCAAGAACAAGACATGTTTGTAACATTGGGGGAAATACTTTCATCTCAGTAGATTGAAAACAGAAATTCTAAAGAAAGCATGAGGGAATCACTCTATGTTGAGACTATTCAGAGAATAAGCTTTTTGCTACTCATTGGTTTGCAGAGTCAGCATGTAGTTATAAGTAAAAATTTTGTACACTTTGTTCATTGCCCAGGGCCTTATAACTAGTACAAGTTACTCAACTATCATCTCCATTCCTCTGAAATGGTCACTGGATACCCTGTCTTTTCGTTAGGCTGTTTTCCATTTATGTTTGTGGAATAAGAGGGATTTGAGATGCCAGAAGGACCGGTGAATAAAATCTCTATTGACGGGACTTCCCTGGTGGCGCAATGGTTAAGACTCCACGCTCCCAGTGCAGGGGGCCCGGGTTCGATCCCTGGTCAGGGAACTAGATCCTGCATGCATGCCACAACTAAGCGTTCACATTGCCACAACTAAGGAGCCCTCGAGCCACAACTAAGACCTGGCACAACCAAATTAAATAAATAAATATTTAAAAAAAATCTGTATTGAAGCAGTCAGCGTCAGGCTGTCCAGACCTCCAAAATGGTGCTTTTCGGTCAAGTGTATGTATAGATGTGAGTTCTGATGCCATAGGCACAGGCAGCTTCTGAGACATATCCACTACAAAAGGAGGCTGCATTCAAGAAAGAGGGTTTGAAGTGCTATCAGTCCCTAGTGACAGACTCGAAGCCTAGTCCAGCTCCCTTCCCTGGCCTGGCTCTTACGGAAAAGATCAAGGATACCCGGCAAATGCTGAAGAGAATCCTTGTGTAAAAGATAGGCAGATAATCCCGTTGCTGCTTCAAAGAAGAAAATAATTATCAGCACTGACACCATGGGCTATGGCTTCAGGCTGGTAAGCATGAGCGACTGAGAAGTGATGGCCCTGTATAGCTTTGCAGTGGGTGCCCTGCCGACTTGGAAACTAAGAGATCTGTCAAGAGGACTAGACCTTTGAGGTTACAAAGTGTATGTATATACTATACATGCAATGAGCGAGAGTTCTGATAACAGATGCTATTTCAGTGAAGACTGTGTGCGTGAAAAACTTCTACAATCTCTGATGTTGGAAGACATTTTATGAATGCATACATCTGTAATTCGCAGAGTTGGCACATGAACAAACCCTCTAAATTTATGCTGGCTTTAGTAATCCTTACTGCCCAGTTATCATAATTTACCAAGGTAACATCCCTCCTTAGCTGGCCATCACCATCCCATAAGCTGCCGTATTTGGCTCCAGGGCACCAGCCACAGAAGGGCCTCCTGACACAGACCTTTTGGGGTAATCCAATTCGAAAGTTGCAGATAAGATCTGTTGTTTGGCTTTGTAGCATGATAGTTGAATCCGTGTTGCCTGCCTCTCCCCCTCCTCCAGGTTACCAAGATCATGTAGTATTTCCCCATCCCAGGTGGCGCATCATTTTGAGGTTCTAGTATATCAGTCCTTTTTATTTCTTCAGTGAAGTTTTCACCTTTGGTTGAAAGGGGACCTTAGATTGGCTTTTTGAAGGTGGGACAAAAAGACTTCATACTGTCTGGAACCCCCCCCCCCAAAAAAAATCTAAGGACAGAATTTTACATTCCTGTTGTTTTCATTGCATCATATCATGAACAGGAGTAAACTGAGAAATTTTATTGAAGACAGTCACATGGAGGACAGCATCACATAATGGTACAGTAATAAGACATTACAGTCCACAGACAGGAAGGAGAAGTGGGCTGCATTTTCATTCGTTTGTTTTTCAATTTTGTTTGTTTGGTTAGTCAGTTCGTGGCTCTAAAAGCGTCTGTCAAGGCTACACAAACTTCAAGTATATCAGTTTGCTGGGCAACCAAGAAAAGTGATGCTTGATACTATGTAATCTTAAATGGTTGTAAGAGTAATTAGGTTAATTTTTTCAAATTAATTCAGCAAGGATCTATCAAACCTTTATTGTTGAAAATACTAACTTTTAGGTGCTTCCACATTCAGAGATGAATATGATTTACTCTGTGTCGCCAAGAAGCTTTCAGTCTATTGAAGAAAGATGTTAAAAACAAAAAACAACCCCTGGTGAGTCGAGGTGGGATGAATCCGTGCTCAGTGAATCAGTTTGAAACATGCTGTGGGAAGTACAGAGAAAGAAACTCTTTGAGAGCAAGCCCTGTGTCCTCTTCTTCTTGGACACTTATGTACTACAGTAGGTGTTCAGAGCATCTATGGTGAACGAACAACTTGTTAGATGGAGATGCACTATGACATAGTGTCCTTACTTGTGAGGTGCTTTGGGACTTATCTGCTGGTTGCCACCCTTGAAAACATTCTTTTAGAAGTAGAGATGTAAAATTGACCCTCAGTTGACTAATCTCATGCACCGGGAAAGTAATGGTCCTTTTAAAATTACATCTTGATTGTTATTATTATTGCAGATGAACAAAAGGAAATAAGGCGAAAAGATTATCACTGGAAAAATTCTGTCCTATCTAAAGTTTTGCCCCATGGGTTTTCTGAGACACATCAAATTGACAGTTTTACTCATAATTACATAAATTTGTCCTAAGATTATTTCATTGAATTGCAGGTTTGATCTTATGAGCCATTTATGACTTTTGAAAACTTAACAGTCATCCTCCCTGAGATGACTTTTTTTTTTTTTCAGCAGCGTCATTCTCGTAAAGGGTCCTTGGGAGCCAGAAGATGTGTGGTTTGCCTGCCTTGTTTCTGGATAAAAACTCTACTTTTCTTCAACCTTGTTTCAGCTTTTACTCTTGCGTTCTTCCTGTCCCACTTTTTCATTCCACTGCCTTTTCAAATAGACATCTAGATTTAGAGCACAGTCCAATGTCATGCCTTCTGCCGGAATGCTGTAAGCAAAGATAAAGGAAGTATACGTGTTGAGAAATAACAAGTTTATGACTCCCTCTTAAAGCACCCACTTTTGGCTCCCAGAAGCTAAATTAGAAGTAAATGTTCGCATGTTGAAGGAAGGTAATATCAAGTGATTTGATGTTAGTACATTAACTTAGGATTTTATTCAGCAAACACTGACCACCAACTATGTTTCAAACATTGCTTTGTGTTGTGGGTACAAAGTGATGAAGAAACACAGCTTTTACCCCTAAAGCACACCACGTGAGTAGGAGAGGGAAATAAGAGAATGGACAATTGCTGTAAAGTGTAAAGACTGATAGAGTTTAACCCAAGATTGGAAGGGACACCTCATCCAGGGTAATGAGGGAAGCCACTCCAGTGGAGGTGGGATCTGTGCTGAGCCAGACAGCGCAGGTGCTGGAGGCAAAGAGAATATGTCCAGAGGTTCAGGGCAGTTTTGACACAGCTTGTGAGGAGAACTCTGTTTCCCACAGAGCAGAGGGAAGACAGAGGCTGTAGCAAAGGGCTGAACTTGCACTGGGTGAGTTAAGCAGGGGCCAGGCCTCAAAGAGCTTTGGGTCTAGTTTGGATTTTGTTCTGGAGACCATGGAGAGACTTGGAAGCAATGTCAGCAGAGGAGGGGCTTCAGCCTGCCCCCAGAGTGAAGGGAGTGGCACAGTGGATTCACACTCTGCCCTTTTTTGACTTGAGGTGGTTGAGAGATGAACGCTGGGAAAGCCCTAAGATGTGAAGGAGTAGAATGCCGCTGGAGAGGACTGGGGAGGTGATTTCAGACTCTGCGAAGAAACAGAATTCTATCCTTCAGGGAAACGTATGCAGGGTTTTCCAACCAACAAGTATAAAAGAGTTTTTAGAGTTTGGCTTTTCTTCTTTATACAACAAATGGGAATCCCAGGCAGAAACTTTTTTTTATTTCCTGGGTGATCAAAACTTTCTATTTTAAACTATAACTACTTCATTTCATTTGCTCTCTGGGGATCTCTTTCTTAACTATGTAGACCCAGTATAAGCCTTAGATAATCTGTCTTTCGGGGGCATGTAACTAAGACGTTATCAAGAGCCTGCCAGGATTCATGTAACCCACCAACACCTGCCTACTTCTGCTGAGTCATAACAACGACATGAGGAGGGAAAAAAAGTGGAATGTGGGGAACAGGTGGAAGGTCCACCTAGTCTTCATAGGTTGTGAGTTTGGAGCAGGCGATGTGAAGGCCTGCACCTGTCAATCTACGAGTCTCATTTGCTAAAAGCAAAGCTTCTGACAAGGTCTTGTCTTACACTTTAATTACAACCAAAGTCGACAAAGCCTGAGAGTAGTTAATACCTTGGATTTAATTCTTGCCAAAAAGGAAGCACCTTAAAGGAGAGCATGTTATCGTATAGCTTATAATAACAACAACGAGAAGTCACACCCTTTTTTTAATTCAAACGAAAGATAAATATAAACCCATAAATGGAGATTCAATAAATACTTTGTGCGGACACTATGTGGCATAGGAGATACAGAGATTGTTAAAGTGGAAATTGGTTCAAGAAGGATGAGAGATTCTAAAAGATGAGATTATAGTTATTCCCACTGGGAAAAAAAAATGTAAAATTAAACACAGATGATTAAAGTTTATGAAAATATCAGAATGACAAATAGCTAAATAAGTATATACAAGTGAGGTAGAAACCTGTCAGCAGGTGTTCTGGGCGGCTAAAGTTCAGAGGAGGCAAAAGTCTCAAGACTTTAATTGTGAAGCCATTTTCCAAGGAAAATGATAAAGTATAAGAGAATGATGATAAGGAAAATAAAAGCAAGTACCACATTGGCAGTATGGGATGGTGACACGCTATTGCAAGACCATCTCTGTCACTAATTAGTTAGGCAGCTCTTAAGTATATCATTCAGCTTCCCTGGGCCTGTATTTTTTATCTGTAAAATGAAAGATTTTTGAGGGCTGACCTACACAGTCATGTGCTGTTGTCCAATTCTTTGATTTACCTTGTAGTACTACTATCTGGATAAGAAAGTAATGTGTTAATAAGTTAATAAAAATATACAACTATTCACTCCTATTTTCTATTTCCCCTCAATACTTTTGATTCTTTTTTTTTTAAGAATTTCAACAAATAAATCAATCCCAGCAAAATTCTAGAGGAGAGAAATATGTGGTTTATGAACACTTAGGAAAGAGGTGATTGAAGATCCAGCATGGATTTACTGAGGAAGTTGTGTGACATAAAAACAGATGAGATAGTACATGTGAAAATATTTGTAGTCTATACAATAATATTTAAATGTTTCTTATTAAGGCCATTTTTCTTTATATTTCTGAATTAGAGAAATGCCATGGAAGTATTTGTATCTTTATTTAAATAAAACATTTGATAATTTTTTTAACATCTTTATTGGAGTATAATTGCTTTACAATGGTGTGTTAGTTTCTGCCTTATAACAAAGTGAATTTTGATAATGTTTTTAATGCTGTCTTTTTAGGTAACGTGGAGCAATGTGGTCATGATACCTATTACACCATTAATAAATGGTATAATTTAATGGTATAATACCTATCATAACTATTAATAAATGGTTGCACATAGATCATTGCAGACCGTTGCAAATTTAGGGTGATCTCTAGAATACCATTTTTGGATTCTCTCCTTGGTATTGCTATGGTCAGTATGTTTTTAAATCAGACCTTGTCAACAGCATAGCACAGTTAAAAAGCGTGTGTTCTGGGGGAAGCTCATTATTTGTTCTAAGTGTGTGATGTTGGCATATTTCTTAACTGTTCTATGCCTCACTTTCCCCATCTATAAAACAGGGCTAGCAGTAGGTCCTATCTCATAGGGTTGCTCTGAGGATTAATGTGTGTAAGTGATTAACAACAGTGCCTGGCACTGAATAAGCCCTTGATAAATGTCAGCAGTAATTTTGATGATGATAATAATCATATGGGGAGGAAGGTGTACTTACGAGGTATATGGAGCAAAGCTGTGAGTGGTAGGTTGAGTTACAACAATGACTAATAGCCTGGACTAATATGCTGAAACCATTAATATTTAATGGTTTAGATTTTATTTTTTTATAAATTTATTTATTTTATTTTTGGCTGCATTGGGTCTTTGTTGCTGCACGTGGCGCGGGCTTTCTGTAGTTGCAGCATGCGGTGGCTTCTGTTGTTGCGGAGCATGGGCTCTAGGCGCACGGGCTTCAGTAGTTGTGGCACGTGGGCTCCGTAGTTGTGGCTTGCAGGCTCTAGAGCGCAGGCTCAGTAGCTGTGGCTTGCAGGCTCTAGAGCGCAGGCTCAGTAGTTGTGGTGCACAGGCTTAGTTGCTCCGCGGCACGTGGGCTCTTCCCGGACCAGGGGTCGTGTCCCCTGCATTGGCAGGTGGATTCTTAACCACTGTGCCACCAGAGAAGTCCTAGATTTTTTTTTAAGATTTAAAATTTAATGGAGTCAAATGTGAAATCCTGCTCATAGGTTCAAAAATTCTCATGGCTGAAGTAAAAGAGAAAAGACCTGGCTTTGGCTGAAATTGGTTTGAATAGAATCAGAGGGGTTTGTTGACCACACGACCATAGGAACAAACCGCTCCAGGTGCTCAGCTTCAGGGCCAGCCCAACTAGTACTCAGAGAATGCTCGTGGCCAGGGCTGCTCAGACTGCACGTTTCCCCTGAGCTCTGTACTGTCGGGTTTCAGGGATTCAGATGATTATTTCCACTTCTAATTCTCATATTTTGAAATCACCCATGGCTCCGTAACAAAAATAAGTGAGAAGCTCTGAAGACTGTGTCAGTTGAGGGGCTAGAAGTATTTATTCTGGAAAAGATTAGGTTTAGAGGATAATTTAACCATCTTAGTATTTGAAAGACCAACCTGAAACATAATCAGATTCTGTTTATTAAACTAGGAAGTAATTTTTAGATAAGGATGCATAGAGAGAATGGAGGGTCCAGAATGATGAAAGGCAAGTAAGAGAAGGCAGCTTCAGGTGACACAGGATTGTAGGTTTGGCTTTTTTTTTTCATCTTTTTTGTTGTGGTATAAATTACATATTGTAACATGCACAAATCTTAAATGTAGACTGGGATGACTTTTCACCTATGTATATACCTCTGTGATCACTGCCCAGAATCATAGAACTTTCCATCATCTCAGAAAATTGCCCCTCTAACCCAGAAGTCACCCTTTTTCTGACCTCTCTCGCCATATATTAGCTTTGCAAACTTCATACAACCACTATGGAGGACTGTCTACCAGTTTAAACATTCATCTACCTTCTGACTCAATTCCATTTCCAGTTACATATCCAAGAAAAAATGAGGGTTTTTTTTTAAACCAAAAAGTACACAAGAATAGTCACAACAGCTTTCTTCATAGTAGTCCCAAACTGGAGAACAAGCCAAATAGCCATTAGCAAGAGAATAAACATATTGTATATCCACACAATGAAATACGACTCAGCAATAAAAAGGAAGGAAGTACTGATACATGCTACAACATGGATGAACCTCAGAAACATCATTTGGAGAGAGAGAACCCAGACACAAAAGTACACATGCTATGATTCCAGTTGTATGAAATTCAAGATTGTAGATTTTAAGGAAAGACTTTCACAACAATTTGATTTTGTACACCTAAGATGCTTGGAGAAAGTTCTTCTTTCATAAAAGGATCTGTATGAAACACAAGGTGGAAAGAAATGGAAGGAAAATTAAACTAACGCCAACAGTTCAGCTTTGCCAAAGTGAGAAACATTTATTCGGCATTCCTTGTTTCTACAATGAGTGTGTGATGTCTCATTTACTTTCATTTCCTCCTTGGATTCTAATTCTTAAGGGGACTTTCTGGCAATAATGGTAGCTACACACCACTTTCAAAAGACAGAAAAGCACTGCACAGTTAGAGTCTGCTCATACAAAATTGGACTTAGAACGATTTTGAGTTTCTTCCTCAAAATAAAATTTCTGAATAAATTACAAGCAATATTGGAAAGCAGCTTATTTGTTGTTATTTCCTGCTTAAAACTTCTGATACTACCATTTCCATCAGTATGGTTAGTCACCCTGTTCCCCTTACCATTTTATCCATTTCCCTGGTGGCAAAAGCATAAAATCATAGTAGGCAAACAAGTCTATGGAGATAGAGAACAGATTAGTGGTCACTGGGAACAGGTATGGGTGGGGAGGGTACAAATAAAGGGGTAGCGTGAGAAAGTTCCTTTGGAAAAGTTGCGTACTTTGATGGTAGTGGTGGTTACATGAATCTAGCCTTGGGATAAAATTTCATAGAACCACATACACAGGAATGCATGTAAAAAATGGTGAAAACTGAATAAGGTCTGTAATTGACTTAATAGTACTGTACCAACGTCAATTTCTTGGTTTTTTTATGTTATAATGCAGTTATGTGAGTTGTCACCATTTGAGGGACGCTGAAGGAAGCTTCCCAGAACTCTGTGTGCTGTATTCACAACTTCCTATGTCCCCATAATTATTTCAAAATAATAAGTTTCATAATTATAATAGGCAACAACAACCAAGTCTCAGCCTTTTTTTTTTTTCCCCTAAAGAAATGAAAAAAGGCTCATGGGGCAAGCAGCCCATAATAATTAGCTTTCTCCTAAAGGTAATGTATATGGTTTTTTCTTAAAAGTGAACCAAAACATGCAGGTCCTGCCTCTGATTTAGATATTAGGCATTTATTAGATTAAAATACGGTTAACAACTGCACACCACAAAAGGAATACGCTAACTTTCATGAAGGTATATAAATAATTTTCTACATCTGCGGGCTAACAGCACTTCGTGTAAGTTCTGCCTTTGTCTGTTTATGCTGTCTGTGTCTCGCTCCACCAGTGTATCATATTTGCCCATGAACTTGCTGCAGACAATTTGTAGAAAGAATTCTTCCCCTTAGCATCATTGTTATCTTTTAAAAATTCACTTATTACGTGTACGTCGCAGGAAGCTTCGGAAATGCAGGTAAACATAGAAAAAAATTGTCTATAATCCCAGCACCCAGAAATAAAAACTGTTCATATTTGGTATATATAGTTCCAGCCTTTTTATCTCTGTGCATAAAAATGCTTTTTTAAAAATATGTGAAATCATAATTTTTGTAAACTTGTTTTACAAAACTTGTTTTACAACAATGCAACATTTCCCCAGGTCATAAAATACTTTCCACCACATGATTTAACGACTGCATCGAATTGCACCCTGTGGATGTGCAGCACCTTAGCCATTCTCCTATGATTGACATTTGGGCCGTTTCCAGTTTTCTACCATTAGAAACAATGTCGTGATCAACATCCTTAAAGCTAAATCTTCATGCACAGTTGTGATGATTTCCCTTAGGATAAAGTCTCAGAAGTAGAATTGCTGGGTAGGCAAAATGTTAAAGCATTTGATTTATATTGCCACATTAAAAAAGAAAGTGTTGTACACAAAAACCTTATTTGAACAAGATGCTTTACCTGAAGGGTAATTTAGGATCAGTTTCTTTATAATGATTCATCCCTCCTTAGAGACAAATTGCCATTACCAAATAGATGTATTGCTTTGAAAGAATTGAAAGAAAAATATTGAAAATATATAAATAAGTTATGCAAGAATTGTTTGCTGTTTTTAAATTTTGTTTAATAGTGAGAGCAAAATAATATACTAAAGAGATAACAAGTGGAATGAACTTGCCACTGGTGGGGAATGGGGTATTTATATTTCTTCCTTTTCCCATTTGATATTGATTAAAATATTTTTTTCTTTATTTTTTTAAGCATTATGACTGTGCACATATACCAGTATCTTTACATACAATGAGGGAGTAAGGGTAAAATTTTTTTAAATGGGGAAATTGTACCATAGTAGTTGTAACGTTGCAGAGTTGTGAATGTCCTGTCTATGGGTGTGAGGGGATTAAAGATCACCTTTGATTAGGCATCTCTAAGATTCTGCTGGAACACATCAATCGTATCTCTTTCTGCATTTCCAACTGGGTGAATGTGTTCATTTGCTTGATTAGGTAACCTTCTAAACAACATGATCGTTCTCATTGAGAAGCTAAATCCTTAACAACAGGTTTTCTTTAGTTTATCATGTGAGGTTCCATCTGTGCTGCCACCTTCGAATAATTTTGACCATTATTTTCAGTTTCAACTCCTTTCTAGGACTAATCCTTTGTTTCCACTTCATAGAAAGGTGCTAGATTGTCGCAGAAGGAACACAGATCACACCAGGAAGGGTGGAAGCAGGGCTTAGATAATTTTTAAATGAAAGGTCTGAAGTTTAAAAAAAAAAAAAGGTCTGAACTTTTAAGTAGAATGTGTATTATCTGCAATTTTTTTTATTATCTTCCAGTAACAATCAATAAATGGACCCTGGCAAACAAGATAATTGATTCCTGAATTGATTTCACATACTGGGAAGTGGTTAAATGTTTAGATGTTGGAGAAGCAACAAGACAAATCCATGAGTGTCTGACATTTTTTTTCCTTCTTAGTCATAAGCACACCATTTTACAGTATGCATATGGTGTTGAAATTTTGTTTGGATATAATTTATGAGATCAGGGTTACAAAGACCTCTCTCCCTTTCAATTCTGTGTTGGTATTTTCTCTGATTATTTGTATTTTATCAGTGTCATTGAAATTTCCCTCAAAGAGAAATTCCTCATGCTGGAATTGATGGTAAATACTCATTATTGAATGAAAGGTTGTTTTTCTTTTATGAAATTATTTTCTTCTGCTGTTGACTTTTGTCTAGTTATGGACTTTCCTTTTCATCCCTACCGTAATGTAATTCTTCTAAAGTTGAAAACAGCCCGAAAGAAACTTGGAGGGCGTTCCAGGTGTTAAGAGTTCTTCTAACCTCGGGTGAATTTTGTAGCACCTGGGAATGGCATATTTTTACCTAGTCTGAGTGTTAAAGAAAGACAGTTCTGGTGCGAAATAGGATCATAATTTAAAAACAAGTCCTACCCCCTGCCCCCAGAGGGACTACCCTCTTTGCACTTATCTCCTCTTAGTTGTACTCTGTGCTTTTATTTGCCTGTAAACTCTATCTGAATCTGGTACCCGTTCCCACCCCTCCATCTGAAATTTTCTGTACAAACTGAAAGGAACTGTTTTTGTGGGCAACAAATTAGGCTTCATATGAAAGGAGCTTTATCATGGGTTTGAATGAACAAAAATTGTGTAGTTTTATAAAGATTTCATAATATATCCTCATAAAGATTTCTCTTTCCAATTTTAACAAAAAAACTAAATATAAATTTCATGAAATCTGGTTTAAATCTGAAGAATAGCTAAAGAATACTAAAAGAATAACTAAAGAATACTAACTAAAGAAAAACTAAAGAATAATTTTTAAATAAATTTATTTATCACTAAAAAACCTCATATTTAAAAAAGAATCCAGGTAATATTTTTTTCACTTTAATATTTCATATGCCTCTTGAGAAATTTTATAAGTTAACAAAGAAGTCCTGTTTGCCTTTCTTGATATCAAGACTATTCATGTCATATTTAAATTTATGTATTTATAGCTATTCTCTGCTTACATAAACTCAACATATGAAAAATCCATATTTTAAATAAAAGGTGATTGCTGAACAGTGTGGTGGATTTGAAATTTGAATTATTCACTAAAGTATGAATTACCCTTAGTTTCACCTACCATTTGGCTACATAAGGAACAGTTAAAATAGTCTTAATTTATGCTCTTTAGGCTTACATGATTAAAATGCTAGTGTATTAAAAAATCATTGCTCTTTGTTTGTACAGATTTATAACAGTTCCTCCTTTTTTTCTCTCTAACAGATATAAGCTTACCAAAGTCGGCAACGATATGCTACACAGCAGCCTTGCTCAAAGCGAGAGCTGTCTCTGACAAGTAAGTGGATAGTAGCCTGTGCAGTACAGATGCTGGTCTGGACGGAAGGAGATGTGTTGTCTCTGAGGGCTTTCTCTGCAAGTTTTTCTTAGTCTATGAGACCCCTGCTTATGAGCATGCATTTTCCAAAACCTGCATTTTCTTTTCTTTCACTACTAGAAGGAGGGAATGTATATCGCCAGGTATTGTAATGGTGTGTGGGTTCCTAAAGAGGGATTTATATGAAACTCCATGCCTCTGAGGTGACTTTTATTTTTATTTTTTTTTTTGCCAGACAGTAGATACCAAAAGGCCTGCTTGGGACTTATACAAAATGCCTTCTTTGATTCATTTTTTTGCATATTCCTCTTCCTCCAGCAGTCCAGGGCGGGGTAGTAGTCATAACAAACATATTAATATGGCAAAAGGGGATGGTCATCTCCCTTTCCTTACCTCATCAATTCCAAACTAACTCCCCACCCAGGATCCGTTTACCTTGAGTCACCATCACAGTGGGACATTTGCCCGTTTTGTTCAGGCAGGTGACTGTGGTATAGAGAATTTCCATAAACCCCCAAGATGACTGGCAGGTGAAAGAAATAGATGGCTTAACTGGTTTTGAGTTCATAAACGCTTACACTTCCCGATACACTCCCTCGGTAGCACTGAAAAGCAGATAACAGGAAAAGAAAACAGCCTCTGCTGTGTCAGACAGGTTTGCTGTTAAGTGTGTGTGCACTTCAAGACCGAAGTAATTTTCTTTCATTCTTTTTTATCCTGTAGATCGCCAGTACCTACTGCAACATCTTTTCTCCCTACACAGCGACTCCAGCTTGGGAGGGCAGGGCCAGGGTTGTCACAGCTTCCCCTGTGGTGTCTGCCTGCCAAGCACAGCTCTGGAGTTAGCCCTGGGTGTGAGGTGAGAAAGAGATTGCATGGTCTGGTTTTTTTCATTCACTTGGGCAGGTGTCTCGCCCGCAGTTTGGGCATGCACACTCCCCCTGCCGGAACAGCCCCAAGCAGGCTCGCCTGCTGCTGAAGCTGCAAGACTTAACCCTCCATCGCAGCACTGACATTGGGTTGGGAGCCTCCTTTAAAATTCTCCCCAGTTCTGTTTTTAACCAAGTGCGCTCTTCTGTAACCTAGTTTTCTCTTTTTCCTACACTGTCTGCCCTTGTCAGTCCTACCCCCTCCCCTGACCTAAGCAGGTACCTTCTAGAAAACTTAGATTAGCTCTTTAGACAGAGAGACTTCACAGCTGAATTTCATTCCTGCCGCGATTAGATGCAAGCACGCTTTCTGCTTCTGCTGGGGTTTTTGTTGGCCTCTGTCTGAGGGGTCACTCAGAGGTTCTGTGTAGTGGAGGTTTGGAGAGCTCATGCCTTTGGCTCGCTGTGGTTTTCTGGGCCCTTGATGTGTAGATGCCTTTCCAGGTTAATGCCCAAGCAGTGGTCCCAACTGGATGGTGTTTGTCTTTCTGCTTTTCAGATTCTCTCCCGAGGCTGCATCTCGGCGGGGGCTGAGCACAGCAGAGATGAATGCAGTAGAGGCCATTCATAGAGCTGTGGAATTCAATCCTCATGTGCCAAAAGTGAGTCTGTGGAATCCCCATAGGAACTCTTTATGATAGCAGAGAGTGTTCAGTGACCACAATGTCATGTCTCCAATGCACCAGTTATAAAAAAATGAATTGCAACCAATGAATGTTGAGGCCCTGTAGAGCCTATGCTTATTAGCCTTGTTTTTAAGTAAAAAAACAAGAGGCTTTGGGGCCCATTTTCGGGCTTCATACAGTAAGGGTAAATTGATAGACCTAGCTTAGGCAGGCCAGGTCAGGAAGCCTGAAAGTGGCAAAATATGGAGATCCCAAGGGTGTTGATGCATTTGATAGGAATTGCACGCCAGTGATAGTCTTACTTAGAACCAACTCGAGACATGAACCTTGTTGTGAATAAAAGTGGTAAAAAATACTCATGACATTCTGTATCTCCATAAGTAAATGATAGGTAATCAGTATTGGCCAGCAAATAATGAGGAAAACCTCAAAGTATGAAGAAGTAGTTTTCTTTTGACTTGTGAGTGCCATTTTAATAGGTATATATATAGTAGGAAATATTTGTCTTGTTAACCACATGACTGACCTATTTATAAATATGCAGTATTTCCCATATATTTTTTTAAGAATTTGATTTTAAGGGAGTCAAATCATGGCAGAGGATACTTCTGTAATCTTTTATTCAGAAGAGGAGTGTGTGTTCATGACTTACCCGTATTTGAGTACCTACTACGTGATAGGCACGTGGCTGAGGGCCATTTTCAGTTTCTTGATATTATAAAACACATTTTGACCTCTAGGAAACCTCCTGCAGTTCACATCAGGTACTACAAGACAGTTTTCTTGGCAAAATGTCTGATGAAGACTTTCACTGGTGAAAAATGACAAAGGAAGGCTGTTTTCTTGTTTTGTTGCAGTACTGTAGCAAAGGGTGGGGTTGGATGTGTGTATGTGTGCCTGTGTGATGATTTATGGACTTGCCTACTTTAATTTGTTGATATCCAGAGTGACAAAGATAAGTGATCTAATATCATTCCTGAGGTTTTACTCAGGTCACGGTCATCTTCTCACAAAACAGGAAATTGAAGAGTGGTGCACAGTGCCATATTTGCAGAAGGATGTATTTATCCACTCTAGTTTCAGTGGATAATGACCAACATAGTATTTGTAGACTTAGGTACTGTATATAGGGTGGTATAAAATATATCTATTTAATATTTTCTCAGCTAAGTTAAAAAATGTTTATTCAAATTTGATTAAAATGTAAAACTAATCATGAAAATATTGTCCTGAATTACAGTAAACTTAGGTCATCAATTAATATTTATTGAGTACCATTCTGTAACTACAGAGCTATTTTATGAGCTCTGTAGCTCATAAAATAGCCTTAAAATAAATAAGCCTCTTTTAAAAGTAGTATTGGGCAATAGAGTCCTAGATTCTGAGACAAACACTTGGGTTCCAAATCTGGCTCTGTCATTTATTAGCCATGGGATCTTGGGTTTAGCATCTCTGAACTCAAAGTTTTCCCTCATCTTCCAAATGAAGATAAAAATATAAGACTCACCTATCTTCTGTGATAAAGATCAAGTGAGATAATATGTTCGAAGTTGTTTAAAAATCCTTGAGTGCTATGTGTTTGTAAATTATTAAAATTATTAATATTTAACTTGTTGGCAGCTCCTCAAGTATGGGACCTGAATCTTAATTTTTCCAGTTATACCACCCTGAGCCTTGTAATCCTGGGACACAAGATAGAAAACTGGAACAATACTTGTTGGTTAGATATTTTAATTGAAGCTGTCGTTTAATTCTAGATAATGGTCTTAAATGGTTGAGCCTCCAGAAGAGTAGTAAAAACCCTAAGAAATAGTTTAAAGCTGCCATGGAAGAATTTAACCTCAGTCAACTGCATTCTACTTGCAAAATAGAAGTCTTCTAAAAGTGGAAATAATTTGAAAAAGTTGAAATAATTTGATTTCACTTTACCTTCTAATCATTAAACTGAGAGAAGATAGGGCATGTAAGTAAACTGATTCTCCATCCCTTTGCTTTGTTGGTGATTGTGCTGAGGGGGAAACTTGTTTCCAGATCGTCCTCATTATTGGCATTTCTGTGGGGAAAAAGGCCTGTGAGCTACTGACCTCATATGTTCAGAATTAATCACAAACCTCTGGTACTCGTGTACCGTATGCAGGCTGCTATAAACATCTTTTATACGTGTTCTGTTTGTTGGACTGCTTGCTAATGCTTTAGCAGACATGCACATACACGTGCATACGTGCACACATCTGCGTGACCACGAATGTACATACACGTGCACGCGCATGTATGTGTGTGTGTATATATATGTATATGACTTTTCAGGCAGAGAATAGCCTTAATTCTAATGAAACATCAGTGGAGGATATAAACACGTAGATTCTTGTTGTAAGAAGGGATCTTAAATGTCATGTAGGACACCTTCCCATTTTAAGCTTAAATCTCTCCTCATAATGATACTATGATAATTATGTTTCTTTTTGGTTTCTATTAATGTTTACTATGTGGCAAGCACAGTGCTAACTGAACTACATATGCCATCTCATTTATTTTTCATAACAACATTGTGAAGTGTATCACATTATTATCCCTGCTACATAGATGAGGGCACTGCAGGTTTGGAGAGGTTAAGTAATCTGCTCTTGGTCACACAGTAATTAAATGACAGAGCCTGAACTGATTCTGGGTTATCCGGCTCTTAAACATCTCCCTCCACTGACCCCCAGATCCCACCAGGTGGCAGACCAGCCTAGGCTTGAACCTTCAAATGATGGCGGCCACATCCCTTCCCAAGGCACTCAATTCCCTGTAGACAATTCAGATTTCTTCAGGATATTATCATGTCTTAAACACTGCCATAGCCTTCTTTTTCTCTTTCACAGGAAGTTGTCAGTGGCCCACCACAGGAATTTTCAGTATATACACGCTGTTTTACCCAATTATAGTCTGCTTGGCAGGAGAAAAAAAATACCAAATATGATAACTGTGAACTGCCTTCCATAAATTTCCATCTTAGTTCCAACTGGTATCCCAGTAAGCATAGTTAATATTTCAACATCCAATGATAAATATTAGTTATTTACCCCAGGAGGGTTATTCTTAGGAACTCTCTTTACCTGCAAACATGAGGAGTAGGGAGTATAGCTCCTAACCACATCTCAGGACTGGGAAATAAATAACAATAGTAGGGCTTCCCTGGTGGTGCAGTGGTTGAGAGTCCGCCTGCCGATGCAGAGGACATGGGTTCGTGCCCCGGTCCGGGAGGATCCCACATGCCGCGGAGCGGCTGGGCCCGTGAGCCATGGCCACTGAGCCTGCGCGTCCGGAGGCTGTGCTCAGCGACGGGAGAGGCCACAACAGTGAGAGGCCCACGTACTGAAAAATAAATAAATAAATAACAATAGTAAAAAGCCATGGATTTCTGTTCTGAAGGAGAGCCTCTGAAGCCGTTAGATTCTAAACATGAGGATTTCTGAAGCTTTAGATTGCAGCAGATTATAAGGAGGAAGCAGCCCATAGGCTCATACTACGAATCGAATTGTGTTACTCCCCTCCCAAGGAAGTGCAGCAGTGTCTCCAACCCTATGGAAGGTACCAACTCCTTGGATAGTTCTTCAGGACCCCTCATGATCTAACCCAACTTGTTTTTCATTTTTTTCTAGATCCTTCCAACAGTCCACTTACTGTTCCAGAAACATTCTTCTCCTCTTCCCTCTTTGCTGCTTCTGAGGCAGTCCTCCTCATCCTTCACCCCCACCATTACAAGTCACCACCAGGAAGCCTGTGCTCTCCTTGTCCCAGAATCAGTCTTCCCCCTCTGGTCTCTCACTACAGTGCATTGATTATGTGCTTACTGTTCACCTCTTTTTAAGAATGACTAGGGGTATTAGGATCTTAATCATGCTGGTGATTTCCAAGAACTGGGTACACAGTTGAAGAAGACAAATCTTTAAACCATTAGAGGACTTTCCCATTTAATGTCATTAAAATAGCAGTTTTGAGTTTAAAGAGAGTTTCTCCATTTTTTTCAAGAAAATTTCACTCATGTAATGCTGGACAAATGAAGGGTAAGTTCAGCTCTGTTCTGTATTATCTGTGTATTGTTATGTTGTATTGCTATATACTGTTTAATGGATTTTGGGCTTCAGTTTTTTTCTTCCACTTTCCCGGAAAATGTGCTTCCTCACCTGCCCTGCTCTTGCCCAGCTGGACAAGGTTGACATGGGAGGGACGCATTTCTATCAGTGATCCGTTACTTTACACAGACCTAAGTTAATTAGTGCTATGTGCTCTTAGTATGCTACACCTCCATCGTAAGGCTCTCCCTGTGAAGAGACACATTTTTGGTTTGCAGGATGTTACATTCACTCCTTCAGGGTGCTAAAGATAAATTTCATTTTGACAAATTTCCAAAATAGACTAAATTATTGGTTTGTTACAAGCAGTATTAGATATGGTTTTTCCCTCTGTAGTGGTATTATAATAATAATTTTTATATTTGAGAAAAGAATAAAGTCATTCATAATCCCATCGTATCTAGTCATATTTAAGACCATTTTTTTAGCCTTTTTCCTATGCATTTTTCATACTTAGGAATCATAATCACATAGCATATTCATATTTTTAAAAATTAACATGGGACGCTTCAGTTGGACTTTATGGTTGGGAATTGGGGGTAAATTTATTCCTCCTGGGGGAGGATCATCAGATTTTCAGAGTTCTCTGACCTTAAAATGGTTATCCTCTAACTTAACAGTAAAGTGCACGTCTTTTAGCCATGTGCCTTCAAACGTTTTAAAATATTCTCTGGATGATTTACTTCCTTTTTTTTTGTTATAAAAAGCACATAACATAAAATCTACCCTCTTAACAAATTTTTAAGTATACAGCACGGCGTTGTTAACTATAAGCCTGTCGTCGTACAGCAGATCTCTAGAACCTTTTCATCTTCGTGACGGACACTTTATACCAGTCGAACAGCAACTCTGCATTTCTCCCTCCTCCCAGGCCCTGGTAGCCACCATTCTACTTTCTGCTTCTATGCATTTTACTCCTTTCGCTACCTCATATAGGTGGAATCATGCAGTATTTGTCCTTCTGTTACTTATTTCACTTAGCATGATGTCCTCCAAGTTCATCCATATTGTAGCATAAGGCAGGGTTTCTTTCTTTTTTAAGACTAAATAATATTCCATTGTGTGTGTGTGTGTGTGTGTGTGTGTGTGTGTATCACATTTTCTTTATTCATGCTTTCGTTGATGGAAATTTAGGTTGTTTCCACTTCTCAGCTATTGTGAACATGGGAGTGTAAATATCTCTTCAGGATTCTGTTTTCAGTTCTTTTAGATGAATCCCCAGAAGTGTGATTGCTGGATCATGTTTTTAATTTTTTGAGGGGTCTTCATATCGGCTGCACCATTTTACATTCCCCCAACAGTGCACAGGAGTTCTAGTTTCTCCACTTCCTTGCTAACACTTGTCATATTTTATTTTTTTGATAGTGGCCATCCTAACATGTGTGAGGTGATATCTTAATGTGGTTTTGATTTACTTTTCCCTGATGATCTGTGATGTTACCTTTTCATGTACCTGTTGATCATTGTATGTCTTCTTTCGAAAAATGGCATTTCAAGTCCTTTGCTCACTCTTAAATCAGGTTATTTTTAAACATTGAGTTGGAAGAGTTCCTTATTTATTTGGATATTAACTCCTTTTCAGCTACGGTTTACAGATATTTTCTCCCATTTCATAGGTTTCCTTTTCACTCTGTTGATTGTTTCCTTCACTGTGCAGAAGCTTTTTATTTCGATGTAGTCCCACTTGTCTACTTTTGCTTTTGTTGCCAGTGCTTTTGGTATCATATCCAAGCAATCATTGCCAAGACCAGTGTTAGGAATTTTTTTCACCTATGTTTAACTCTTAATGCATTTGGAGTTGATTTTTGCCTGTGGGGTAAGATATGGGTCCAGTTTGATTCTTCTGCGTGTGGATACCCAGTTTTTCCAGCAACATTTGTTGAAGAGAATGATTTGGTTCTTGCATCCTCTAATTGTAGACATCAGGTTGTGGTCAACTCCAGTAGTGAACCTCTTTGGGCATAAAGATTTTTTGGTCTTTAAGATTATTTTCTTAGGATAAATTTACAGAATGAGAATGACTGAGTAACATGTAGAAGCACTTCAGGGTTCTTGATATTTACTGCCAAGTTGCTTACCAAAAAAATTGTAGCAGTTTACACTCCCATCAGCTGGTGACTCCTACTTTTCCATTTCCTCACACCTTCGCCAGCATTTAGCAGTTTGTCTAAAAACAAAAACGAAACAGAGAGAGTGAGAGAAGGAGAAAAAAATTATGATTTTATTAAGTACAGCTGGAATTCTGTTCTTTTAGTTTGCATTCCTTTGCCACTACTAGTAACGTGGAACATTTTCAGCCATGTGCGTGTCTGAATTGTCAGGCCAAGTATGTAGAGTTCCTATTATTACTGAGAAAGCATTAATTACAATGATGGTGCAAAGGGTACCAACATAAAGGTAGGCAGACCTATCAAGTATTATTGAAAGAGTTCAAAAGTGTTCAAAACAAGGACACCCACTTCCTGTCCATGGGACCAGAGGGAAGTATGGGAAGGAGGAGTTAATTAGCTCCCTGCCTGTTTCTATTTTGCTAAAATGGGGATAAGAGTTAAGTCTTCATAAGGTTGTTGAAAAGTAAGTGGAATTACACTGTGTAACTCGTTCAGTGCGTAGTAGGTGCGCGATACGTGCTGGCCCTTTCATCGCCGCTTTGCTTGTACCTTCAGCTCTATTTCTGCACTTGCATGCTGGGTGGAAGTAGGGGCTGCCTAGAAACATGCATTAATGGTACTTCTTGGACCACCCTAGTCTGAAGAAGGATAACCAGAGAGTGTAACAGTGGCGCTACAGGGCCCTGACCTGGAGTACCCACAGGTTCTCCTCAGGCCTCCAGATTTGAGAGGAGTCTCTAGCACGTTCTGGCTGCAGCTGTTGTCTTCAGGGATTTCCAGTTTGTAACTGCTGGCTAGGTCCTTTGCTGATTAAGAGGTGCCCGTTTCTGACCTCTGCCTTGTATTCTTGTTCTAGCATAGCCACTCCTGCTTCCGCCGCCAAAAAAAAAAAAAAAAAACCCAAACAAAACAGGAACGACAAACTAATTAATAACGATTTATTATTTTTAAAGCAATAAACAGTTTTTCCCTCCTAACGCAATCTTATGTGAAACCCCAATGAACAAAGTAATTAAAAGTAGAACCACTGTGATGAAACTGGAATGAGAAGGCTGGTAGCCCTGCAACCCCAATGCACCTCTGCATACAGAGAGAAGCCTGTGAGCCCTGACCACCACCACAGGAAAACCCCCAGCTTGCGAGGTCCCACGCATAGAACAGGAGGCCCTACACCCATGCTGAGCCCCAGCTACTTGGGATGCTTGGGTGTTGTGGGTGGAGCTATCAAGGGAGAAAAATCAAGAAAGATCACCAGCACCGATGGGGAAAAGCTTTCTTCTTCATCTTGCCTAAAATCCCGGCACTATTAAACCTCACGCTCATCTTACTGGGCCCACCCAGGGACCTGCAGGGGGTGCAGTTGGCACCCTGAGGGTGCTGGCGGAAGGGGGCTCACCATGCTCCTAAAGCTTATTTACCAACAGAGCAGCCTGAGCTTGACAGAATATTGGGGTGAAGATCTGGTTTTTAAATTATATCAGAGTATGGAGAGAAAGTCGTGAGAAAAATGGAGAGCAAAGAATGAAGAATGTTATGACAGAAATGCATTCCCATTAAAAATTTGCATTTTTTTTAAAAAGCTCATATCATGTTAATCTAAAATTTCACGGGAATTTTGAAAGGCTCGTGGGGGAAAACATCCTGGTAAATGTATCTGCCAATGGAGTGTCCACAGGACCTTGTTATAATGATGGAAATTCTATTTCTTGCAAACACTAATGCAGGCCTCCCTTTATATCTTGGTAAAGCTGATTGACAGAGTATAAAATTGCTTTTTAATCCAATTTAGGAAACAAAATGTGTAGTGGGTTTTAACATTTAAAAATGCTTGAAGCGTGGAAGCAGAAACTCAGAATACCCTGGCAGATTGTCTGTGATATTGTATATCAATGGTATATTTCAGAAATATTATTTCAATATAAGTTGTTTTTGAATTGAGTCATGTTTTGTTCCAAAGCTTTTTTGCATTAGAGTAAGGAGAATGTATTGTGGAAATATGACCCGGAGAAAAATGAGCAGAAACCAGTTTTTAGCAATGTATCTCAGGAATAGAACGTTTCTAAGAGGTCTCTTTCTTTAACAAAAACCACTGTAGCTGCTCCCACCAAGGTCACTCCCGCCACGGCCTCCCCACCTCATCCTATCTCATGTCTCCTGGGCATTTGGTCCCACTGACCACTTTTTCTATCTGAGGTCATCTTGGCTCCTTGCCACCTTCTCCTGGGCCACTGCTGCCTCTCTGAGCACTCGTTGCCTGCAGCGCTTCCTCCCTGCTCACCCTCAGGTTGGTTCTCCTTTCCTGCTTGCAGCCCTCCCGGGAGACCTCATGCGCGGCCCCTGCCTCAGCCTCTCCCCGCACACCCAGACCCCTGTCTCCAGCTGCTCTCCCAGGCTCCAGACCTGCACACCTTCACTCCTCACTGCAGGCAGAGAAGTCTGGCAGGCACGACAGCTGCTAAGCCTTTTCCTCCTCTGGTGTCTTCATCTTAGCTAATGATCTCACATTATTCTAGTTTCCTAAACTAGAAATGTCACAGTGACCTTTGATTCCTTCTCTTGCCCTCAGATTCAGCCAGGCACCACGTCCAGGGGAAGTCCCCGTCCTCGGTTTCATCACCCCTCACTCGGACCGTGACAGGAACTTTCTGACTTTGCTAACTTGAATCTCTTCCCTGTCGGGTGCTCCTACATGTGACTTGCCCATTTCTTTCAAAACCACAAACTGTACCAACTCACTTCCCGATTGCCTACTGCAGAGGTTTTCAAACTGTCTCCCTAGGAGCCATAAGGGTCTTCAGTCTTCTTGTGGGTCCCTCCCCCGAGATCCCCAGAGTTTTGTTTTACGTCACTTGCACATTCTGTTTGATATTTCCTTTTTTTCCTTTGAACAAATTTGTTGGTGTCTCAAAGTTTGAAAACCACGGAATAACTCCGGGTGAAGGTCACACTCTGGAGCATAGCATGCAAGGCCTTCTACAACCACTTTTCCTGCTTCACTCCCTCGGAGAGTAGCATAACACCTGAGTTCCGGCGCAGGTTCCATCACATACAACTTGTGCAACCCAGGATGAGCTCTTTAACTTCCCAAAGCGTCCATTTTTCCATCTGTAAACTAGGGATAATACTATCAGCTCCCTCACAGAGCTGTAAGGGGTTCCTGAGATAAGAAGCTTGACGCACGTTAGTGCTTCAGCAGTGTTGGCAATTCCTGTCATGTTAGTACTCAAGCATCTCAAGATTGCAAGCCCAGTGTGTCCTCTGATGCTTTGGTGCCCAGCCTTGCAGTGGCTTCTGCCTCCCCTCATCTTTACAGGTAAACCTTTGTTTATTTAGTGAGACTGACTCATTTTTTCTGTGAAGCTGTCCCAGAGATAATGCTTCCCGTTTGCTTCCTGAGTACTAAGTATAGACCTCTTACTAAGGCAGTCACCATGTTGAATTTTATCGTTTCTTTGTACACGTATGCATGCGCACACACACGCTCCTACAAAGATTAGGGATTAGCAAGGTAGTCACCTGACTGATCATGTCCGTGCCCTTCAGGTGAATTGTGGGTGCGCCATATCTGTGCCCTTGGGGTAGACTGTGGGTGCTCCCACAGAAGATCGTTAGAGAGCACTGTGGCCACTGCTGTATCTGTGCCCTTGGGGGACACTACAGCACTCCCATATCTTTCTTTGGGATATACTGTGAACACACCCATATTTTTTGAATGAAGCAAAGTAACTGATGAATAGGTAAGTGAACCAGCAAGAAACAGTTACCTTGAGAAGAGGACCCCTGAGTGGTACTACAGATCACCAGGCTGAACTTGGCATTTCAGCTTTGCTTTGTGTTTGTCTCCATATTGGTCAGTTGGTGACTCTGCTTGCAGCCCGTTCTCTTCAGCTGAACTGCTACTACTATAAAATTGCTGAAGTATTTTACCTAGAAACAGACTCAATCATCTGTGGGACACACATACACAAGAAGTATAACTTACCTCCACGGTAATTTAAATACTTCATTTTTTTGTTTGTTTGTTAACAAAAATAGCTACTATTTGGTGAATACTTATGTGCCAGGAGCCGTGTGAATGCTTTACTAATATTATCCTGTGTAATATTCAAAAGTTAAACAGCAAGATGGGTATTTTTATTTTTCTGTTTTAACAGATGAGCAACCTGAGGTTGAAAGAAATTAAATAACTTGTCCAAGGTCTCTTAGCGGAATAGTAGAGACAGGATTCAAACAGTGATGCAAAGGGGCAGAGGGCAGATGAGGGGAGGGGGCCAGGGCCGGGGGACAGTGCATCTCAGGCTTCATCGCAGTGTGGCCTGAGCGAGCCGAGGTTCCTGCGTCATTTTTGTCCTATTCCAGCGTGCGTCTTACTGAGTCCAGGGTGTGGACAGCATTGAAACTCAGAATATGTAGCATGTCTTCCAAGTAGCACTAGCTGTATTCTCTGAACCCTTTACTGATGTTTTAAAAACATCTTTTCTGGGCTCACAGCCTCTTTCAGAGCCAGTTGCACCAAAGCACTGTACACATATGAAAAATTGCTCTCTCTGGTTATCTTGTTTGTTTGCATGGTTTGCTGTTTATGTTCTTGATGCAAGTCTAGAAAATAGTTTTGTATTATATATATATATATACACACACACACACGCACATATATATATAGACAGAAAAAATATTAAAATGCTTATTATAGAAAACTTGGAAAGCATAGAAAAAGCACAAAAGAAATTAATCTTCCATAAAATCAAATATTTTGCCACCATTCACATTCAATCTGTGACCTTCCAATGCTTTTAATGCCTACATGTACATTTGTATTACCCAAATCATTATCTGTACGATACACTTGGTCTTTTCCTTCATGATATGTCAGGAACATTTCCTCATGCTAGTAAATATTCTTCTACTACCTGATTTTGGGGAGCAGTTTGATAGCTATCATCTAAATGTACTGTTGTTTAATTAATCTGTTCTTTCTCGTTTTGTTTATTCCTGTATTTTTGCCAGTGATTTTCATATGACATCTGCTGTTGTCGGTATTGAAATCCTAAAAGGGGGTATGGATTTTTTGGCATTAATGTCTGTGTGAAGGATAACTTTGGGATCATGTTCACTCTAATTGTTATAGAATTTTAAGATCTTAACAGAAGAGACTGGAGCAGTCACGTGTGGTAGCCTGTGACAGGGCTCATCTCTCCTGACAGGTGAGCCGGCCTCTGCTCACAGACCTCCATAAGTAGGCAGTACTCAGCTCCTCTTTGCCTGTTCTAACGTTATATGTTCCCATCTTGGGCATAGGAACTAGATTCTGACACAAATAGATTTTGAAAAGTTCCTTCCGAAACCTTTAGAAGCCTTGCTTCAAGATCAATGTGATTTGAGAATCTGGGAAGGAAGTTAGAGGCAGGATGGCAAGCAAGATAGCACAGGATGCTGGCTTAGCGAATAGAAGCCAAGTAACTATTGCAGACAGGCAGGGAGTGTTCTCTGATTTGCAAGCTACAGTTATTCTAATTGATTTCTGCATACTTGTGGATAGGGATCTGCCCTCTTCCATTTATTTTTCTCTCAACAAGTAAGATGTGAAATGTTGCTCCATGCCTTTCTAATTTAAATGTTGCACATGTTGAGAACCGATCTTGCCAGCCATTTTAAGCCTGGCCAGGAACCTAACACATTGTTGTTATTAGCCTTCATTATTTGGTTAGAGCCAACATTTTGTTTGGAACTATGCTGCAGTATAAATCTCCTTTATAGACATAACCTATTTCTGCCATAAAGTAGATGCGATGAGAAGGCCGCTGAGTTTCCTTGGTGAGTTGCTCTAGTTAGTCTCACGAGGCCGCTGAGGCCAGGGGACGCTCATTGTGAGAGAGTTCTTGGGAAATGAGATTCATGTTCTTGAGGACTTATAATTGAGCTGAGGAGAAGGACACATGGATAGCTAATCTAAGGTGGTTTGTGAAAAGTACACATGTACAAAGATCAGAGGGAGCTTAGGGGAGAAACAGAGCATTACCTCACGGCTCACATTGGGTGGCTGTGGACGACGTCCTTGAAGCCATGTGCACCACGTTCAGTCTGAGTAAACCATCTGTCTCACACACATGTGCACTATTGCTTTCCAAATATGTAGATGCCCTGGTGGCCTACAATACTTTTGAACGAATTCTTGTATCATTACTATTTATTGTATAACTATTTGCCATGCTGTGTATTTTTGATCAGTAGATTCTACACTTACAGTTTCTATCATGGGCATCTGTGAAACTTTTTCATGTTAAAAATTGTTTCCGTTACTTCAGGGTTAGAAACTTCCATTGTCTGAAGCAGTGCTGTCCACTAGGACCTTCTGTGATCATAGAAATGTCTCTGCATTGTCCAGTAGGGTAGTCATTAACTCCATATAGCACTCGAGGACTTGAAATACGACTAGTGGGACTGAGGAACTGAATTTTTAATTTTATTTGATTTTAATTGATTTAAACTTAAATAGACACACATTAAATAGAGGCTACCGTATTGGACAACACAGATCTAACATATCCCTTTGTAGATAATTTTCTAAAAATCCTCCCTCTTTCCCCAAGTTTCCTCTGCCACACCCCTTCCTAGTTTGTTTAGACTTCTTCCCACATGCGGGTGGCTGCCGGGCCCACTTCTTCTCAGGTGCTCCTATTCCTGAATGTTCCTTAGCCCAAGAGAAGAGTTCTCTCACAAATGTGACTTTGAAAGCCTTTCCTAAATCATAGAAATGAAAAGGAACAGTGTGCTCGCCTTGGCAGCACATATACTAAAATTGGAATGATACAGAGAAGATTAGCATGGCCCCTGCACAAGGATGACATGCAAATTCGTGGACCATTCCATATTTTTGAGGGCGTGAAGAAAAGGGAACCCTCTTGCACTGTTGGTGGGAATGTAAATTGATACAGCCACTATGGAGAACAGTATGGAGGTTCCCTAAAAAACTAAAAATACAGCTACCATACAACCCAGCAATCTCACTACTGGCCATATACCCTGAGAAAACCATAATTCAAAAAGAGTCATGTACCACAATGTTCATTGCAGCTCTATTTACAATAGCCAGGACATGGAAGCAACCTATGTGTCCATCGGCAGATGAATGGATAAAGAAGATGTGGCACACGTATACAACGGAATAGTACTTAGCCATAAAAAGGGACGAAATTGAGTTATTTGTAATGAGGTGGATGGACCTAGAGTCTGTCATACAGAGTGAAGTAAGTCAGAAAGAGAAAAACAAATACTGTATGCTAACACACATATATGGAATCTAAAAAAAACGGTACTGATGAACCTACTGGCAGGGCAGGAATAAAGACACAGGTGAAGAGAACGGGCTTGAGGACACAGCGGGGGAAGGGGAAGCTAGGACAAAGTGAGAGAGTGGCATGGACTTATATACACTACCAAATGTAAAATAGATAGCTAGTGGGAAGCAGCCGCATAGCACAGGGAGATCAGCTCGGTGCGTTGTGACCACCTAGAGGGGTGGGATGGGGAGGGTGGGAGGGAGACGCAAGAGGGCGGGAATATGGGGATATATGTATACGTATAGCTGATTCACTTTGTTGTATAGCAGAAACTAACACAACATTGTAAAGCAATTATACTCCAATAAAGATACATTAAAAAAGTTGACTATTTGGTAGGCTATAAATAATTATTAGAAACTCAGAAGTCAAAATCTTATTCTAGGGCACTCATTAAGCAAGAAATTTTCCCTTTCCTTTGTTCTCCTGATGATTATTTAAAAAAATTAATAGAGTTCATAGCATTTTACAAGTTATGACCCTTGGGGCCTTCTAAAATCATCATGGGCAGTAGCAGAAGCCATGACATAATGGCTTCTATTAAGGTAAAATTACGAGACGATATATTTCTGAACATAAAATTCTACCTTATATTTATATATTTATTATATCAATAGATACAGTGCTAGTTGGATTACTAGGTAATTCAAAATCATTATTTTTCCTAAAAGATTTTTGTCATTCACTGTTTCAAAACAAGATGAAGGAAGAAGGCAGTAACATGTAGAATTCAAAAAAGCACATGAACTCGTGCTTGAGGACCTCCCATCAAAATAATGAACACCAGGGCTTCCCTGATGGCGCAGTGGTTGAGAGTCCGCCTGCCGATGCAGGGACATGGGTTCGTGCCTCGGTCCGGGGGGATCCCACATGCCGCCCAGCGGCTGGGCCCGTGAGCCGTGGCCGCTGAGCCTGCACGTCCGGAGCCTGTGCTCCGCAACGGGAGAGGCCATGGCAGTGAGAGGCCCGCGTACTGCAAAAAAATAATAATAATGATGAACACCTTTCATGGACCAGCCTGGGAAGAGGTCTTACTATCGAGGAGGGCCTTCAAGCCCACCGGCTCCGCAAGTGTGAGGGCTGCACGGCTGCTCTCCGCTGCTCTCCGCTGCTCTCGGGGTGGGCTCTCATTTCCTGCTCTTCCTGCTTTGAGGCCTAAGGCTTGGAGCTTTCTTCAGATAACCAGACCCAGAGCAAGGAAAGTTTCATTTGCTGAACCAAGAGACCGGAATGTGTCCACCCGGCTCTTGCTGGGCGGTGCGCCCCGATGCCAAGCATGCCAACAGGAGAGGAAGCTTAAAGGCCACTGCACCCCACGTGCCCAGTGTATGAACCCACAGCAAGATGAGAGCGAAACATTGATGGGTGTCTTGTGACCTCCATTCTGTGGATCTGGATTCTTCCACTCTTCCCCCTCTTTCATAAATTTAAAATTGTTGGACAGCTCTTCTCATAGCACCTCCTTTCGCTGTATTTGTGCTGTTTTCATGAAACACGTACCTCTGTGGTCTGCTATTCTCCATTTTACAGGAGATGACTGGGTTGTTGTGACAGTGGTTGGTGGTGGTGGGGGCGTGTGTGTGTGTGTGTGTGTGTGTGTGTGTGTGTGTGTGTGTGTGTGTTGGGAACGAATCCGGAGGGGAGGTGGTGAAGAGTGGAGCTCGGGGAACGCCAGCTGGCAAAGACAAGTGAGCATCTGCAAATATAAAATACCGGCCTGAATTTGCTTCCCTTTCTATTCTATAGTAAACACGAAAGAGTACAAAGGGAAACTTAGTCTGCTGTGAGCCCCCAGGAAGAATATCCATTCTTACCCTGCGCTCCTGAGACCCCTGCAGTGTTTCGGAAAGGAGCCGAAAGAACAGTGTGGTTTGGGGTCTGTACTGCTCCCCTCCCTTGGGTCTTCCTGTGCCCAGGCTGCCACCCCTCTTCCTCCAGCACCTGAGCAGCTACGGGTGACCCTTTCTGCAGGACTAGGGCCTTCTCCTTGATAGATCTGTGAGGAAAACCTAACGGGCAGTGCTAATCATCCCCAGGTCTCTCCAGTGTGGTTGGTTTAGTCATATGAAACTTCTTAACCTTCATGTGTTTGTTTCATGTATTTTCATTCTGGTTACAAGATTATACCAACTTACTGTGTCTCCTAAATTTTCCTTTTTGCTGTTTGAGTCTGTATATGTATATATATATTTCTTTGATTAGAATATCTTAGCCTGAAAGCCTCTGATGTTCACTGTAGGAAACTAGTACAAGGCTAATTACCTGCCAGCAAACTTTGCATTGCTGGATGTTTCAGTAATTGCCTTCAAATGTAGTGATGAGGTTGCAGGTTTGATGAAATGCTTAAGAGCGGCGGCTTTAGGGAAATCAACCTCTCCATTTTCCATTCTGAATTCCAAATTACTGTGTATTAACACATCTGTCTCCTGCCTTTTTTTATTTCAGTACCTACTAGAAATGAAAAGCTTAATCCTGCCCCCAGAACATATCCTGAAGAGAGGGGACAGTGAAGCAATAGCATATGCGTTCTTTCATCTGGCACACTGGAAGAGGGTAGAAGGGGCTTTGAATCTTCTGCATTGTACGTGGGAAGGCAGTAAGTAATTTTCTTTCTTTGAAATGTTTTTAAAGCATGAAAAGATGCTAAAACTGTTTTTACCCTGAGTGTTCACGGTGAGTGATGGAGATTTGCATATCTGTAGCTCTCCTTCTCTGTGATATTCCATCACCAAGAGATGGTTAATTACTCAGGCTCTCTAGTTTCCCAGTGGTGGCGGGTGTTACTGTGGTGATCCCATCTCTGCAGCTCAAAAAGGCAAGTTTATACAGTGGATGGGGTGAGTCTGGGCTATCCTGGCAGAGGAGCATTTTACAGCTGGAAAACCCTCTTTGGAGACCTGGACAGCCCCTCGGCACCATGGGAACCTTTGGCGTGGGGTCAGGCCTCGTGCTGGGCTCTGATGACCACTTCTGGATGGCCTTTCTGGGAGGGTTGGCTGAAGAGCCACAGTTATCCTCCAGGAGAGCTGGGTTAGCCAAACACAAACGAGCAGCGGTTACGCTTGCTTCAGAACAAGAGCAGTGGCCGCTGGACTCCAGTATGGTGGCAGGTGTAGCATTGTGCGTTAAGGGATAAATGCCTAGATGGATTTGGGGATAAACTGATCTGAGCACGAGCTGGGCACCGTCATTCCGTGTAAGGAGAAGCGGCTCCAACGGTGGGTGAGACGTGCTCCCTGCCCTGGAGAAGCATTTCATGCAGTTGGGAGGAGTCATCAGCAGCATGTAACAGCTGCCCAGTGATTCTTCAGACAGGAGAGGCCTATGGGGTGGAGCAGTCATGGTTAACCTTATGGGTCATATGAGATTTGAACCAAGCCTTGAAGAACTGGGACGGTATTATAAGCAAGGACACTGTGAACAAATGCTGAGCGGTGGGGCTGTTGGGGAGAATGAAAATTAAGGAAAAAGGCTCAAGATTGTGGATTATTGGACCCCATATATATTGACACTCGGTTATCATTAATTTAAGCAAAACAAACACAACATGTAGCATGGGGGTTTTTTTTCCCCCTCTCATGGGGAAAAGAAATATTAGAGTCTTCAGATAATTTTTCCTGAGTTCACTCCTACTCTGATCAGCCTCACAAATGAATGTCTTTTTAATCCCTTTCACTGTTTATCTTTGCTCCTTCCATTTTCATTTTGCTAATCTTCTGCTCTTCCCTTTTCCTGCCCTTCCCTAACCCAGCAGGAATCTAAACTGGTGCAGGAAGGGAGGGGGGGCAGCCGAATGAGATGGAGTAAAAGTAACTTGACAGGGGACTCAGGTTGATTGAAAGTTTTTTGTTTAGTTGTTTTGAAAACATTTCTTTAGAGAATTGATAGCGGGTCAAGTTAAATCATTTACTATTTATAACTTGAGGGATATCGACTTGATCGATGTTTCTACCCCTACTCTGTAAGTGTGGTAACATATTCCAGGTGTCCTGGTCCCGCTATTTGGATATGTTAAGACAGCACACTCTGCTCAGGGTGTGTGTGGACATGTATGCAGTCCCCTCTGGCTTGGGCTTCTTGTTGCATTTAAAGTGTTCTATCCAGATGAGACAAAAGGAATTTTTATTTAAACATGAGAAAGAGACAGAAAAAGCCCAGCAAGAATAAACATGAGAGGCCTCACCTAGTGTTAGTCGTGGTAAAATTAAATGGACAAACTGACTTAACCAAATAAGAACGTATTTATAGATCGGTACCTTGGAAACATAGTAATAGAAGCTTATTGATTGGATCTAATTGATAAGAAAGTTACCAGTCCTATAGAAAAGGTCAAAAGCGGGTGGGCAGAAGTGATGAAGACACAGTGTCAGGAATGGCATAACTATTAAAAAAAAACCATGAGGAAATTCTGTTTGGAAATTAGTTACCCATATAATCATGTAACAATAGGGAGATGCTCTGGAACAACTGGGAAGGACAGTGAGATTGTGAGAAATGTGAAGTGACATAGTGAACCCCACATCAAGCAGTGTAGTACCTCTGAGGGGATGTAATTACCTCTTTATTAGAATAAAAAGAAGGGGTGAGTTTTTTGTTTTGTTTTTGTTTGTTTATTTGGTTTGGTTTTTTTAAACATCTTTATTAGAGTATAATTGCTTTACAATGGTGTGTCAGTTTCTGCTTTATAACAAAGTGAATCAGTTATACATATACATATATCCCCATATCTCTTCCCTCTTGCATCTCCCTCCTCCCACTCTCCCTATCCCACCCCTCTAGGTGGTCACAATGCACCGAGCTGATCTCCCTGTGCTATGTGGCTGCTTCCCACTAGCTATCTATTTTACGTTTGGTAGTGTATGTATGTCCATGCCACTCTCTCACTTTGTCCCAGCTTACCCTTCCCCCTCCCCGTATCCTCAAGTCCGTTCTCTAGTAGGTAGGGGTGAGTTTTTAGACATAAAACAGTGTGGCAAGGTAGTCAGGGGCCTATAGGAAAGATAAATTCAGCATCTGATCCTTACAGATAATTAAGAACCAGGAAGTTACGCTGCTGTTCAGTTTTCAAAAAGAGAGCCATACCATTCAGTTTTAGAAAGAAAAGAGAACCATGAGAGTGCTTACCAGGTGCTAACTACCTTGGAGGATCCCAAGAACCTTGAAGAGTGTTTGTGTAACAGTGTAATTCACAGAGGGTTTATATTGCCATCATTTCATGGACTCCTGATAAATTTCTGAGTTAGGCAGGACAGAGGTGGCCATCTTAGTTGATCAAGAGAGGAACAGGTTCATTGAGGTGAGTACCTTGTTGAACGTCCTGCCAGCACTGTTGGCAGAGCAGGTTCACTTTTTCTTCACTGCTCTTTCCTATAATACCAGCTATTTAGGCCTTTCCTGAATTGATTAAGGATAAGAGGATCAGCCATCTCTGAAACATTTGTTTAGAAGCCATCAATTTACACCACTGCTTACAGTCTGGGGTATACCTATGCCCTTTCTAGTGTTTTGAAAGTTAATCATTCTATATAAAATTATATTTTTGTTGTTAAATATTGACGTAAACATTTTAACTATAGAATGAGCCCAATTCTATAAAAAAAATACATTCTATATATAAACAAAGGTAAGAGACTGGAAATAAATACATCTTTAAGTAGATGTTAAGTGATTTGGTTTTTTCTTCCTATTTGTATTTTTCAAACTTTCTACAACAAGCATATATGTTTTCTACAGGCATAAATATGCATGTGTATATATGTGTATGTGTACATATATGTATATGCATGTACTTAGAAAAATAATCTTTCATTACAAACAGTTTTGGTCTTTTTTCAAAAACAGAGCTATAAATCTGTCTTGCAATTCAGAAGAAAGAATTACCACTCCAACTTTAGACAATTGTGTGTAATTGGGTGACAAAACTTCTAGATTTGTGTCCATTCTAAGTTAAATGGAGGCATCAGGGCTCTGGATTTTAAATCAAAAGGGCTTGGATTAGAATTCTGACTTAGCTACCTATTAACTGGTATTAACTTACCCATTTTTTGAAAACTGTGAAGCGCTGAAGATACTGAATGCCATCACCCCATCCCAGATTGGTGGGCTTCAGGGCAGTTGCCCTCAGGGCGGCTACAGTACCAGAACCTCTCCCTCTCCCTCTGAGGTCAGTGGGGCTCCCGTAGACGGCCTGTGCCTGAGCGCAGGAGGCTGCACTTCCTCCAGTTCACCACTGGGTGCCGCATTTTGACATCTCCAGCCTCAGGGTCTAGGTTTTTGCCTTTAAATCATTTCTTTCTTCATTCTGAAATTTAAGGCCATTCCCCAACTCCCTTCCAGTTTCCCCTTTTCATTAGAAAGATAATTCAGGGAGGAAGGTAACAGTGCCTCATTTCACCATGTTCCATGTTAAAAGTGAGTATTCTTTTAAAAAGTCAGTTTATCTTTTAGAAAAAATTTTAAAAGCCTGACTTATGTCAAAAGTGTTAGTTAGGGGTAGGGATGAGGTATATTTTTCTTTGATTTTTAATGAGTTTATTATGTTGGAGCATTAGTCATCTTGTGGAATTAAGTGAGTTTCCCACCAATCAGGCTGAAATAACTCACATTTTTGTTAAAACCCCAAAGTCCAGCTGATGCATGGCAGAGATTGTTTGGGTTTGAAACATATGGTGGTTTAAAAAAAAAACAGAGTCCTCAACCACAAATACATCAGCATTTCAAAGGTTTGTAAAATATTTGATTCATCACTGTCCCAGCCCCTGAAATTACACAATATGTTCCTCAAAATCAAGATAATGAAGAAATGGGGAAAGTTTTAATTTATAAGGTTTAAAAACATGTTTCTTAATTCATTACACAGCTGTCACATTATCTTAATTATATTTATTTTAAACACTGTAGGTTCTGGTTACGCTCACACACGTGCACACACACGACTGCAAGTGTGTGTTGAATGTAAAAGCCATATATGAATGAGGGATCTCGTTGGAATTGTGTATTATTTACAATGGTATCGCGCCTTATGGGGCCCTATTTTAAATGGCACATCTTCTATTTTACCTGTATTAAATACTGATGTGGCCTTATCTCCCTTCTACCTTGATCTTTTCAGGGCTCTGTTTTGGCTGTATTTATTTGTAAAGCAGAATAGTCTGCTGACCACAGCTGTGAACTTTAAGGTTTAATTTTCAGGTTCTATATATCAGAAGGCTAGAGTGCCATGGGGTAAATCGCTTAGCTTTTCTTTGTTTCCATTTTTTCCACTTGATCAAGTAAGACTCTTTATTTTCTTTTTGGAGATTTTTTTTCCAAAGAATTCACTAAATAATGTATAAGATTTGAAGGTGGTGTTTTTTAGGGGGACTAGGCAAAGTATTTCCTTTGAGAGGAGAAAATGGTCCATTGTTGAAGCAAAGGATGAGATTCTGATTCTAATTTATTCTCTTTGAACCTGATGGTAAATGCTACTTGCTGTAAGATGTGGTCCTTAGGGCATTTCCTCTAACCAAACCTTTCCTCCAAAAGCCTGGCACCTTCGGGACTGCTAAAGAGAAATTCTTCCACCCCTCACCCCATAGATCTAAGGCTAAATTTTATAATTTAGGAGAAAACAATGGCCAGCTGAAGTCCCTGGCCGTAGCCAACTTAACACTAGTAGCCGGACTCCAAATATTATTCAGCGCTTCCCCACCTACTGCCCAGTAGGACCAAGCTTGCTCCTTTCAGTTATTCAGTTTTGAGCCGCTGACCGTACTTTGGATCCACTGGGGTTTTTAAAGGGAAAAATTCTGTCTCTGCCCTATTGTGCATTAACTTATTCATTCCTTTATTCAATTAACATTTATTGAGTCACTCCTTTGTGCCAGGCATTCTTTTGGGGATACCAAGATGAGTCAGACTCTGAAACGCTTTGAGAGAAACATTAGTGTGTGTGTGTGTGTGTGTGTGTGTGTGTGTGTGTGTGTGTGTATACACATATTCTCACAGATACATACACACACATGTATAATATATAGTGTGGATACAAGCAGTGGAAGCAGGAACAGAGTGTTATAGAGTGTTGCAGGTCACTAACAAATTAGTGAATCTGCTATAAAACTCTAGAAGTTTTCTTCAGAATTGGAATGGAGCATCATGTAATCTAACCAAAGGAAAGTGGTTTTCCCAAGGCCATATGAGTAGATAGTGAAAAAACGTGGATCAGAACCCAAGCTTTTGACTTCTGAATTTTCCTTATTGTGCCCAAAGTCTCACAAAAGACAAAGAGCCTTTATGGCCAGTTGCCCACATTACAGTCAAAAGTGAGAACGTAAAACGTGTATTTTGATGAAAGTTTTCTGTTCTATCGTTTGCACTTCTAATTGTTCACAAACAAGCAGCATTTTCACTTATAAGCTAGAGTATGACCTGTTAGAGAAAGGAGGAACTTGGGGTTAGTGGAAAGGCACGGTAAAGAGAAAACTAACTTTCATTGAGCAGTCAGGCACTATGTGTGGACACGTTGACCTCCGCTGTCACACTTAGTCCCTTTAACAGCCTCTCGAGGTCCTTGGTGTTCTCATTTTTACGGCCGAAGAGACTGGACACAGATTAATGACCCACCCAAAGTCATACAGTTGTCAGCCTGGTCAAGTTTGACTCATCCTGAGCTGTCACCTCCACCACTCCCCCATTAGGTATGGGCTATCACAGGGGGACTTTCACTCTTGTTTTCCTGATTATTGGCTCATCTGTTTCCCACCCTGGGTGGTCAGCTCCGTCAGTGCAGGGGCAGTGCATACTTGGCTCACCTTTCTATCGCTGCTGCATGAGGAAGGCACTCAACATTTTGACCATGTAGAGCTGGGATTCAAACTCAGTTCTTGCTATTGCAAGGGGTCTGTATAAAGTTCTCTGAGATCCTCTTTGAAAGGCAACATAGACAAACAAAGTATCAAACATTACCTTCTATCCTTGTCTACATTGTGGACAGGATGAGAGCACATTAGAAGTCACTGGGGAAATCAGGAATTAATTTGTTCATGTAACCATCCTTCTGTTCATTCTTTGGTTCTGTTGATTCTTTCTCCAGTATTGGTCGAGTCTCTGATTGGCACAGCACTGCTAGGCTTGGTGCCTAGAAAACGTGTCTGGGCAGGGGTGGAAAGCAGCTGTGTAACGCATCACATGTCATTGTGGAGAGCCTGCTGTGTTCATTAAGTAGTTCCCAGTTTCATTTTGCCTCTCCCACAAAGGCACAATAGAAACCAAGGTAGGGGAGGGGATGGCACAAAAGGAAAATGCAACAATGCCACTTGTGTCCCGTGTATTAACTCTGAGTGGTCCAGGTTTTTGGTTTCGTTTTTAACCAAATACATGTACATTTTTAATTCCTCTGAAGTGTATGTTTTTTCGGACGGAGATTTTTTAGGAGGTTTTTAGTCAGTCATGAAGTAGATCAAATTCATAAAAATAGTTCAAATGACCTTTTTTCCATTCTTCCTTGCCCTGCGAAATCAGCGTGTTACTGTTTGCACTTGCAAAAGTTCTGGACATTCGGCTCAAGCCACGAGGTTCTTGTGGAGCAGTGTCGTGTCTTTGCAGTGAAAGGGACCAGGCGGTGGGAGGTGAAGCTGGCCCGGCTCGTGCAGTGCCTCCTCCACTCTTTGCAGACCCCCACTGCTTATCGCACACTTTGCTGGGCCCCGCACAGCAGGGTGGACCAAGGATAGAATTGCAAACAGAAATTGTGCTTGCTTTTGTTTAGTGAAGCCAAAAGTCTTAATATTATTTTATGAACTTGATGTAAATGACAACTGACATGAGAATGAGAAATTTTAAGAGCACATAAGCGTCTTTACAATCCCAGGGGTTGGGGGCAGAGGACAGTACAGAAAGTGTGTGTTTGTGTGTGTATTCTTTCTTGAGTCGTATATAATCAGTGCCTTCACCCTCTCCAAAAAGACCAGAACTGATTAGAAGAAGGAAAAGACTAACTTGATGCACAAAATTTGTATGCATGCCAAGTCCTGGAGTAAAAACTATTTGGCGTCTGACTGAAAAGACACCAAGCAACCATTTGATGTCTATGGGTGAACACTCTCAAGATCTTGCACTCCTATATTTCAGTTAAAAAATTGCTCCCTGAAGTGCAAACTGACTTCAATTTTGAACAAAATTTAGCATTCAAATTTATAGCCACTTTGAAAACTCAGGGTTTATTTATATCATATGAACCTGAACAGATTCTTAATTACAGCAGCCCTAGTGCACATGGAGAATCTTGATTTCAAAAAAAAAAAAAAACTTCCACATAGGTTTTTCTACATTTTTGAGATGCTTTCATAGCAGCCATCATTCATGGGAAATAGTATTAAAATCCTGCCATATTACAGTTTAAATTTAAACGCACTGCTTCCCAGTAGAGAGTTTAGTGTATCCTATAAAGGCACTAAATGGATTTTTTCGGTTTTGTAATTTTTTCCCTTCTCTTGCAAGCCTAATTCTACCGAGAGAGATGCTGGTCCCTTTGAGTAATCTTTGTGTGTTAACAACCTGTACAGGGAACTCCTCTCTTGCTTGTTGTAATGGGCAAAAGTCATCTTGGTTTGCATGAAAGAGAAGGTCTGATTGAACTAGGGTGAGCCTTTCATTTTAAGAAGAGTTAAAGTCTGGGGTGTTTTTAATGTTTTAATCTCTGTTTAAGAGGTTTCTGTTATGAGAGGAAAATTGATAACATTTTTACCTCAGCCAACTGGCTCTGCTCTAATCCCACGTTTATAGTGATTTATATTCTCCGTGGCAATGTGCTGTAACCTCAGAGTGATACCACTGTGGTGTAGATTGACTGCATTCCAAATGCTGGAATCACATACATAATGTTTTTACTTTTAAATAATATTCAGACACCAGAATAAATACCATATGTGCACTGATGCTGGTTACAATGGAACTTTGTCATTTCTTGTGAGGGAGAACATTCTTTGTTTCTGATTTCTGTTTGAAATAAGTATGCAAAAGATAAATATGTACATTGACAGCATTTTGAGAAGGCTCAGGTAATTGCACAGCTGAGGATGTAGCTAGGAGTCCTTGAATTGTAGCATTTAAGACTGAAAAGGCTGCTGTGTTGCCACCATCCCTTTTTGACACACATGAAGGCAAGGACTGTAATCTGACATTCCCAGTGTAGGGTTTAGTTTTTATATTTTATAGCTACAGCATGCTGTAGTTACCGGACATCTGTTGAAGAAAAATTACCTCGAGTACTGTTCACAGAAACAGTGAGACTAACATGCTGATGACCTCGTAACAGGGAGAGTAACACACGTGATAACGGGAAGGGATGGATTGATTGGAAAGTCATAATTCAGTGTGAGACCTAATGTTATCTGATGCCACGAAACCAGAACTTACGTGGCCTGATATCATCAAAATACAGATAATCAATCTCTCCAGATCCATTTTTTCCCCACATGATGTTGAAGATTTAAAAGTTTCATAAAGTTTAGAAATACCTCCCGAGTCATGCATTTTTAGGTTCTTGTTTTCATCCATCTTGGTTGGAATTCTAATCCACCTAGACATATTTTTTAAATAGACATGCTAGAATGCCTTTCATATTTGTGCATCTGTGACACGATCCAACAAGTCAGTCCACGTTTGCTTCTCGGGGAAGCATTTCAATCCAGGTTTGCGTTATTACCATCAGGTGAGCTATATTGAATGAGTGCTTACGACGTTTTCGTAATATTTTGTAGATGAGGAAACCCTGGGCATTGGAATTGCTGGCTTTCCCTACTCCTCTGCACCCCCATCCCCACTCAGTTTTGTGAGGTTCTCCCAGAATATATAGTGTGAGGTTAATGTGTGAGGCATACCTCATAATGCATTTCTGACAGCTTATCTAGCACATGACTCAGAGTTTGGGTACGTCTTGCCTCCTTTATGGGAGCTATTTGTAGAAGTGTTCAGTGTGAGACCTAATGTTTTTTATAATTTTATAATGTGAGCCATTATAAAAATGCTCAAAAGTCTCTTTGTGGACTTGAGAAGTTATGAGACAAATATTGTACCTCTAACGTATTGTCTCTCCTTTGCAGCTTTTCGGATGATCCCTTATCCCTTGGAAAAGGGGCATCTATTTTATCCTTACCCCATCTGTACAGAAACAGCAGATCGTGAGCTGCTTCCATGTGAGTCTCCCCTCCATAATCCTCCCTTTGGCTGGTGAGGGTGGTGTGCCAAAGACTGGGATGGGAAGAGGTGGAAATGATAAATGTTTATGATGTTCCTTGTCTTTTATTACTCTTCTCCCAAACCCTGTCCTCATTTGATAGCATAAGCATTAAAGTGAGTTATGTGTGTAGGTTTGGCTTCCTGCTTCTCCACGTCTCTCCAGATTCATCAAAGGGAAAGACCCGCCCAGGTCTGAAATGTAGATGAAGAGCCATCATGTACTGGTTGGTCAGAGCGCAGAGACCCCTAGTTTGGGGCAGAGACCCCTAGTTTGGGGCAGATGCCCCTTGCTGGGCTGATCCACTGTGCGGGGCTCAGCCTGGGCTCTCCCTCTGGTCAGAGGCAGTCTGCACAGACCGGAGTCTGGAGGGGAGGCACTGGCTTCAGAGGGAGCTGCAGATGAGCCATGGGTGGGAGGGTGGCACGGGGACGCTGGCATTGTGGCCAGAGGCGGAGTCGTGGGCAGGGTGGGGCTGCCCTCTGCGGTGATGCGGTGCTCTTCGCCGGCGGGATTTCCCGTGGGCATCTCACGGATGGCGCACAGTGAGCTGGTGTAACGTGTGCAGGGCACACGTGCAGCCTCAACACTGTATATAGCAGGCGGCAGGCAAACCCGGCCCTCGAGGGCCTTACAAGCTAGCAGTCGGGGGGCCCATACCACACGTGGAAAGTATGATTTGGTTTACTGTAATGCAACATTGTTTTGACAATTCCGGCTAAATAGTTATTATCAAATTATACTGTGTATGAAGAGCATGTCCAGGCTGTTCATGTGGCCCTGACTTAGGACATACTTTCCTCCCTCAGATAATACGCTCCAAATCTTGGTTGCTCTCTCTTCCCCGTCCTCTCTTCTGCCACAACCACCCTGCACCAGCTCCAGCTACGTCACATCTCATAGCTGTAACATATTTAAATGCTTTGCCAGGAGGGCCAGTATAACTGTGGAGCCCTGAGTGTTGGCAGATTGTTTAATGCCCACGTTTTTGAGCTGGTCGTAAATCTCCAATGTAGTGGGTGCAAAACAAGGCTGCCGTCTCAGGCTGAAAGAGCAGGAGGCAGCTCTCTCATTTCTTTGCAGGACAGACCCACTGGGAGACATGTTACCTTGGGAGCTGGGAGACCTCAGAGGGGTGTGGTTCCTCACCATCTGAGTTTATTGTGCAAAAGCATCGGGTGCCTCGCTCTGCATTAGATTTGATTTCAGAAATCCCTGTGATGGGCCCATGCTTTACCTTTTGACTCCCCCTTCAGGGAGATCCTTGTTAACATTTACGGTTTCTGGTAAGAAAGGCAGTTTTCTGAAAAGTACACTTTTAAAATGTTTTAATTGAGTCCAATCATGTTTCCATGGGGATAGATTCACTATTAGAACAAGATTACAGTTCTTAAAAGAAACTGTCTAGGAATAATCTTTACAGTCCTGGAAGAGAAAACTATTTTTCTATCTATAAATAAACTATCACGTTTATTTATTTGAATGCAGTGGTTCAAGTCTGATCTCCCCTCAAAATCATTGGGTGCTGAGGGTGAGGATGGGATGGGGGTAGGTGGCTTTACATGTTACCTGCGTGCTGCACGTGAGTGGTGTAGCGTCCACGGTGGTCCCGAGCACACGTCCACCCATGAAGAATCCTAGCAGGTTGACATCCCTGGATTCAGGTGCATGTGCTCGTTTGTGCTTTGTCCCTCCTTGGCCCTCTACACCCTCAGTTTCAGCAGAGTGGACTACTGCTTAGAGCTGAAAGGTCGAGGAAAGGCTTGAGACCTTGGATTTCCTGAGGAAGATGGAGACCCTCGAATCTTTTGGTTTGAGTGGCAGTGTAGTTCACACACAGCCTCACGGCTCCCCTCCACTGGGCCAGCCTCAGTTGCTTTTCTGTCTGTGCGGACCACTCGAAATTTAAAAGTTATGAAAGGCTCTAAAATCTCCCATTTTTGATGGATGGATGGTCCTCGCTGGATGTCTCTCTATCAGGGTGGCACCCTCCACTGACATAGTTAGACATAGTTAGATTGTACCAGGAAATACAAGATACCCTAATATCACCCTATCACAATGATTTAAAAATTACAGGAAAAGTGAAAACCTAGAGAGAGGATTTTTTTTTCAGTATACTTGACTTTGGATTTTCCAGGTTTTGTTCAATGAACATGTGTTTTATAATTTGAATAAAGTTTTGTTTTATTTGTGTTTGCTTTTGCAAAAGAAATACTGTATATTAGGCATAGATTGTGTTACTGTCCCTGCCCATGAGTGTGTGACATCCCCAAATTAGCCCTATCATGCCCTAGATAGAGTTCTGAAGGTTGAACGTGGACTTGGGAGAAGCAGATAGGCCACCAAAGGCTGGCTGAAATGTGGGCTCTTCTTCGTTCCAGGGCCCTACCTTTTTCATTTCCAGCAGACTTGAGCCAAAGCTCTGCAGAGTCAGTCCCACCTACAGAAATTCCCTGAGAATGCATTTTACTGCAGCCCTAACACTTCCCTTTTGATCTTCTCCACAGCTTTCCATGAAGTCTCAGTTTACCCAAAAAAGGAGCTTCCCTTCTTTATCCTCTTCACTGCTGGATTGTGTTCCTTCACAGCCATGCTGGCCCTCCTGACACATCAGTTCCCGGAACTCATGGGGGTCTTTGCGAAAGCTGTGAGTATTTGCCAAGGGGGAGGCCGCAGGCAAGGGGCAGGGCAAGTCAAGAGAAGCAGCATAAGAGAAAGAGGGGAGCGTTGTGTAGAAGTGGACATGCTTGTATTGATCCTTTGCATACTGTTCAATTTTCATTATCATCAGTGAGATCAAGGATTGAGGGTCAGAATGAGAAAGTGTAGCTTGTTTGTTACTGCATGCCTTGCCTATTTCACAGACACAAAAATTCTCAGCAGTTCCCCTAAAATAATGCATGAGGTCTAAAAGAATTAAAGAATTAAGGGAATCCTAGCAAATGAAAAATACTTGGGAGATTTTTCAGTTTTGTATAAATTGAATGACATCATTTCTAATCTTTAGATATTGTAGGTCTTTCCTTCAAGAAAGATAGAATTTACATTTTCAAAGATGATTTAAATTTAAAACGTTTTAATGTCTACAAATTAAATGGCTTGTTTGGGGAATGAACTGAGAGGGTGTGAAGGGTGGGTAGTATTAAGAAATATACAAATATGATATTTAGAAGTATGGAAATCCATTAAGGGTCTTTAAAGAGGGTTATGGAGAAGAGCTTTAATAAGAAAAGCCATCTGCATTGACAACCAAGAACCATTGTTTCCTTGATGAAAAGTGACCATTTCAGCTTGCACATGCAGTGAGGATAAGTTTACTGATTTTGCCACAAAGGAGTTTCAAACAGAAGGAATCAGGAAAAGAATATCGATTGTTTCCCTGGAACTCCATTCTGATTTCAAGGCGAGTGGAGTCAGCAAGGATGATTTCTAACTTGGCTGGGTTGATTTAATCCCTTTCCAGATGATTGACATTTTCTGCTCGGCAGAGTTCAGGGACTGGAATTGCAAGAGTATTTTCATGCGTGTTGAAGATGAACTGGAAATCCCACCGGCACCTCAATCTCATCATTTTCAAAACTGAACTCATCACCCTTCTTCCCCCACCACCACAACTGCTCCTTCTCCTGTATTCCTGATCTCCGCCAGTGGCACTGATATCCACCCAGTTACTCAAGCCAGAAACTCAGCAGCCCTCCCAAACTCTTCCCTCTCTCACTCCTTATATCCTGTCTGTCTTGGCTTTCACAGTCTGTCGGCTCTAACCTCCTGAGCCACTAGGCATTCGGTAAATGTAATTCACCTCTTCTTCCCTTCCTTCTTCTCCCATGGCTGTCTCTTAGTTTGGATCTTTGTGATTTCTTGCCTGGACACCTGCAAGAGTCTTAACTGGTCTCCTTGCTTCCAGTCTTATCCTCTGCCAGTATTTCTTTCATACTGACAAAAGAATGATCTTTCTAAATTGCAAGTCTGAGCATGTCACTTCCCTGCTTGAATTTCTTCAGTAGTTTCCCACCAGCATCAGGATAAAGTCCCAGATCTTTAGCATGGCATACAGGGTCCTTTATGATCTGGCCCTTGCTTTCCTCTTCAGCCTCATCTCTCTCCCAACTCTTGCACAGACACTGGTCTTGGGCCACAGTGAATTGCTCACCATTCCCAGGTGCTTTTGTGAGCCTCGGTGCCTTTGCACGTACTGTTTGCTCTGCATGGAATGCCCTTCCCCATTATCATCAGCACTTGTACAGTCTACTAACGCCTCTTCATTCTTTTATACTCAGCTTCCTTTCTAAGTTTCTCCCAAGCTGAGTTAGATGTTTCTCCTCTCAGCTCCCACAGTATTCCATGAATACCTATATTACGTTTATTGTACTGTATTATAATTGTTAAAAACTTGTCTGACCCCCTTGTAGAATGTGAGCTCTTTGCGAGCAGGACTGTGTCTTCCTCATCTCTGTATCCCCAAAGCTTTGCACAGTGCCTTGCACATAGTAGGTTTTCAATAAATGATTATTAAATAAATAAATGGTAGTGGTTTCTGCAGAAAGAATCAGTGTAAAAAATTAGATACAGCTTAGCATTTCTTCTCTTCTTTTATAATTATGATCACAGACAGAGTTGAAAGGGACCTTAAACTGCCTTCAACAGTAACTTGATGAAGGTCATTTAGACTCATCTGGAATACTTTTAGCGCTGGAGTGTTCACCTGTTCAACATGGAAGCCCATTTCCGTACTGGATCACTCAGAACTCTTCTTGATACTGATAAAATCTGCCTTCCTTTAATTTCCACTTATTTCCTATTCTACTCTCCAAAACTATAATGAACAACTCTACTTCCTCTTGCAATTTCTTGAGGCAACTAATATATTCATGGCCACCTCTCACCTCTAACTTACTACCTTCTCTTTTCTTCAGGCAGAATGTCTCCAATTTCCTTAAGTCTTCTGTACATGATATGATTCCTGAACCCAGTATCACCCAAGCTGCCTCCTTAGATGCTCCCTAGTTTATGGGCCTATGCTATTCATTATTTGCTTCTATTCCCAAGCCAACCTTTGAGTTAAAGCAGTTACCAAAAGTCTGAATAGATTAGAGTGTCATGTAGTAAAATTTAAAATAAGAATACATTTACAACATTAGTCAATGTCATTCTTCATTGAACTAACAAGCAGCTCTTGGTGGGAATTCAGGATCAGGACAGTGATTCTCAGCCCCTAGTGTGCACAACATTCACCTGGCCCTACCACCGGAAGTTCAGAGCCTTGAGTGTTAGCACCCGGGAATCTGCGTTTTTAAACAAGCCCCGCCCCCCCACCGATTCTAAGGATGGGGGTTGAGGACCATTTCCTTCAAAGAACACTGGTCTCAAAAAAGCCAGCCTTTGAGCAGCCGTTTGCAGGTGCATGGTGCGACGTCAGAGCTGTTGAGGTGACAGGTTTCTAGGAACCAGCAGTTTCACCCCGGCTGCTCCTTGAAATCATCTAGGGAGCTTAAAAATTACAGGTGCCTGATCTCCCAATCCTGGGGACTCTGACTTAGTTGGTCTGGGATGCAGCCCGGGCATCTGAGTTTTCAGATGCCCCCCTAGTGATTTGGGTGTGCAGCCAGGGCTGAGAGCCCCTGTACTGAATAAAGTAACTGCCTGAAACTGCGTCGCCCAGGGAGAGGGCTGGGAGGAATGGAGGGTAGTACATAGAATACGGCTGGGTGTCCTCTAGGTAAGGCTGTGTAGCCTCCAGAATATCACAGAGATGTGTTCGTTATGGATATTAGACCAAGGGCCACTCTCCTCATTTAATGTTCCCAAAGCTTTGTTTTTGAGTCAAGGACCAGATGATTAAATAATATATAAATTTACCTTTATGGTCCTCGTATTTTATACTCTACCAAGGTGTGGTAGTTTGGTCAGCTACTCGTAGTTTTCAAAAGTAGTTTAGATAAATTTGCTTTTAAACCTCTGTCTGGAGGATCACATTCATCTTGCCCTTCATTAAGGTTTAGCAGTACTAAAACGTCTGGAGAGATTTCATGGGGAAGGAAGATGGATGGCCTGAAGGAGACAAGCCCCATCTCCCTCCTCCTTCCCCCCACTGCTCCGGAGTCTTCTCCACATTTTCACTCTTGTCACTTCATCAGGCCCCTCGTGAAGCCCCCCACAGGTTATCACAGCTGCCCTATAGGCTGCCTGCAACCATTTGCAGCTTGTGAAAATGATTTTCTCAGACCTCGCCTGAGATAATGTCCCTGGGATAATGACTCAGTAGATGGAGAGAGATTGCACTGCCACCCGCCAGGCTGCGTGCAGCTTGGGAACTCTCCAGTGTGTTTACATGTTGATATGCAGCCAGTAAGGAAGCCCGCAGCCAAGTGTGAGCCACTGGAAAATAGTAAAATGAGAGGCTTCAACTCTCTCCGCCTAATCTAATCTACCTCAATGACTTAGGACTAACTCTTCCTAGAATGTTTGGTTACCAAGATAAGGTTGCTCATATAAATAAGTGATCATTCCAAACCCAGCCCCTCACAGAATGTGGGAAGGTCAGCCTGCTGACCTCTTCTGTTTGAAGGGCCCTGTCTTTCCTCCTCTGGTCTCTCTCCTTCCCTGAGATCCAGCCCCCTGACTTCTGACTCTTGTCTTCAACTTATGCGCCCTGACCTCTTTGAAGTCTGATATTGATTACAGTGAAATGTCAATTGTCTGATTGCAGTAGGGCACCTGGAACTTATTCAGATAAGCAGAGGCGTTTCAAGCGTTAACGAAGCACGTTGCGAGCCATGACCTTCTTCTAAATAACGGTGTTTCGGGGAAAAGGAGGATCAGGCGACTGAAGTGTTGCTCTCTCTTTTTTATTAGTTCAGTTGCTTTTTCTCACCACAAGACACTGATTGAATTATGGTGCATTTTGGACCGTGTGTGTCTGCCCCCAGGACAGAAGTTTTGGACATTGAGACAGATGAGCTGTTCCAGGGTTGCCTGGTGTTGCTCATTCAGACTTCACTTTTCAGGCAATAAAATTTCCCAAGTCCCTAAGTGAAACTGTTGTTTCTCTGTGTGCATTGGTTGAGTCTTCGCCCAAAAAGTGTTGACTGATATTCAAACGTGCGAAGAAGCATCCTAAGTAAACAAAGGATGTTCCACCTAACTTTTTTTGTTTAATACCTCCTGATGAAAGCCGCTGACCTTTGGTTACTAAATGAAAAGGGCTTAACGGTTCCAGGCACCCCGTTACATTTTGCTGCTTCTTCTTTGTGGGCGAGGGTTGGGGAGGAGGTCTCGGAGAGCGCTGCTAAGGAGGAAGGTAACCTAGCAACAAAGGGTGCTCATCGCAACTGGGGTGCTGCGAGAGAATTAGGATCTCTAGGAAAGCGTTCAAGGCATTCTCTTCTCGATTGTCCCAAGGATAGAACATTCTAGATATGAGGGAGAGCAGTAAATGATCACATACATGGGAGGTATTAGGAGTTAATTCTCTTGTGGAACCTGGTCGAGAAGTACAGGTGTGTCCGGGGGGCCAGGGCTCACTGCATCTTGCTGCGCAGGGTGGAAAGAGGGGCATTTACAGACCACAAACTGGGCGAGGCCTGCCACTTAATTTCCAGAGGCCTCCCTTTTACGCTTTTTATCCAAGTCAGGTCAGTGACCAAAACTAAGCAAACAGACGGGCCTTTATTTTGAACCAGCTTTGTAACATCTCCATTCATTCTGCTACCCAAGCTGAGGCTCCCTGGTGTCCCCCCGTTTAGTGTATGAAGTCGCCCAGGGTGTAGACTTTGAGCGATTCCTGTCATCTGACCACACTGGCTCACGCTAATGCATCACTTGTTCCCACCTCAGTCACAACTTCAGGGGTTATAAATCTGTTTGGGATTAGGTTTGCAGGATATGATAACCTCACCAGCAAAATCACCTTGTTCAGTGGGCCTCATCTTCCTGCCCATCAGCATCCTCGGTTCATCCAGACTGCTTTGGCACCTAGCTCCTCTTAATGGAGCTGAGCATTACAGGCAAATGCCGTGTGCTATGGAGCCTTGACAATCTCTGATTACAAACAAATGGATAAATGTTATGTGTAAATAGTTTTAATTCTACAGTGTTACCATGTCGGTCTGATACAATCAGTAGACTTGTTCCATGTCATCCTCTCAGAACTAGGATTTTACAAACTCTTTCGGGGCAGCTCGGGCAGTAATTACTCATTCCTGGACCTAGTATCTCCCACAATGCCTTCCAACCGCATCCAGCTCTAAACTGAAAAGGACAGGCAGTCCATTAAGTAGGGTGAGCATCCCATGTGGTACTGTGCACCCAACCAAGGATAATCTCAGAAGGTTGCCAGGCATTGTCCTGTATCTAACACCCACTTGAGGAAAGAGCCATCCTACCTTCACTCAAGTACTAACGTGGCTGCCTTTTTCTTAACTGCAAGTTCCTTAACAGCCTGGCACTCAAGGCCCTCCCCAGAGTTATGCTAGTTGCTTTTGAACTCTACCTCCATCTCTTCTAGTCATACCAGCTGCTTTCCCCTCTCTGTTCCAGCTGTTTATTGAGCCTGGAAGGCCCACCTGCTCACATGTCTTTCCTTACCATTCTTACCCCATCTCTGTCTTTTCATACCCCAGCCATCCACTGGGGACTATTTCAGTCACCTCATTTTCAGTTTTTCCTGTTCCTTTTGACAAAATGGATTCTCTCCCTTTCCCGAACCTTCCTGGTGCTTTGTTTGTGCGTCTATCTTCTACTCTGTCGTGGTCTACCCGGTATTGTTACTTTGCTGGGTACAGGTCTTAGTGGCTCCCTTCCCCAACCCCTAGGCTTTGAGCTTCCTGACAGTGGGACTTTTGTCCTAGACGCTTTTATATCTCACCCAGTACCTAAGTGCCTTACTGAGTAAATATATTCAATTGATGTAAAAGATGCAGTACAGAGAAGGGTTCCGAACTTTATACTCTCTCGAGTTTTCGTTACACAAATCTCGCACTTGATGGTCCTGCCATAATGTGGTACAGGCCTTCCCAGTTTGCATTCTACTGGTTCTTTAAAAAAAAAAGAAGAAGAAGAAGAAGAAGGACAGATTCTGAGGTCATGTAAATTTGGGAAACTTGCCTACCATACCCCTTCTTGAGGACCCGCAATCCATAGAACATGTGACCAGTAGAGGAGACTGTTTCTTCACTACATTCAGGTCTACTAATTTGTCTGGCCTCAGACCATGTTCCCCCTCTGCGTATGTACTCACGTCCTACAGCAGACTCCTGTGGGAAATTCTTGGTGGTGTAGACTGTGCTGTGCTATGGGCAAGGGATTGGGACAAAGGACTCCACAGTACAAGAACCAGACATTGAACCCTAGCGAGACGATACCTTGGTTCTGAACAGAGAGCAAGGAAACCCATCCAAACACCCGTCTTGTGCCTGATTGGGTTAGGGCACCTCTTCTGCCAGATGCTGATGGCTTGTGGAGGGAGGCTGAGTCTTCACGAGAACATAATCAGAACAGACTTGAGATTATGTTAAATGAGTCTCAGGCAAGGCGCCTGACTTTCCTAAAAGGCACAGATAATAAGCATTATTCTCTACATGAAAAACAGAAAGGAATTCAGTAACCAAACGAAAGAGATCCCAAAGCTCTCCTCAGAGCAGCACCTTTTCCACAAGGACGTGTCGTCCATGGACTGGCCAGCTTGCTGCCCTCCCCAAGGCTCCCATGATGCTCATCACTAAGCAGGTAGTTCAGAAAAGAACATGGGCTGCAGGTGTTTGGGAGACAATAGGATCCCAAAGCAATTCACAACCATACGACAAACTGGACTTTTTTTTTTCTGTTGTTGCCTTTTCCACTTAAAGTTCTATAACTAGGCAAGCAGGTGGAGAAGTTGTCACCATTTTTTTAACTCTTCTGCTCACTTGCCACCCATCTGTCAGTCCCTTTTGACGGCACTGGTCATCTCCATGGGCAGCCCTCAGATCCTGAAGGCTGGTTGGAAGGCCTCAGAACTGTGGGCAGCTGTCAGAGGAGTGAAGGGCCTGTCAGCCAACACTTCTCCCCCTCATCCATCAGAGCCAGGGGGGCGGGTGCAGAAGCTGGAATGTAGGTTTGTTCATCAACCAATGTTTCCTACAAACATAAATATGAAATCTTAGCCTTTGGAAGCTTTTTATAATGCAGAGACATAAGATGAAAGCATGAGTTGGAGAGGTTCGTTTTGATGTCTTGAACAAGATTTCTCCTGACTTCTGCGCTTTTCTCGTTTGTTCGCAGTTCCTCAGCACTTTGTTTGCCCCCTTAAACTTTGTCATGGAGAAAGTGGAAAGCATCCTCCCATCCAGTCTTTGGCACCAGCTGACTAGGATCTAGGGAAGCCCACCCGTCCTTCCACTCACCTCACCCAGTGGGCTGCCACCATCTCTTCGTGCCAACTCCTCGTGGACTGCAAGAAAGCATGACTTTGAAAAAGGGAAGCCATTCCGAGATTTTAAAACCTTCATGGACTCTCTGTTCCATATTAAAAGCTGTTTTTGTTGTACAAAATTCATTGATGTTCAGTTCTATTATATTTTGCTTTCAGAAAAGAAAAAATAAACTTTTGTGTATTGCAGCAACCAGTTGTGTCTTCCAGCCCTAAAACTGTTGGTGTCCAAATAAACCTACAGGTTACATTTAATTAACTAAGGCCCCAGATCTGCTCAGTGCAACACAATGGTTTTCTATGCTAATGGAACTCCTTTCACCAGGCCCTCGGCACCCCTACGGTTGGTGGCTTAGAAAACAGACTCTCTTTGGCTAAAAAGTACCATCTTTTTCAGCCCCAAACTGTATGTCCTCATAGGCTAAATGCACAAAAGAAATTTCCAGCATGAATGACAGGAAGCATGAATGAAACGAAATGTATGTGCCATCCCAGGTTGTTCCAATTCAGAGACTCTGCTCACGGAATAGAACTCAGCACTGTGGTTCTAGGAATCATTTTACTTCTGCTTTCTGAAAACTTGCCGTGAGAAAAAAAGTTCTGATGAGAGCTACAGAGCCAATAGTCTATCGTAGGACCTGACCACTTTCAACATTGCCATTTTTTAAATGTTTTCTCATAAGGGTCATTTTTTTTTATCATGTTTTCATTCTTGATGCTTGCGTGTGAGCGTTCTCTGAGTGTTTCCATGATCTGAACCATAGTGGTCGTTTGTCTTCACCATCTTTGAAAGCCTTCTACATGAGTCACACCTGCCAAGCATCTCTTTTTTTTTTCTTTCTTTAACATCTTTATTGGATTATAATTGCTTTACAATGGTGTGTTAGTTTCTGCTTTATAACAAAGTGAATCAGCTATACATATACATATATCCCTATATCTCCTCCCTCCTGCGTCTCCCTCCCACCCTCCCTATCCCACCCCTCTAGGTGGTCACAAAGCACGGAGCTGATCTCCCTGTGCTATGCGGCTGCTTCCCACTAGCTATCTAATTTACATTTGGTAGTATATATTAGTCCATGCCACTCTCTCTCTTTGTCCCAACTTACCCTTCCCCCCACCCCATGTCCTCAAGTCCATTCTCTACATCTGTGTCTTTATTCCTGTCCTGTCCCTAGGTTCTTTCATAACCATTTTTTTTGTTTTTTTTTTTAGATTCCATATATTATGTGTTAGCATACGGTATTTGTTTTTCTCTTTCTGACGTACTTCACTCTGTATGACAGACTCTAGGTCCATCCATCTCACTACAAATAACTCAATTTCATTTCTTTTTATGGTTGAGTAATATTCCACTGTGTATATGTGCCACGTCTTCTTTATCCATCCATCTGTCAGTGGACACTTAGGTTGCTTCCATGTCCTGGCTATTGTAAATAGAGTTGCAATGAACATTGTTGTACCTGACTCTTTGAATTATGGTTTTCTCAGGGTCTATGCCCAGTAGTGGGATTGCTGGGTCGTATGGTAGTTCTATTTTTAGTTTTTAAGGAACCTCCATACGGTTCTCCATAGTGGCTGTATCAACTTACATTCCCACCAACCATGCAAGAGGGTTCCCTTTTCTCCACACCCTCTCCAGCATTTATTGTGTGTAGATTTTTTGATGATGGCCATTCTGACTGGTGTGAGCTGATACCTCATTGTAGTTCTGATTTGCATTTCTCTAATGATTAGTGATGTTGAGCATTTTTTAATGTGTTTGTTGGCAATCTGTATATCTTCTTTGGAGAAATGTCTATTTAGGTCTTCTGCCCATTTTTGGATTGGGTTGTTTGTTTTTTTTGATATTGCGCTGCATGAGCTGCTTGTAAATTTTGGAGATTAATTCTTTGTCAGTTGCTTCATTTGCAAATATTTTCTCCCATTCTGAGGGTTGTCTTTTTGTCTAGTTATGGTTTCCTTTACTGTGCAAAAGCTTTTAAGTTTCATTAGGTCCCATTTGTTTAGTTTTGTTTTCATTTCCATTTCTCTAGGAGGTGGGTCAAAAGAATCTTGCTGTGATGTATATCATAGAGTGTTCTGCCTATGTTTTCCTCTAAGAGTTTGATAGTGTCTGGCCTTACATTTAGTTCTTTAGTCCATTTTGAGTTTATTTTTGTGTATGGCATTAGGGAGTGTTCTAATTTCCTTCTTTTACATGTAGCTGTACAGTTTTCCCAGCACCACTTATTGAAGAGGCTGTCTTTTCTCCATTGTATAATCTTGCCTCCTTTATCAAAAATAAGGTGACCATATGTGCGTGGGTTTATCTCTGGGCTTTCTGTCCTGTTCCATTGATCTATATTTCTGTTTTTGTGCCAGTACCATACTGTCTTGATGACTGTAGCTTTGTAGTATAGTCTGAAGTCTGGGAGCCTGATTCCTCCAGCTCTGTTTTTCTTTCTCAAGATTGCTTTGGCTATTTGGGGTCTTTTGTGTTTCCATACAAATTGTGAATTTTTTATTCTAATTCTGTGAAAAATGCCATTGATAGTTTGATAAGGATTGCATTGAACCTGTAGATTGCTTTGGGTAGTAGAGTCATTTTCACAATGTTGATTCTTCCAATCCAAGAATATGGTATATCTCTCCATCTGTTTGTATCATCTTTAATTTCTTTCATCAGTGATTTATAGTTTTCTGCATACAGGTCTTTTGTCTCCTTAGGTAGGTTTATTCCTAAGTATTTCATTCTTTTTGTTGCAGTGGTAAATGGGAGTGTTTCCTTAATTGCTCTTTCAGATTTTTCATCATTAGTGTATAGGAATGCAAGAGATTTCTGTGCATTAATTTTTTATCCTGATCCTTTACCAAATTAATTGATTAGCTCTAGTAGTTTTCTGATAGCATCTTTAGGATTCTCTATCTATAGTATCATGTCATCTGCAAACAGTGACAGCTTTACTTCTTCTTTTCCAATTTGGATTCCTTTTATTTCTTTTTCTTCTCTGATTGCTGTGGCTAAAACTTCTAAAACTATGTTGAATAATAGTGGTAAGAGTGGGCAACCTTGTGTTGTACCTGATCTTAATGGAAATGGTTTCAGGTTTTCACCATTGAGAACCACGTTGGCTGTGGGTTTGTCATATATGGCCTTTATTATGTTGAGGTAAGTTCCGTCTGTGCCTACTTTCTGGAGGGTTTTTATCATAAATGTGTGTTGAATTTTGTTGAAAGCTTTTTCTGCATCTGTTGAGATGATCATATGGTTTTTATCCTTCAGTTTGTTAATATGGTGTATCACATTGATTGATTTGCGTATATTGAAGAATCCTTGCATACCTGGGATAAACCCCACTTGATCATGGTGCATGATCAAGCATCTCTTTTTACTTAAGCAAAAGAGAAAAATAAATAACCTTGACTCCTCTATCTGAAGTGAAAACTACCTCTATTCAAAATCTCAATGTGGTGCTGTAAAAAGAAAGGACTGTCCTTTACATGGCTTATTTTCCCTTTTGTTTAGAATCCTGAATCTTTCCCCATGAGCATTGCAATAGGCAGCGTTCGGGAAAGCACCACACCACGTCCCCTTCGCAGCTGGACTTCCTGCCACCTCCTGGTCTTCATCCAAGAGCAGAGTCAAGCAGGCAGGTAAGGTTTAGGTGCACAAGGGCTTTTCGTGTGCTTTGGGCAAACTTTTCTCTCTACCTCCTTTGTGCAAAGCCATGGGGGACATGTGCAGTTGGCTGCTGCTCTCAGTAAACTATCTCAGAAGAGATTGAACCCCTATATCCACATCTAGTGGTACTGCTCTTGGGAGCAGGGGCTGTGTCTGCTTTGCTTGCCTCTTTACCTCTTCGTCCCCCAGCACAACTCTTGACCTGGAGTAGGTGCTCAAATGATCTGTTAAGCAAATTGATGCAGTATGTGATAGGTACAAATAAACTTTTATTCATGTTCAGAGTAGAGAGATTGGTTCCAGCAGAAAAGGACCAGGGAAGCCTGAGAATTGGAAATTGGAGCTGGAAGAAAATGTAGTAATTATTTAATACAATTATTTGATTTAACAGATGGGGAAACCAAAGTCAAAAAAGATTTCGACCTGAGTTTGGACTAGATTGCGATAAGTCTTAAATGAAAGGTTCGAGAGCCCATAGGCAATGGTAAGTGGAAATGGCCCATCATGAGTTGTTGTTGGAAACCCCAGTTGCAGGAAATGCAGCAAAGAAATGTAACACAAGGATTTAAAAGCACCTTGTGAATTTAGCAATGAGGACTAGAGCATTTCCACGGAGAGAGGAGGCAGAAGTTAGGCTTTGACGGGTACAGGGAGTGAATGGGAGCCGCGAAGGTGGAGAAAAGATGGTGACAGAATGAAGACACAAGGGGGGATAAGGGGCTATTGGAGGGAATGAGTCCACGGTCCAGGAGAGGAGCTAATCACGTGAGCTAATTCCTTTCTTCCACCTCTCCCTTCAGCTGCTGTGCTCAACTCTGAGAGCAACCATGACTCACTCTTGCCATTCTGACCTCCCTGGGCCAGGATGCCAGGGAGGGTGCTGTCTTCCCAGCACTGCCTTGCTTTGCTGCCCCTGAGCACAAGCATTCAGGTCTTTTTAAGGTTTTTTTGCAAACCTATGGAGAGGCAGAATGAGAGCAACCAGTACATCAGAGCAGTTTTTAAGGTGATCGATTTTACACAGTTCTTACATTTCTTGCCTAAGGTCCAGAGTTCCTGACTTAATAAGATGGCAACTGGAATCCAAGTTGCATTTCTGCCTTCTGCTTTTATTTCTATATAAGGGGACATCGAAAGCCATTCTGATGGGCTTTCCTCTATAAAGACACTTCCTCCCAGCTGGACCATAAGTGTCGCATAGCCTCACCTTACGTGTGTTTGTTGGAATACAAATGTAAACATTGTAAATTAAATACTAGCAGATTGGATCTAGCAGTGTATACAAGAAGACACAATGTGACCAAATGGGAAGGTTGATTTTTTTTTTAAACTTCTTTTGTCAGTACTTCAGTATAAAAGTCAGTCTGTCTTTATACAAGAATTGGGGAGCTTTCGATATTTTTATATGGCCCAGAATAATTAAACACTGACATTACCTGCTCTTCAAGGATTAGATAAAACTCAGACATGAAACATCTGATTTTAGTGTTTTGTTAATGGTAGGTCTTTGATCACCTTTTTACTATCTGCAATGGTGACTGGTCTGTGCAGATACTCTACTTCTTATGTTTAGCTGATTGCATGTTTTCTAGGAAATTACTGCTTTCTCTAGGCATCAAATGTGTTACCACAAAGTTACATGTGTATATCATTTATATTATATATTCAATCTCTCCTGTATTTGTGGTAATTTCTTTTCTCATTCCTAATTTTGTATATTTTTGCTATTTTTCTCTGTTTTTTCCCTCTTTAATCAGCTTCACAAAGTTTACCTTAAAGTTTTGGATTTACTGATGCATTCTTTTCGTTTTGTATTTTATTATTTCTTCCTGGTTTCTCTTGTTTATAAGAACTATAATTTTCCTAATTCCCTTAGGTGAGTACTTGGTACATTTTTACATTCTTTTAAGAAGGAGGTATTTAAGGCTATGAATTTTCCTCTACAAGTAGCTTTCTTGTTCCATAGATTTTGCTATTAAGCGTTCTCCACTCTTTTCTAGAAATTTATGTTTTAGTTTCTTTTTATCCAGGAGGGATCACTTTGGGGACATTTTCTAATAATTGATTCTCCATTGCTGCCTTCAAGGGATTTATTTTTAATGTTACTCTGCAATATCTAATGAAAACATCAAAGATGTTCAACCACCTACCCCCAAATACAGTAAACCCTGACACCTCACACCCATGTACTAGTTCCAAGTAAACTTTTGATTCCTGTTTCCAACATTTTTTTTTAAATTACATCTTTCTTCAGTGTGAACCTTCAGGGTGATGTTAAAATGTCTAAACCATGTTTATGTCACTTCCACTGTTCTGTTGTTCTTATTCTCCCCTCCCCATGGCCATGCTCTTCACCAAGCAAAGACGAGTTCACCTCACATATTTGGCTTCTACTCTGCTATGTGACAGCTCGGGCTGTATCAGGAATTGAAATGTAAAAGGAGGTGGCAGGGGCTAGACAGGGGCTTGAAGGAGCTGGTCTTGAAGTTCTGGCTTTGAGGGTCAAGAATGGCTGAGGCCAAACAGGCATTGACTGAAATGGGAATGTCCAAGCAGAGGTGGACTGGGCCTCTATCAGGAATGCTCTGGAGAGCACAGGGGACGGAAGACCTGCAGTTGATAAATGTGTCTCCTTCAGAATAATAGCTATGATTCTCCAGCAGGAGCAAAGAGCAGAAGGGAAGCAGGTTCTCTTCCCCTCTTTCTCCAGCTTGTCTCCTATTACATCCAGCTCCAGTCCATTTCATAGTCCCTTGGATCCTCAGCCTTGAAGCTGAGGAAGAATAACTTGGAAGAAAAACTTAGGAAGAAAAACTCTGGAGTCGAACACCTCAATTGACCGTCACCAAAAGGCAAGCAAACTTCAAAGTGGGTCTGTGTTTGTCCAGGGAGGGGGCAGTAGGTTACAATTTTAGAGGGAATCTAAGTATGTCCATGAAGTCTGGTGGCTCTCGGCTTCCGTGCACACGGGCTGTAGGACCTGACACCCCTCCCCGCTTCAGGCTCCCCACATGAGCCTCACTGCCCCCTTTCTGAGGTCTGGGTGCTGCGTGCAGGCCCACAGGCCACCCCTTGGTGCCTCTCAGCTTCTCCACTGTCCCTCAGGTCACCCAGAACAGTCTCTGCAGTGGCAGCACGTCCTGCCAAACACAGGGCAGTTTCAGCTGATTTCCTGATAGTTTTCTGGGGCAAAGAACTACAAAATCTGGACTGCTGCTTGAAATGACAGAAGGGAGAATGCAGGGAGAAAATATGAATTAACATCCGAAAGATAGTCTGCCCCTCAAATCAAAGACAACCTTCACATCCAGTATAAATTAGACTCATTTGTTGTCTCAGTCCTTTAAGTAGTTAAAATGCATTGAGGACCTACTGTTGCTGGGGACAGAATCATGCTCTCCCCACTGCACCTTGAACTGCAGCATTTATCACACGGCATTATTTGTACGTTTACTTGCCTGTCTCACCCACTGGACCACAGGGAACTCAAGTTCTATATTATGGCGTTTGTCTTCACACCCTCAGGATCTGGAACTGGCTATTCTATACTCTAGAATATAAAAGCTCAATAAATGTTGGCAGGAAGGTAGAACAGACAGGGTAGAGGAGAGAGTGATGCTAAATGAGAAGTGAGCCTCCTTTTATAGAACTCCAGGAAAAAATAAAATGAAACAAAATGTATTTATTCCATTCTTAGAAGAGCAGCTTAATGAGGAGCTTTTGCAAAAACTTTGCCCGCTTATCATGTTCTTTGGGATGTGTTCTCTCTTCTTACCCCGTGTTCCCTGAATGATCATTGTTCGTGTTTGTGGTATGTCAGATACCATGCCGGGTCCTTGGTGTGCAGGGCCTCTTTGGGTTCTCCAAACCACTGTGTGAGGTGGGTGCTAGTGTCCTCCCACTGAGCAGCTGCTGAATCAAGGAGCTGGGTTTGGGCCTGAGCACTGGGCCACTGGCCTTGGTGCTGTGTGGCCACAGGTGCTTGCTCACCTGCCTCTGACTGCCTGCTACCTGGTCTCCCCAGCTCGAGGTAGAGTACTCATCAGCTGACCTTTAGGCCCAGGGAAAAGTGCACCGGGGAACACTGCCTCTCAAACACGCCAGAAAGAAGCAGATGCTGAGCAGATCTCCAAAGACAAGGTGGGCTTCATGTTTTTCTTCACATTCCAGCCATGTGTGGTGTGATGGGAGTCAGGGAACAAGTGTTCCCAGAGTGGATGATATGAGCCTGAAAACAAGCAGAATACTGTGTGTGGACTTGAAACAGGAAGAGGAGCCCTGTAGCGAGCACAGACCACTGTTTCCCACAGTGGATTTTGAGAAGCCTTAAGTCTGGTGAAATGCTTTTTTGGAACACATCACGACAGTTACCGTTCTCCTGGAAACTCACAATGTCATAAGCCCTGAGAAGTCCCATGAAAAACAAATCTGTTTAACCCAGCCCTTCTCCTCATGAGATCATAGGTCACCATCTCCTTTCACAAAGAATACTCTACACATCTCGCCATATTCATTTTGGAAAACACTGGACAAGATCAGTCCTGAATCAGAAGGAGGATCCCACAAACAAGGCATGTGGTCCTCTGGGCATTCCATCCATACTGACCAGGTGGGGACCCACTAGACAGAATTCGGGGGGAATGCAGGCTGGTGCAGCTGTGAATCCCTGCCATGCTCCCTAACTGGCATCAGGTGCTCTGTGTCTCCTCCTGAGTCCCCTTGGTGCTGGCCATGGACCCCCAGGAGGGTCCTGGGGCCTTTTAACTGTCTATCGATATCGACACAGCTAAACAGAGGGGAGAGATTACGGATTGGGGCAGCTGTCGTAATTCATGTGCTCTGTTTTCTCTCCAGTTATCCAAGAAAACCCCTGAGAGAGCCTGTTAAGAACTTGTTTTTTGGCCGTGGTGGCCAGTCAGTAACTGTCACTCTCCTGGGGTTCCCACCAAGTGGGGTGTTCACCAACCCCAAGGCCTATAGGTCTTATATCTAACAAATTATATTTTACGTTATTTGTTTCAAAAGTTGGTTAGTGACAACTAAGATCGTCCCTCCGCAATTAGAATCCGAGGTCAGAGCGAGAAAACCTCCCATTCACTGGGAACTCCCAGGTCATTCATTCTGAATTAATGGTATTTATTCTCCCTCGTTTTATTCCTAAAAAATGGCTCCCCTGGTTGCAGTGTTATGTTAAGCATATTACATGTGACTCCAAAATCAGTTCATATATTACAGCTCGTTACACTCGTGGGTATACATTTCTGAGTAGCTCTCACTCCGCAGTTACGGGTCTACACTAAATATGGGCTGTCCTGAGTGGAGCCTGAGGGCGTTGTCTGTTTATTCCTGGCTCCTTGATTTTCCTGGAAGTTTTCTTCTCCACTTTTATACTTCTCAGGGAAGATGTGCCTTCCAGTAAGAAAAGTCTACCTGGGGAAGGTGGAAAGTATTTTTCTCTAGAGCTTTCTGGAGAGGAGGTTAGACAGTGGCAGCTGTTTGGGAGCTCGTGGCCTTCTGTGGATGGTTTGCTGCACTGATCAGGGACGCAGGAGGTGGTTGTACCAGAATCCATCAAGACCACTGGCAAAAAGCCACAGTATCTTTCCTTCAGCAGCATTAACGTCAATGAGTTTTCGTTCTCTACAGCCACCAAGGTTTTGTCTCCTGTGGCTAGCACGCTCTTAAGCATTGTGTTGTAGCATCGTTAATAGACAGTGTTTTTGGGATTTCACAGCATGTAATCTTTAATCAGTTCAATAAATCCACAATGACAGCATATTTTTATCCAAGCACGAAGTTCTTATGAGCTGCCGGCTTCTTTGCTCCATTCATCCATTTCCTCAACATATATTATGCCTTGAGTTCCATCGATGAACAAGAAAAAATCCATTGTGCTCGTGCTTGTGACTGTGGTAAGGGCCACAGTCCTCTGGGGAAAAAGTCCCCACGTGCAGTCTCTGGGTTGGGGTTCTCACGTGGTACCTGACGCCAGGCAACATCAGTAACCCTCCTCTTCGGTGTGGCTCTTCTGAGGAGTGGACAAACACAATTGGACAGCTAGCATGTTGTACCCAAGGGGGCTTATGAGACTATTCTCAGTGGGCCCCAAAGGCTCTCAAAAGGTGAGCAAGTCAAGAGCCACTTTTCTCCTGTGAAACTTTGCCAGTTCTGATTTCCCCACATGCCTTCTTTCAAACTATCTTAGCCGCTGCCCAACACAGTGTGATGAGCGCCAGGCAGCTCTCTTCTTCAAGATAAGGGGAACCTTCAGAGGAAAAGTGACTGCCACGGGGCCAAGGCACGAGAGCCTCTGGAGGCCACTGCCGTCTCCCTCAGCTGCAAAGGCGAAGGCCTGAGACCCTTGAGAAATGAGAATCCAATTGTGTCTAAAATACATCTCAACCTCTTGGGGCTGTCTGTAGCCATATAAGGAGCTGGTCAAGAGCTATTTATCAGAAAGGTTCTTGAGGGCAAAGAGAACCTACAGGGCACTTCAATTAGCTGAGCAGTCCCTGGCTCGGCTCTGATGTGCCTGCAGCTGTCACCAGGAGGGGGATCAGTGGCATTGCTCCTAAAGTTTCATACCTAAGGGCTATGAGGGCCCCTCTCTTTCTCCTCACCTCCCTTGAGCATCTTTGCCCATATTTGCACAGGACCTTGGACTCCAGAAAATGTTAGAGTCTAAAAATAGCCAGGCTGTAGGTAAGTAGGTGCTTTAATCGCCTGCTTTAATCAAAATATCAAACGAAATTGGCCAACGATCACTGGCCACCACAGCCACAGACATGCCTTAAAGGGTCATTCAGTTAATCCACCTGCTTTTCCAACATGATCCAAATAAAAACAGAGAGTATGAGTCATGACAGCTGCTCCAGGCCCTCATTTCTCTGTCTTGCTCCACTGCGATTATATCCATGGGCGCGGCCTCACACCCGAGGGGCCCCACGGCATCCACGGCAGCACAAACAAGCTCCTTTTGGGACTCAGTAAGAAACGTTTTCATACGTGTGAATTTTCAAGACTTGTATATATTTGCCTTCAAAAATATCTCTAGATGTGTTTTAGTTCAGAAAGGCCTCACCGGTTACTTGAAAAGCACATTTGGATTTTCAAAAATTAGGAGCGCTCACATCCCACAGCCAGTTTTCTGCCACAGAAAGGCCTGAACCAAGCTTTGAGATATTAGTTTCAATTTTGTCTCTCCAGAATGCTTTCTTCATCTCTCCTGTGAAATACCTGAATCCTGATTTGATTTGCCTGTCATGTATAGGAAGCTTTTTCAAAAAATTTCCTTCTATTGACACCATTATGACTACACTCAGAACTTCATATTTTAATGTCTCTCTCTATCCTCCTGTCAGATTATTAACTTATTCATCTTTGTATTCCCAGTGTTTATCAGAATGTTTGCATTGGTACTGGTCAATAAATGCTGAGCAGAAGGAAGGAGGCAGGAAAGGGGGTGGTGGTTAGAATCCTAGAAGTGTTTTCTTCCCAAGCTGTACCATGTAAGAACTTAAGATCCCAGGGTTCATGGCTTGGGCACTGACATCTATTGTACAATGGTAGTTGGAATAGAGACATTTTGTCATGTGTGTTCAGAACCAATTTACAGTAGTCACCTGTAGAGTAGTCACTCTCTTCATGTGTGAGTAGTAAAATACAAGACCAGCCTAAAGAAGGGTGTGAGGTTGGGACTCCTGAGAAATCCCAGATCTTCTGCTTGCTCCCCACATCTCACCCATAGTGCATATCCTACTATAAACCACAGACTTCTGGAACTGGAAGACATATAAGGAGTCTGGAAGGCTAAACTGAACTATCCAAAAAAGAAATTAAGAAAGCAATCCCATTTACCATAATAAAAAATTTAGGAATAAACTTAACCAGGGAGATTAAAGACATGACTGAAAACTACAAAAAAATTTAAAGGAGACACAAATAAATAGAAAGACATCCCATATTTATGAATTGGAATATTTAATATTGTTAAAGTGTGCATACTACCCAAAGTGATCTGCAGATTCAGTGCATCCCTATCAAAATCCCAATGGCATTTTTACAGAAAGAGAAAAAACAATCCTAAAATTCATATGTAACTATGAAGGACCCCAAATAGCCAAAACATTCTTGAGGAAGAAGAACAAAGCTGGAGGCATCACACATCCTGTTATCAAAATATACCACAAAGCTATAGTAATTAGAATAGTATCATACTGGCATAAAGAAAGACATACAGACCAAATGAACTGAATAAAAAGCCCAGAAATCAACCCATGCATATACAGTCCACTGATTATCTACAAGTTTGCCAAGAATACACAATGGGGAAAAGATAGTCTCTTCAACAAATGTTGTTGAGAAAACTGGCTATCCAATGCAAAAGAATTAAATTGGACACTTATCTCACACCATACACAATAATCAACTCAAGATGGATTAAAGACTTAAAAGTAAAACTTCAAACAGCAAAACTCCTAGCAGAAAACACAGGGTAAAACTTCATGATGTTGGTCTTGGCAATGATTTCTTGGATATGACACCAAAACCATAAGCAACAAAAGCAAAAATAGACAAGTACAACTATACAAACTGAAAAGTTTCTGCTCTGCAAAGGAACAATCAACAAAGTGAAAAGGCAACCCTATGAAATGGGAGAAAATATTTGCAAACTATATAACCAATAATGGGGTTAATATCCAAAATTATAAGGAACTCATACAACTTAATAGCAAAAAAATTAATAACTTGACTTAAAAATAGGCAAAAGACTTGAATAGACATTTCTTTAAAGAAGACATACAAATGGCCAACAAGTGTATGGAAAGATGTTCAGCATCAGGTAAATGCAATTCAAAACCAATGGAATAGAAAACAAAATAAAAACCCCACAACAAGATATCATCTCATACCTGTTAGGAAGGCCATTATCAAAAACAAACAAACAAAAGAAAACAATTGTAGGAGAAGATACAGAGAAATTGAAACCCTTGTACACTCTCGGTGGAAATGTAAAATGGTACAGCTGCTATAGAAAACAGTACAGAAGTTCCTCAAAAAGTCAAAAATATATAGTACTACCATATGATCCAGCAATCCCACCTCTGAATATTTATCCCAAAGAATTGAAAGCAGGATTATGAAGAGATATCTGCACTCTCATGTTCATTGTAGCATTATAACCAAGAGGTAGAAATAACCTAAATTGTCCATCAGTGAATAAATGGGTAAAGAAAATGTGGTATAGGTATACAATGGCATAATATTCAGCCATAAACAAGAAAGAAATCCTGTCCGGAAATCCTGTTCATTCACATGTGACAATGTGAATGAACCTTGGGTATAGAGTTTAGTCATGCAAGATAGGTGTAATCTAGAGAGCTGCTGTACGACGTTGTGCTTGCAGTTAACCATACTGTACTGTACGCCAAAAACTTTGTCAAGAGGGGAGATTTCATGTTATCTGTTCTTACCACAATGAAAAAATCAGTCCAGAAGTATGTGTAGAATGCCTCCTCCTTCCTTCTCCTGTTCCTACCCTGACCGACAAGTGTGGGTATTGCTTGTAGAACAAAAAAGGAAGGGCTTCTCAACCTCATTGCTACCGAAATTTTAGGCCGGGTAATTCTTTGTGGTGAGGGATTGTCCTGTACATTATAAAACATTTAGCAGCATCCCCAGCCTCTACCCACTAGACGCCAGTAGCGACCTTCATCTCACAGTTATGATGACCAAAAATGTGTCCAGAAATTGTTAAATGTCCCCTGGGGGCCAAAGTCACTCCTGGATGAGAACCACCGCCTTAGGAAGAATCCCAGCAAGCCTAGAGCTTTGCACCCAAGGTGCCAATGGTGAAGGTCGGATGCAGTATTTGGTGGGGTCGTGTCCTAGAAAAGTCGTTTTTCTCAGGACTGCAGTGTGCCCCACTGAGAGGGTGAGTGTCCCCCTACTGGCTTATACAGCCTAAATTGGTGAAGACATCCAAAGCACATCTTGCTTTCAGTCTTTATCTAGTTTTCTGTCTCCAACAAAATGAAAGAAGAAAAGTACTCTGTATTAGTTTCCTAGGGCTGCCGTAACAAATGACCACAAACTGGGTGGCTTAAAACAACAAAAATTTATTCTCTCTCAATTCTGTAGGCCAGAAGTTCTAAATCAAGGTGTTGGCAGGGCCATGCTCTCTCCAGAGGTTCCAGGGGAGAATCCTTTCTTGTGTTTTCCTGTTTCTGGTGGCTCCTGGTATTCCTTGGCGTGTAGCTGCATCACTCCAACCTGTGCCTCTGTGTGTCTCCCCTGTGTGTCTCCCCTGTGTGTCTCTTGTAAGGACACTTGTCGTTGGATTTAGGGCCCACCAGGATAATTCAGGACACTCCCATCTCAAGACCGTTAGCTAAATCCATCTGCAAAGACCCTTTTTCTAAATAAGGTCACATGGACAGGTTCTGGGATGTGGGTATCCTTTGTTGGGAGCACCCTATCAGCCCATTACATACTCTAAAACAAAACTAAATTTTTTTCAACACAGAGACTGACTTTTTTGTACTTTATTTTTTTAGACATTTGAAACAAACAAAAAGTTACAGAGAAGTTGGAAGTGTAGCACATAAACCTCCTTTTGAGATTTAGTTGCTGACATGATGCCCCATCACCCCCAAATACTTCAGTGTGCATTTCCTATAAACAAGGACGTTCCTCTGTGTAACCACAGTGTGACTGTCAAAACCAGGAAACTGACGCTGACACAGAACAACTTCACTCCTCCCCGTCAACGATCCCATCCAAGTTCCTCCAATTGTCCTAATAGTGATTTTGTAGCCAAAGGATCTGCTTCAGAATCACACATAGCATTTAGTTATCCTGTCCCTTCAGTTTTCTTCACTCTGAAACAGATCCTTAGTCTTTTTTTTTGAGTTTCAAATCCTTAACACTTTTGAAGATTGAAGGTCAGTTATTTTGTAAAATGTCCTTCAGTTTGGGCTGATACGTCCTCATGATTCGATTCAGGATACACGTCTTTCTCAGGACTACTCCAAAATTAATGCTGTGTTCTCACTGCATCCTACTGAATAACATATGTTTTCAATTCGTATGATTAGTGGCAATGAAGATTTTGATCATTTGATTCAGGTGTATCTGCCTGGCAACTCTTCCCATCTCCCCTTATAATTAATAAGTATTTTGTGGGGAAGACTTTGGCACTAAGTAAATATCCTATTCCCAACTTTCAATTTACTAGTGTATTAATTTGTATCTGAAAGGACTTGTAATTCCTATTTTATTCAACAGGTTTTAATCTGTTATGATTATTGTTTATTTTGATGCTCAGATTGTGTCACGTTTGGCTAGAAGGAGCCACTTAGTCTGGCTCTGTGTATTTTTGACATGTCCCCATCATTCTGTGATCACTTCCTTGCTTTCTGGCACAAGATAAGATATTCTAAGCTTATTTTGTCATTTCTTTGCCCCTAAAAGGAGCTCTGGTTCCTTTCAGTGGAAAATGAACAGTGTTTCGAGAAACATGTTTGCTCTTGTGCGTTTTCCAGACTGTTGTTGTGACAGTTTCTCTCTGCTGCTTCTCTCTTCATTCCTTCCACATGCCGTGTTTTTACCACCAGCATGCCGTCCCCTCCCTTCCTCCCCAGCTCTGCCCCCACATAGGCCATTCTGTCTCTATGTTGATACTTGGAAGCCCTAACTCTGTGAAACCAGCAGCCGTGCGATAGCAACCCCGTGCCTGGGAAAGGCTGGCCTATTGCCGGCAGGCGTGCTGGGCAGCTGACTGGCCCTGCTTAGAGAAACTTGGCTCGAGGACGTCTAGGCAGGTAGCTCAACGAGCTTCAACATCTGAATATGTGTGAGGCGTTCCCAAGCACAAGCGAGGATCGGACCAGTGGCTGATATGCCATTTCATGCTGTGAGAACAACTGATTTCGTATCTTAGTTCAGCTTTTCCTGGGATTGATTCTCCAGACTCTTTGAATTTTGAGTGTTGTTGCCTGGTCTTCCCTACCTGGCATCCTTTCCCCTTTAAGAAGGCAAAATTGAAATGTCTAACTAACCCAGCCATCCTTGCTTCTGCTCAGCTCGAGAACTTTCACCCAGACTGTGCCATGCGGTACGGCCAGCTGGTTTCCTCAAGACTGTGAATGGAGCCCGGGACTCCCATGGGCTAGCAGCCCACACGGTGCTCACGCACGGTTTGCCTAGTCCTTCCAGCCTATATCCCAACTCCCACCTCCTGGCTCAGCCACAACAACCCAAGATGTAGCCCCCAACATCCGGATACTTTTATTCTCCTCCTTGGCCTCTCTGTCCTCTGCCAACCTTCCCTTAGGTCTTCTGCACTGACGCCCTCTCCAGCATGTCTTCTCCTACCCGCTCCATCCCTGGAGTTAATGAAGGCTTGACTTCCCCCTGTAGCTGCACATGCCCAACATTTCCATCCTCCACTCCAGTGTCTCCTGAGTGGATTTGAACCCTGTGAAGCTGCCCAGGTGGGGAGACACTGACCTCTGGGCAACCAGTCCAAGGCTAGCAAGAGGCCCTTGACATGCCTGCTAAGAGGGCTTAGTTTCTTTCTTTCACTGAACTGGGGAAGAGAGAAGGAGAGACGGGGTGTGGGAAGCATGAGGTGGAACGAAGAGCTGGAACCAGCTGTCATGCTGGATGGTGTGAAGTTTAAACAAGTGAAGGAAGAGACTAAGAAAGAGGAAGAGGAAGCTGAGCCACAGAGAGAAGCAGAGGGGCCGTTAGCTTGAATGAAAAGCGCAGAGTAGTTACCTTGGTCGCCAACATCTCTCTAGAAACAAATGTCGGTTCATTCAAAGCCCAACTGCACTTTGCTTCCCATTCAGGGATTCTGTCAGATCTTTATAATCTTACAATAAGCTGCCCCTTTTTGTGTGTGCTATTTTGAGTGGATTTTTGTTTCTTGCCACCAAAAGAGCCTTTCTTGAACATTCTTGGTGACGGCATTGCCTTCAAGGTCTATCCAGTGGAGCTAGATCTATCAAGTCAAGATCTGTTAATATCTGTAATATCAACCCTGTGAGAAGGGTCCTATTCCTCTTACCCCACAGTGCCATTTCCCAGATGTTTCTGCAACACCTTGTTAAACAAACCATCCTTCCTTTTAGGTCCATGTCCAGACAAGGATGTACCATCCTCTTTCCTATCATTCATTGATATCTGGACACTTTTACATGTTCCCTAATAAATATAGATAGGAAGTTCCCCTCTCCTTCCTTTTCCTTGACATCAGCCTGGGCAACCTGAGTATTCACACGGACAATTCATGTACCAGGTCAGCTCTGCAGTTCCTTGCCCTATCCACTCCAGATATAATGAAAACAATATATAAAAAGTGATTCGTATTTCATAGGTTAGGAAATATCTTCCCAGTCATAATCTCATTTTGTTTTGATTTTTGAACTCCACTCGCAAAGCCAAATCATAAACTCATCCTCTTATAACTGGCTCATTTCCAGAACCTGGATGTCTTAATTTTCCTTCCGTGAAGAAAATTTCTTCGGCTCTTATTTTTTTTCCCCTTAGTTTCTCCCAGTAAGCCTGCCCTTAGGATTCATCAAGACCCTTTGTCTTTACCCTTACTAATCTCATAGGCTCCCAGCACCCTTCAGGTTTCCTCCCCAATTCAGCCGGCATCCCACCCCATGCTTGGCCACGGAAACCTGCATGGGCAGCACCACAGCTTCCCTCATCCCTCCATCTCCACTGCACTCACCTTGTCCATCCTGCTTATCACACCACCCGCTCTTGTGTCTCAAGCTCTCATCATGCAGGCGTATCATTCACTCTCTCTCTCTCTCTCTGTCTCTGTCTCTCCCTCTGTCTCTTTCATTTTCTCTCTCATCCCAGGTGGGCCCTCAATACCATTTAATAATATTTTATTAATTCCTCATTAACTCCTGACCTCTGTTTTCTTCTCCCCAGTCTAAGTTCTCCTCACCTGACCTCTGACTCTCCCCCGGAATATTACCACATCAATTTTCCTCTCTTTCTCTACTGTCTCTGGTTCAGGTCTCCTTTTCATTGACCTAAATGAATGGTCAAATATTTTTATAGAAACCAATCCCTCTTCAATCTTGCTTCTCCCTGAAGCTGCCATTCAGTATCTTCCCATCCCTTCTTTAGAGTTTGTACTCAGCACTCTGTCCCTGGTTTCCCTTCATACATTTCTTCTTCAACCCTCCAAACCCTGTTCTAACAGAATCTGCTCTTTCAAAGGGGAACAATGACGGCTCAACTCCTAATTCCGATGTGACCACAGAGCCCTGGGAACTCTCCTCCTCGGGCCTTCAAGACGCTCTTTTCTCCAGATTCTTCTTGAAGCTCTCTGATCTGTTTTCCCTTTCCACTATGTAAATGCGGGCCTCTCCCAAAGTTCTCATCTTGTCCTGGAGGGCCTTTTTGCTTTGCTTCTCTCCCAGGGCCATCTCATTCTCTCGCACAGTTTCACCCATGTGCTGGCCACTCTCCCCACCCACCATGACTCCACCCCATCTCTTCTGAGCTCCTGACCTACATTTCTAACTGCCAGTGGGACATCTCACATCCAACTTGGCATATCTCAAACTGAACTCAGTGTCTTTCCCCTTAAAATCCCCCATCTCGTATAAATGACACCACCAATGAGCCACGCACATGGAAACCCTGGTGGATGAATTCCCACAGTTAATCAGTAGCTCATACTGCCAGGTGGCCGTACGGTTTTGTGTCCGTTCTGCAATTCCAGGCCTAAGCCTCCCCCCTCAATCAATCGCAATTACCTTCTGCCTTGTTTGTTTGCCTCCGAAGTCCTCTCTTCTCAACACAGGTTTAATCAGACCATTTTCACCTCAGAGAGAGCACTGATTCCTCCTTGTGTGCAGAGAAAGGCTCCGACTCCCCGGCAGGGTATCCCTGGCATGCTTCCTACCATACTCCCTGTGCCCCTCGCTCCTGCCGTGTGTCTCCTTGATGCTACCTGAACCTGCTGCTCTTTATCTCATGCCTCCACTTGCTATTCCTTTGTTTAAGAAGGTATTTACCTTCATTCTGCCAACCCGAATGGTCCCATAAGTCAAAACTCAGATCAATGGCCATCTTTTCTGTGAAGCCTCTGGACAGACTGGCGGTTGCTCCTCTTGTCTCCCTTCGTGCATTACTTTTAGCACTTAGTTGACTCTGTCTTGAATTATGACTGGTTATTTTTATTTCTGCTACAAGTACCTTCCTAACAATCCTTTACTGAGTAACATGTGCTCTTTGTTCTTATCACCTCATTTGATATTTACCACAGCTCATCAAAGTGGTGTGGGAATCTCCCTTTGCCAAGGAGGAAAACTGAGGCTCAAAGAGGTTACATTTCTTCTTAAGGTCACACAGCTGGCGAGGGGAAGAACCAGAACATGAATGTGGGTCTGGTTTATTCCAAAGTTCAGTCTCTTTCCCTTAGACCGGTTGTTCCCAATCTTCACTGCACATGGAAATCACCTTGGGGAATCTTTAAAAGTTACTGATGTCCACCCAGACATTCTGATTGAGCTGATGTGGTGTGTAACCCAGGCCTTGGGATGTGTTGATTTATTTGTTAAGTTGCTCAGGTGATTCTTTTTTTTTTTTTTTTACTATTTATTTATTTATTTGGCTGTGTTGGGTCTTAGTTGCGGCTTGTGGGATCTTTGTTGTGGCATGCAAGATCTTTAGTTGAGGCATGTGGGATCTAGTTCCCTGACCAGGGATCGAACTCGGGCCCCCTGCATTGGGGGCCTGGAGTCTTAGCCACTGGACCACCAGGGAATTCCCTGCCCAGGTGATTCTAATGTACAGCATCGTTTGGGAACGACTGCTGTAGGCTATTCGGTGCTCCCCCCAGCATCCAGCACATAGTGTGTTTAATACATGTTTGCACTGAATCTTGTCTCCAAATGCTTTTCTGGTCCACTGGACATTTTATCTCTAAATTCTAAGGTTGGCAAATATTCAAAAGCAAAAACAAGCAGAGAAAGAAATTTATTATCTGGTCAATATGAGCCCCAAATTCATTTCCAATGAAATTTCCTAAATCAATATAAATAGGTTAGGAAGCACAGGCCAAAGTTAAGTTTTCACAAATTGATCCTCAGTTACCTTTTTTGACGAGAGATGCCTGCCTCCTTGCCATCCTTCAGCCCCTCCTCTTTTTCATCACTCCAACATGTTGACATGACTGGTTTCTACAGACTGATCCCAAGGCAGAGCCTACCTTTGTGGGAAGAGCAGTTGAGGCTCTGCAGGGGAAGCATGCGTGGTAGGTGTGGACCATGGCAACAATCAGGTCACACTCCCTGAGTCCTTGACAGTGTCCCCATGGCAGGCTGTCATGGCCACGCACTGTACCAGAAATTGCCAGAAAAAAATCTCACTGGGTCACTCACTCCTCATGCTACATTTACTTTCCCCTTTTGATAATTTGAGGTTATTTTATTACAGCCAAATTTATGGAAGGAAATTTGAAAACTAGACTACCTCTTTAAAATATTTGTCCCATTTAAGACTTTATTTATAACTTTTAGTATTTAATTCCATCAGTGAGGAAACATCACTTGATAAAACTGTGCTGTGAATTTACATGAACTTTCTAATGAGTAGGATATGCATTCTTATAAAATTCTATTAAAGCTTCTGTTTTGCCACATCTAAGGAGCAGACAAATCAGAAGACCTTTCAGCATCTGTGAAGGCCATAAAACTATGCTTCTCAGATGTTATTGGGTTCAGATGTTGGTCATTGCTAGCTATAATCTAGAACATATGAGAGATATGGACATCCTTTCTATATGCTCAAAGTTCTGGATTAATTACATGATTCATTCACCAGACTTTATTTGGAGTTCTCCCTAGGTGTCCACACATACACGGTGTCTGTAATACAGAGCCAAGTACTATTTGGTGCCCAGTGACTCACACAGGAGGGTTCTTTTATAAGGACGCCTAAAGCTAAGTTAAACAGTCTCAGTTAAATGACGTACTAAGGCGGTAATGAAGGAGATGCTGCAGGGCCTCCTGTGACTGAGTGCGAAGTGAACGGTCCAGGGGGCGGCTTGTTGTGGAAGGCACACGAGAGAGCCAGGTAGAGGTCCTGCCTCTAACTTTTGAACCTGAGCTTCTTCGACTGCAAGACAAGAAAGTCATATCAGAAATTTATCTCCAGGGTCATCCCAGCTCTTCATCTATGGTGAGTCTCAGGATCTGTAAGAGTTCATAGGATGGGCTGGCCATGGAGGCTTCTGGAAGTGAGGTGTATATTCAACTTGGAAGAGGGGTAATGGGAAGGATATCAGCCACACCAGTCAGGAAACACACACCACACCAGCTGTATTAACAGGCAATTTAATATAGAGAGTTCCTAAGTGGGTTCTGGAGAACATAAGGGAAATTCTGAGGTATTACAGAGACAGGAAGTGCAGGAAGCAGCTACCACCCATAGGGGTAGAGGAACGAAGGGAAAAGGTGGGATTATTAGAAACTTGGAGAAAATGTCCTGGAGCTGAAGCAGGGGTCCTGCCCAGATGGGGCTGGTGTCTCTTAGAGTCACAACAAGGCTGGTTCCAGAGTGTGGGAAAACCTGCAAACTGGAAATAGCTGCTGCTACAGGAAGAACTTTGGCTGGAATAACACCCACAGGGACCATGCAACAGACAGGAGCAGTCTCCCTCTAGCTCCTCCTTCTGAAAGAGCTTACCAAGGAGCAGCTGGCAAAGCAGAAATGTACTTTGCAGCCTCAGCCATGCACCCCAGCCAGAAGGGTGGGTTTGGAGCTGAGAAATAACAGTCTAATAACCAGCCCTGAAGGGACAGCTCAAGTAAGGGATATATAGTTGACGCAAAATAGTAATAATATCTACCACGTCCAAGCATCCACTCTGTATCATTTTACCCAATCAGTAATTAATCCTCTCAGCAACCTTATGACGTCAGTATTGTTATTCATCTATGGCAAAGGAAGAGCTGCAGTCAGGTTAAATAACCTCCCCACGCTTACCCTGTGCCTGAGGGGCAGAACGGGGATCTGGACGCAGGACTGTCTGATTGCAAGGCTCTTCCCTTCACAGGATGCAAAGTTTGCTGAAAAAGTGCACGGTGGATACATTTGGAAAGGTGAGTTTTACCTCATTTGTGGAGGGGTAAGGGATTTGGGCCTTTTAGGTAATGGAACCAATGAAAATTTTGGAAAATGTCAGTGAAATGGTGGAAACATGATTTGGAGATATTTCTTTGGAAAGAGTGAGTAAGATTGGTGGAAGAGAGAAGAGTCTGGTGCCAGTGAGCCTCATTATGAATTAATTACGATAATTTCGGTTTGGATGGCAGCAGCGAGAAAGAAAAGGGAGAGGAGAGATTTTTGGAAGAATGAACAGGAATGGCTGTACATAGATATTGTTTGAAAAGTAGGACTCAAAATCCTTAAGTTTTGGGGTCTAGAAAACTAGCAGAAGAGTAACACTGCTTTCAGAAATAGAAATTCTGTGAATTCTGGAATGTTTTTCTTTCTAGAATATGGCCTCTGCCCCCCTGCACTCTTCCCATTCCTCCAACACGCCATGATAGGATGGAGAGCAGAGGATTCCCAGCGCTCTGCTGTCTCACCCTGGTTATCATCAGTGAAGTTGATCATTGAGATTAGAGGTAACTACTCACTGTGTAGTCAGGGAACAGACTAGAGGTGAGGAACTGGATTAACTCTCAGTCTGCCGCTATTTGCTATGCATTTTACTTTAGCAGAGTGATTTCACTGTGGCTGGGAGGATTTATTGGGATAATGGATAGCAGTGGTTCTCTGACTTCAGTATTCACATCATAATCACTTGGGGGAGCTTTTAAAAATAGGAGCACCTGGACCCATTTTAAACTGTCTGATTTAATTAAGCTGAGAAAGGACCTGATATTATTTGTTTTTTGCCAAGGATGGGACTTGTATGGGGTGGGGCCTGTAAGAGGTGGAGGTCCGGGAGATAAGGTGGGGTGAGGTGGACGGTGTGGCCAGGACCTGGTACTTTTTTTAAAGTCAGCATCTGTGGTTATCTCCTATTTGAATGCTCCCTCACGTGCATTCTCTATTGACCCCAGAGTGTTTCACTAATTCAAACCTCAGGCTCAAGTGTTGTCAGCACAAGAAAACTCACCTGGAACTGGTTTGCCCCATTAAGGAAGGTGGTGTGTACCTTGCAAGATAAAGAGTCAGAAAGGAAAAGATCTCTGCTTGCCAGTAGAGACACAGCTCAGTAGGCATTTTGGATTTTCATAGCCTCAACCAATGAAAACATATTTAAAATTTCCATTGGACTTAGATTAGAAGAGCAAGAACCCGCCACTCCATCTTGCTAGTTTTATGTGGGTACCATGGGGCTCTCTGAGAGGGATAGGTTCTATGTATGACTGCTGTTCTTAGAAGGGCAGCATATTCCATTTAAGTGGTCCAAGCCCAGTAGAGCCCCAATTCACCCAGAGGGTAGGTACTGCAGTATAGTCAAAACTACCCTTGAAATACCCTTATAAACGTATGAAGATGGTGGAGCTCTGCTCACACGGTTCGACACAGCTTCTCCTCTAGTGTTGAAACAGATTGCTGCCTCTTCCCTGAGCCCTTGAGGGATGGTTGGTGTGTGTTTAAAAAGGGCCATTTGAACCTAAAAACTATAACTTTAATAAAAAATTCCTACCTAGAGGGCTGAGGAGTTCAAGTTGAGAGAGGCTGTGGCCTGGAGGCAAGGAAGCTACGTGAAGGAAGTTTTCAGAGTTGTCACAGTAGGAGGTGTGGCTTGCTCCAACCCTCTGTACCTTACCTGAAAGCTGAGGGCACAGATTAACTTTTTGTTGTTGTTGTTTCATTGTGTATGTTTTTTTTTTATCTTATATTGAAGTATAGTGGATTTACAACGTTGTGTTTCAGGCGTACAGCAAAGTGATTTAGTTATACACATACATATATCTATTCTTTTTCAGGTTTTTTTCCCAGATAGGTTATTACAGAGTATTAAGTAGAGTTCCCTGTGCTATACAGTAGGCCCTGTTGATTCTCTCTTTTATATATAGTAGTTTGGGATTACCAGATTAGCTTTTTAAGCTCATGTATCTGGGTACTGTAACTACTAGGTATAGAAATGAAGACACAAATCAGTTTGGAGAAGAATTTCATTATGGGAAGAATCATTTGTGTACCCAGTCTTAGTTAAGCTAACGTGAAGGCACAAGACTCCTCTCGCCGTAGAGGGAGGATGTAACAATCTTTTAAAAATTCCTGTGGCTTATCAGTTTGCAAAAAGAGCCCTAGAGGCTTGTGGTAAGGAAGGAATGCCAGACCCCATGCTCTTCGTTCTGAGAGTTGAAATTAGAGAAATCTGTTTTTAAGAGCGTGGCATCTGCTGGCATGAGAAGACTCCAAGGGGGAATTCCTTATGAGGTGATGCAGGCTCAAAGCAGGGTTCCAGCAAAACATGTAGGTAAGGCTGAAGAACCTCTGGACCTAGACACCAAGATGTGTTGTCACTCTTTGAGGACAGTGGCTGAATATGTGAGTGAAAATGAAAAGAGCTATACCCTTGAAAGCCAAGTGTGAGCTTTCGGTTGTATAGGGATCTGGCCCAGCAAGGGTATCTCCTGATCCTTGAGCTAGAGTCCTTGCCGCTCCCCAGGATTAGTGTTCAGTGATAGCACCTTACCTAAAAAGGTCACAGAAACAATGATGCCTAGACTGAAGAGACTTCCAGTTATGCCGTTTTAGAAGTACTGACCAATATGGGCTTAGTGAGTCCCTGGGATTCTTGGACAATTTGAAGTTGGAACCCCGAGAGAGATCTTGAATTTCTGCTAGTTAGGATACATAGATGAATAAGCAGTAAATTGGGGAACAGTGTGTAAAGCTGGTAAAGATATGAGTAATACTAGCTTTCAAGCTCCAGTTATTCATTCGTAATGAGAGTAGGGATAAAGAGTATAGGGGAATGCAATTCTTAGTAATATGTTAATATTTTTGTGTTTCAAGACAACCAGCTCTCAGGGACTATTATGCATTTGGGATCTTTTTGATCATCTTCAGGAAATTAGTGTGAATTTCTGATCCTTTCATGAGTAGTTCACTATATTTATACACCTAAAGATTTACTTGAAGACACCTCCTGAGCTACACAATAAATTAGGAAGCTATAGAGATTACTGTATGAAACCAGAGCTTTGTTGACTTTAAGAAGCATTTAGGGGCTTCCCTGGTGGCGCGGTGGTTGAGAGTCTGCCTGCCGATGCAGAGGACATGGGTTCATGCCCCGGTCCGGGAAGATCCCACATGCCGCGGAGCGGCTAGGCCCGTGAGCCATGGCCGCTGAGCCTGCGCGTCCGGAGCCTGTACTCCGCAACGAGAGAGGCTACAACAGTGAGAGGCCCACATATCGCAAAAAAAAAAAAAAAAGAAGCATTTAGAAAGTATTTAATGATTTTCTGTTCTTATAATTAGTGTGGGTTATTTTTCGTCAGATTAATACTAAGAAGTCAATACTGTCATCTATCTGAGTCTCTCAGGAAGACGTCTTGAGTAATTTTCCAATTGTAATCAACCCACAAAATGTCCTGCTCAAGAGGTTGCTGTGCATACTTATGCAGAGATTCAAAGTTGGGTATTATCTTTTTTTTTTAAATAAATTTATTTATTTATTTATTTATTTATGGCTGCGTTGGGTCTTTGTTGCTGTGCGCGGGCTTTCTCTAGTTGCGGGGGGTGGGGGCTACTCTTCCTTGTGGTGTGCGGGCTTCTCGTTGCGGTGGCTTATCTTGTTGCGGAGCACGGGCTCTAGGGCACGCGGGCTTCAGTAGTTGTGGCACGTGGGCTCTAGAGTGCAGGCTCAGTAGCTGTGGTGCATGGGCTTAGTTGCTCCAAGGCCATGTGGGATCTTCCCAGACTAGGGCTCGAACCTGTGTCCCCTGCATTGACAGGCAGGATCTTAACCACTGCGCCACCAGGGAAGCCTGGGTATTATCTTGATATGTACTGTGTACCATGATTGATGGAAATTTTTTGAGACTATGAATCAGCAATTGCTTGTAGAACAGTTAAATCATTCATTTCTTCATTCCATTATTTTAAAAGAATACTTATTTGTTGCATACCTGCTGAATGCCTGCTGTTCTATGGTGGAATCATGAGTGAGAAGTGAGAAGGGAAACTGGTACAAGGAAAGGAAAGGAGGGAGAAAGCCTGCCTAAGGGAAACAATCATAATCATCCTTGGCTGGCCTTGTATTAGAGTTGTACCTTTGTAGATGAATTTTAGTAAACAGTTGACATTTTACAATATTACGTTTTTCTATGGTAATCTCTCCATGCATTCGAAGTGTCTCTTATTTCCATTACTAAAGATTTGTAGATTTTTTCCTTATAGTTCTGTACAGTCATTATTTTTATACCTAGGTATTTTTATTGCTTATTTTGAGCAATAGAATCCCAGCCAGTTTCCCTGCTTTCAGTCTAAGTCCTCTCCACATCAACACCTACAAATTTATTCTCGTTTTAGATTGACTAAACATTTTTAAAAATTATTTTTATCTCTTTACTAAATAGGAAATTATTCACTTTTTGTTTTAATGGTTATCTTTAAAATTTTAACATGCTTACTTAACAGTGTCTAAAGTTTATTAATATTTCTAACTTCTCAATATTAAAAAAACTTAAAATGCGTATATTTAATCACTCTCCTTCCATCTTAATATTGTTACCAATATTTTATTTCACCTTGTTTTGTTACCAGAAATTAGTAATTATATATCCAAAAAAGAAACGAAATTGAGTTATTTGTAGTGAAGTGGGTAGACCTAGAGACTGTCATACAGAGTGAAGTAAGTCAGAAAGAGAAAAACAAATACCATATGCTAACACATATATATATGGAATCTAAAAAAAAAAAAGGTTCTGAAGAACCTAGGGGCAGGACAGGAATAAAGATGCAGATGTAGAGAATGGACTTGAGGACATGGGGAGGGGGAAGGATAAGCAGGGATGAAGTGAGAGAGTGACATGGACATATATACACTACCGAATGTAAAATAGATAGCTAGTGGGAAGCAGCCACACAGCACAGGGAGATCAGCTTGGTGCTTTTTTACCACCTGGAGGGGTGGGATAGGGAAGGTGGGAGGGAGATGCAAGAGGGAGGAGATATGGGGATATATGTATATGTATAGCTGATTCACTTTGTTGTACAGCAGAAACTAACACTACATTGTAAAGCAATTATACTCCAAAAAAGATGTTAAAATATATATATATATATCCATCATTGTCAATTTGATTGCATATATACAAATTTCTTTGCTCAACATTTCCTCTTGCATTCCTTTTGGAATATATTTCCTTTTACCTGAAGTTCCTGTAGATGGGATTTGTTCTTGATAGATTTTGTTTGTCTGAAAATGCCATTATTTTATTCTTGTTCTTTAATGATAGTTCAGCTGGATATAAAGTTATAGATTAATATTTATTTTCTTTCAGGACTTTGAAAGTAATCCATTGCCTTCTTGCTTCCATCATTTCTTTGGAAAAGTCTGCTTTTGATCTGATTTTCTTTTGTAGGTAGCTTGTCTTTTCTGTCTCGTAGTTTTTTTTAAAAAAAATATTTATTTAGGCTGTGCTGGGTCTTAGTTGTGGCAGGCGGGATCTTTGTAGTTGCAGCATCATAGTTGCAGCATGTGGGCTTCTTAGTTGCAGCATGTGGACTTCTTAGTTGTGACATGCAGACTCCTTAGCTGCGGCATGTGGACTCGTAGTTCCGGATTGCGAACTCTTGGTTGCAGCATGCATTCGGGATCTAGTTCCCCGACCAGGGATCAAACCCAGGACCCCTGCATTGGGGGCATGAAGTCCTACCACTGGACCACCAGGGACGAACCCTCTCTGGTAGCTTTTAATATCTTCTCTCTTCTACTCTCTGCACTTTCTCTACAATAGGTTTTAATGTGTGTTTATTTATTTATTTATTTATTTTTGTGGTACACGGGCCTCTCACTATTGTGGCCTCTCCTGCTGTGGAGCACAGGCTCCGGACACGCAGGCTCAGCGGCCATGGCTCACAGGCCTAGCTGCTCCGTGGCATGTGGGATCTTCCCGGACCGGGACACGAACCCATGTCCCCTACATCAGCAGGCGGACTCTCAACCACTGCGCCACCAGGGAAGCCCTTTACTTTGTTTTTACTACTTGGAATTTGTGCTTCTTAAAACTGAAGGTTCATATTGATCATCCATTCTGGAAAATGCACATCTTTCTCTCTAGAATTTCTATTACAAGATATATAATGGACCTTTTCATTCTACATTCCATGTCTCTTAACTTCTTTCATATTTTCCATTTCTTTATATCTTGGACAACATTTTGAGTAATTTCCTTAGGTTTATCTTCTGCTTTACTAGTTCTCTCTTTAGCTATATCTATTTTTCTATTCACCACATTCACTGAATATTTTTTAAAAGATGCAGTATATCATCATCATGATCAGACTATTATATTTAGCAATCAAAACATGTGAACATCAACAACAAAACCCTACATTAAAGCCGTTTGTTGGAATGCTTTGTACTTTCCACAGAACAAAACTAAAATACTTAAACTCAAAATGGATTAAAGATCTAAAGGTAAGGCCAGACACTATCAAACTCTTAGAGGAAAACATAGGCAGAACACTCTATGACATACATCACAGCAAGATCCTTTTGGACCCACCTCCTAGAGAAATGGAAATAAAAACAAAAGTAAACAAATGGGACCTAATGAAACTTAAAAGCTTTTGCACAGCAAAGGAAGCCATAAATAAGACAAAAAGACAACCCTCAGAATGGGAGAAAATATTTGCAAATGAAGCAACTGACAAAAGATTAATCTCCAAAATAATAAAAGCAGCTCATGCAGCTCAATATCAAAAAAACAAACAAACCAATCCAAAAATGGGCAGAAGACCTAAATAGACATTTCTCCAAAGAAGATATACAGATTGCCAACAAACACATGAGAGAATGCTCAACATCACTAATCATTAGAGAAATACAAATCAAAACTACAGTTGGTATCACCTCACACTGGTCAAAATGGCCATCATTAAAAAATCTACAAACAGTAAATGCTGGAGAGGGTGTGGAGAAAAGGGAACCCTCTTGCACTGCTGGTGGGAATGAAAATTGATACAGCCACTATGGAGAACAGTATGGAGGTTCCTTAAAAAACTAAAAATAGAACTACCATACGACCCAGCAATCCCACCTCTGGGCATATACCCTAAGAAAACTATAATTCAAAAAGAGACATGTACCACAATGTTCATTGTAGCTCTATTTACAATAGCCAGCACATGGAAGCAACCTAAGTGTCCATCATCGGATGAATGGATAAAGAAGATGTGGCACATATATACAATGGAGTATTACTCAGCCATAAAAAGAAACGAAATTGAGTTATTTGTAGTGAGGTGGATGGACCTAGAGTGTGTCATACAGAGTGAAGTAAGTCAGAAAGAGAAAAACAAATACCGTATGGTAACACATATATATGGAATCTAAGGAAAAAAAAAAAAGGTCATGAAGCACCTAGGGATAAGATGGGTATAAAGACACAGACCTACTAGAGAATGGACTTGAGGATTTGGGGAGGGGGAAGAGTAAGCTGTGACAAAGTGAGAGAGTGGCATGGATATATATACACTACCAAATGTAAAATAGATAGCTAGTGGGAAGCAGCTGCATGGCACAGGGAGATCAGCTCAGTGTTTTGTGACCACCTAGAGGGGTGGGATAGGGAGGGTGGGAGGGAGGCGCAAGAGGGAGGGGATATGGGGCTATTTGTATACATATAACTGATTCACTTTGTTATACAGCAGAAACTAACACAACATTGGAAAGCAATTATACTCCAATAAAGATGTTTTAAAAAAACAACTAAAATACTTGTTATACAGTTAGTCACAAATACGGACCCTCTTTTTTTTCTTTTTTTCCTTGTAGCAGTTAGGGTCTGCCACTATGATTGGCTGAGTTTACACACCTGTTGTAACCTATAGCTTTTTTGTCCCTTCTCTGGCTTTCCTTTGCTGCTAAGGTTTTTTTTTTTTTTTTTTTCTTAACTGTAATTAAAATCTTCTACACTTCCATAACTACCTGTGTTGCTGGAAGACCCATAACCATATTAGTTTTGTGGTTTGGCAAAGTATTGGCCTTCACCACCATAAGGACCAGAACTTCTGCCTCCAAAGTTTCCTTCCTTTATGGGTCCAGAATTTGAAGATTGATTGTTGTAACTGTCAAAGTCATTGTAGCTTCCATCATTTCCAAAACTACTTGCATTCTTACCAAATCCACTATTGCCGTCAAATTCATCACCAACATGGCTGCCAGCAAAGCTATCACAACACTGAAGTTTCCTCCATGACCAAAGTTGCCATTCCCTCTAAAACAACCTCCTGCCAAAATTTTTAGAACATTTTGAATTGAATGAGGCACTATCCGTCTCTTGCTTATCCAGGACTCTCCTTACTTCACAGTTATGGTTATTCACAAGATGGCATTTCTGAATGACAGTCTTATCCATGGAGTTATGGTCATCTAAAGTTATAAAAGCAAAGGCTCTCTTCTTGTCACTTCCCTAGACTGTAATGATTTCAGTCATTTCATTCTTCCTATACTGCTCAGATTAATCTCCTACACGATATTCTTCAATGTTGTTTTCATTGCTACTGACAAAGGTCTTTTTCATAGGTAAGTGGGCACCTAGTCTTTGAAAACCTTCTCTGGAGACAGCCTTCTTTGGTTCACAGCTCTTCCATCCACCTGTGTGGCCTTGCATTCATGATGCATCTGCTTGCACCACAGTGGCACATGTCAAAACCCAAAGCTTATGAAGTGCTTGGTGTTTGAATCTTCCATTACCACACAGTCTGTGGGTGTTCCCCATGGCTCCTCAGTCTCTCACAGTTGTTTTTTTTTTTAAGTTCAAACCTTTAACAAAGGGCTTACGTGGCTCTTTGGGAGACTGAATTAGACATGATGGCAGTAGAAGGAAGGCTTTAACAATACTCCCTCAGCTGTGGCCACAGGTAGAAAATCACTTAGTTTGTAATATCAGTGATTATATTTTTAATTTCTAGATGTTCTTTTTAATTCTTTTCAATTATCTTTTAACTAAATCTTTTTCCTTTAAGTATTATTATTTTATTATTATTCATTTTGTATTTTCTTTTATCATCCTTAAACAGATTTGTTTTGTAGTCTGTGTATAATAATTTTATTATCTAATATTCTTGAGTATCTAAGTCTGTGGTTTGTTTTTTCTGTTACTCTCAATCTTGTAGTCTTATTCTGTGGCATGTTTTGTAGTTTTAGATTATAAACTCAGGTTTGGTGAAGTTTTACCTAGGAGAATCCTCTACAAGCCTGGTTGAAAGTGTGACCCGCTGAAAGGTTTTGTTCTTGCATCTGCTGGGCACCTCAATCTAGAATTTTTTTTAGGTTAATTTCTTGGGTAGGCAATTCCTGGAACAAGTTATGTAAATTCTAACTTCAAACTAAGATGAGGAGAGACTGGTAGTTGTAAATGGTCAGAGCTATAAATTTAATTAATTCATTAACTAATTTATATTTCCCTACCCTAATCTCATTTCATAGCAAACAGAGTTCGCAGTTGACTCCTTGTGCCTAGTGGTCAGGTTTTTCCTTTACTGATTGTATAGCCCTTTTTGAAGGTTCTGACTTTACATGGGAAAGGATTGGATGTTGTGTCCTAATTCCAATTCCTCACTTCAAGAAGACTCCAAACCTTGTTTCCTGCACTGACATGGCCAATCTTCTAGAGGCAGAGATTAGTAGACTTCCACTCGGGCACCAGAACTTGAGTTTTCAGTTTGCTCTTTATTTTTGGGCTTTGGAGCTTTCCTGTATTTGAGTGTCGGGGTGGGAAAATTCACTTACACATTTCGAAGGATGCTTACTTTACCTTCTGTTGAATTTCTAGACATTTTGCAGCAAAAGGCTTCTTTGGGGGATATTTTGTCTGCTATATTACCAGAAAGAGAATTCTGATTTATATCATCTGCCTTTTCAATGCTGTTTCCCCAACACTGGGGAAAATACCATTTGATAGATGGTAAATTGTGCCAGATTTTGTTGAATAATAATTGTTGACTTAAGGAATAAAGCTCAATAATATTCATTTGTTATTTACTTATTTTTTAACATCTTTGTTGGACTATAATTGCTTTACAATGTTGTATTAGTTTCTGCTGTATAACAAAGTGAATCAGTTATATGTATACATATGTCCCCATATCCCCTCCCTCTTGTGCCTCCCTCCCACCCTCCCTATCCCACCCTTCTAGGTGGTCACAAAGCACTGAGCTGATCTCCCTGTGCCATGCAGCTGCTTCCCACTAGCTATCTATTTTACATTTGGTAGTGTATATATGTCAGTGCTACGCTTTCACTTCATCCGAGCTTACACTTCCCCTGCCCTGTGTCCTCAAGTCCATTCTCTACCTCTGCGTCTTTATTTCTGTCCTGCTTCTAGGTTCATCAGAACCTTTTTTTTTTCTTTTTTTAGATTCCATATATATGTTACCATATGGTATTTGTTTTTCTCTTTCTGACTGACTTCACTCTGTATGACAGACTCTAGGTTCATCCACCTCACTACAAATTACTCAATTTCATTTCTTTTTATGGCTGAGTAATATTCCTTGTATATATGTGCCACATCTTCTTTATCCATTCATCTGTCGATGAACACTTAGGTTGCTTCCATGTCCTGGCTGTTGTAAATAGAGCTACAATGAACATTGTGGTAAATGTCTCTTTTTGAATTATGGTTTTCTCAGGGTATATGCCCAGTAGTGGGATTGCTGGGTCGTATGGTAGTTCTATTTTTAGTTTTTTAAGGAACTTCCATACTGTTCTCCATAGTGGCTGTATCAATTTTCATTCCCACCAGCACTGCAAGAGGGTTCCCTTTTCTCCACACCCTCTCTAGCATTTACTGTTTGCAGGTTTTTTGATGATGGCCATTCTGAACAGTGTGAAGTGATACCTCATGGTGGTGTTGATTTGCATTTCTCTAATGATTAGTGATGTTGAGTGCTCTTTCATATGTTTGCTGGCCATCTGTATACCTTCTTTGGAGAAATGTCTATTTAGCTCTTCTGCCCATTTTTGGATTGGGTTTTTTTTTGATATTGAGCTGCATGAGCTGCTTGTAAATTTTGGAGATTAATCCTTTGTCAGTTGCTTCATTTGCAAATATTTTCTCCCGTTCTGAGTGTTGTCTTTTCATCTTGTTAAGGTTTCCTTTGCTGTGCAAAAGCTTTTAAGTTTCATTAGGTCCCATTTGTTTAGTTTTTTTTTTTAAATTTCCATTTCTCTAGGAGATGGGTCCAAAAGGATCTTGCTGTGACGTATGTCATAGAGTGTTCTGCCTCTGTTTTCCTCTAAGAGTTTTATAGTGTCTGGCCTTACATTTAGGTCTTTAATCCATTTTGAGTTTATTTTTGTGTATGGTGTTAGAGAGTATTCTAATTGCATTCTTTTCCATGTAGCGGTCCAGTTGTCCCAGCACCATTTATTGAAGAGGCTGTCTCTTCTCCATTGTATATTCTTGCCACCTTTAGCACAGATATGTTGACCATATATGCATGGGTTTATCTCTGGGCTTTCTGTCCTGTTCCATTGATCTATATTTCAGGGTTTTTTTTTTTTGCCAGTACCATACTATCTTGATTACTGTAGCTTTGTAATATAGTCTGAGTCAGGGAGCCTGATTCCTCCAGCTCCGTTTTTCATTCTCAAGATTGCATTGACTATTCGGGGTCTTTTTTGTTTCCATACAAACTGTGAAATTTTTTGTTCTAGTTCTCTGAAAAATGCCATTAGTAGTTTGATAGGGCTTGCATTGAATCTGTAAATTGCTTTGGGTAGTAGAGTCATTTTCACAATGTTGATTCTTCCAGTCCAAGAACATGGTATATCTCTCCATCTGTTTTTATCGTCTTTAATTGCACTCATCAGTGTCTTATAGTTTACTGCATACAGTACTTTTATCTCCTTAGGTAGGTTTATTCCTAGGAATTTTATTCTTTTTGCTGCAGTGGTTAATGGGAGTGTTTCCTTAATTTGTCTTTCAGACTTTTCATCATTAGTGTATAGGAATGCAAGAGATTTCTATGCATTAATTTTGTATCCTGCAACTTTAACAGATTCATTGATTAGTAGTTTTCTGGTAACATTTTTAGGATTCTCTATGTATAGTTTCATGTCATCTGCAAACAGTGACAGCTTTACTTCCTCTTTTCTGATTTAGATTCCTTTTATTTCTTTTTCTTCTCTGATTGCTGTGGCTAAAACTTCCAAAACTATGTTGAATAATAGCTGTGAGAGTGGGCAACCTTGTCTTGTTCCTGATCTTAGAGGAAATGGTTTCAGTTTTTCACCATTGAGAACGATGTTGGCTGTGGGTTTGTCATATATGGCCTTTATTATGTTGAGGTAGGTTCCTTCTCTGCCTACTTTCTGGAGATTTTTTTATCATAAATGGGTGTTGAATTTTGTTGAGAGCTTTTTCTGCATCTATTGAGATTATCATATGGTTTTTATCCTTCAATTTTTTAATATGGTGTATCACATTGATTGATTTGCATATATTGAAGAATCCTCGCATTCCTGCGATAAACCCCACTTGATCATGGTGTATGATCTTTTTATTGTGCTGTTGGATTCTGTTTGCTAGTATTTTGTTGAGGATTTTTACGTCTATGTTCCTCAGTGATATTGGCCTGTAGCTTTCTTTTTTGTGACATCTTTGTCTGGTTTTGGTGATTGTGGCCTCATAGAATGAGATTAGGAGTGTTCCTCCCTCTGCTATATTTTGGAAGAGTTTGAGAAGGGTAGGTGTTAGCTCTTCTCTAAATGTTTGATAGAACTCACCTCTGAAGTCATCTGCTCCTGGGCTTTTGTTTGTTGGAAGATTTTTAATCACAGTTTCAATTTCAGTGCTTGTGATTCATCTATTCATATTTTCTATTTCTTCCTGGTTCAGCACTGGAAGATTATGCTTTTCTGAGAATTTGTCCATTTCTTCCAGGTTGTTCATTTTATTGGCTAGTAGTTTATTGCTAGTAGTAACCTCTCATGATCCTGTTTATTTCTGCAGTGGCAGTTGTTACTTCTCCTTTTTCATTTCTAAACCTGTTGATTTGAGTCTTCTCCCTTTTTTTCTTGGTGAGTCTGGCCAATGGTTTATCAACTCTGTTTACCTTCTCAAAGGACCAGCTTTTAGTTTTATGGATCTTTGCTATTGTTTACTTCATTTCTTTTTCATTTATTTCTGATCTGATCTTTATGATTTCTTTCCTTCTGCTGACTTTGCATGTGTTTTTGTTCCTTCTCTAATTGCTTTAGGTGTAAGGTTCAGTTGTTTATTTGAGATTTTTCTTGTTTCTTGAGGTAGGATTGTCTTGCTGTAAACTTTCCTCTTAGAACTGCTTTTGATAGGTTTTGGGCCATTGTCATTTGTTTATAGGTGTTTTTGATTTCCTCTTTGATTTCTTCAGTGATCTCTTGGTTATTTTGTAGCGTATTGTTTAGCCCTCATGTGTTTGTATTTTTTACAGAGTTTTTTCCTGTAGTTCATACCTAGTCTCATAGTGTTGTGGTTGTAAAAGATACTTGATACAATTTCAATTTTCTTAAATTTACTGAGGCTTGATTTGTGACCCAAGATATGATCTATCTTGGAGAATGCTCCATGAGCACTTGAGAAGAAAATGTATTCTGTTGTTTTTGGATGGAATGTCCTATAAATATCAGTTAAGTCCATCTTGTCTAATGTGTCATTTTAAACTTCTGTTTTCTTATTTATTTTCATTCTGGGTGATCTGTCCATTGATGTAAGTGGGGTGTTAAAGCCCCCTACTATGATTGTGTGTTACTGTTGATTTCCCCTTTTATGGCTGTTAGCATTTGCCTTATGTATTGTGTTGCTCCTATGTTGGGTGCATAAATATTTACAATTGTTATGTCTTCTTGGATTGATCCCTTGATCATTATGTAGTGTGCTTCTTTGTCTCTTATAATATTCTTTAAAGTCTATTTTGTCTGATATGAGAATTGCTACTCCAGCTTTCTTTTGATTTCCATTTGCATGGGATATCTTTTTCCATCCCCTCACTTTCAGTCTGTATGTGTCCCTAGGTCTGAAGTCAGTCTCTTGTAGACAGCATATATATGGGTCTTGTTTTTGTATCCATTCAGCCAGTCTATATCTTTTGGTTGGAGCATTTAATCCATTTACATTTAAGGTAATTATTGATATGTATGTTACTATTACCATTTTCTTAATTCTTTTGTGTTTGTTATTGTAGGTCTTTTCCTTCTCTTGTGTTTCCTGCCTAGAGAAGTTCCTTTAGCATTTGTTGTAAGGCTGGTTTGGTGGTGCTGAATTCTCTTAGCTTTTGCTTGTCTGTAGAGGTTTTAGTTTCTCTGTTGATGAGTGAGATCCTTGCTAGGTAGAGTAACATTGGTTGTACATCTTTCCCTTTCATCACTTTAAATATGTCCTGCCACTCCTTTCTGGCTTGCGGAGTTTCTGCTGAAAGATCTGCTGTTAACCTTATGGGGATTCCCTTGTATGTTATTTGTTCCTTTTCCCTTGCTGCTTTTAATATTTTTTCTTCGTATTTAATTTTTGATAGTTTGATTAATATGTGTCTTGGCATGTTTCTCCCTGGATTTATCCTGTATGGGACTCTCTGCGCTTCCTGGACTTGATTGACTATTTCCTTTCCCATGTTAGGGAAGTTTTCAACTATAATCTCTTCAAATATTTTCTCAGACCCTTTCTTTTTCTCTTCTTCTTCTGGGACCCCCTCTTATTCGAATGTTGATGTGTTTAATGTTGTCCCAGAGGTCTCTGAGACTGTCCTCAATTCTTTCCATTCTTTTTTCTTTATTCTGCTCTGTGGTAGTTACTTCCACTATTTTATCTTCCAGGTCACTTATCCATTCTTCTGCCTCAGTTATTCTGCTATTGATTCCTTCTAGAGAATTTTTAATTTCATTTATGGTGTTGTTCATTTATTGCATTTGTTTGCTCTTTAGTTCTTCTAGGTCCTTGTTAAATGTTTCTTGCATTCTCTGTATTCAATTTCCAAGATTTTGGATCATCTTTACTATCATTATTCTGAATTCCTTTTCAGGTAGACTGCCTATTTCCTCTTCATTTGTTTGGTCTGGTGGGGTTTTACCTTGCTTCTTCATCTGCTGCATACTTCTCTGTCTTCTCATTTTGTTTAACTTACTGTGTTTGGGCTCTCCTTTTCACGGGCTGCTTGTTTGTAGTTCCTGTTGTTTTTGATGTCTGCCCCCAGTGGGTGAGGTTGGTTCAGTGGCTTGTGTAGGCTTCCTGGTGGAAGGGACTGGTGCCTGTGTTCTGGTGCGCAGGCCCGTGTCCGGTGCTGTGTTTTGGGGTGTCTTTGTCTTAGTATGATTTCAGGCAGCCTCTCTGCTAATGGGCGGAGTTGTGTTCCTGTCTTGCTAGTTGTTTGGCATGGGGCATCCAGCATTGGAGCTTGCTGGCCATTTGGTGGAGCTGCATCTCAGTGTTGAGATGGAAATCTCTGGGAGAGCTCTCACTGATTGATATTACGAAGGGCCAGGAAGTCTCTGGTGGTCCAATGTCCTGGACACGGCTCTCCCACCTTGGAGGCTCAGGCCTGACACCCAGCCAGAGCACCAATACCCTGTCAGCCACATGGCTCAGAAGAAAAGGAAGAGAAAAAAAGAAAAGAAAGAATGAAATAAAATAATAATAAAACATAATAAAATTAAAAATAATAAAATTAAAATAATAGAATTTAAAAATTAAAAAAAAGGAAAAGAGCAACCAAACCAATAAACAAATCCACCAATGATAACAAGCACTAAAAACTAAACTAAGATAAACATAAAAATCAGAAACCAATCAGTTGCAGACAGCAAAGCCCAAGTCTGTAGTTGCTCCCAAAGTCCACCGCCTCAATTTTGGGAACATTTGTTGTCTCTTCAGGTATTCCACAGATGCAGGGTACCTCAGGTTGTTTGTGGGGATTTAATCCGCTGCTCCTGAGCTTGCTAGGAGAGATTTCCCTTTCTTTTCTTTGTTTGCACAGCTCCTGGGGCTCTCTTGGCCCCACCTCTGCATGTAGGTTGCCCTCAGGCATCTTTTCCGTGCCCAGACAGGAGGGTGTTAAAGCAGAGGTTGATTAGGGCTATTTTGCTCTCTCAGGCCAGGAAGAGGGAGGGGTACAGTAGTCATAACTGGAATGCAGGGCGAGCCTGTGGTGGCAGAAGCCAGCATGACATTGCAACAGCCTGAGTAGCGCTGTGTATTCTCCCAGGGAAGTTGTCCCTGGATCTCGTGACCCTGGCAGTGACATGCTGCACAAGCTCCCAGGAAGGGGGGTGTGGGTAGTGACCTGTGCTTGCACACAGGCTTCTTGGTGGCAGCGGCAGCAGTGTTAGCATTTCATGCTCGTCTCTGGGGTCCAAGCTGATAGCCATGGCTTGCGCCTCTCTCTGGAGCTTGCTTAGGTGGTGCTCTGCCTTCTGTGGGCACATGGGGGAAGGAATCCCCTCTCCTCACACACCCCGAAACAATGGTCTCTTGCCTCTTAGGCAGCTCCAGAATTTTTCCCGGACTCCCTCCCAGCTAGGTGTGGCACACTTGCCCCCTTCAGGCTGTGTTCACACAGCCAACCCCAGTCCTCCCCCTGGGATCTGACCTCCAAGGCCTGAGCCTCAGCTCCCAGTCCCCACCTGCCCCGGTGGGTGAGCAGACAAGCCTCCCAGGCTGTTGAGTGCTGGTCGGCACCGATGCTCTGTGCGGGAATCTCTCCGCTTTGCCCTTTGCACCCCTGTTGCTGTGCTCTCCTCCTTGGCTCTGAAGCTTTCCCCCCTGGCTCACCCCCCCCACCCCGTCTCCACCAGTGCAGGGGCTTCCTGGTGTGTGGAAACTTTTCCTCCTTCACAGCTCCTCCCACAGATGCAGGTCCCATCCCTGTTCTTTTGTCTCTGTTTATTCTTTTTTCTTTTGCCCTACCCTGGTATGTGGGGATTTTCTTGCCTTTTGGGAAGTCTGAGGTCTTCTGGCAGCATTCAGTAGGTGTTCTGTAGGAGTTGTTCCACATGTAGATGTATTTTTGATGTATTTGTGGGGTGGAAGGTGATCTCCATGTCTTATTCCTCCACCATCTTGAAGGTCCCCCCAGTTCATGCATTTTAAAAGAAAAGTTCCTAACGTAGTTTCTTCATCCCCAGGCAGCATTGGTAAGGGTGAGAATTTTAAGCCCCATTCTGGAACAATGAAAGAAAAATGACATTTCGGGGTGAGTTGTTCCCCTCATGGTTGTCTATATAATCTACCTAGGGATCTGATTCTGCTATAGTTGTACAAGGAAAAATGCTTACATGTCCAAGAAATATGAAAATTGCTTTTGGACATCATTTCACTTATTGCTCCAAAAGAATGAATCACATTCTAGGCAGGATTACATTCCCTAGATTTTATTTACTTATTTATTTTAAGGACCGCCTTCTCCATGATCTCACATTGCTTAGCAGTTTTCTCACAAATTAAAATGCATATCTGGGGGCAGGTTTTTTTTTTTCATCATGAATAAACATGAGTGTAAATCTATTCCATACGCTTTTAGAATAATTGTAATAAAAATTCTCCACCCTCTCCCCTAGCCCATTGCTTAACATTCTATCTAGACAAAGATTCTCACTTGCTCTCCTACACTCCTCATATATTCATGTAAGGACTTATCCTTGGTTCCTTTACATTCTAAAGAGAATTTCCTTTTGCTGATTTGGCCACCATCAGAAGCAATCCCAACCACAAGGCTCGACTAAATGAGTTGTAGATTAGAAATCAATTGGAGGTCAGTGCCAACAATATGTACTGCTCCAGCCCTGCTGGACTGTTTCTAGACCGGAAGGTACAGCAGAGATCACCTGTTGCTCCTAGAAACATTATCTAATAATCTAGGATTATACAAATCTTCCCAGTTTGCTTTATGGAGAGAAAGACCATCCATACTTCATGTTAAACAAGGTAAAATATTATTATTGCTAATAGATGCTAATATCATATTTATAAGCATTTTGTGCCTTCAAAATATTTTGAAATACATTCTTACATTTGAATACAATTCTGAATTTTTTTTTCTTGGGCAATGTTGTTAAGAAAATTTTAACTGTCTCCCTTCTTTAGGGTAAAAGGGCAAGACTATTATGAAAAATATTTTTAAAAACTATTGACATGTTACTCAACTTGAGTAATCACGTATTAGATAGGAATTTGGCAAATACTCTTTTTTTTAATATAAATTTATTTATTTATGTATTTTTGGCTGCATTGGGTCTTTGTTGCTGCGTGCGGACTTTCTCTAGTTGTGGAGAGTGGAGGCTACTCTTCATTGCGGTGCATGGCTTCTTATGGTGGTGGCTTCTCTTGTTGCAGAGTGCAGGCTCAGGTACGCAGGCTTCAGTAGTTGTGGCACGCAAGCTCAGTAGTTGTGACTCGTGAGCTCTAGAATGCAGGCTCAGTAGCTGTGGCGCACAGGCTTAGTTGCTCCGTGGCATGTGGGATCTTCCTGGACCAGGGCTTGAACCCATGTCCCCTGCATTGGCAGGCAGATTCTTAACCACTGCGCCACCAGGGAAGCCCGGAAAATACTCTTGAATAAATCATAATTCATACAATGTTGGAATTGATACATAATATTTCTGAACCCTCTTCAGTTGTGGAGTCAATCTCCATATGACAGAGTAAATAGACTTCTTATGACCAGAAATCTTAGATTTTCTAGAAGAATCTCAAAACCACTTTATTTTAAATATAAGTGCCCTGTTAAATGTACAAGTACAAGTCACTTTCTGGCAGAGCTCTTTTACATGTGACTGTACATATGATTTGCTGTCTGGATTGCACATAAATGAAGTCAGAAGTCCTTTGGCAGTCCACACGTCTGCTGGAAAATATGGTCATGGAACCAACTAAGCAGTTTTCACTAGCCCATTGGACAGAATACTTCTCCTTGAGTTTTTTTTTTTTTTTTTTTTTTGCTGTACGCGGGTCTCTCACTGTTGTGGCGTCTCCCATTGCGGAGCACAGGCTCCGGACGTGCAGGCTCAGCGACCATGGCTCACGGGCCCAGCCGCTCCGCGGCATGTGGGATCTTCCCGGACCAGGGCACGAACCCATGTCCCCTGCATCGGCAGGCGGACTCTCAACCACTGTGCCACCAGGGAAGCCCTTCTCCTTGAGTTTTAATCAGAGAGAGCTCTGGTGTACTGGAGAGATCACTGGAGTGAGACTTAGAAAACAAATATTTGAGTCCAGGCTCTCCCTCCTATAAGCCCTTTTATGATCTTGGGCAAATTACTAAATTTCTCTGAAACTTACCTCATCTAAAAAAAGAGGATAATCATATCTATATCTAAGGGTGGTCCTAAGGACTAGATCTAACCCTGCATGTGAAAGTGCTTGTAAAGTAAAAAGTAAACTACACACATCCCGTGTAGCCTCCCAGAAGGGTCTGGGAAAGGGCATGTCTGTCTTAGTTACTGCTGCATTTCCAGCATGGAGCACAGCAGTTGACTCACAGGAGATGCTCAGTACACACTGATGGAATGAAAAATAACTGTTCTTGCCTGAAGATGATTCAGAGTGTCTTGCTTACATCACAGTCCAAGCCATGCAATTTCTTTTGTTTTCCCATGAATAAAATGCAGAGGTGGGAATAAATTATGTGCGTCGTTCCTTCCAAATGTGACATTCTGTGATTCCATGAATCCTGGAGGGATTCTCACTGCTCTCTTGAAGTCCCATCTCCATATGACAGAACAACATAATTTTCAGAAACTGTTTAATTATATGTCTATAATATCCAAACCAGAGGGATCCTCTTGAGCCAATCAGTCAGTTCAGAAAAAATAAAGGAAAATCACCAGTGAATAGCCAGAGACATACAGTGTTACTAAACACTGTAGAGGAGGACAGTTTCTGATCTGTGAATCATGATTCTAATAAAATCTCCAAGGACTGGTGTAGATACTTTAAAAAACACAAGTGCTTATTATTTCACGAGAGTTGTTGAGAAGATAAGGCATTGTTTATAGTTATAAAAATATATAAGAAAATTAAACCCCTACTCCTTTCTTCTTCTAGTCATACTCTTAGGCTGGGAATATTTGTCTTGATTAAGCACAGCTCCACAGTGACAACTCAGAGTTCAAGGCCTTTCATGAAGTCTTCATTACTATTGGAGAATAATGATCAAGGGGCAGATACCAAGTTATGTGGGCGGGTAGGCATTTGGAGACTCCAGTTCAGATTTCATTTTCTGTATTTCCTGCTATTTGTTCGGCTGGTGTGCAACCGCCACCTGCAACATGAAGCCCCTGAACATCTACAGATGGGTTTGCCAAACTCCCTAGCCTCTGCCCAAGTAAGCAGTGTGAGCAAGCCGGCTGAGTGGATGCTGGATGCATCTTCATCATTGAAGTATTTGAATTGGGTTTACAGGCAGTAATGTGATTCCTCTCATGTGTGGAACTTAGGAAAGCCGGCAATGCTATTAAGATAGGATTGCGTGCACTACCTGGGGAAATCCAGAGCCTGTGATTCAGTTACAGGGGCTTTCACAGGGTTAGTCAGTACTCGGAAATGACAAAATCAAGTTGAGTCCAAAAACAGTCTAAATGGTAAATTGGTCTGGTTGATCAGATTTTACTCATGCTGTATTATCTAGAACTGGATCATAGGATGAAGGAACAGATGAAGAGTTCTTTTGTTCATCCAAGTGGTTCTCATCTGCTCTTTATACTTCTTTGGGTAGCCTAAACAGAAATCCAGTTTGGCCCATGAAAAATTGTCAAGTGAAAGAAGACAGGCTTTCTGTTTCCTTCCTTTAGCCAGTTGTCATCTGCCCCAAGTTCTCCAGCCCACTGAGGTGACCCTTCATTTTGTCTATCACCCAGCATCTTTCTTCCTCCACTCTACCCCACCTTGCATCCAGCACACGCTGGCCCTTTCCCATCTTCGTTGGCACATGTTGGACAACTCTCTGAATTCCTTCACTCCACTAAAATACCACCCACATGAGTCTAGGCAGTGTGTGTGTGTGTGTGTGTGTGTGTGTGTGTGTGTGTGCGCGCGTGCAGTGAACAACCTGTAGCTGGTAACCCACCCAGGCTCTCCACTGGAAAGTCTCGCCATATCTGCTTGAAACTCAGACTTTCTCCATTTTGCAGCGACCCCTCTTGACTATTACCCCTCTTCTGTCCTGAAAAACTCAAAATCACTCAACTATTTTAGGCAGAGCTAGAACGTTCTCACTCCTCCAGCTCCAGGCCATATCTTGGGCTTTTTGTCCCTGAGGGTTGTGAAACTGAGGAGTTCCTAAGAAGAATTCAGCCTCCAACTTCTGAAAACACACTGCCATTTTACTAAGAGGACTTGAAGTGTTAGATCTTTGGTTCTCACCCGGGAGCGGTTTCACTATCACCCGTCGCTCCCACCACCCCACCTGGGACATCTGGCAATGTCTGGAGACACTTCTGGTTGTCACACTAGGGAGCACGGTCCTGGCATCCAGTGATTAGAGACGAGGGTTGCTTCTAAAGGTCCTACCATGTGCAGGACAGCCCTGTCACACAAAAGCTTAGATAAAAAGGGAATTGCATTGACAGTGTCTGGGCAAAGAATATTTCGGGGAAATGCCCTTTGAAAAACACACACAGACACATGTGTTGTGTCACCACCTCTTCTTCAAATCGTGCAAGTGTGGGAGTTTCTAGGAATGAATCCTAGAGGGGCCAGGAGCAGCCTGACTAGGGGGCTGGTCACCTTGGGGTGCTGGACGTACAGTCAGCACCTTGTTTAGTCAGGTCACTCCAAAATATAGCTCATCAAGGAAGAGAAAATGGGGGGAGGAGTGGATTTCCCTTGCTGTGGGAGAGTTTATTTCCATTTTCTGAGCTTTTGCTGCTTGTATGTAAGTGGCATATACCATCAGGATGCACAGATCTCAATAAAGGGGTGAGGGATCTTGTATGTTTTTAATCAAGCTGAGAAAAGAAACATTTAGCTGAGAGCAAGCACTTATTTGGAAAATAATATGGAGAAGTTGATGGGGATGCGTCTAGCTGCTGTGGAGAGACACTGAACTTATAAACGCTGCCAAAGCATGCTGGTGCCAAGAGGGGGCAAGCACTTAGGAGGCAACCACAGGAGAACACAGGCGAAAACCTGGGGTAATTTTTCAATCTAGAATATGTCTTACCTGTGAATTGTAGTTATCAGTGAGGTAAGTCAATTGCCTTCCCTGAAAATCTTTACATACTTGAAAGACGCCTCTTAATCAAGTCGTGTTAAGGGTGGTCCTGAGAAAAGACGGTTTCCGTAACCTGAAGGGATTTCTTTTCACCAGAGGGTTTGACAAGACTATCGCGAGTTTAGAATAACAAAGTCAACACCGGAAAATTCGCTTTATTATATTTTGATTTCACAGAAGATGTAGACTTGTAAATAACAATAGTTCTTTGTAACAATCTGCGTGACACTTTTATTAGCTTGTGGAAGTGGGAGGTTTGGTTAAACAAGAAATCCATGTGAACCTCAGGAAAAAAAAAACTAGAGCTGGAACAACTACAATTTAGAAAAATAACGATCATGTTGGGCTTTGCAAACCACCTGTCACCTTGCTGATCCCCAGAAAAATGTAAAGAACATTCTCATGGATGAGTGAAAATTTTCTCTGCCTAGGTAAGGATAAGGTCAAAATCAGCACACCTTAGCTGTCAGCTTACACCCACAGACCGCTTTGCAGGTCAGCACAGACCTGACAAAAGCAACTTACCAGCTTTGGAACTGGGAGGTCTATTTGTTGAGAGTACAACTCTTGCTCTTAAGATAAGGAACTCAGGTTGAAGTACAGTAAATAGACAAAAGAATGGTTCTGGTCCATTGGACACCTCTCTGAGCCTTTATTTTGAGAGTGGGCAAGAGGGGAGATGAATGTTCTTTAACTGAGCGAGACAACACCAGCCCCAGGCCAGCCTTTAATAAGTGAGAAGTAATAACAATATCCTGGCCTGAAAATACTGTCAAGCCCAAGCGCATGCACGGTCATGTTGGCTGCCTCTGAGAGAGAGGCCCGCTGTAGGTCTCAGAGAGTCAATGTAAGATTCTTTAATAAGTTAATAAGGCCGAGAAGTGCCAATGTGAAGTTGGATTTTCTGACTTTAAAGCTGCCTTTCTTTGAAAAAGAAACGTGATACCTGATGTTTTCAAGCATCATGATAACTCCTATAAAAAGGCAAATCGTGTGACAATTGAAAACATCTCTTGAAATTAACCTTGGCAGCCTGGAGCAGAGCTAGACAACAGGTATGGACAGCCGAGCAACGGCCCGAGGCCCTAAGGCTCAGGGGCCTCCAGATGCCTTGGAAGTAGGTGCTGGGAGGGGACAGGGAAGCAACAGAGAAGGAAGGGTGGAGGTTACCCACAAGAGCTGAAAAAGCCACTCTCCACCATCACCAAACTCAGCTGGTCTCTTGGCAACAGCTACCTGGCTCTTTCCCTCTCACTCCCCCTCCCATGATCAGGCCACGTGCAGATTAACTTGCCATTTGGTGGATCCTTCTGGGATGCCCATTTCAATCTAGTGACACCCATAAAAGGCAGAGCAGATAAGCAGTGTTCTACGCCTGGGGTTGCCCTATGCGTCTCCCACTCCCATCCTGAAGTAACTGTGGTCCAATAACAGGCCAGGGCCCCCATCCTTGAGGGGCACAGAGCCAGAGCCCAGTGTGGTCATGGCACTGGGGGTGTTTGTGCTTGAGTTTAAGCCATTTGAGGGGATAAACTGGTCTCTTTAAGGCAGGGTGTTAATGCTTTCAGAGCATGAGGCACTGTCCAGGACGCTGTAACTAGAACGCACATTGAAAAGGGTGTTCAGTCGGCACCACAGACCAATTGACAGAGGCAAATCTATTGAAGAAAAAAACCCATTTGCTAAGTCTGAGAATCATGTGCAATTATATCTTTATTTAAGAAAACTACAGTGAACTAGTGAAGATCTCCTGCTGTGTGGAACGTCTTCAGAAATGGCAGAAAAATCAATAGGCATCATCTTGAGCTTAGAAAACTTCCACTTATAATAAGATATTTACCGGGAGGGAATTTGTAAGGGGATTTGACCTGAATGGATTCCCTCATTATTTTATTTTGGGTAATTCATGCCATACATTCCCTTAAAAGCCTGGAAAATCAAGAGTTTAGTATCTTTTAGAGTCATGAAATATTGATCCTGTACCAAACCCTAAAGAAAATAAGTTTGAAATTATCTTCACCTTTTTAAAAATTTGGAGATTTTCTCTTTCAGAAGTAAAAGCAGATAAAAATATTTCACTCTCTTATTTTACTCTCCACAGTGGCTTCATCTACTGCCACTGAAGATGGCTGCCATAGTCTCTCTTACAAAATAGGACAATTTATGCAGCAAGAGGCAGTGTATGAGCAAGGGGACATGGACATGCCTTGTCCCCTTGCTCCTTATCAGGAAGGATGCATTTCAGCATAAGAAGAGAGTCAGATCTAAGCATGCCAGGGATAAACAAACAAACAAACAATGAACATCCCCTCAAGACACTAAAATTGCTTAGAATCCACCAAGTTAATTCTGAGACAAACTAGTTTCATTTAATAGATAAAGTGCTTAACTTTCTTGAAGACTCTTAGAGTGTGGTCCTGTTTTGGGGAGTATCGGGGTAACGGCTGGTATTTGTACAGATTCCTTCACTTCTCTTGGTCTCAGTTTCCCCAGATACAGGCTGAGGGGAGCTAAGATGTCCTCTAAGATCCTTTCCATGTCTAAATATATCCATGGATTTATGACTTCACAGTTCATCCAGCAGGAAGGGGGGCTGATGGCTTTGGGACCCCCAAGGAAGTCCCTCCATCCTCCCACAGCAAGCTTTAGTGGAACTAAGACTGAGCTCCCCTGTTCGGCCTCCCACTCACCCCCCCTCCCCGCTCCCAGACCCACACTGGGCTCAGAGCAGCCACCGCCACGCTCCATCCTCCCACCCTCTGAATCCTTAGAATAAAAAGAAGGAAGAGCCACTTTGGAAAAATTAGACAATTAATTTTAGGGTTTGGGAGTGAGTGAAAAGAGATGAATTCTGTCATTTTTAAGAAAGCTAGGAGGCAAATATCATTATGACAAAACCCTCCAGAGGGTTGATTTCCAAGAGGCTTGGTGTCAATGTCCTGCTCTAAATCAAGGGTAGAGAACCTGAAGGCCAAAGTATCAAAGGGTAAGCAAGCAGCAGTAATGTGACACCAGATGCCCGTAACGAATCATCCTGTTAGATAATGTAGCTCTGAGAAGAGATCACATTTAGAACTAGAACCTAACTGGAGGGGCGGAATGAGGAGTACCTTCGGGTATTTCACCTTTCTTTCATCTGATACATCTTTCACCTGATAAAACGGGGCAGGCAGCCTCTCCATTTTCCTTGGATGTCATCTTTCGGTTTAGGGCAGAAGCCAGCCACAATTTGCATATCGATGTTCCCATAATTACAGCTGGGTCCCTTAAATATAGTCTCCAAGTTACAATTTGTTTGCAATATAATACACTAGGGTTACCAACTTTATAAGCAAGGCTATGTGTTATTTGCTTTAGGCTATGGTATCTTGTCATCTTGTAAGCGTCAAATGAACACAATTAAATATGACAGGTCTTTACAATGTGCTTGAAGGGCGACAGGAACTAGTTGATGCCCCTTTGCGCACACGGCCGACTTCTTTTAGTTGTCCACTTATGGTTGGAGCTGTCCAGGCGTGACCTCGCTCTGGAAACCTCTCTGTCAGCATTTTGGTTCCCTGGTCTTGTCATCCCCAAAGTTTTCATTCTTAAAGCCATTTCAGTTACAGAATTCCATGGGCCACAAGCATCACACCAGGTAGGAATTTCATTCCCCCCCTTCCCCCTTATCTGTACAGATGTGTTTTCTGACATTCCACTCACTAGGTTACTTTCCTCCATCTTCACCCAACAGTTACAGAATACTGCCGGATCATCAGTTTTCTTTTAAATTCCCTTCAGATTCTAAGTGATCTCATTCCCTAAAAAGTTCTTTATATTGAGTGGACAGTAATGCAAAGCAATCACTTTCTGAGGCTTTTGCTATTGCACAGACTCCAAACTGTACCAAAGGACAACAGACCCACCTTGTCGCATCAGATTTTAATATGGCAACAAATGCCTTGAAATGCGTGCATTTGAAACCTAAAGTTTATTGAAAGCCATTTTTCTCCAGCCAATTACCAATCACCCCAGAGGTGGTGGCTGCGAAAATCACTTGATCAGGCAAAAGCCTTGCTTGGTCTTTTCAAGAATTAAAGTTAATTCAGTAGGGGTTTATCCTGCTTTCTATATTTCACCCTCCGGACAGAAGTATGGAATTTCTTAACTGTGAACATTTGTTGGAAAACACAGAGGAAGTTCCTTTGAGACACTCTTTTTCCCTCTGGCCAACTGTTCTAGAAGAGGAAATGTCTAGGTGGGTAGAGACAGTGGTCTGGGCCCACCACCCCTCCCCCCTCTAACAGCCCGTCGCGACCAGGAAGAGACGTGCCTCAGGATGCCGGCAGTCGGAGAAAATAGGGCATGCTTAATGTGCAGCGTGTGGGCCCCGTCCTGGGCCCCCAGGGAGCGGGAAGGGGCTTCCGTAGAGACAAAGGCCACGTGCCTAAGGAAACATCTCCCAGAGGGAACCCAAGAGCCCAGCATCCTTGCAGATCCAATGGAGTCCTTGTGGGAGGGAAGGTGGATGGTGACCTCCGCTGGGGTCATGTGGGAGCCGCCCAGTCGGGGCTCTTCGGGGCCTTGCACGTGTGCACATCCAGGGCCTCCAGGCAGTCCTGGCAGCGCACAGCACAGCACCAGTGGAACTTACACTCGCACTTGGTCATCCGGGTGACGCGGGAGGTGTCATAGCCTCTCCCACAGCACATGACTTCGCAGCTGTCCATGCCTCGGGAAGTCAGGTTGCACACACGGCCTGCTGTACCCGGGGAGCCTGGAAGACAAGCCAGGGGGTGTCACTGAAATGGTGTGGGTGGAACACAGTATGCTTCGAGAGGAAGAGTTACATTGTCATCCTCCAGGACGGGGCCCGGATGCCACCTCACCACATCCCGGGGCTGTGCCACCAATTCTGTGGGCCCAGGAGCACGTGTCAACCCTGGGGGCAACAGCAGTGAGCACCCTGTCCAGGAAGAATGGACGTGAAGCTTTGGAGCTGCCTTGGACATCCTGACTCCAGCATTCCCGCTTCTAAGTTGGATAAGCTTTTCAGATTATCCTTACCCAGCCTCAGATTGATGGGTCACTGAATGGGCAAGGCCAGGTCAGGATGAAAGAAGGAGCCACACTAGTCCTCTCTCTCCCAGCCTTAAATCACATTAAGGAAGCAGTGGTCAGAGTTAGCTCTGTTGGAATTTGTTGGGGCATGGAACCCTCCAACGGTGGGGATTTTGTCTCCCCGGACTTGATTACACTGGCTTATTAGAAAGACAAGAGAACTCTGGTTGCCGAAGGGCAGGTGTGGGCATCATTTGTGTAAGGCCTTGAGGAGGGAGCAATGCCCAGCCTGGTTTATCTTCCATGCTTTGGTCTAGTGGGTCATCTAGATGTGTGTGAGACACCTGGTTGAAGCCAGGATTCTAGGTCTTTGATAAACAAAACTGGTGTTAAAAGCCTTTTAGAAATGACTAGTGGACATTGTCTTAGTTAATTAGGATGATGCTTGCTGTTTGGCAATTCATATTTATGTATTTGTTTCTCAAAGAATCTCAAAGCTAGGAAGCCTCCTTTTATTTATTTATTTATTTTTGCAGTACGCGGGCCTCTCACTGTTGTGGCCTCTCCCGTTGCGGAGCACAGGCTCCAGACGCGCAGGCTCAGCGGCCATGGCTCACGGGCCCAGCCGCTCCGTGGCACGTGGGATCTTCCCGGACAGGGGCACGAACCCGTGACCCCTGCATCGGCAGGCAGACTCTCAACCACTGCGCCACCAGGGAAGCCCTAGGAAGCCTCTTAATTGTTCTTTTCTTGGGGAGGCACCCAGAGTTCTTTTACAAGAGCCTTATCTGGTAACAGAACCAATTGTAATGGACATTTTTAGAGAGTCTGCTCAGCTTACAATGATCCTTTCTGCACAGAGCAGGGCGCCTGGCAGCCATGGTGAACAACGTGACCCTGCTCTCTTGGCAGCAGGTGACTGGGCCAGGGGTGAGCACCGGACTCGAGCCGGGCCAATGAGGTAGATTTCCCTGAGGATTTGTGGTTCTGATGGGGACAGTTAGTACAAATTCCAAGTATAAACACAGCAGCCATTGGCAGCCATGTACCATGATGAGGTCTGTGGACGAGAAGACACCACAGAGAGACGAGAACGAGGCAGATGTACAGAGACAGTGAGGATAAGACATGGAAAGAGAATGCTGCCCAGACCCTGGACTATTTTCTGGACATTTCTCTCTGAGGTCTGGCTGCATTCCAACCTTTGGATACCTCGAGAGACTGTATCCTTATAATAAATTTCACCTTTCAGCTTAAAGCACCCAAGTTTCTATTACTTGCAATTGACAATCCTAAATAACCAACAAACCTAAACTCTTTATTAAAAACAAAACAAAACAAAAACACCTTTTATCGGGATGAAAAAGACAGTGGCTTCATTTTCCATTCCTCCATCATCTAACTAGGAATTTTTCCCTCTTCATAGCTCCTCCAGTGCCTCGTGACTCTGTGCTTATCACATTCCACCCTGTGTTCCAATTATCTATATAAATGTCATGTTGCGCTGCCTGTCAAGAATGACCAAGGAAGCAGCCAGGTTCAAGCAGGGCATGGGGTCAAGAAGAGGGGTAGGGGGGGCAGGACTTGCTCTGCGTGATCAGACCACTGACAGCAGGAAGACAGGCAGGGCAATTTCATAAGGACAGGAAGGACGGCAAAGGGCCGGAGTCAGGGTGGCGGGTGGGTTAGCCAGGGATGGCCCTGAGCCTACATCGTGTGCTGAAGAAGCAAAGCGTTGGAAGAGACAGCAGCTGGGCCTGGATTCGGGGCAACCATCAGGACAGTAGTCAGAATCCCTGACTGTGCAAAAAGGACTGGCTGCCACATGCTGCCTCTCTTAACAGCAGACTCCTTTACTTAATTCAGTAAACATTGAGCGAACGCAAACATGTGTGAGACACTGTGCGGCTACCTGGGGTTTCTGGCGGTGGCCATGAGGAAATAAAATAATTAGGATTCACCTCCTATTCTCAGGGAACTCATGATATAATAAAGAGATAAATATGTAAAGAGTTATTTCCACTACTTCAAGATAACTGCTCCATTTGCTGAAGCCCTACTGTAGCCAACTGTAGAGTTTTGTGAAAAACACCACTGCAAAGCTCAAGACAGTAGAGAGAGGTTATTTAGGGCTTGGACAAATCAGGGTTCAAATCCTAGCTTTACCATGTATCGACTGTGTGACCTTGGGCACGTTACTTAATCTCATTAAGCTTCAGTTTCTTCCTATGCAAAACTGGGATAAAAACAGCTCCTTCCTCATAGGGCTGTGGTGGGGACTGAATGAGATTCTGCCTGGAAGCTCCTGGCATAATAAGTGCTCAATAAATGTTAACCATTCATTCACTTAACAAGTATTTAACAAGAGTGCGTGCTATGTGCTAGGCACAGTTCTGGGAGCTTGGGCTGCTGTATCAGTGAACAAAGCAAAGATCCTGCCTGCCTCGAGGAGTTTATGTTCTAGGGGGGTAAGCCAAGCATATTATAATAATGATATTTATTAGTAATAATAGTTGAAAACAGGATCAGAAAAGGAGCTGTTAATGGTTTTGTAGAGGAGGTGGCATTACAGATATGATGTGAAGGATAGATAGAAGATTTGAAGGGGAGAATGGGGTGACAGGCATTTCTGGCGAGAGAGAACCTCCCAGCAGAAATTCAGAGGTCAAATACACAAGAGACTGCAGATTCAACGTGGCCGAGGCAGAGGGTGTGTGTTAGGCAAAAAGCACGGAAAGAGAGGTTGGAGCAACAGGTCAAAGAGTCTTCCTGCCTTGCTGCAGTTTGGATTTTATTCCATGGTGGGTGGTGAGCCAGTCCAGATTTCTATTCAGGGAAAAATATGTTGCAATGATAAATCTGGAAGAGTGGCTTGGGGCAGGGAGGTATCTTGAGGCTGTTGGATTAGTCCAGGCAAGAGATAATGAGTGGAGACAGAAGTAGGACAAATACAGGATGGGTTGAAGAGGAAGAATCCCTAGGACTTGGTGACCCACTGAATTAAAGGGTGAGTTGGATGGTGGGGCGTGTCAAGTAGGTAAAGACTGAAAACTGTTCATCTGGTTCAACAATAAGGAGGTAACTCGTGCCTTTTGATGACAGCAGCTTCAGTGGAACAATACGGATGGGTGCAGTGGATTGAAGAGTGAACAGGAGGAGAGGCCAGGTGATGACAGAGTGTGGGCAGTTTGCAAGAAGCTTGGTGATGAAGTGGACAAAAGAGCAGAACTGCAAGGACTGATGAAGGTGAAGGTGGAACTTTAAGGTGATTTCAGGACATTCCGTTGATTGGTGGTTTGCTATGCAGCAGGAGTTACCTGATGACGTTGTGTAAGTTTTCATTTATATAAAGTGCAAAAGTGGGGAAAACTAGTCTGTGCCATTAGAAGTCAGGGTAGTGATGTCTCTTGGGGAGGTAGTGAAAAGGGGCCTGAAGGAGGCTTCTGGAGTACTGTTCTCTTCAGGGTCCTGATCTGGGCACGTGTTACCTGGGGGTGCTCATTTGAGACAGTTCGCTTAGCCGTACACATGTGGTACATGCCCTTTGCTGGATGCATTTTATATTTCAATAACAAGAAGAGAAGGGGGAAGGGAATGAGGAAGAGGAACAGGAGGCAGCAGCTAAGGCCACAGACGCGAAGACTTAGCGGAAAAGTGTTCACCGCAGCTGGAGGGTGGTGCTCAAAGCGGGCAGTGGCAGGAGATGAGCTAGTGAGGTGGGCAGAAGCTGCCTGTGAAAGGCCTTGTGTCACAGGCCAAGGGGTTTACGTTTTAACCAAGGGCAGAGGAATGCTATTGAGAGTTATTACACAAAAGGGAGACATGATTTGACTTGTATTTCAGCAGAATCACTATGGGTGACTGGATTGAAGGGGGCCAGGGTGAAGGCCAGGAGACCAGTTAGAAACCAATAAAGGACCCTGGGCAGGAGACGATGTGGCCTGGATGGAGACAGTGGTAGTGGCAATGGGAGAGGTTAACGGACTCGAGGGAAGCTGAGAAGGCTGCACCTCAGGACGTGGTGACTGACTGGACAAGCGGCTGAGAGGTTGAGGAGAGTGGAGAGGTGCTCCCAGGCTTCCGGCGGGAGTGCCGGGGTTTACGGCGGGTGACATTCCCTGAGGTGGGGGACGCCTGGGAGAGGCAGGCTTTGGGGGAAGATAACGAGCTTAGTTTTTAGCATGTTGAGTTGGCTGTGACTGTGTGCCACACAGGTAGGAATGGTCACTGAAAATCCTCTCTGGGACTCAGGGGAGAGGTCAGGATGGAGATGCCGATTAGGGAATCTTTGGCAGAGGTGGCAACTGAAGCCTTGGGTGTGAATGAGACCCCTGGGGTTGTGTGAAAAGTGCTCTCACCTGCCATCTCAGAGGCAACTGAGTTTTTACCTTTTATGTGTTTTGTTCATAAGCCCTGCACATCAGTAAGCATTCCTCACTTCCACTGACATGCATTTATCAGAATATGAATACATTACCGTGCAATTAGAATTCTTTATCCCCTTTGGGGCTATGGGGCACAGGGGCCGGGACAGGGAGGCCAAATGTCCCATTCCTGAATCAGGCTGTGGGCCTTTTACTGACATCGAACTCCGTGGTCTTTCTCTGGCGGCTTGCAAGCCTAAGGAGGTCGAATCGTGTGGTCTAACTCAGCCTGGACTAATGGTCCTGGTGGGTTTGGTCCCCCAAATGCAGCAAACTGAACTAGACTCCAACTGAACAGAAGGTTGTTCAGTGAAGTGGCCTCAACATCGTCCAAACTCTGAGAGGAGCAAAGTGATGGCCGCTGGCAAGAGCTTAACTAGGAAGTGGTTTCAGAAAAGGAGACAAAGACTCTGGCACTGAGCCTTCTCAGCAGTTCAGTGTTCAGCTACACAATGCTGGAATTCACGATGAATCTGAGCCTACCACTCTCCACTGGCTGCCCAAACAGGGCATAATGAAGGCCCAGAAGAAAATGTGAGATGGGTTTTTGAAGGTTGAGAGCCACTGATGTGAGAACGCTGTGGGGTCGCAGCCTGGAGCAGCAACGGCCCCTCTGAGGAATCAGCGGCGCCAGGATGGGCCAGCCGAGGGGAGGACGAGGCTGCTTAGTGAAGGACTACAAACTGGCCCTGCTTTGGGGTTTGGATCTCATTAGATCTGATGACAGACTGCAGGGAGGAAGGGCAGTTCTGACACTTGCTGCCGTTTGAGGAGAATATAGAGCCATTTCATCAAAACCCTGAAAAGAGAGTTTGCCAGAGTACAGAAGCTACACAAAACTTGTTGGTATTGCTTCCTGTATTGAAATTATAATAAGGACTTCCCATTAGCCTTTGCAAGACAGAAAACATCACCATCACCACTATTCTTGAAATAAAAAGAATCAAGACTATACGTATATATATATATATATATATATATATATATATATATACACATATATATATATATATATATACAAGATTATACGCATATATGTGTGTGTGAGAGACAGAAAGAGAGAGCGCTCACATGTGCTTTATGAAAAGGAGCCACTGAGTTTTATGACCTGGCTGCTTGTTTAGTTCTGAATATTTGCGACATATACTTTCAGATCTCTTTTTCTAAATAATATACCAACTTATTAAGTAATGAGTCACTCATTAGATGATCTGATGACCCCACCTAGGCCATAACAAGAGCCCTGGGGAAATAAAGCCAGCTACACCTACCAGAAGAGCCAGTTTTCACATTTTCAAAGCCAGAGAGAGCTGAAGTTCTTCCATCCTTTCTTTTCTTCTCTTTTTCCCCTCTTCTTTCTTTCTTTCCCCTATACCTTCTTTTTTATCCTCTTTCTCTCCTTTTTGTTCATAACTGGGGCCAATATTTGTGGAGCACTTACACAGGCCGGGCCCTGGGATAAGCCTTTGCCTGTATTATCTCATTTAATTCTCATAAGTGCTTATAAAGTAGGTACTATTATCATCACTGTTTTGGAAATGAGGAAACAGAAGGTCAGAGGGGTTAAGTGACTTGCCCGAGATCACACAGCAAGCAGGTGGCAGGGTCAGGATTTGGAGATGGAGCTCTTGACCTTGTGATTTGGTCTCGTGTCCCGCCAGGCCCCAGAAAGCAGGCTCATGTGTAACAGTATGTGATCAGTGCTTTAGCAGATTTCCTGTTCTCTCCCTTCATTATTTTATTAACTGAAGAACTTGCAAAGGTCCTGACATATAACTCTTTTGGAGGGGACCTTTTCCTCCAATGCATGACATGCCGTAGAAAATTAGGACACCGAAGTCTTGTGAGAAAGTGAACAAGGCTTGTTAACGTGGTATTTGTAGCTTACCCTGCATTTTTCCTGTACTGATATTCCTGTTGAATTCCTGGCACCTTTTTGAGGAATGAGACAGACCAAATACTTTGCAATACTAGAACGCACATCTCCAAAACACGCGTGCTCCCAAGTTGGTTCTAATATATGTTGCTGATGTGGCTACGACTGAAGACTCTGGGAGGAGCCGTCCCTAAGCAGAGCTCTCTGTTCAGGAAAGCCTATAGCACCAATCTGCATCTCACCAAAAATGAAATGGCATAGCTTGATCACTTACCTAGCTCTTCTCAGACTTCATTCTAAGATTCTCTGCGCCATTTCCAAATGCCAAATTGATCTTTATGGGTCAAATATTTGCATCATACAATATCTACAAAGCCTGTGTGGCTGGCTCTAAAAATACTTCAAAGGAGAAAGTTAAAAAATATTTTTGAGTAATGGCCCTAATATTAGTCTCCCAAATTGATATGTTAAATGGATAAACACATATTTAGATGCTTCAGATTTAACATGTTTATTTAAAAGATCATTTATATTGCTTTATAATGTTATTTCTTACTACACTTTGATTTACTCAGTTCACTTAAGAGAAGTGACAAGTTGGAAGCTCTTCTCCCTGACTTCCCTTTGCCTTAGGTTTGTGAAGTGTGCCCAGATGTGTGACCTGCCTGGGTACAGATCCCAACCCCCAGACAGTGTGGTACAGACTCAGGTTCAGCGGACCCAAACCTTCATCTATCGTCTTCATACTGCACTGTCATTAGATCATGTGCCTAGAGTCAGTGCCCGTAAAATCCGGGCGGTCTATAACCATGGGAAGGTGTGGGTTCCAGCCAGATGGACCTCTCTCCTCCCACAGGTGTTTTCCTCACCCTGATTCACACAAGAGCTCACATATGCATGGGAAAAAAATGAAGAATCAGAGTTTCTAAATCACGTAAGTTTGGGACCACATAATGCACCTTTGGTGAAGCAATGCTGAGGGAACTTTACAGGATCAAGCATCCCATCCCCAGAGCTATAAAATTAATGATGGAGTCAGGGTTCCCAGTGCAAAAACACTTCTGTCTCCCCTGACATGCATCTTCCTGACAGCAGAGGAGGATGAAGGGCTTTTCCTAATAGTTCCCAGACCCACACCTCAGGGACCTGGAGAAAGGGCACTCGCTCTCTCGCTCTCTCTCACTCTCTCTCTCTGGATGGGCCTGTATCTTTGGAAATTCCTACCACTCCAGGCTGACAGAAGCCCATATGTTGACCGTTAGGGCATAAGGCAAGATTCACTTAAGCCCGTCATCCAATAGGCTGTTTCTCCTCTGGCTGACTTACACGTTGTCATTCACAACACAGATTTATTGAGGGAAGAAAAGAATGTTAAAGAGCAAATGTTAGAGACCGCACATTCATCTACTTGGAAGGCTTCCCCCTTCCTCACATCAGTGATTGCAAAGCTAAAAAGCAGGGAAGGACAATGTCTCTCCACTTATCTCAGAGGGTTTTCCTCAACATTTTCATAATAACTAGGACAGGTTTGACTGGCACAGGAAAGCATGTCCCATTAAATTAGCAAATCCTATCGTGGAATTAAAGTTGTTGAGGTTAGACTGGTCAAGGTTTTCCATATCTGGCACTAGCTAGCCTACCCAAGTTCATTTCCCACTGCCCTCCACCCGTATCCTCTAATCAGGCCGTCTCCTGAAGAGACTTTCTGATGTCACAGCCGTGTAGACTGTTTGCTCATAAGAGTTACTCTCATCTGCTGCACTGGACTTTCCTCGAACTCATTTCGATTGAAAGTCTTCCCATCCTTCAAGATTCAGGCCTACTTCAGCACCTGTCATAGAGCGCTCCCTGGCTGCTCCAAGCCCACCTGGACCACCTTCCTAAGTCCTATAACATTAGCACGTCAGCCAGTAGAGCTCATACACTGTTTTGAAATGTTTGACGATTTCTCATGCATCTTGCTTCCCAAGGACAGCATTAGGTCTTATATTTCTTCTATATACTGCATAGTTCTCAGGTGGTCAAATATTAAAATCAATTCCTTAAAAATTAAGATCAGCCTCCCCTCCAGGGAGGGTTCACCCAGTCCCCAGGCACTATGGGAGAATAGACTAGCTAAAAGCCAGGTTTTAATTCAAATTATCTCACTTGATACACAGAGAACATATACAAGAAGTGTGGCACATTTTTAAATGACAGAAATTCAAAATGACAACTTAAGAGAGTCTGCGGCATGAAGTTCAGGTTGTGTTATTGCAAACTTAGAGTAAGATTAAGGAACAATTCATTCATTCATAATTGAATCATGGGAACCTTAGGAATTTCTAGGTGACACACATATCTTAAGAAACCCAAAGAAGTTAATTTGCCCAAGACTACCCAATTAGTAATCAGTAGAAATAATAATAGGTAGCACCAAAGTCTCCTAATCTATAATACAGGGCTCTTTCCCTAGGAATATGAAATTTGCATATTTTAAAAAGGAGATTTACCGCACTAGCACAAAATAGGTTTCAGGGTGAAAGCTTAAAGGAAGTAAGCAAATACATTATTTTAAAGTACTTAAACATTCTTTTGCTTGCAACACATTAATATGGTAATTAGAGATAATTTTTTTCTATTTCCCGAAAAAGTAAAGGATGTCTATTTGGTAAATCCTTTGTTGTTAGTAGTTAAATTATGTCAAAGATTTCAAAATAAGAAAATAAAATCTTTTTTTCCTGCAATTTTCTTTCTTTTGAAAGAAAAAAATTCCCTTTTTAAAAAATTTTTCACAAATTCAATCTGATTGTTACTTTCAACTAATTCAAATTAGGGTACTTTTTAGTGTATCCTAAAAGTATAGTAATTCTAGCAAATCTATATTCCAAAAGGTAATGCAGATTTATAGATCATGCCTATAACATAAAATAGCACTGGAGGTAAAAAGTATTTTGCTATGTTAACAATGAAATCAGATGAACTACCCAGTAATCCCACTGATAACAATAAATGAAAAAGGCCCCCCCAAAGAGTAAAAGAACTGAGTATGTGGTGGCAGCTAAAAGCAACAGATAGAGTCTGCTGCTGCATTTATTTGAGACCTTTGATCTCATCCAAGGAAATGGGCAGCCAGCAGCATCTTAAGCTCTGTAAATGCCCCACTAATGCACTTGAATATGAGGAAAAATTCCATTTAACACTTAAGCTTAAATGGGAATTTTCACAGGCTGTGTATTATAAAGTAATCAGTGATGAGTGAAGACGTGCTTAGTAATTACCTGTCAAAGGAAGATAAAGTTATCTTTAAGCTATGACACTGCACCAATATAAGAATCCAGCTAATATGATGAACATATTTTATGTTGTTTATAGCTTGCCATTTAATTCAATCCAACACATGTTTATGTACTAGATGCCAGGGATTCAGTGGTGAACAGACATATAGTTCCTGCCATCATGGAATCAGAATCCAGTGGGACAGACAGGAAAAATGGTGACTTAGAAGCCTCACCAATGCATTTTTCATATCATTCTCTCCTGTTCTAGCACTTTTGAGGTATCAGCTCATGAAATTTCTACAATAAAGCTCAACACAGAAAGGAATGAATAACTGATTCTTTACTTTTCAAAGTGACAAATGTAAGGTAAGACCTTGTAACAGTGCAATGGAGTGAGGACTGAAACCTAAGAAAATCACATTCCTGTCCAGGTAGGGTTCCCCAGCACCTAGCCTGAGTCTCCTTGCCTGTCACCCACCTGGCTCCTCCACAAGGACGAGGAGGCCTATGAAACCACGAGGGCAAGGACTGAGTCTGTCTACCTCATTTTTGTATTCCCGGAGCTTATCGTAGTTTCTGGCATATAGAAGAGGCTTAATAAATATTTGCTCCATGACGAGATGAGGGAGTTCAGGTGTCCTGGTGGGAATTGTACATTTAGTATCAAAACAAGGTCCATTGCAACAAAAAGAATAAAATATCTAGGAATAAACCTACCTAAGGAGACAAAAGACCTGTATGCAGAAAATTATAAGACACTGATAAAAGAAATTAAAGATGATACAAATAGATGGAGAGATATACCATGTTCTTGGATTGGAAGAATCAACATTGTGAAAATGACTCTACTACCCAAAGCAATCTACAGATTCAATGCAATCCCTATCAAACTACCACTGGCATTTTTCACAGAACTAGAACAAAAAATTTCACAATTTGTATGGAAACACAAAAGACCCCGAATAGCGAAAGCAATCTTGAGAACGAAAAATGGAGCTGGAGGAATCAGGCTCCCTGACTTCAGACTATACTACAAAGCTACAGTAATCAAGACAGTATGGTACTGGCACAAAAACAGAAATATAGCTCAATGGAACAGGATAGAAAGCCCAGAGATAAACCCACGCACATATGGTCACCTTATCTTTGATAAAGGAGGCAAGAATATACAGTGGAGAAAAGACAGCCTCTTCAGTAAGTGGTGCTGGGAAAACTGGACAGGTACATCTAAAAGTATGAGATCAGAACACTCCCTAACACCATACACAAAAATAAGCTCAAAATGGATTAAAGATCTAAATGTAAGGCCAGAAACTATCAAACTCTTAGAGGAAAACATAGGCAGAACAGTCTATGACATAAATCACTGCAAGATCCTTTTTGACCCACCTCCTAGAGAAATGGAAATAAAAACAAACAAATGGGACCTAATGAAACTTCAGAGCTTTTGCACAGCAAAGGAAACCATAAACAAGACCAAAAGACAACCCTCAGAATGGGAGAAAATATTTGCAAATGAAGCAACTGACAAAGGATTAATCTCCAAAATTTACAAGCAGCTCATGCAGCTCAATAACAAAAAAACAAACAACCCAATCCAAAAATGGCCAGAAGACCTAAATAGATATTTCTCCAAAGAACATATACAGATTGTCAACAGAACTACCATACGACCCAGCAATCCCACTACTGGGCATATACCCTGAGAAAATCATAATTCAAAAATAGTCATGTACCAAAATGTTCACTGCAGCTCTATTTACAATAGCCAGGAGATGGAAGCAACCTAAGTGTCCATCATCGGATGAATGGATAAAGAAGATGTGGCACATATATACAATGGAATATTACTCAGCCATAAAAAGAAACGGAATTGAGTTATTTGTAGTGAGGTGGATGGACCTAGAGTGTGTCATACAGAGTGAAGTAAGTCAGAAAGAGAAAAACAAATACCGTATGCTAACACATATATATGGAATCTAAGGGAAAAAAAAAAGGTCATGAAGCACCTAGGGGTAAGATGGGAATAAAGACACAGACCTACTAGAGAATGGACTTGAGGATATGGGGAGGGGAAAGGGTAAGCTGTGACAAAGTGAGAGAGTGGCATGGACATATATACACTACCAAACGTAAAATAGATAGCTAATGGGAAGCAGCTGCATGGCACAGGGAGATCAGCTCCGTGCTTTGTTACCACCTAGAGGGGTGGGATAGGGAGGGTGGGAGGGAGGGAGACGCAAGAGGGAAGAGATATGGGAACATATGTATATGTATAACTGATTCACTTTGTTATAAAGCAGAAACTAACACACCATTGTAAAGCAATTATACTCCAATAAAGATGTTAAAAAAAAAAACAAGGTCCACCCACTGCTATTGGCTGACATGGTGTTCCCTTGTTTTTCATCAGGTCAGAAGCACAGCATTCAGAGGTTCTGCAAACCAGACCACACCACAGGGCAGGTCTAGAACACCAAACTCTGTAAGCCGTGGTTGGAGTTGTGTGTTCCTTTGGTACTGAGCTGTTTGCTAAAGACGATTAATGTGGAAAAAACCGTGATACCCGAGGGAGGTCTTACGTCGTTCACAGCCTGCAGCTCTCAGCCAGGTACAGGTAACCCCCGATGGTGAGAAAGTTCACTTCGAGCATTTCACTTTTACGAAAGACCTACATTGGTACGTGGTTTTTTTTTTGGCTAACTGGAAGAAATCCCAAGAGAATTTTCGCTTTTACAAAAAAGGCGAAAAGTGAACAAAGCGCTCAGCGTTTGTTTTTGCAGCAAGCTGTTAGAGAGGCAGCGCAAACCTGAGCAGCAGGGGTGACCCCCCATCAAGCTCCTCAGGACCCACACAGCATCTCAGCATCAGGGCGCCATCACTTTGAAAGGAGTCTGTGAGGTATTGTGCTTTATCTCAATTTATCTTGTGCATCTATTAGCAAGATGTATCCTAAGGTAATTGCTTATTCGCTTTATACCATTTTGGCCTACGAAAGGTTCCATGGGAAGGCTCTACTTCCAGACAGTGAGGGAAACCTGTATCAGGTTTTCAGCAACAAGTTAAACAACCGTTGAACTCCATTTGCTTTTTGTACTTGACTGGACAAGAGGCGGAGGGTTGCTTGTTTTCTACAGTGGGAGAAGAGACCTCAGGGTGACCTCTGGCCCAGGTCAGGGTTTTTACAAAATAACCAGTGAAAGTGGCCTGTGATTAGGTGCAGACGCTTCCCTGGAGAGGACAGCAGCATTCCTTAGTTAGCGATGCACCTATCTCTAACTTAAGGGTTTCTTTGATTTACAGATGCCTGGGGAAATAACCAGAGAAGATAACCACAGAACCACCCTTCCCAGAAAGCCCAGTTCCTAGGTCTGCCCTCTAGTTTGGCCTGCAAAATGTCACATGCACAGCATCACATGGCTGTACCTACTCTCCGAATCTCTGGGGAGTATTTATAGTTGAACATCAGAGCACTCACCTTCTTCAACTGAAGACTGGGAGAAAATGTCTTTTGTTATTATTGTTGCCATAAGAAAATCTTCCTTAATCAGATTTTTAGCTTATCATTTCTTAGGAGCAACTGAAGACATTAACACTCTGGAAGGGCTTGTCATTGAAAGGGGCTCCTAGGCAACCTGAGCTAGACGTGGGTGAAGTCTCTCCACCTCCCACCTCCCTGCTTTGTGGGCACCTCATCCCATTATGTTCTGTGTCCTCGTGCTGACTCTTTATTACACAGCCCCCCAGTCACTACCATCACATTTCAGGAAGTAAAGTGAGAAAAGTATAGATTTGGGGTTTGACTTTATTTATTTTGTTTTGTTTATCACTTACAGGCCATGAACTCTTGGGCAAGTTAACTTTTCAGAGGCTCAGTTTCCTTCTCTGTAAATGGAGGTAACAGCTGTGAACATTCAGAGAAAATACACATAAAGCTTGTAGCCCACGGACTGATTCTCAGTAGGAATTCACCCAAAGTTCCCATCACCTTTCCTCACCTGAGGTCTGGGTCTGTCCTCACCCAGGAATACCCTAGGGTCTTGACTCACCCTTCTGTAATTCTCACCAAAATTCACTAGTCCTGGTATCACCATTTCAGGACTTCACTAAAGGGCTGACTTGCTGATCTCTGTCAAGCTAATTCCAATGGAAGCTTTGATGGCCGAGATCATTTCAGTGTGCTCTTCCCAGTAAAAGAGGGTTCCAGAAAACGCAGGGCCTTAATGTGAAAGGACACCCTCTTACACTGGGTAAGTCAGGGCAGAGATATTTTTGAATGACATTTATTTAGAGCTCCTCAAATAAAAAAGCTTTCTTTCCTTTGTAAGAGATCAGGTATTTAAAAAAGAAAAATCTCTCTGGATTTCTTCTTACCTAATACTTATGGGAAAATCAGGAACCATGGACTACCTAAATCATGGATTTTACAAATTTTGATGTGCTTGAGTTTGAAAAGCATACAGAATCTCAGGGGTTTTCCTGAGATTCTGATTCAATAGGTCTCTGAAGAGGCCCTCACACTGGAAAATAGTGGACTATACCTGCAGAGTTTATCCACTCCACAAACCGAAATGACAGACAAGCCGGCTTACTTCAGTCAGGTTACGAGCGAATCTGAACAGGCAGCAGGTGCTGACTAGCAAGACTAAAGTCTGCCAATTCCAAATATCTATTACTTGACAATATTCAACCTGCTCACCATCATTGCTTTTCCAAGTGCTGACAAGGAGAAGGTGCCCATCAGTTGAATATTAAATGTGCATGATATATTTTTATTTAAAAAGCAAGATAAAACAAAATAACCACAACACAGCAGAGTGGGTAGTTTGAGGTATAATCTAGGGACAAGTTAATATCGATTTTAATAGAGCAAGTGAATATATATATATATATATATGTTATTTGATTTAAATTTTACTACAAACTTCTGACTTATCTTAGAGCCTGGATACCTCTGATGGTAACCCATCTTGAACATGTTCCATTTACCAGAAAACAGGCCCTTCCTGATGTCGTGTGATCCTAGTGAGGGGAGAGACTCCCTCAGTGATGTCCTGACTCGTTTACTGTGAGTGCTTCTTTAACATACACCAGAGGATGTTAGCACTGACCCAAACAAGGGCACAGAGCCCGGAGAAGGAAGGCCACTGAATTGGGCTCAATTCAGTGGCTCCCCTTCTCACAGGTCTCAGACTCTGTCACATCTCCCTGCCTCTAAAGTCAGAAGTTATGAGCTACTCCAGGAAGATTCCGAACCACGCACTCTGACTGACTTGCTAGACTGCATACTACAGAAGTTTCCAGTAGAAAGTGGCCGGGAGAAAGCCTCATCCTTACACAGACCAGCACAGGGCCCTTGGCAGCCATGCGGGTTGAAGGAGGCTGTCTCAGGGAAAATCTGCATCTCATACGTGTGCTATTTGTTTGTGTTATTTGTCCAAATATGAACAATGAAAAAAATACTGTCAGCAATCCAAACTTTTCTCTCCATGATATCAAACGCCCTGAATCATATTTTCGCTAAAAGAATCATCTCATGGTCAACAGAATTCAAAAGAAATATTGCGAGTTTTCACGGATGACTCTGGCATTTTTCTAGGCAGAAAAATAAAGGCATCAAGTGTAGTTCAGACAAGTTATGACTAACCTAGGAATCTTAGTGGAAATCTGATCTAAAACAATGGAACTGGCTACTTAAAAAATAGTAAGGTGGCTCCTGGTTAGTCAACACCAACCCAGAACCCAATTCACATCCTTTTAAATCAGAGAAGCTAAAATAAGCCTAAAATAGAGCAGAAATAAATTAGGAGAGGGGGTAAATTATATAGCCTCCCTCAGAAAGCCCGCACCTGCAGCAGTGTGCCCAGTGGCTGGTGCATCGGGAGGCAGAGTAAAATGGTTACAAGCGTGTGGACACTCGGGCTCAAGTCCCTCCTCTGCCTCATGCCCGTCAAGAGTCTTTGGGCAAAATCCGTAGCCTGCCTGTCAGAGCCTCCGTTGCCCCTCCCATGAAGTGGGATAATAACATACCCACCTTACTCAGTGAGAGAATGTAGCTCAAGCCCTAACACATGGCAGGTGTTGCAGATGTGGCTGCTATTTTAGGATCGAGAAAGAGAACTGTGTTCTAATACAGGCAGTAGAAAAAGCAAAGTGTGCAGGAATAACTTAGTATCCTGAAGATGCAGCAGGGGTTTGATTCCAAATCTCCTTTGTGGGGAAGAGAAAGTAAGGTCTTTATTTCAATGACTATCTATGAAGCAGTTAAATGTTCATCAAGCATAACCATTTGCTTCACTGTGCAAACTGCTTCAATCCAAAAAGCCAGAAAAGATGTCCCGAGGAAGCAGGTCCTCTTATGTTTAAAGTGAGGTTTCTGCGTTACCAGGCCTTTCACGTAATACATGCCCTGGGAGAAAGGTAAGGACAAGTTGCAGTGTTAGGGTTAGGAGCACAGGCTGTGGGGTCAGACAGCTGGACATCCGTACCCTCCAAGACCAATGAGATCTTGAGCTGGTCATTCACTTTTCTCATCTGTACAATAGGGAGGATGATATCCACGGTGCTTATCTGATCTCAAAAAATAAGATGTGAATTTGGTTCTTTGGTGTTGATCAACCAGGAGCCACCCTCTTCTTACTCGTTTTTTTTTTTTCAGTAATCAGTTCCAATGCACTGATGTCATAGGGAGGCTCTAAGGATTAAATAAGACCATGTGTGCAATGGTCTTAGCCCAGTACCTGGCACACAGGAGTCAGTACATAGTTCCTAAAATGATCCTGATGTCATCAGCCCCCTGCCCGTCTGAGGAGCCTGAGGTTAAGCAGCTAGTTAATGGCAGAGAGGGACCCAGACCTCTGGGACCCTCCTGTACCAACGTACAGGTTTCTTGGAGATTCGGCGAAACTTTGGCCTGACAGGTAGGATGACTTGTTAGAGGTCGCAAAGCATGTGAGGAATGCAGCAGGGCACAGTATCTGGCCCTTTCGCTCAGCAGTTATTAATCCAGAGGCTGCATGTACAAACTTGCTCCAGTGCTGCAAAGAACCAGCTCATCAAACCATGAAGGAAATCCAACCACTCGGGGACAAAGAAGAGGCTTTGGACTTCTTGTGACATTCCCCGGTAATCATGCCTCTTGGTCAGACCTGTGATAGGAGCTGCTGACGTCTGCACTGTTTTACTGTTTCCTTTGCAATTACTTTGGAATGAAAAACAAACTCAGAATTTGAATTCTAGGATGTTTTTCCTGGTAATGAATTCCCTTGCTTTCTACTAAGTCTGAAAAGTTGGCTTCAGCCAAGTTGGCTGTGGGCTCTCCATCACCTCCTCTCCACTGAGACTTGTACTCAGTGGAGAGTACAAGTACTTGTATTTTGTACCAGAGTCTTTGCATGGACTGTGCTAAGCAAGGAGTTCAGTGCTGACCGGGAGGGGCAAGAGGTGGAGGAAAGCACGCATATAAAACCCACAGGTGGCAACAGCTGTGCTAAGGCTGACGGAGCTGCTCTTTGAGTGAGTTCAGGACAGAGAAGGTGCCGTCGTCAAGGGAAGGGTGTGGCTTTAATAAACGAACTGCCTCTTATGCAGCCCTCTTCCACTGCTCACCGACAGCTGAGCCAGTGGGGATGAATTCTTGCTTTCAAGTATTTGGCAACTTTCTGAGCATTGTGGAAAGAGCAAGGGAGTGTGAAGTATGGAGGATTTCAGAACAGGCTAACCGTAAATCCCCGGGACCCTCTCCACAGTGACAGAGGTGGGATTTAAAGCGGCAGCAGATACACCGCAAAGCTGTCCTCCTCTCAGCCTCAGGATCACAGGAAAGATGCTGTGTTTCTATACATATGGACATTAACCCACTAATTAGAGTCCTATCCAGGCTGAAGAATTTTGCTAATCTGCATACTTTGACTTTTTGCCATGTGCATTCTTGTTGGGTTCCCATTTCTCCAGAATCTGCACATTATCAACCGGTTTCTCCAGGTACTTAGGAGAGCTCTCTGTGCACTTTAAATATGAATTATAAAGAACCTGAGCTTTGAACCTGCAGGCAGCAGACTGCGCTTATAGGATTGGCAGGCAGAAAATACAGAACTTTGCACTTAAATTTTAACTCTGCATTTAAATTGCAGAGTGCTGATTGTTGGAATAATTAGGTGCTGTGAATAAAGTGTTTTGAACTTACCTGCATCCCGGTCCCGGATACAGTAGTCTGGAGAATTCTCAAAATACACAAGGTCATTTTTCGTCGGCTTTTTAAACCTCTTGTTAGCCACAGTGAAACCAGTGCCATCCTGGTTCATGACAACTTGGATGGCTCCGTTATACTTCCTCCAGAGATAATCGCCCGTTTTTCTGAAGTCGGCCATGGCCAGCCAGCAGGTCCTCAAGGTACATGAGCCGCTCACGCCGTGACACTTGCACTCCTGTTTCAAGAACCGCTTTACAGCCTGTGGGAGAAGGCGGGCAAGTTCAGTGGAGGCGGACTCCAGCACGTACATGTGAAGGATATGAAAAAGAATGTATATATATATAACTGAATCACTTTGCTGCACAGTAGAAATTAACACAACATTGCAAATCAACTATACTTCAATCAAATAAATTTTTTTAAAAAGGGAAAAAAAAGAAGTGACCAAAGACCCAGGATCCTGGGGCTCAGGACTGGGAGATGTTGGGGTCATTTGCTGGTCTCTTCAGCCATACCACACTGCAGCAGGTGGCGGGGGACAGCGCCTGACTGCGAATGAGCTTCCCTTGGGGGATAACAAAAGCCCCACTAATTTGAATTTACTGGGGTATGGGGCCGGCTTGAAGAATGAGGGAATGAATTAGAGTATTTTCTAAAAAATATATAGCTTTACTATCAATATATTGGAAATGTATACTATTACTCAAATTAACAAAGTAATCGCTAAGCCCGTTTTCTTTCAACAAAACAATAATAGTGATTGTTCCTATTTCTGAGGTGCTTTCCATGTTCTGGGCATTGTAATAATGCTTTCTGAACTCTATCCTGATGACCCTGTTCTCAACAATCCTGTGCTACAGTATTTATTTTGCAGTGATTGAGGAGCAAGACTTACAGAGGTTAAACACTTGTCCAAGGTGACACAGCTGGTACAGGACAGAGTCAGGGTACACTGGAAAGGCAGTTGGTGACCCTCAGGGTGACATTAAATTTGGGAGATTGTCACTCAACTTCGCCCAAGTTATTCAGCTTAGCAGGCAGGGCTGGGCGCGCTCTGTTGTTTCGTAGAGAGGAAGCAGAGGCAAGTGGGATGATGAGGGGCTCCCTCATCAGATACCAAAAGCACAGTGACACTCAGAAAGGCAGTGGGAGAGACGGGCCTTGGAGAGCTCAAGTCTGCGCCTTTGATTCTCAGCTCAGTCATGGAGCAGAGGAGGAGAAACCTGCCTTTTGAGGGTCCCCATCCTCTCCATTTGCATGTCCAAGACAGAGGGTATCTAGGGTGGGGGGGCATAGGCAGAAGGGGAATGAAACCCCTTGATGACATTATTCAAGGTGGCACTGGGAGCCAAATTCTTAGGGTAACGCATTGAGAGACCTGTTTCTAAGAACTTGGAGGTGACAGTTGGAACCTTGCTCAGCCCCACTCCCTGAGGTTCTGGTATAATTGGTCTAGGGATGGGGTACGGGCGGGTTGGCTCCAGAATGCAGCCCGGGTGGAGCTCCCTGCAGCACCCTAGCTCAGCCTCCACCCCACTCCACAGAAACCAATGTTCCAGGCTGCCTCTCCCTCCCCGGAGTCTCGCCCCAGGTAACTCTGCCCTGGTGTTTCCTCTTCCACAGACTCAGTTTCTGAACAAGGCTATAGTATCAATGGGACTACGTGTGCAGAAATGTTCATCACTCCAGAAGCTCAGGCCCACAGAAGCATTCTAGAAGGAGCCAAGACAGCATGGTGTCTCCACAGTTGAGCATTCACTCATCCCCTTCCCAGCTCGGGCCTTGGCACCACAGGTTTCCCGCTTTGCCCCCCACGGAGGACTGTGCCCTGTTACATTTGAAATCTGTCCTCTTCAGGATGAGCCAGCTTTGGAGTGAAGGACAGAGAAGGAAGCAGGAGAAACGGCATTAGTTTGGGCTCCCAGGTCCCAGGGATCTGGGCATCTTTAAAGGATTTCTTAGAATGAACTCCTTTTCTGGAACTACACTCCCCGTATGGCCCCCACCCTGCCCCCCTATCTTTATATTCCAGGTGTTTGGTATGAGGCTCACCGGGTGACTTGGACAGCAGGCCTCTGCCAGAGAAAAACCCCTAGGAGGGCCGTCTTGGCTCCCCCAGTCTGCCCCATTTGGGTCACCTGTCCGGGAGCCCTCTATCCTAAGATCTCAATGGAGCCACGCAGAACTCACTCCATGCCAAGTGCTTGGGAATTGACTATGAATGCTCATTCTTCAAAGCTTATTCCTTTAAAAGCTGGGTTATTTACTCATAAGTAATACTCCTAGATTTAAAAATAACAGGAAATATTACTTCCCTTTCTTTGTAATACTAGATTTCCAGGTTGCAAAGTTCGAACTTGGTAACTGAAGGGTTTGCATATTAATTTAAAATATGCAAATGGAAGGGCTTGCATATTAATTATTTGATTAACTGAAGGGTTTGCATATTAATTTAAAATACACCTTGTGAGCCCTTATAAATACGCACAGCTGTGGCAGTCGTACACCCTGTTGATCATCACCATCATTCACTGTTGAGTGGCAGCAGCCACTTCCCTCTTCCTTGCTAACTTCTGTTCAGGTGTTGGGCAGCCACGTGCTTCAGAAGTGGCCCGGCTTCTCTCTGACCCGGAGCAGCCCAAATCAATAATACTAATTGCCACTGATTTTTTTCGGCAGAGGGCACGTGATGATTCAATTTGGGCCAATATGTTGTTAGGAATAGTCTGTTGGGGGGCTTGTAAGAAAGGTCTCTTCGCTCTTTAGAAGGGGAGAAAGTCCTCTTCTCTGTCTCTGGACGCCGCTTTCTGCAGCAGCCTCCTTGGGACATGAGGCAGCCAGTGCAGGACGAGCAACAAGCTGCAGATGGCAGTCTGGAAGGATAGGAAGAACTGGGTTCTGGAGGGTGTTGCTGAACTGCCTGAATGAACCCGCTGTGGCCCTGCCCTGCCTCCAGACTTCTCGGTATTCCAAGATATTAAGTTTTCCTCATTATTTAGTGTCCCCGGGGTCTGTTACTTATAAGCGAAAGTATTTCCACTGGAACCATGGTCAGTTCTTTTTTTGTTTTTTTATAACATCTTTATTGGAGTATAATTGCTTTACAATGGTGTGTTAGTTTCTGCTTTATAACAAAGTGAATCAGCTATATGTATACATATATCCCCATATCCCCTCCCTCTTGCGTCTCCCTCCCACCCTCCCTCTCCCACCCCTCTAGGTGGTCACAAAACACTGAACTGATCTCCCTGTGCCAAACAGCTACTTCCCACTAGCTATCTATTTTACATCTGGCAGTGTATATATGTCCCTGCCACTCTCTCACGTCGTCCCAGCTTACCCTTCCCCCTTCCCGTGTCCTCAAGTCCATTCTCTACGTCTGCGTCTTTATTCCTGTCCTGCCCCTAGGTTCTTCAGAACCATTTTGTTTGTTTGTTTTAGATTCCCTATATATGTGTTAGCATACGGTATTTGTTTTTCTCTTTCCGACTTACTTCACTCTGTACGACAGACTCTAGGTCAGTTCTTGATTGTGGATTAATCACGGGCTTGACAATTAACCAAGGGGGAAAGTGAGACACCTTCTCTGGTACTGGGTTTGCTTGCATCTCCAGGCCCCATTCCTAACACACAGTCCAAGAAGTGCTCAATCACAGCTGGGTGCTACCTCCACCTCTTCTATGTCCCAGGTTTGCAGACTTGAAATTCAAACCCTTAACCTTGAAGAGGGCAATACCCCACTCCATCAGCGAGGCAGAGGGAAGGGACCTAAGGCTAGGCGGCCTGACTTAGACAGTAGTTGAGGTAAGAGTAAGAAATGGGATGGAGAAGCTCACGATAAGTTTGCCTAGTCTGGAAGATTTCCAATATTCAAATGTTGTAAGAACATTATAATAATACGCACCACACAGTGAGTACTGCACTGTGTGCCAGGCTCCGCCCATTATCTTACTTAATTACCATGATTAGGCAAAGCGGATTAGTTTTCCCACGAAACCCGGGATCAGTGAGGAAAGTAAAATTCCCCAGAGTCACCCAGCTAGACAGAGGCAGACTAGGATGTGAATCAGATATGTCTCACTCCCAGATCCATGCTCTTTCTAAAAACACATTTAAAATCTTCATATAAATTGCACTGTGTTTTTCTCAACTTTTGAATTGTGTATACTCTGCTTCCCTCTATCCTTTTGAATAAATCAAGAATTAAATGAATAATATTAGAGACCTATTATGGGGCAGAAAAGAAGTAGAGAGAGATATGGGGAGGAATTACATTGCATCTTCCAAACTAATTGTCATCGAAAATCTATGAAACAGGCCATTCACAGGAGAAATACAAAGTACCAACAAAGAGACAAAAAGATGTTCAACTTCACTAGTAATCAGAGAAATGCAAACTGAAGCAATGTAACACCTTTTTTTTCTTTGCCTAGCAGGTTAGCAAATAGTAAAAAGATTGATAATTTGATAATATTTGGTGTTGGTAAGAGTATGGAAAGGAGATGCTGTAACAAACTGTTGGTGAGAATGTACGGTATCCTCTGACCTTGCAATTACACTCTGGAAATATCTGCACAAGTTTTGAAGGATGCATACCCACATGGATATTCACGGCAGCATAATTAGCAAGAGCAAAATATTAGGAAAAAACCAAATGACATCAACAGGACAAGGGTTAAGCAAATTATGGTATGTGCTTAATAAAGGAATACGATGTGGTCTTTGATTAATGATGTAGATCATTCTTACAATATAAAAGGGTGTCAGATGAAAAGCAAAATGCAGAACAGTATACGTGGTATGATCCACTTTTTTGGGGTTTTTTTTTGCGGTACGCGGGCCTCTCCCGTTGCGGAGCACAGGCTCTGGACGCGCAGGCTCAGCGGCCATGGCTCACGGGCCCAGCCGCTCCGCGGCATGTGGGATCTTCCCGGACTGGGGCACGAACCCGCGTCCCCTGCATCGGCAGGCGGACTCTCAACCACTGCGCCACCAGGGAAGCCCTGATCCACTTTTTAAAGGCCTGCGTATGTGTGCATACACAGAGAAGAAGGAAGGGAAAGAATGTTCATTTATAATCTGGCTGCCGTTTGAGAGGCTGCTTGATCTGGAAAGAGTTAAAAAAACAAACAAACAAAACCCCCAGGAATTTGGGGATTGTTCTCTGGCACCTAGAGAGAGCAGAGCAGTGGTTCTCCTCTTGGATACACATTAAAATCACCTGGGGACCCTTTCGGTCACAGAGACCCTGGCCTCTCCCGGAGCCGAATATACCAGAACCTGCCCTGGGGGTGGGGCCCAGCCTTGATGGTACTTCCGGTCTCAGGTGCTTCTAATACGCAGCCAGGCTGAGAATCAAGTCCACACCTGGGAAAGCAGCGGAGGAGGAAAGGAGCCCGCGCACCACGGCCAGAGTCCGGGGCCCACGGAGGGCCGGAGCAGGTGAGAAATTCTCGTGGAGGGGTCGGTCTTAGGACTTAGGTCCTAGGAACTGGGATATCTCATGACTGAATTAGAAGTTGTGTCCTACCCTGTATCTTCAAAATGTTCTGACCTCTAGGGAAAATTTCCCACAAGCAGCAGTTTGCGCTAGTGCTGCTTTGGAGGGTACGAAAGATGGCGACCAGTGGAGTAAAAGCCAAGCGCTCTCAGAGAGACAGGTTGCAGTGGAGGGTCCTGCCCGGAGGGACGCTCCCCCGGGGTCTCGGGAGGCGCTGGCTGAGGGAATGGTGGGCTTCTCCCGCAGGCCGCTGAAGGAGCGGCTGCAGACCTTTTATTTGCACCTTAAAGGAAGTGAGCGAACGAAGGGGTCGGGGCGGAGGGGGTGGGGACGCTGGTACCTGGAGACATACATCCCAGGCGCTGCCAGTCTGGGGCTTTTTTGTGTTTGTTTTTAATTATTACTTTCAAATTTTAAAATTAAAGAACTGTTGCGCATGATTTGAAAAAATCAAATAGTCCAGAAAAGACAGTGAAAAGCAATAGCCCTGTGCTGTACCCTCTCCTCTTATCTCTCCTCCCGGTCTGCACGGCACAACCCCAGAGCGGTCACTTTTAATGCATTCTGCCCTTATGGTGGCTCCCCAAATGTCTATACGACCAGTTCTGTGCTAGCTGACCGCCAGCTTTGTGAGAAATAGAAAGACATCCCATCCTCCAGATACTATACGGACATCCACCAGAAAATTCTCTTCATAACTAAACAAATCTACAGTGACAGTGCAGTGAATGGAGCCCTCTGGAGAGGGGCGCCACGCACGGTTGGCGCAGCTGAGTCCGGCAGCTCTGCCAGTCACTCTGTTTACGTATGGGTCAACATTAGATAGTTCCTGATAGACTTCTTCTTGTGGGGGGTGAGAACTTAATTCACACCTAATTTCCCTCACCCAGCTCCCAACATGGTTCTGTAACGGTTGGTTCTGATGAGCTCTCCGACTTCAAGGAGCACCCTTACCCCTCTTCTAGTTCCAAAAGTTACTGGTGCTTTTTCTTAGGAGATGAGGATATTTGTAGCCCTTCCTTCCTCCTCCCCTTCTTCCCAGTCTCTGTCATCAGGGCCTGTCCTTTTCTTTCTTTTTTTTAGGATTACTAATAGACTTTGCTGTTTTTACTTTTGTTTTGAAATGATTTCAAACTTACAGAAATGTTGCAAGAATAGTACAATGAACTCTTCACTCAGATTTGCCAATTACTAAATATTTTGTCCTATTTGGTTTGTCATTTTCCACACACACACACACACACACACATACACACACATACACATGCACAGAGAGAAAATAGTCTAGATACATAAATTTCTTATGTTTGAGAGTAAATTGTAGACATGGCATCTCTTAACCCTGAAATACCACAATACTATTATCAAAATCAGGAAATTTAACATCTTTGGTACAATACTATAATCTACATACCTTCTTCAAATTTTGCCAGTTGTCCCAATAATGTCTGCTCCCTCCACCCCCTCCGCAGCACGCTTCTCCCTCCCCCCCCCCCCCCCCCCCCCCCGCAGCTCGCTCCTCCTCATTCTCATCCTTCCTCTCCTCCTCCTTCTTCTAAGAGCTATGTTGCATTTAGTTATCATATCTCTTATAGTCTGGAACAGCTCCTCAGCCTTTCTTTGTCTTTCATGACATTGATTTTATTCATTCATTCATTCATTTATTAAGTACGAGGCTTGTCCTTTTGTGGTGACAAAGACGAGAGCATTAAAGTTCTGTAACAACAGTTAAGGCTCTCATGGTATGTCTAGATGTTGAATCTAAAAACTCAGAACAGTAAAGATGGATGTCAAACAGTTAACTGCATAACCAAGGACTGCATTTTATAATCTCTGATCCAATAGCATTGCCTCTGTGCTGAAGAAGAATGTTGCTGGAGTGAAGTTTGGCTTTTTCTCACTTTACTTGCTACCAAGTGTGTTTACTGTAACCTAATGTCTTCCACTCTCAGGCTCATTCCACCTGTTCCATTACTTCCCCTCGTTTCCTGCGGGTTCCATGGTCCTGCATCTTCTTAAGTCCCATCTGGACACAGCTGGGATCATGCCCTCCTAGGTGGACACTCTGCTCTGCCAGATGCCATGTTTTCTCTTTTTTTGGTTCATTCCTTCTCTTTGCTGCAGCCCCTTCTTGAGTAACTCCTTCAAGGCACATGGGCGATGCATTTTCTGAATGTTGTGTGTTAAGATGTCTTTATTCAGCCTTCACACTTGGCTAATAGTTTGGCTGGTTATAAAATTCTGGGTTGAAAATAATTTTCCCTCAAAACTGAAGTTATTGCTCCACAGGCTTTGGCCTCTAGTGTTACAGATGGGAAGTCTGATGTCTGGCTGATTCTCTGGCAACTGATTATTGTTTTCATTTCACTTTCCCACCCCCACCCCCCACATGGAAGGTTCTAGAAACCTTCCCTTATCCTTGGTGTTCTGAAATATCACAATGATATATTTAGGATTTTTAAAAAATGAGTCCTGCTCAGCCCTCAGTGGGCCCTTTCGATCTAGAAACTTCAGCACTGAGAATATTCTCTTAATATTCCACCCCCCCCCACACACTTTTAGTCTCTTTACAACATTCTAATTAGTCAAGTTGCTGAACCTTCTGACTCAATCCTCCATGTCTCATATTTTCTCTTTTATAGTTTTAATACTTTCTTCCTGGCTTCTTGAGGAATAAATTCCATTAGACTAACACTCTTGGCTCTCTCCATCCCCTTACTCATTTCTCCCAGGGTAGGACAACTGACTTATCCAACTGGTGAGTTTAGAAGAAGGAGCAGGGCTTGTGCGCCTGGGTTCCTTCTCTTTGGGCATCTGCCAGCCTGTGGAGCAGATAAGTTATGATCAGCTCCTGCCCTTCAGCAAGGGGCTCCCTGCAGGGCCCCGGTGTGCAGCCTGGGATGGGGTAAGTCTGCCCAGCTCCCGGTGGAGTTGAAGCTTCAAAACTGCACCCTCCAGTGCAGCCTTCTTTTCAGTCCTGCAACAGATGCTGTTACTCCTTCTGTCTACCTCCCTTGTTCATTTTTTAGTTGGTTTCAAACTCAAGTGGGAAAGAGAGGTGATGTTTATGGTTCTCCATGTGTCCTTTGGGCTTTTTGTTTTACTTTCTGGGAGATTTCTTTGGCTTTCTCTTCCAAGTTCTCTCTTGTTCTCTAATTGTCACTTTTTCAAAGCATCCATTCTTGTTGTTCATGGATGTTAATATCTGCTTGGATCTTCTTGGCTTTTAAAAATTTTCTTCTCACCCCTGCCTGACTTACTGCTTTTTTGTTTGTTTGCTTTCTTTTATGCTTCTGAATTTAATCGAATATATGGTAATTCTTGGACAGTCTCTTCATATTTAAGAGTGAAGTCATAACAAAGTATTTAGGTGCTCTGGTTGTATGGTGGGGCTTGTGGACCAGAGGTTTGCTTTCTAGTGAGTAGGTAGGACACTGGCTGTTCTGGAGGCTCTAACTGCAGAAAGCCTAGAAGGTTCGACACTAGACTTCCAGGAGTTCTGCTTGGGGGTGAAGGGGAGGGGATGGGGTTCTTTATGCCACCAATGGGTTTTTCAGTTAATCCCAATTTTCAGCCCTGTGCTTCTCTCCAGTGCTCATTTGTATCTGAAATTTTCTCCGGGTATCTTAGTTTCCACATTCCTCATCTGCTTTTGTTTTCCCCCGCGCCTCATCTGCTTTTATTCTTCTAGGCTGAGGCTTCTCCATCCTGCTTTATGTTACGATTTCTTCATTCCCTTTCCACTTTCCAGAAATTTGTTGAGTTCTCTCATTTCTTTGACTATTCTCTTTATTGTTGATTTAAGCCACTTTTATTCCATTACTATAATTTTAATGAGGTCTGAGGGAGGAAGGAAGAGGTGAAATTGTATATGTTCTGTCCAAGCCTTGAGTCCGATTGCACTTTGAAATGTTCTGGAAGGAGACAAGGATTGTGAGGGGAGGAAATGTTCTTATTTTATGAGACACACTTCTGCACTGCTCAGTTTGTTACTTTTGTTTGTGTGAGTATTGTTTTTATAACAGAAAGAACTCGAAGAAGAATCGATTACAGTGACTTGCTGTCTGTCTCCAGTGTGTGATGCTGAAAGCTTCTTCCAGAAACAGGCCTCAGCCCATGACACATTTAGGTCCTGTTTCCCACTTTGTCTCGAATCTTTTCTAAAGGGTCTCTGGTACCACTTCCTTCTTTGATTCTTGATGCAGACTGCTGTCAAGTTTTCATTTTCAACCTACTTCTTAGGCCCCTCTTTGTAAATTCTCACAGCCCTCCTGGCTTTTTATATCCCCCAGGCGCCCAGCGCAATTCCTCATCAACCACTTCCCCTCACTATTTGCTTAATCCCACCACTGTGTACTCTGTGGCATCTCATCACTAAACCTTTGCTCATTTGACATGACTACTTTTATTTTTTTATTTTTTAAATTATTTATTTTTGGCGGTGTTGGGTCTTTGTTGCTGCGCACAGGCTTTCTCTAGTTGTGGCAAGAGAGAGCTACTCTTCCTTGCAGTGTATGTGGGCTTCTCATTGCAGTGGCTTCTCTTGCGGAGCACGGGCTCTAGAGTGTAGGCTCAGTAGTTGTGGCGCACGGGCTTAGTTGCTCCGTGGCATGTTGGATCTTCCCAGACCAGGGGTTGAACCCGGGTTCCCTGCGTTGGCAGACGGATTCTTAACCACTGTGCCACCAGGGAAGTCCACTACTTTTAAAAAGATGAATAAATGTGACTGCTAAGGACAGGAGTACTCTTTTGGCATTTAGCCTCATAGAAACCATTTTTAGTTTAATATATAACTTTTCTCAATAAAAAATCTTCAGTAAGCTCATCGTTCTGTCAGTGCTAAAATCTTAGTAGATTTTTGATGGCCCTTAAATCTTTGATTTTGAGCACTTTAAGCCTTCAGTTCTGCAGAGGCTATTTTCTACTCTTAGAATTTAAGAAACTTATAAATATTAATATTCTATACCACAGAAACAAAAGTCTGACTGTTTTTAAAAAAGGGGGGGCATGGAATAAGGAAATACATGCATTGTGCAAGCTAGAACAATTCTATTTTATATTTATCCCAACTAAAGCTCAGAGCATAATAACAGGGCATAGCATTCATTAGGATCTTACCATATGTTAAGCCATGCTGAGCACTTGATTTAAGCACTTTTATTTAATCCACACAAGCATATAAGGCATGTACTATTTTCATCCCCGTTTTACAGATGAGGATATTGAGATACCTAGACCCTGAGGACGTTGCCCTAAGTCTCACAGGCAATGTAGCTGAGGCAGGATGTACCCCAAGCCTGTCTGACACCAGGTTGACACCTTAAATCACTCTGCCAGCCTTTCTCATGAACTCCTGGGGGGTTCATGGTCTCTGGTTTCAGTGGATGGGTCCTACAAAAGTTTTTATATTTAGTGTTTGCACATCAAATTAGTCCACAAAGAATTATTTTGACAGTTTTAATAAGACAAACTTCTCCCAAGGAGAGTGAAATTTTAGTCTCTTAACTCAGGCTTTTTGGAGACGGAGCCCAAGCAATGCCAGGGTGTCTTTATAAGACTTCTTTGCAGATCATGAGAATTTTTTTGGTAGGTACCTGCATTTTGCTAAGTTTATGACCCCTGTGTCCTGCTATACTGATTCTCTCCCTATCAGAAAAAGGGCAATCCACCTTATACCATGTGAAATCTATGCAAACTTAACTACTGACCTTGCTTTAGAAATCCTGCTTAGAATTTATTTTTGGTCTTTATATGCTATGTTTCAACTAAAGTATTTAGTTTAACTTGAGCATTTGAAGAAGTGTTAGTACTTCACTTTTTAGTTGGGTGTATGCTGCAAAGCAACTACCATATTTCTGGTCCTATATCCGTTTTCCTGAGGGAAACACACATTAAAAACATATTATTTAATTTTCAGATGCTGGCTTAAAGCCAAGTACATTTATTAACAATTAAATCCCTTGGACAGGTCCACATCTCTAATAAGAGTTACTGAAAACCAGACCAACATATCTTTCAAACATACATGCTCTGGAACTAGGAAAATAAGGAATATTGATTAGCAAACTGTGCAGTTGATTTGCTTATGCAATCATTTATTAACTTAAATAAGACATTGTGATTTCTTGAGCACTGTTATTGTTTAAAAACAGTGACTGTGGGTGGGCTTAGCTAGGAAATATAAGGTGTGGAACTTACTTGTGGAATTCAAGAACATTACTGTTGACTAACCATATATATAATAATTTTTATTGACTAATGAGGCCAGTCTAAAAAAACATTTTCTATGAATAATAGAACTTTACCTGGAACTGTAACAATTTTGTTAACAGTTTTCTCTGCTTTGGGACTTTAATTCTGGTTAGTTTTTGATTCATACATGGTAAAAGATTGACAGTATCAGAAACATTCTATCTTTGGGTCCAACAAGAGAGAGGTGAGGCTGGCAGAACTGATCTAATTTTTCAGAATGCGTTTAATTTTATGAACAGAGAAGGCCAGTCAGAACATAAATCTGTACTAAGTGAAAGTTGTGCTTCGAAAAGATGCTCAACATTATTGAAAGGAAGATGAGGATATACAGGAGGTTAAAGCAGTCTGGCTCTGTAATTCAGTTCAGTTTTATCACTTTCTTTTCTGTTGATATTCCTTACTTTTCGAGAGTGATTTCTTTTTCATCACACCCAGTTCTCTTGGTTCAGACCCATTATGTATTATTTATCTTAAGTGGCATCATAGGATCTATTCTTGGAAGTCTTTATTAGGCCCAAGATTTACTTGCCTGTAAGGCTATGCTTACATCTTGTACAATATCCATTTGTGTTGACTTCGGAGGTATTTCCTGTAGTCAGAACTTGGAAGTATCTGCTTTGTGCTGGCGCCTCAGTGGGCCGAGCTCAGGGGCAGGCCCGGCGCTCCACAGCACTGACCTTGAGGGGTGCTGGATTGGGCAGAGCACAGAACTAGAAACTCTGGATCCTTTGCCCTCCTAACTTCTCACATATAAAATACAGGATGGGCTTCCCTGGTGGCGCAGTGGTTGAGAGTCCACCTGCCGATGCAGGGGACACGGGTTCGTGCCCCGGTCTGGGAAGATCCCACATGCCATGGAGCGGCTGGGCCCGTGAGCCGTGGCCGCTGAGCCTGCGCGTCCGGAGCCTGTGCTCCGCAGCGGGAGAGGCCACAACAGTGAGAGGCCCGCGTACCGCGCAAAAAAAAAAAAAAAAAAAAAAAAAAAATACAGGATATCTAAATATATATAAATGTAAAATACAGGAGGCTAAGTTAAGTTTGAATTTCAGCTAGGAAATAAATTCAACTTGTTTCCTGATTCCGGCCACCCTATTATATAGACTTTAGTCTCTTCATATGGAAAATATGGGTAGTAATGATACCTACCTCCTAGGCTTGCTTAAAACCTGGTGCTTATGTGTATATATTTTATTTTCTGTAGCAATCCTTGTTAGGTAACTTGTCCAAGGTCATGCTCAAGTATTAGAACCAGTGTCCAGAGCCCGAGCCTCCATGTTGCCTCAGTCAACATGATGTCAATAGCTAAGAACCCCTAATGAGCCAATAACAATGTAAACACTATGTTAAAAATATAAATAGCAACACAGTTGCCATATGCTAATTTTTTATTACTATCCATCAGGAAGCTTACTGTCTGTATCAGTCCTTATATGTATAGGTAAGGCTGAAAATAAAATTCAGGGAGGTAGAAATTTCTCATAAGTTTCCTAGTGAGTCTATTTTTTAAAGTCATTCATTCAAACCTATTACAGAAGATTTGAACTTTGAAATCTGTCATTCTTTTAAAGTGGACTCTAGAGAAATTAACAGTACATAAAACTGGAACTTAAGTATTTAACATCTCCTGCATTGTTCAATACCTTCCCATTGCTTCACAGCAGCACCCAAATATCTCAGCATGGCATTTGAGGCTCTCCAGATCTGGCCAAGACTCAAATTTGCAGCCTCAGCTCCTATTAATTCTCAGTCATGAGCTCTACCCTAGTACCCTTGTCATTCTTCAACTTTGATGTTCTTTCTACTCTCATATCTTTCTTTGTCTGGAGTCCCTTCATCCTGGAAAGCATTTTCCCTATCTCAGCCATAGGAAACCTTTATCTCCAGCTTCAACACCCAGCTCTTTTATGACACAACCTTTCTCTCCTCAACTAACTGGCCCTTTGGGTGATTTTTCTATTATACCATCTAGCATAGAGCTTGCCTTGCAATTGTATTTCACTTGTCTCCCTGATTAAAATTTAGTTTCTTGGGCTTCCCTGGGGGCGCAGTGGTTGAGAGTCCGCCTGCCGATGCAGGGGACACGGGTTCGTGCCCCGGTCCCGGAAGATCCCACGTGCCGTGGAGCGGCTAGGCCCGTGAGCCATGGCCGCTGAGCCTGCGCATCCGGAGCCTGTGCTCCGCAGCGGGAGAGGCCACAACAGTGAGAGACCCGCGTACCGCAAAAAAAAACAAAACAAAACAAAAAAAACAAAAAGTTTCTTGTGGTCAGGATTTTGTCTTATTCTTTTCTACATATGACAGTACCAGAAACAGTGCTTTTCCCAAATTTAGTCCAGTAGCACATAGGAACAGTGCTCTAGAACTTGCAGTGCCTTGAGTTGAAATTTTGGAAATCCACCACATAAGCTTTGGGCATGTTCATGGTGACTAGAAGTTATGTTTTTGGTATTTAAACAAGGTTTTCCCTTTTATTAAGAAATAATACATATTCAGTTTAGGAAACTTGTAAAATTAAAGACACACACAAAGAGGAAAAAAGTGTCCCCAGTAAGCTACCTTCCAAGGACTGCTTGCTGCTGCTGCTGTTTTTGTTTGTTTTTTTCAGTACAGAAATGCTGTGTGTTTATCTTTCTCAGAAATTCTCAACAGAGACAACATGTAAAGGTAGATAAGGACAAAAAGATGAAAGCAATGAGTTTGAGCCCCCAAGCCCAGCACTTCACGACTGTATGACCCTATGCGTTAGTCACTTGATCCCTCTGAGGCCCAGTTTCGTCATCTGAAAAATAGAAATACTAATACTGTTTTTTATTCCAATAGGGGTTTTTTAGAAGATCAAATTACAAAGGATTTTGATGGTCTTTTGTACATTAGCTAATGCCGTATGCCTATTTTTTCTTAGTATGTTAGACTGTACCGAAGATGAGTCTGTGGGTATGTGGAGAGATCAGATTGAATCCTAAGTACTGGTTCAAACTGGATTTGTGCCTGATTCTGTACCTGAGTTACAGATAACCTTCACGTCACTAAAGGGGGAAGGGGGGACTAGCTTTTACTGGGCACCTACTACTTGCCAGGTTCTGTGCTATTCACTTTACCCTTGTCTTTCCATAGCACTACGTAACCCCCTTTACATCTGAAAGAGCCTGAATTCAGCGATCTAAGCCACTGGTATTGCAGGGTTAAAACGAAGGTAGGTCTCGCTTCACATCCCTTGTTCCATCTTCACTATGGTAAGAAATACTTTTGGGAAAAGTATTTTTATGGAATTCCTCTTATTCTTATTATGGAAATGTCTTGATTGAAGGGCAGTATTTGATTGGGTACATGGAATATTTTGAGATAGATTCTCTTAGGAAAGGTAAAAGAAGTTGTGATCATTTCATGTAGAAAGAGTGGACTAATTTAAAGCTGTTTTCAAGATCCTGAAAGGAAGCAAATGGTGACTATCAACCAAGTAACTTTCACCTGAAATTTACCTTAACCTATCTTAAAATATAATTTAGAAGTTTTCATAACATGGCTTCTTTAGATCTAAAAAGAACTGCTAAGAGAAGCTATGGGCTGTCTTTTTCGATAAAATGTTTGTTTTGAACAAGGTAGATTTATCTTTTCAAGGCTTATTAATAGTCCTATTTGGAGGCAGAAAACTAGACTTAAGATGAGTTCCAAGAAAACATGAAGGAAAGAAGCGTCATTACCAATTCTGTTGAAGCTGTGATTAAAATAAAGTGATATAACAGCATAGAAGATCTAAAATGATATTACAGTACAGAGACACATGAGGGTGCTCTAACCAGCTGCTATAATAAAAGAATTAAACTGCTCAAATATTAGGGGAAAGTTAAGGCCTGTTGTGAATGGCAGTGTTGAATTCTGATTTGTAGTGTTGGCTAAGCAGAACAATCCTGGAATAGATGGCTTTTCTTTTCAAATGTATTGGTCCTGCCCCTTGCTCCCCACCCCACCCCATCCCCCCATTTTAAAAAGTAGAAGATGTTCGTAGTGGACAATTTGGGAAATACTGAAAAACACAAAGAAGAAAAAAAAATGAACTGATGTGGCTCTCGGCCTTGGAGGCTGGGGTTTTGTAGAGCTAGGCCAGTCGGAGGCGTAGCTCGGGAGGGCTGCCTTCAGACTCGAGCCCAGCCTGTTCTCATTTTGATTCCACAGACCTTCTGCTGGTACGAAGGGGGAGTAGAGACTGGGGGTCTAATGACCGCAAGAAGAGAATTAGAGACGCATGTTTATCTCAATACATTTACTCTCATTAAAGTTCATATTCACTGACATCATGCATCTCCTTGAAAAAGTCTGCCCACCCACCATTAATTAAAGCCACATTTTAAAAAGTCAGTGTGTGCACTTTTATTCCAATCAAAAGTAGCCTCCTAAGTTTTGCAGAGTAGGCAGGAGAATATCTGAGGCCTGACAGCTGTTCACCTCTACACAGTGAGGAATCATGTAATTTACGTTAAAAATCATGTTTATTGAGAGCCTACAATATAATGGCTAAGATCTATTGTCTTGAAGAGTAGAAACATTCAATATCTAATGATCTATTAAGCAAAATTAACATTTATTGTGATGAGTCAACGTTATTTTGGATGCGGTGTATGACCATATGCTCTTATCCGTACAAAGAGTCTGGGAGATCCAACTATATACTGTGCTTGAATAATTAAGCAGCATTCTCCTATCAAAGACACCACACTTTATAACCTATACATATGGTATCAATGTCAAAACAAAGGTCAATGTAAATTTTTCCTTATCTAAACCATTGCACAAACAGTAATTACCACAGTTGTAGGATTGCACAACCGTGGTCTATATTCTTGGCAGTAGTCACTATAAGTTCATAAATTTGTGAAAATTAGGAATGTTGATTTTCCAAGTTCAAGAAAGGTACTATTTGTAAACTGCTCAGGTCACACTCATCTTATTCCATGTGCTAAGCAAGACTTCTTTCCTTCCAAATTCCTTTAAATGAGATCTGTTCCCTCTGTGAGCCTAGTAAAAGGGTTTTCATCCAAACAGATCTGCATTCTTTTCTATTCTTTTTTCCTGTTAAAGCCCCCCTGGGGACTTTTCAATTTTATGCTGATCTTTCTTTATATATTAATGTCAAGCACATATTTATTTTGTGTTGATAAAAGACAAATTATAGTTATCTCTTCTCATTGGCAGTTAGATTATTTTAGAATGGTTCTGACTGAATGTTTGATTAGCCAACCAGTTTATGCTTCTTACACAAAGGCCTAATGTGCAGCAGATTCTCTAGTTATTCTGGTTCAAGATTCTCTATTCTCTATTCTCTCTCTATTGAGATTCTCTAGTTATTCTGGTCAAGCCACCATGCCCAAAGACATGGCTCATCAGTGGATCTGAACACTGGCATTGAAATGGTTTAATCCTAGGCCAAACCACCCCGGGGCTAGGAGTTGAAACCTGAATTCTAGTCCTGGCTTTTCTTCTGATTCTCCATGTGACCTCGAGCACAGGAGGGTCTATTTTCCTCATCTAACAAATGGGAGTTAGGGAATGAATATTGACTAGGTACCCACAGCCCAAGAGCTCAGTCAGGACTAGAGGTTAAGGGGCCAGTGTGCCTCTTTGGGGCACGTCTTCCCCTAGTCCACTTACTCATCCAGTACCAGAAACCCCTTAAAAGCCCAAGGTGGGGCTTTTAAGAGTGAAAGCAGCTTCTGGTTCTGAAAAGAGCTTCCCTGAATCTAGAAGAAGCGAACAAGCCATGCCTGGTGAGCTGCTTTCATGATAAGTTTGAGAGAAGATGTTCTGGGACTTGATACCCCTTAGATACAAGCATTCAGTGTCCTACTGGTATGTGGGATGCAGCCCTATCCTCAACCACAGATGCTATCTTCTGACTAGATGATACAGTATCCAGAGAGACCATAGGCACCTGACTGTACCCAATGCCAAAAGCAGTGGGTGGACTCCTTGAGCTTAGCTGTGGGAGGGAAGGTAGAGTGCAGGTGGGGGTATTTCAGCCCAGCTGGTGGTATTCTTTAGAACAAACAGCTCTGGGCTGGGGGACAGTGGGAAGTTGTGATGATAGCATTTTAGCACTCTAGGAAGGCTTAAGATAAGCTTGCCTTAAGTGATTTATAAGGCCATGCAGTCTACAAAACGAGCACTGTTGCAGTCCATACCTTCCTGCCGGCTCTGTTGTTGTGAAGATTCATCAGGGCTCTGGCATCCTTTCCTTTCCTTTCCTTGGCGTCCACAAAGGCTCGGGCAAACTTGATCCCATAGTCAATGTTATCACTGCAGCCACCCCAGTCGAAAGTGCCCTTGCTGTCCTTGGCGGTTCCCTTCTTCTTTGGGTCACAGGAACAGGATTTTAATTCTCCTTGGCTACAGGCCCTGGTGATGGCAAATACAACTCCAGCTGAGGAGATGGCGTAAACAAAGGCAGATTCCCGGCTACCTGTAACAAAAATGCTTTTCTTAAAAGTAGTCTGGCATTGCTCGTTCTGAATAACTTTTACACGATGGCTGTTTAATACTTGTTCTGCCTCTGACATACTTTGCCACTAGACAAAGTATCCTCGGAGAATTCTTTCCCAGAGCCAAGGCTGGCTCTTGAATATGAATTGTCGCGCTTAATACAAGCTTTTATCAATTTGGATAACTGTAGGACAACTATCCTTAAAGTAAATAGAGTATAAAAGAAAATACAGCAAAAGCCTGCCCTGCCCAGTTCCTGGCTTCATATTAGTCTCATACACGTTCTTGCTTTAACCTAGAATCCCACATGTCCCAGAAGAGAGGAGCAGGACATCTCTAGACCTTGGTTTCCTCCTCTGCAGCATACAGTCTGAATTCTACAATTCTATCATTCCATAACATTTCTGGGTATTCGTGCTACTACAGCTCTCACTGGAAAAACCTTCCAGACCTCCAGGCATTATTGAGGACACTTGTATGTGTGTAAATGATTGCTACTGAGATCCTGAATTCGAAGTAATCTAGGGGTTGAGGTGGGAAGACAGTTCACAGCAGTAACCAGCACCTCTGGTTAACCCTGGAGAGCTTCGGCTTGGCATCAGCTTTCACAAGTAACGGCGGGATTATTGAAGGCACTATGCAATATCCTTGAGTTACATACGACGTCTAACTATTAAGGTGAATTTACTTTCTTCTGGAACACCTGCACTAATCACTGGTATTGGGTAAAAGACAGCGAAAAGCTTTTCTTTGGTTTTTTTCTGGAAGGAAACAAATTTACCGCCTATAATTAGACCTGGGCAAGAACCCTTTGGGGTGCTTTCTTAGAATTGTTCTTTATTAGAGCACAGGCTACGTTCACTTCCAGGCTGAAGGGTACATATTTCAGTGCGATAACGACATTAAATTATTTTAATAATCTGTAGTAACTCATAACACGGTGTTGTGGTATAGTGACAGATATAAGGCTCTTAAGGGTCTGTGTGCACCTCATTTTTCAAGTGGAGCTGTATTTCACTGTTATTAGCATGGCTCTTTACTAATGGTTGTTGCAGCAAATATATTCACCATCAAAATAGAAGCCGAACAAGCTAATGCCAGTGCAAGGCAGCAAATGGAGAGCCATTTGGTGATTCACTATGTCAAGACGAGTGTGACTTTTTGAACCACACAGCTGGGAGAACAAACCACCTTTTCGCGTCAAAGCCCTGCTTGTTTCCGTTTGTCATTCAGTGCTAAAATTTATTATACGTCCCTTGCAATATCTGCTCTGCTAGTCTCATTATTAAAAATCAGGAACATGTATCTATACCATATTAAATGGCACTTGCCTCAGCCTTCAAAAAATATCTTCCCCGAAACCTCTAACCATCCAAAAAAAAATCAATCATGCCTTGAAGTTAGGTAAAATCAGTTATATGAATATTTGCCATAGGTAGCAGGTAGTGCTCTCCAGAGAGAGATGTGACGGTTGTGGGAGCTGTTTTAGAATTCCAGATTATGTTATAAGGATCACAGATGATTTTCTAAGAGGAATTGCTATGTTTTGTAAAAGATGGTGACTAATAGATGCAAATGTGGCTTAATCTCTGCTAGTGGCTTTCAGATAAATAAAATTTTTATTTTACCCATTTTACCATGTAGGAAAATACCTTGTCCACAGTCATCCCATTGATCTGCTAAAGCCTGGTTTTGGATTTGGAGTTCAGTCCCCACATTTAGAGATATCATATGGGGGAAAATTCCTGAATGCGTAATAGATTTTGCACTAGTCTTATTTCTTAAGGAGAAAGAAGAGAAACTTTATGAGGTGATCTTTTAGGGGAAAGCTATGGAAGATGCAGATGATAGAATGTCAGTGACCAGACAGTATTTTGAAGGTTAGTAGAGGAATAAATTGTCTAGGCACAGAATGCATCCCGGCCTAACTTGCAAACAACTACATTGACTTGTTGGCTGAAAGAAAAAAAAAAAAAAATCACTTAAAAATCTGCTACATTTCAGAAATAATTTCCAAAGCAAAGCCATCGCCTTTCTAAATATTTGTCATTTATTATTCAAACGCATTACTAAATAGCTAGATATTTATTTATTTATTTAAATAAAAAATTAGCACATGGAATATCTTTTCATTTTACCTCCAGATGTTTTGGTATATCATGTAGATACGGCCTTAAGATGTTTTCAGTTAAGTGTCTTAGATGAATCACTAAAATGCTATGTGCAAAATAGTAGCACATTTCAAGAGTTGGCTTTGGAACAAAGCAAATTTTGATCTCGGGCCTCTTCTTAGAAAAACTGATTCTTTTTAAAGCCATTGCAATATGAAACAAAATCCAAATCTAAATGGTGATATTTAGACTTCCTGATGTGTTACTATTGAAGTTTCTCTAATTTTTGGTTTGAGATAAGTCAAGCAATGTTTACTAAGTGTATAGGGTGGGACAGGCAGCTGGGAAGGCAGAACACTAGAAGCTAGGCTTTCTGGAAGGTTACGGGTTGTTCAACTCTTTTTTTTTTAAATGCTTGCCTTTTTTTTTAACAAGGATGAAATCTAATCACCTTTTTGTTTAGGCTTATTCTAGAATTCTGAAAGTATATGCAAATTCTTGCAGGATTATTTTTGAGTTTACTAGTTTTGTCTTTACATTTCTCTGCCCGTGTCTGGTGATAGTCGTTTGAATGAGCAAATTACGAAAGTTCCTAAAAATCGGTCTGCCTTACTCTTGGTCTCTGAAGCAAAAGAGGCAGATGTTCTCCATTTCTCTATGACCACAGGATATGTTAGTAACTTTTATGTTCTTCTTATATGTGGTACTGCCCTTTGGCTTTCCTATTTATCTATGAGGACATTTAGGTTTCCGAAGGAGGAGTTCTTTACAACTCTAAGATGTGAATTTCCCTCCAAGCAATTAATTGTAAAACTCTTTGGATAGCTTCATTGGAATTTCGTGATTATTTCCAGGATAAGCTACCTTAGGCCAAATTCAGCCTTCCCATAACCAACACAAAATCATCACTGACAGTCACAGGAGTTTACGTAAATGTCCAGGAAGAAATCTGGCCTTCTGTGAAGATTGGAAAGAAACTGTGTAGCATGAGTGTTTTAAGTTTTGAGTACTTTGGCAAAGCGTTCAGCTTCATCTGAAAGAAATCTGAAGGGAGTACAGTTATAATCTCTAATTTACCTGAAGGCTTAGCCTAAGTCAAACTTGTTCTGCTTTCTCTATTTATAACCTTTTCCCTCTCAGCCATTCTACAGCTCTGAAGAAACAAACATTGCCAAGATTAAGTTGAATGAACCTCCAGCTTTGGCATATACACTCTCTAGAATCAGTGTCAAACTTGCTTCCTTTGACTTGTTATGGAAAGGTTTTTTTTTTTTTTCAATATGGAGACATCTTAATGGATTTTCATAGACAGACTCTATAGGTGATCATTTTATAAATGAGAAGTACACTTAATTTGTAATCATTGGAAAATGGTTGAGACCTTTGTAAAGGAAAAATCCTGATACATCTTTAACACCAAGAGCCTGTACCTAATATATGCAAAGATTTATTGTGCCAGATATTTGCAAACTCTCTTTGATAAGGTCCAGCACTTTAATTGATTCACTGGTGAGTTGATCTAGGTGAAGTCTTAAAATTCCATGTAGTTGAAATTTATTATTATCCTTTCAAAAATGTTGTGATGTCATATCAAAACTCCAAAAGGAATGCGGAAGAATATTCTTAAACCAGAGAATAAAATTGCAGAATATCACAGTAAATTAACTTTAGGGGTACACTAAGAGTGAGAGTACTACGCCCTTGGGGGATTTTAGAGACATTCAGTTATGCATTTGGCCTCATAAAACCCTAGGGCTGTGATGATTACCTGATAGAAACACGCTCCGTTAAGCATTACCAAGTGCACAGCCCGAATGATTTTCTTAGGATTGGGAGGGGGAGGTGGGCAAAAACAAGTGGAAAGTTTCCTGTTTCTGGGGTTCGCACATAAACTGTTGTGTTTTCAGTAAGATTTCCCAGTAGCAAATGGGATGTGCTACTTCTTGGAGAATGCTGCTAAGACCAGGTTAAGGGATGGGGATGTTTTGAAAATAAGATCTGATTTTCAGTTAATTTTCTCTGATTGTGTACAAGTTAGTAAGCTACTTTCCACATTCAGAACTTTTAAGAAGTTTATTATGTAGTTAGATAATGTTCAATGTGCTTTCTAAAAAAGAGAAAGGAAGAAACCACAGGCGTACCCCATTTTATTGCACTTTATTGCGCTTCACAGATATTGTTTTTTACAAACTGAAGCTTTGTGGCAACCTGCATTGTCAAATGCTGGTTACCATTTTTTAGCAATAAAGTATTTTAAAATTAAGGTATGTACATTGTTTTTTCAACAGTTAATAGACTACAGCGTAGTATAAACATAACTTTTATATGCATTGGGAAACGCAAAAAATTCGTGTGACTTGCTTTATTGTGGTGATCTGGAACCAAACCTGCAATATATCCAAGGTCTACCTCTGTGTATTCATGGTTCCCACCCCTACCCTCCATAAATATCCTTCTGCTTAAAATGTACCTGGAGAATAGGCACTCACTACAAGTTCATCCATCCATTCATTCAACCATTCAATGAATGAGTGATGCCTACAACACACAAGGTACCAAGTAAGGTGCAGGGAAAGCAGATGAGTTCCTGCCTTACAGAATTTACAGTTTACCGAAAAAAATGCTTAATTTAGAAACAGAGTGACCCGAAGCCGAGTAGCCGAATGGGAGGTCAGAGATGTTGAGCAGAGATTTGTCTCTGCTTCTTAATAACACTGACTTGTTATTGTAATAATGACCATCTATGGCCAATAAAAGATTTGGGCATTCTATCCCAATCTTCTGCCCATTTCCTTCTGGAAGTTTCAAGTCCCAGAAAGAAGAGTTAAAAAGTCAAAAGCGCTCTGTGGCTGCTGCGTCCTTTCTTCTAGAGACAAAATCTGAACCTGGAGGGACAGGCAGGGTTGTGACTTGACGTGGATGGACAGAGCCAAGAATAAAAAAGACACCAGCCTGGGGCACTACATCCTCCTCCCAAACTTGAGACAGACAAGTTTCTTGATTTCTCGAGTCCTTGTCTCGACGGGACAAATGGCACCCAACAGAACAAGCTTCTGACTGCATAGCATGCAAGACAAGATGAGCAGGGACTTTGAAGACCAAATAAGGGTGTGTGTATATGAGGGTAGAGCCCATGAGCTGCGTGAAGGCGGGAGACTTACTTCGAAGCAGGACCCTGCCGAAGAGGCTGTGATCCCTGTCCAGGGTGTTGCAGTTCCAGCGGTGCTGGCGGAACTGGTGCTGGCACTCTGCCGTCCACTCGGCCACGCCCAGGCCGATGGCACGCATCACGTCCGGGTGTCGGTGGCACAGCTGCCGCTGGCGGCTCACCAGGCCTGGCACATTGTCACACATCACCCTGGAGGAGCCACCTGTAGCTCTCATGTACCTGGGAAGGACCAACACGGGGGAGAGCACAGAACAGCGAGGCCTCACGTGGTGTTTCCCGGGAGAGGGAAGAGTTCAAAGCAGCATTTCAAATATGAATTCCTATCTTTTGGGGGATATTAGAAGGCAAAGGTTATTTAACTTTAGTTCACTGGAGAAGCGGCACAGCAGGCATGGTGAGTGGTCTGGTAGAAGCCACCCCAAAACGGAGTGCTGACTGTTTCTTGGATGTGAAGCCGAGGCCACCAGATGATGCTCTGGGCAGGGTGGGAGAGGCAAGGTCTGCAGTTGGGGAATGGGTTGAGGCGGGAAGGGGCAACATGTTTTTGGAAGACTTCTTCCAAGAAGACTCTGATCTCAGTACACAATGTGTCTGGACTTGGCTTTGGAGGAAGCCGACCTTTAGAAGCTCCTCACTGCCATTTATTTGATCTAATGTTTAAGTGTCTTAAACTGTCTGTATCTGTCTAATCAACACCTGCCGGTATCTGATGTTATCCTCTCTGCACAGGCATGCCTTTCTTTTCCTACTAAAGAATCTGTTAAATATTTCCATTTTCCAGCTCTTTTTGGCTTTTATAGAGAACCTTTGGGAAAAAATCTTTCTATTGTTATTAAGGACACTAAATGTTTGGAAGAATCAAACAGTGTTATAGCTCCATAAAGTACTTTTGAGAAGAAACTTTAACAAAAAATTACATCATCATCTCTACCCAGATGTTCTCTATTAGTTGTGAAATGTTTAGAAAGGTACCTTTTATATAACCCAAGCTGCCATAGGTGTCTTTTGAAGCGATCAAACAAGGAGAATGTCTTTTTCTTGTATTTTCATTATTTTATATGATCATAAAATCATTACAGCTGTGACTCCCCAAAAATATATTTAAGTGACAGCTGAGAGACAATGTGACAAAAAGCCTGGGCAATAAATAATGTTTATACACCCATGGAGACAGAAATAGTCATTTTATTGAAAAACGGTCACTCTGATAAATCAATCTTTGATCCTATGTCAGTAATGTCAAGGCTAAACGCCTTTCTGTTCAAAGTGGCTTAGGAAGGAATTGAACCCCTCTTCCCATCCATGCTTTCTTTGCTTTGCTCCTTTGAAGAGCTCGTGTCTTCCTAAAGTTCCCTGCTCCAGTCTCTCATTTGGCTGCGACGCCTTACTTTTGCCAGATTCTTTTAAAAAACAGCACATCATAACAGATAACAGGTCTTTCTGAATCAGTGTTTTAAGTATCAGTTCGGAAGTTTTTAGGTGCAAGAACGCTAAAGAGCTCTCAACTCTCTCTCTTCTCAAGATGAAGGAGATGGAGATGAGTTTCTGGGTGGGGAGAGCCTCTCCCTTTGGAACTTTTAAGGATGCTAAGACCTGTTACGTTTCAACGTTCCTTCACTATGCAGAATAAATCGAAGATCCACGTATAAAGGACAGCAGCAAATTTACTCTTTGGGGTGACTGTGGTTTCGAACTGACATCTTAGAGCTCCCGGCCCCTGGAGCTTCGCATTAAGGCGGTAGTCTCTACCTGGAGGCAGCAAAATGTTCTTCCGCCCCACTGGGGTGAAGCACTAGGAATGTGGAAGGACGGGAAAGAAGGCAAAATCACACGCTTCGGGTTCTACCGCTCTTGCCCGCCTGAATTGCCCCGTCGGTTTTTATCTTGAGGGTTTTTTGGGGGGAGGGGAGCATGGGGGGATGATAGTAGTTTTGGAGCTAAGTTCACCCACCCACCCACACACACACACACACGCGCGCGCGCGCGCGCACACCCGTCTGTGCTAGTAGAGCTAGAGACCCGGCTAGCGCTTGTCTCAAAGATCCCGATTTTGCTGTCGCTCAGCTGGATCCAAATACACCGAACATCCGAGCTCTCAGTTGAGGGGGAATGGGGGGGGCGCGGGGGGGTGTTGAAGTTGTCGAAGCTGGAATGGGCTTCCGAGGAGAATCCAAGGGGCAATAGGAGAGGGCAGCAGCTTGGGTTCGGGTCGGAAGCCGTGACTGCCGCGGCCGCGGGGAAGCGCCGCCGGGAAGCGTCTATGTGGCCCCTGCGGGCTCCACTCCCATCCCCAAAATACCCCGGCGCCCGTGCGCGTGCACTTACCACCATGAAGAGCTGACCTCAGGGCTGAGCCAGGTCAAGAGCAGAGGGAGCCAGAGCCAGATTCCACCGAGACAGGCGTTCATATTAACCCCCTTGCGTCCGCATCAGGTCAGACTCCGTGTGCGGGCGCCATGCGTGCCCGGAGCAGAAGCGCTCAGCGCCGGGAGCGCCTCGTCACGGCCGCCGGCGCCTTGCCGCGCCCCCGCCCCCCGCTCGCGTCTGCGGCGAGTGGCGAGACTCGCTGATAAAGTTTCAAGCGACCAGCGGGGCGAGCGATAAAGGCCAGCCGGGGCCGCCTCGCCCACAGCCAATTCCCCAGGCGCGGCGAGCGCGGGCTGCCGGAGAGCTCTGCGCGCCTCCCGCGCGCCCCGGTCCCTTCAGCTCCCCGCCCGCCCGCCCAGGCGCAGCCAAGGGAGGGGGCGCTGCGCCGGGTAGGATGGCGGGGGGGTGGGTCGCGCGGTTTTATATAAGGGTGGGTGAAATGATGGCAAGAGAGGTCTGTGGGTGAGGTGATGCGGGGAGGGAGAAGCACCTCTGCGTGGCCTCGAGCACCCGCGGAGGCAGGCACCTTTCGGGAAGCTCCGGGCCAAAGAGCATCAGTGGGTGCCCCGCCACAGGACCGAGCGCTCCGGATAGGCGAGGCTACCCTCCGGCAAACATAAGTCACCGAGCGGGCAATGTGGGGAAAGGAGGGAGAGGATAGGGATACAGCTGTGTACAGGAGGCAAGAATCCAGAGATGATTTTCAACTCATCCCTCCGCTTCTCTTCCTAATACCGAAAGGAGGAGCAAGCCCTCGTAAATCTGGAGCTAAGCAGGGCAAGGTTGGAGAGGGAGGGTTCAGGCCTCAGGGAAGTGAAGACCTGTGGCCTTGATTCCACGGTGCTGGGCTTATATATAGAGCTCCAAGGGAGGGGAAACGGGAAGGTCCCTGACCCTCCGGACCTCACCCAGGCGTCCTCGGCCAAAACGTCTGGGGAAGATGCGGTGTTTACGCACACCCAGCTCCTCCACGGCGCTGTAGAGCGCAAAAGATCATGCAGCGAGGAACTGAGGCAGCAGGAGCCCGCCGAGGGTCTGCGCCCCAGCACCGGTCGCGCCTCTTGCCGCCCTGGCGCTCAGCTTTTGCTCCTTGCGGAGGTCAAGGGACTATCGGTCCTGATCTGGGCCCCCGCAGGGCCAAGAGAGACAGGCTTGAGCCCGCGGGTGGAGCATCTTGAGCAGCAACTGGCTTGTAGCCCCGCCGTTTATCACCGGAAAGGAAGGAAGACCAGGAACTCGCGGCGGCCGTGAACTGTTCCATTGCTCTTTTCCTGGGGCGGAGGAACCCGCCGCCCGCCCGCGGAGCGTGCCTTGGGGAATGGGGAATGTGTGTGCGTGTTGGGGGTGGGGTGGGCGCTGCATTGTTCGCAGGGCGTGAAGGGGTGGCCGTCCAGATAGGAAAGACCGGCTCTCCCCCCACCCCCTGCTAGAGCCGAGACTGGCCGGAGCATCAGCCCTCGCTAGGCGCGAGCGCGGTGAGAAGCTGGACGGGGCGAATCTCAGAAATGCCAAAAACCTGAAAAATGCTGTCATCGCCACCCCCTTCCGCCCCTTCCCCCGCTGGTCCCTGGCAGGTCCGGCCCCTCCCAGGCTGACCCAGATACATCCCCGTTTGGGTCCGGAAAGGGAGGGGAGGGAAACAAGTACCGCGCCACCCACGACTCGGGAAGAGCAGGGCTCCGCGCCAGGGCCGCTCCATATCGCTGGGCCGCGACCCAGGGGAAGTTCTGATCGGTCTGTGCCGGGAGGGAGGGAGGGGCAGGGGAGGTGGGGGTTGTATTTCTGCTCACAGTGCGTGCACAAGCTCGTGTGTGTGTGTGTGTGTGTGTGTGTGTGAATAGGAGGTTGGGGGAGACGGGGCGAGTGATGTGATGGGCATCAAAGAGCAAGAAATATCTCATTAACCTCTGTGCTTATGCTCATAAACCTCTTCCCTGGGTGAAGCAGAAGAATAAGTTAAAATTCACTTCCATCCTCCTTCGTCCACAGTCTCTCCACTTCTACCAGTGAATAATGTAGGGATGTGGATGTGTATGTTGGGAAAGGTAGGCAGCTGTATGCTTCTCTCATGGACAGTGAGACCTGAAACTACCTAAAAAGCTCAACTCAAAGCTCCACCCACCTCAGCACATCATGTTCTTCCAGCTGAGGGGAGTTAGAAATACATGGAGTATGACTATCAGCTTAGAGGCCTTTCCTCTCCGCCCAGGGAATTATTGAGTGGCCAGGAGATCTGCCCTTCAGTTGTTGATGAGGCCAATGGAATGACCTAAACCTGAAACAGACCTCCTGGAATAAGAACAGGACCATCCCCAAAACTAATTAAATCCACTCCAAAGGGCTTTATCCTGGGGCAGGAGAAGTACCTCATGACTTGCAGAGAAGAAATCAGCCTTGGTGAATGGCAACTGCTGAAAAAGTTCAAGAGAAACTAAATCCAGATGTGAAAAAGGTCCACCCAAACACTCCTTCCCGACCTGTCTAGAGGCAGTCTGGACCACGTGACTTGTCCCTTCCAGATCTGTGATTCCATTTCTCTCACATTCTCCACCCCTATTCACTTATGACCTACTATTAGACCTGTACAACTTCGCTTCCTGCCCAACAAGTCTGACTTTTCTTCCTCCTCATCTGTACCTGTGCACTTTGCAGATAGAGTGTTCACTACTAGAAGAAGTTGGGAAATGCTCAAGAAAATTAAGAGGAAAGAAAGTTATTACAAACCTTGCTTCTCCAATAAAAACTACCATCCTAAGGAAGAGTTGATAAATATTTAAGTAAATTGCACATGACTATAGCCTTGCTATAGCAGATGATGAATTAGGAAAGACAGGGTTCAGAGTGCCTTTAGATCTATGAATTCAATATCTGATTTTTGGTTTCTTCAGTGAGAATTCTCATTGAATTGACTGTAAAATTCATTTACAGTATACAGAACCCAATTCTCTTTCTGGATATTAATGTTAGTTTGCTTGTAACTTTAGTATAGCATTGTAGCCAAATGAGTCAGTCTATTTTCTTAGTTAGATCCATTGTTTGTCTAATCTCCCAGGGCAGAGAGAGAACTAATTTACTACCAAACCATCTCCACCCTTTAAAAATGGACAGTTACTTCTTCAACCAAATAGTCGTATGTGTTTCAGTCTGAACTGGTTTCTTCCTAACGCAGTGACTCTTAATTTAGCTACTCACTAACCAGTGATTCAAAGGTCTAGTATTTCCAACTTAGAATCAATGACCTTAAGAAAGAACATTGTGTATTAACAAAAGGTCAACAATGGGAAAGAAAAAAAAATATATATATATAACTTTCTAAATCTAGTAGTATCATATATATAACAACAGAGGTAATATATCAAATAAAAACAATATATATCATTAAAACTTTTTTACTTGCTAAGTCTATCCAACTAAGAGCATCATATACATAATAATATAGATTAAGTTTGAAATTTGAAGTGTGTTTTCAATGCCCTTAAAGGCATTAACCGCTTTCCCCTTTAGTCACTCCTAAAATTTTTATTAAGCACACTCTTAGCTAATCTTTGTCAAAAATTGATTTTATGAGGGCTTCCCTGGTGGCACAGTGGTTGAGAGTCTGCCTGCCGATGCAGGGGACACGGGTTTGTGCCCCGGTCCGGAAAGATCCCACATGCCGCGGAGCGGCTAGGCCTGTGAGCCATGGCCGCTGAGCCTGCGCGTCCGGAGCCTGTGCTCTGCAACAGGAGAGGCCACAACAATGACAGGTCCGCATACCGCAAAAAAAAAAAAAAAAATTGATTTTATAAAAAGTTCTAATATCAATGATTTAAATCTCAGTGTGCATTTAAATTAATGTGCACCAAAGACTTGCTTCCAGCCATGAGAAAGTAATAGGTACATGACTTGTTCTCCTACTGAAAAAAAATATAAGACTGGACAAAATGATAAGGCAAATCTTTTCAGGCATTGGGTAATAGACAGCACACAGCTATGATCTTTGACAGAAGGAAAACACCTGAGGTGTGCTCCACAACTATCCCATAACTGTCCTGAGTTTTCTGCTGAAGGACACTTTTTTGGGGGTTCAAGAAAGTGGAAACAGAGCAGTAGTCTTAGTTAAGGATAGAGGGAGTAGAGGTCTGGGCTGCTGAAGCAGCTGAAATTGGCAGGGTAGAATATCTGAAACTAGGTAGCTGTGAAAGAGAGGGTCCCAAAAGTCTACATGGTGATTCACCATGTGTCCTTGGTCAAGAGCTGGGCTGAATATAGCCATGAGAAGACTCTAATGCCTAGCAGAAATTGCTTTCTGCATGTCATGCAGCGTTGAGAGACATTGGAGTTCCAGCTCAGTGGGGTAGAGAGACCTTATTAAGCACTTCAGGCATTCATCTGAGATGCCAGAAAGGCATCCTTTAAGGGTCATACCTTAGTATAAAAAGCATGTCTTAGAACAAAATTCAAAATTTTGTTTCCTCATATCACATGCAGTAACAAAGAATAAAAACAAATCAGACAGGCCAAGGGGAATTTACAAGGATAAAACCAACACCCATTGAAGGAAGATAACATTGTATCATTTACAATGTCAAGCATACAATAAAAAATTAATAGGCAAGTGAAAAACCAGAAAAAATGTGATCCATACTTAAGAGAAAGCAGTCGAAAGAAAATGACTTTGAGAAGGCTCAGTTGGAGGAACTAGCAGGAAATAAATTTTAGCATAACTCTTATAACTATGTTCAAGTATTTAAAGGTCACAATGAACAACTAATGGAGAATCTCAGTGGAGAAATGAAAGCCATTAGAAACAAATGAAAATCTAGAACCAAAAGTACAATATCTGAAATGAAAAATTCACTGAATGGGCATAACAATGGAACGGAATTGGCAGGAGAAAGGGACAATAAACTTAAAGATAGAAGTTATATAATCTGAAAAACAGAAAGAAAAGATATTGACAATTAAAGAAATGTAACATCAGATATCTGCAGGTCAAGACCAAGCAGTTTAAATACATGTGCAAGTGAAGTTCCAGAAAGAAAGGAGAGAAAAATGTGACAAAAATATTTGAAGATATACTGCACCAAATTTGTCCAATATGATAGAACACATCAATTTACAGACCCAAGATGGTCAGAAAACGCCAAGCAAAATAAATACAAAGCAAGGGCTTCCCTGGTGGCACAGTGGTTGAGAGTCCGCCTGCCGATGCAGGGGACATGGGTTCGTGCCCCGGTCCGGGAAGATCCCACATGCCGCGGAGCAGCTGGGCCCGTGAGCCATGGCTGTTGAGCCTGCGCGTCCGGAGCCTGTGCTCTGCAACAGGAGAGGCCACAACAGTGAGAGGCCCATGTACCTCAAAAAAAAAAAAAAAAAAAAAAAAAAAAAGCATATCACACGTATATACATCTTGATCAAACAGTTTAAAATCAAAAAGGGGGAGAAACATCTCTAAAGCAGCCAGAGGGAAAAGATACATTAAATATAGAGGAGCAAGAATATGCATTACAATTGACTTTTCACTAGCAATAATGGAAGCCAGAAGACAGTGGAGCAGCATCTTTAAAATGCTGAAAAGAAAAAATGGTTCACACTGAATTCTACAATCAGTGAAAATATCCTTCACAATTGAAAGAGGAGCTCTTCTTTTGTTCTTCCCCTTACCTTGGGAATAAGGACTACACTCCACAAGCAAGGGCAGAACTGAAACAGAGCACCCCAGTAGTCTAAAACCAACTCTTGACAGGATCAAAGTGAGTCATAGGTACTCTATTTGCAAGCCAAAAGAAAACTCAACCCTCCTTGGAGGAACATAATTTCATTCAGGGTCTCTACAAATTTTCATCTATTATATGTAGCATCAAGTCTAAAAGTTACAAAACAAACAAAAACCCAGTAAGCAAATCAACAGAAATAGAAATAGACCCACAAGTAATTTAGAGTTTTGATTTATCTGAGGACTGCAAAATAACTGAAATTTAAAAGTTCAGGGCTTCCCTGGCGGCACAGTGGTTAAGAATCCGCCTGCCAATGCAGGGGACATGGGTTCGAGCCCTGGTCCGGGAAGATCCCACTTGTCGCAGAGCAACTAAGCCCGTGTGCCACAACTACTGAGCCTGCGTTCTACAGCCCGTGAGCCACAACCACTGAGCCTGTGTGCCACAACTACTGAAGCCCGCACGCCTAGAGCCCATGCTCCACAACAAGAGAAGCCACCACAGTGAGAAGCCCACGCACTGCAACGAAGAGTAGACCCTGCTCACCACAACCAGAGAAAAGCCCCCATGCAGGGGGCTTAAAAAACAATTAATTAAATAAAATAAATTAATTTAAAAAATAAAATAAAAGTTCAAACAATAACAAGTAATTTTAACAGAGAGCTGGAACCCATACAGAAGACTTCAATAAAACTCCTAGAACTGAGGGGAGGAGGGAAGTTAAGACTGAAATTGAGAATTAGATAGATGGATTGAGGAACTATCTAGAATCAGCAAAACAGTGGACTAGTAAACCAGAAGAGGTGAATAAAAAGTATCCAGATTAATTCACAGAGAGAATTAAAAGGGTATAAAATACAGAACATAAAATAAGATACAGCATAAGAATGTCTAACAGACCATTAGACATTAGACACAGAAAGGTGGTCAGAATTTTTGGCCTGAACCCAACTGGGTTGATTGTGTGCTAAAACAAGAATATCAACATTTTTCATAGGATTTAAACAAGACCTAGATTCTCTTAACATTCTATTCAAAATGTCCAGGATGCAATCAAAATTACTTGGCATACAAAAACCTGTAACGTTCCAATTCAAATAGAAAAGACAATCTACAGACACTAATTCTGAGATGACGGAGATGTTGAAATTATCAGACAAAGACTTCTAAAGCAGCTATGATGAAAATGCTCCAAGAAGTAATGATGAATACTTTGGAAACAAATGGACAATAGAAAATATCAGCAAAGAAACAAAATGGAAAAAGTAACCACACAGAAGTTTTAGAACGGAAAAATATATGTACTATCTTCCACAGTGAGAGGGTGAAATATTTCACTGAATAAGGGCAGTAGCAATATTGAGATGGTAGAAAAATGTGTGAGTGAACTTGAAGATATATTATCTTCAAGGATGAACAATAGAAATTATCTAGTCCTAACAAAAGAAGGAAAAAACAAAAAAGAGTGAAAAGAAATGAACAAAGCTTCAGGAATCTCTGAAACAATTCCAAAAGGTGTAATGTGTCATGACTCCTGGAAGGAGATGATAAACAGTCTATTGCAACAAAAAATATTTGCAGAACTAATGGCTAAAAATTTCCTAAATTTTGTCAAAGGCATATACCTAGAGATTTGAAAAGTTCAGAGATTTGAAAACTCCAAACAGGATAAACCCAAAGAAATCCATGCCAGATGCTGGGAAAACTGGACAGCTACCTATATGTAAAAAAAAATGAAATTAGAACATTCTTTAATACCATACACAAAAATAAGCTCAAAATAGTTTAAAGACCTAAATGTGAGACCTGACACTATGAAACTCTTAGAGGAAAACAGGCAGAACACTCTCTGACATAAATTGCAGCAATATCTTTTTCAATCTGTCTCCCAGGGTAATGGAAATTTAAAAAAAAATAAAAATAAACAAATGGGACCTAACTCAACTCAAAAGCTTTTGCACAGCAAAGGAAACCATAAACAAAATGGAAAGACAACCCACAGAATGGGAGAAACTATTTGCAAATGATGTGACTGACAAGGGATTAGTCTCCAAAATTTACAAACAGCTCATGCAGCTTAATATCATCAAAACAAAGAACCCAATCAAAAAATGGTCAGAAGACCTAAATAGACATTTCTCCAAAGAAGTCATACAGATGGCCAAGAGGCACATGAAAAGATGTTCAACACTGCTAATTATTAGAGAAATGCAAATCAAAATTACATTGAGATATCACCTTACACCAGTCAGAATAGCTATCATCAAAAAATCCACAAACAATAAATGTTGGAGTGGGTGTGGAGAGAAGGGAACTCTCCTACACTGTTGATGAGAATGTAAATTGGTACAGCCACTATGGAGAACAGTATGGAGGTTCCTTAAAAACCTAAAAATAGGACTTCCCTGGTGACGCAGTGGTTGAGGGTCTGCCTGCCGATGCAGGGGACACGGGTTCGTGCCCCGGTCCGGGAGGATCCCACATGCCGCGGAGCAGCTGCGCCCATGGGCCGTGGCCGCTGAGCCTGCGCGTCCGGAGCCTGTTGCTCCGTTGCACCGCAAAAAAAAAAAAAACAAAACCTAAAAATAGAGCTACCATATGATACAGCAACCCCACTCCTGGGCATATATCCAGGGAAAAACATGGTCTGAAAGGATACATACACCCTAATGTTCATTGCAGCACTGTTTACAGTAGTCAAGACATAGACGCAACCTAAATATCCATCAACAGAGGAATGGATAAAGAAGTTGTGGTACATATATACAATGGAATATTACTCAGCCATTAAAAAGAATGAAATAATGACATTTGCAGCAACATGGACGGACCTAGAGATTATCATACTGAGTGAAGTAAGTCAGACAGAGAAAGTGAAATATCGTATAATATCACTTATATGCAGAATCTAAAAAAAATTTATACTAATGAACTTATTTACAAAACAGACTCACAGGCTTAGAGAACAAACTTATGGTTACCGGGGGGAAGGGTGGGGGAAAGGGATAGTTAGGGAGTTTGGGATTGACATGTACACACTGCTATTTTTAAAATGGATAACCAACAAGGGCCTACTTATAGCACAGGGAACTCTGTTCAGTATTATGTAAGAACCTCGATGGGAAAAGAATTTGAAAAAGAATAGATACATGTATATATATAACTGAATCACTTTGCTGTACATGTGAAACTAACACATTGTTAATCAACTATATAAAATTAAAAGTTAAAAAGAAAAGAAATCCATGCCAAGACACTTAATAATAAAACTACTGAAACCTAAAGGCAAAGACAAAATCTTATATGATGACAAAGACAGATGATGCATTACTTATGGGGAACAAAGGAAAATGATTATTTGAATGACTGTAGATTTCTCATGAGGAATTGTGAAAGCAGAAGGGAATGAAACAGTATTTTTTAAAGCTCTGAGGGAAAAGAACCCTCAGCCCAGAATTCTATATCCAGTGACAATACCTTCATGAATGAAAGTGAAATAAAGACACTCTCAGATGAAATCAAAGAGAATTTATTGTCAGCAGACCTGTTTTAAAAGAAATGCTAAAGGAAGTTTTTAAGACAAAAGGGAAATGATTCAAGAAGGAAACTTGGAAAATCTGGAATGAAAAGAATTCAAGAGACATGGTAGATAGCTGGGTATATATTATAAACTTCTACTTCTCTCCAGTTCTTTAAAATATGTTTGATGGTTGAAGGCAAAAATAGCAACAGTGTGTGATAGTGGTTTCACTGTATGTAGAGGTAATACCTTATATTTAAAAACTACCATATCAACTAGGGAGGGTAAATTGACTCTATGGTGCTAACTTTGAAAGTTGTAAAATTTGATTCTATGTACTGCAAAAAGTGATGTATAACTAACATTATCTTGATAGCAACCACTAAAAAACCTATACAAAGAGATGTAGAAAAAAACATAATAAATTAAAAGTTTAAATAATTCAAACGAAGGCAAGAAAGGGTAACCAGAGGAATGAAAAATAGAATAAACAGGAAACAAATAGTAGACATAAATTTTAAAAAATCAACTATTATATAAGATATATGTGTTCCCAAAACAAAAATTTAAAAACAAAGATTGTCTGAATGAATAAAAACACAAGTATCTCATTTCTTTTTTTTCTTTTTTTTTTTTTTACATCTTTATTGGAGTATAATTGCTTTACAATGGTGTGTTAGTTTCTGCTTTATAACAAAGTGAATCAGTTATACATATACATATGTTCCCATATCTCTTCCCTCTTGCGTCTCCCTCACTCCCACCCTCCCTATCCCACCCCTCTAGGTTGTCACAAAGCACGGAGCTGGTCTCCCTGTGCTATGCGGCTGCTTCCCACTAGCTATCAGTTTTACGTTTGGTAGTGTATATATGTCTATGCCACTCTCTCACTTCGTCACAGCCTACGCCTACCCCTACCCGTATCCTCAAGTCCATGCTCTAGTAGGTCTGTGTTTTTATTCCTGTTTTACCCCTAGGTTCTTCATAACATTATTTTCCCTTAAATTCCATATATATGTGTTAGCATACAGTATTTGTCTTTCTCTTTCTGACTTACTTCACTCTGTATGACAGACTCTAGGTCCATCCACCTCATTACAAATATCTCAATTTCATTTCTTTTTATGGCTGAGTAATATTCCATTGTATATATGTGCCACATCTTCTCATTTCAAATATAATACAGGTAGGTTCAAAAGGAGAAGGATAGAAAAAGATAAATTATGCAAACACTAATTAAAATAAAACTAGAGTAGATATATCAATATCAAAGTAGATATCTGAGCAAAAACATTTACCTGGGATGAGGGATATAACATAATGACAAAAGGGTCAATTGACCAAGAGGAAATATGGTCCTAAATGTGTATGCACCAAACAATAGATTTTTAAAATATATAAAGCAAAAATTGACAGAACTGAAGAAAAAACCAGACAAATATACAATTAGAGATGTCAGCACTCCACTCTCAGTAGTTCATAGAACAAATAGAAAATCAGCAAGACCTAAAAAAAGAAAAAGAAAAAGAAAACCAGCAAGATATAGAACTCAACAATACCATCAACTGACTGGATATAGTCCACATTTATAGAATGTCACTCTACAACAGCAGAATATACATTCTTTTCAAATGAACATGAAACATTTGCTAAGACAGACCACATTCTGGGTAATAAAACAAACTTTAAATTTTTTTAAAAATTGAAATCATGCAAAATGTTTTCCCTGATCATAATGGAATTAAGTGGAAAATCAGTAATAGAAAGAAATCAAGAAAATCTCCAAACTCTTGGAAGTTAAACAGCATGCCTCTAAATAATCTCTGGGTCAAGTAAAAAGTTTCAAGGAAAATACAGTTGACCCTTGAACAACATGGGAGTTAGGGATGCCAATCCCTGCACAGTCAAAAAATCCATGTATAGCTTTATGTTGACCCTCTGGATCCAGGAATCCATGGATTCAACCAACCATGGATTGTGTAGTATTGCAGTATATATTTATTGGAAAAAATTTGCACATAACTTGACCCATGCAGTTCAACTCCAAGTTGTTCAAGGCTCAGCTGTATTTTGAACTAAATAAAAATGCATTATTATGAAACCATATTTAATATGTACTCTAAGTCAAGAATAAATATTGTGATCTCTCTGTTAACCACTAAAGAAATAATACAATAAATAATTTTCCAGTTATCTATTGCTGCATAAAAAACTACCCTCAAATTACTGCTTTTTAAAAATTGAGATATAATTGACATACAAATAGTTCTAGGTGTATAATATAATGATTAGATATGTGTATGTACTGTGATTACCACAACAAGTTTAGTTTACCACAGTAAGTTTAGTTAACATTCATCACCACATATAGTTACAATTTTTTTCTTTCTTGTGATGAGGACTTTTAAGATTTACTGTAGTAGCAACTTTCAAATATATAATACAGTATGGTTAGCTAAAGTCACTATGCTGTATATTACATCCCTAGGACTTATTTATAAGTGAAAGTTTGTACCTTTTAAAACACCTTTACCCATTTCAGCCACTCCCCACTCCTGGCAACCACCAATCTGTTCTCTGCATCTATGAGTTTGGTGTTTTTAGTTTTTTGTTTTTAAGATTCTAAATAGAAGTGATCATACAGTAATTGTCTTTCTCTGTCTGGCTTATTTCACTTAGCATGATGCCCTCAAGGTCCATACATGTTGTTACAAAAAATATAATTTCCTTTTTTATGGCTGAATAGTATTTCATTGTGTGTGTGTATGTGTGTATATATATATATATATATATATATATATATATATATATATATATATATACACACACACACACACACACCACATTTTTTTTAACCCGTTCATGTGTTAATAGGGTGTCTCCATGTCTTGGCTATTGTGAATAATGCTTTAATAAACACAGGGGTACAGATATCTTTTTGAGTTAGTGATTTCATTTCCTTCAGTTAAATGTCCAGAAGTGGAATTGCTGGATCATATGGTAGTTCTATTTTTAATTTTTGAGGAACCTCCATATTGTTTTCCATAGTGGCTGTACCAGTTAACATTCCCACCAACAGTACACAAGGGTTCCCTTTTCTCCACATCCTCACCAATACTTGTTATTTCTTGTCTTTTTGATAATAGCTATTCTAACAGGTGTGAGGGGACATCTTATTGTGGTTTTGATTTGCATTTCACTGATTAGTGATGTTGAACACCTTTCCCTGTACCTGTTGGCCCTTTGTATGTCTTCTTTGTGAGGATGTCTATTCAGATGCTTTTCCCATTTATTAATTAATTTGTTTTTTCTATTAAGTTGTAGTAGTTCTTTATGTATTATGGATATTAACCCTTTATCAGATAAATGACTTGCAAATATTTTCTCGTATTCCATAAGTTGTCTTTTCACTTTGTTAATTGTTTCTTTTGATATAAAGAATCTTTTTAGTTTGATGTAGTCCCACTTTTTAATTTTTGCTTTTGTTGCTTTTCCTTTTAGTGTCATATCCAAAAAATCATTGCCATGACTGATGTCCAGGAGCTCACCATCTATGTTTTCTTCTAGGAGTTTTATGGTTTCAGGTCATAAATTCATGTCTTTAATCCATTTTGAATTGCTTTTGTGAGTGGAGTAAGATACTCGTTCAGTTTCATTCTTTTGCATGTGGCTGTTTAGTTTTCCCAACACCATTATTGAAGAGACTATCCTTTCCCTATTTTATATTCTTGGCTCCTTTGTGGTAAAGTAATTGACCATATGTGCATGGGCTTATTTCTGGGCTCTCTATTCTGTTCCATTGGTCTATGTGTGTTTTTATGACAGTACTATACTGTTTTGATTACTATAGCTTTGTAGTATAGTTTGAAATCAGGAAGTGCGATGCCTCCAGCTTTTTCTTTCTTTCTCAAGATTGCCTTGGCTATTCAGTGCCTTTGTGGTTCCATAAAAATTTTAGGATTGTGTATTCTATTTTTGTGAAAAATGCCATTGAAATTATGATAGGGATTACATTGAATCTATCCATTGCTTTGGGTAGTAGAGACATTTTAACAATGTTAATTCTTCCAATTAATGAGCATGGAATATCTTTCCATTTATTTGTGTCTTCTTCAAATTCTTTCATCAATGTCTTACAGTTTTCAGTGTGTATGTATTTCACCTCCTTGGTTAAATTTATTTCTAGGTATTTTATTCTTTTGCAATTGTAAATGTGACTGTTTTCTTAATTTCTCTTTCTGATAGTTCATTATTAGTGTATAGAAATGCAACTAACTTTTGTATATTGATTTTATATCCTTCAAGTTTACTGAATTCATTTATTCTAACAGGTTTTTTTTTTTTGGTGGAGTTTTTAGGGTTTTCTATATATAATATCATGTCACCTGCAAATAGATGCAAATGTCATGTTCCTTTTCAATTTGGATGGCTTTTTTTTTTCTTGACTATTACTCTGGCTAGCACTTCCACTGTTGTATAAAAGTGGCAAGAGTTGGCATCTTTGTCTTGTTTCTGATCTTAGAAGCAAAGCTTTCTTTCTTTCTTTCTTTCTTTTTTTAAACCATTGAGTACAGTGTTTGCTCTGGGCTTGTAATATATGGCCTTTATTGTGTTGAGGTACATTCCCTTCATACTCAGTTTATTGAGCATTTTTATCAGGGATGGATGTTAAATTTTGTCAAGTGCTTTTTCTGCATCTATTGAGATGATCATATGATTTTATCCTTCATTTTGTTAATGTGGTGTACCACACATTGATTGATTTGCAGGCATTGAACCATCATTACATGCCTGGAATAAATCATACTTGATCATGGTATAAATTTATGATAACAGTATACTTAATCATGTATTGTTGAATTTGGTTAGCTAATATTTGTTGAGGTGTTTTTGTTTGTTTTCAAAGAAGCAGAGTATTTTATTTTTTTAAAATCATCATTCAGTAAATGTTACACTATGAAATATTACATTTTAATCTCTTTTTCAACAGAAAGGTTTTCTAAAGAAATGACTTGGAGCTTTCCACGTTTATCAGATGTCTTTTCATTATTCTTTTCCATTTTTGCAATTCTGGATCCAAATTGCATGACCCATTTTGGCAGAAGAGCAGAGGTTGTAAGACCAAGTTCCACTTCTGCAAGATGCAAAATCAGTTTTTCACCAATTCTATGGGGTAAAGTCAAATTTGCCCTTTCCCAAACTGGTAGGGAATTTAGAAAGGAGACAGTTTCATGCGGGAAAGGAAATCTTCCTTCTTTTCCATGATCACCAATAACTGTCATCACGACCAAGATTTCTAGAAGAAATTCAACCCAGTTCCATCGCAATTTCCTTATTCATTCCTCTGGCCCGTGTGTGTTGAAGCAGGCACGATGACGAGAATAACCTGCAAGCTGCTCATCTGCACCGATTCCAGTAAGAACTACCTCTGCACTGCTCTAATATGGTTTTGCTTCATCCTGGGTCACTAACCAACTAACTCCTCCAGAAGCAAACCATACTGCACAGCCAATGCTATCATCCAACACTATATCCAAAGGCTGAATGAAGTGGGATATTCGAGTTCTTCTTAATCTTTGCAGTTCTTCTAGGGAAACATTAATTTCAACAAAATTCCACATCCGAAAAGGGTTGGCAGCTTGTAATTCCTTTAGTCCTGTTCTTCCTGTGATTCGATCTGGTATGTTGAATTGTTCACCAGGACTAGCAGCAGCAACGACATTTTTAGGGGATTCTTCAGAGGGCATTTCACAATGATTTTCTGTTTTCTCCCTTTTTTGTTAAAACTAGCTGGTATGGTCTTTTCTTTAGTCATGAAAGCCACATTAAGAAGATTAATTGGTTCACCTAAGGGAATATGATGGTCAGCAAGGGCTGCAATAACCATGGACTCAATCCCCCCAGAAAATAGGATTGCAACATTTGCTTTTCTATTACTAGTTTTCAAAACTTTGTTTGGTGTCAGGTTTTCATTCCTAGGTAAACACAAGACATGTCTCTTGACTGCAATACTCAGGACATCAATGAACTGCTGAACTCCTTCCTTCATGTGTCCATCAATAAGAAAGACCTGAAGGGTCTCTCGTCGGTGGGACGCTGGAAATGCTACTGCAGTGGATCTCAAATGCAGCTTGTGGCAACGTCATATTTAAAGGGACAACAGGTTCTTTAAGATACAGTTTGGCTTCATTTGCTACCACTGATATAAATGTTGACAAGTCTGCTGAAATTTGAGTCAGGCTATTAACACATTCTTTGATAGCATCCTCCCTAGAGTTATTTCCAAGGATACAAATTTAAAACAACTGATTTGGAAATGGAAGTATTCTTGAGATCAATTCTGAAAATTCCAGATACTGGAACTTCTTGCCACTGATTGGCCACTCCAGATGTTTGGGTGCCAACTGAAGAGAGACAGGAACTCTTGCCCAAATTACTAAAATGCCAAAGCAAGCTAAGATGACCAAAAAAATCCCTACCAAACCATAAAGAATGACTAGATGCTTGATAATATATAAAAGACCAAAGACGTTGGACTTTTGAGAAGAGTGACAAAATATCAGATTCATTCTTACAAGAGGAAAGATAATTAAACATTATTTGAGTATCATTCTCTTCAGCTTCAACCTTTATTCCACTAAAGACTTCTCCATTCCACAGGAATACATTTCCTCTTTCATCTTCCACAGGCTGGGCGGTCAACACCCCTCTTAAGTGAAGGACATGACCAGAAAATAAACACTGGTAATTAACATTAGACTTTAACAACTGTTTACTACTATTGGATCCCCACCATTTAAGATTACACAGTAAATCCTCTTTCAAATCTTTGCTGAAATGCTCAACAGAAAAGCTTACTGCACAACAAATGCCACCCATTTCTATGCAAATTTAAGTTTACTATTTCTTGATTTGGTCTTCTCTGAGTTTACTATTTCTTGGTATTCTTTCCTCAGCTCATCCAATATATTTTTGCTTTCAGAAAGCATTTCTGTTCAATCTGCAAGAAAATATGTTGCTGTTCTGTTGCTGCCTTTTTTGTTCTGTAATCTTGCTGCTGAGGTCTTCCTTGTGCAGAGCCAAGTTGTTGGTAGGGACCAGCCCCGCACTGTCCTTGGGTTGTACACCCTGGCTGGGCATCTCCACAGAGCATTAAATATGCAGTGTTGAGGATTTTTGCCTCCCTGTTCATCAAGAATATTGGCCTGTAATTTCTTTTCTTGTTGTGTTCTTGTCTAGTTTTGATATCAGAGTAATGCTGGCCTTGTAAAATGAGTTTGGAAGTGTTCCCTCCTCTTCTATATTTTTTGGAAGAGTTTGAGATGGATTGTTATTAATTCTTCTTTAAATGTTTGGTAGAATTCACCAGTGAAGCCATCTGTTCCTGACTTTTGTTTGTTGGGAGATTTTTTTATTACTAATTCCACCTCCTTCCTAGTAACAGATCTACTCAGATTTTCTGTTTCTTCATGATTCAGTTTGGTAGGTTGTATGTTTCTAGAAATTTATACATTTCTTCTAAGTTGTCCAATTTTTTGGTGTATAATTGTTCATAGTAGTCTCTTATGATCCTTTGTATTTCTTTTTTTCTTTTTTTTTTTTTTTTTTTGCGTTATGTGGGCCTCTCACTGTCGTGGCCTCTCTCGTTGCAGAGCACAGGCTCCGGACGTGCTGGCTCAGCGGCCATGGCTTATGGGCCTAGCCGCTCTGCGGCATGTGGGATCTTCCCGGACCGGGGCACGAACCCGTGTCCCCTGCATCGGCAGGCGGACTCTCAACCACTGCGCCACCAGGGAAGCCCTTTTTTTCTTTTTTTAAAGATTTACTTATTAATTTATTTTTGGCTGTGTCAGGTCTTAGTTGCGGCACACGGGATCTTTCTTGTGGCATGCGGGATCTTTCGTTGTGGCATGCGGGCTCTTTGTTGTGGTGCGCAGTCTTTTCTCTAGTTGTGGCATGCAGGTTTTCTCTTCTCTAGTTGTGGTGTGCAGGCTCCAGGGCACATAGGCTCTGTAGTTGTGGTGCGTGAGTTCCAGAGCACGTGGGCTCTGTAGTTTGCAGCATGTGGGCTCTAGTGGAGGCATGCAAGCTCGGTAGTTGTGGCATGCGGGCTTAATTGCCCCGCAGCATCTCAGTTCCCTGACCAGGGATGGAACCCATGTCCCCTGCATTGTAAGGTGGATTCTTTACCACTGGACCACAAGGGAAGCCCAGATCCTTTGTATTTCTGCGGTATAAGTTACCATGTCTCCTCTTTCATTTCTGATTTTGTTTGAGTCCTCTCTCTTTTATTCTTAGTGAGTCCAGCTAAAGGTTTGTCAATTTTGTTTATCTTTTCAAAGAACCAACTCTTAGTTTCATTGATATTTTCTATTGTCTTTTTAGTCTCCAATCATTTATTTCCATTGTGATCTTTGTTATTTCCTTCTTTCTACTAACTTTGGATTTTATTTGTTCTTTTTCTGATTTCTTGAGGTATAAAGTTATGTTGTTTATTTGAGGTTTTTCTTGTTTCTTAATGTAGGCATTTATCACCATGAACTTCTGTCTCAGAAATGTTTTTGCTGCATCCATAAGTTTTGATATATTTTATTTCCATTTTCATTTATCTCAAGATATTTACTTTGCTTTTAATTTCTTCTTTGACCCATCAGTTTTTCAGTAGGATGATGTTTAATATCCATATATTTGTGTATTTTCAAGTTTTCTTATTGTAATTAATCTCTACTTTTATACCATTGTGGCTGGAAAAGATGCTTGATATGATTTCATATTTTCAAACTTCTTATATTTATTAAGACTTGTTTTGTGGCTAACATATGATCTATCCTGGAGAATGTTCCATGTGTGTTGAAGAAGAATGTGTATTATGCTGCTTTTGGATGGAATGTTCTGGAAATGTCTATTAAGTCCATCTGGTCTAACATGTTATTTAAATCCAGTGTTTTCTCATCAACTTTCTGTCTGAATGCTCTCTCTACTGATGAAAGTGTGGTATTGAAATCTCCTACTATTATTGTTTTGCTGTCTGTTTCTCCCTTTAAGTTTGTTAATATTTACTTTATATATTTAAGTGCTTATATTGGGGGTGAATAAATATTTACAGATGTTATACCCTGTTGGATTGACCCTTTTATCATTATACAGTGGCCTTCTTTGTCTCTTATTACAGTCTTGTCTTAAAGTCTATTTTGTCTGATGTAACTATAGGTACCCCAGCATTTTTTTTTTGGTTTGCATTGCATCCATTCCTTCATTTGCAGTCTTTGTGTGTCCTTAAGCATGAAGTGAATTTTTCCTAAGCAGCATATAGTTGGGTCTTTTTCTTTTTCTTTTCTTTTTTAAATTAACTTTTATTGGCATATAGTTGCTTTACAATGTTGTGTTAGTTTCTGCTGTACAGCAGGGTGAATCAGCTATACATATACATCTATCCCCTCTTTTGGGGATTTCCTTCCCAATTAGGTCACCACAGAGCACTGAGTAGAGTTCCCTGTGCTATACAGTATGTTTTCATTAGGTATCTATTTTATACATAGCATCAGTAGTGTATATATGTCAATCCCAATCTCCCAATTCATCCCACTCCCCCTTTCCCCCTGGGTATCCATACTTTTGTTCTCTATGTCTGTGTCTCTATTTCTGCTTTGCAAGTAAGATCATCTATACCATTTCTAGGTTCCACATATATGTGTTAATATACAATATTTGTTTTTATCTTTCTGACTTACTTCACTCTGTATGACAGACTCTAGGTCCATCCACCTCACTACAAATAACTCAATTATGTTTCTTTTTAATGCTGAGTAATATTCCATTGTATATATGTGCCACATCTTCTTTATTCATTCATCTGTCGATGAGCACTTAGGTTGCTTCTATGTCTGGGCTATGGTAAATAGTGCTGCAATGTACATTGTGGTACATGTCTCTATTTGAATTGTAGTTTTCTCAGGGTATAAGCCCAGTAGTGGGATTGCTGGTTGTATGGTAGTTCTATTTTTCATTTTTTAAGGAAACTTCATACTGTCTCCATAGTGGCTATATCAATTTACATTCCCACCAACAGTGCAAAAGGGTTCCCTTTTCTCCACACCCTCTCCAGCATTTATTGTGTGTAGATTTTTTGATGATGGCCATTCTGACTGGTGTGAGCTGATGCCTCATTGTAGTTTTGATTTGCATTTCTCTGATAATTAGTGATGTTGAGCATCTTTTCATGTATTTGTTGGCCATCTGTATGTCTTCTTTGGAGAAATGTCTATTTAGGTCTTCTGCCCATTTTTGGATTGGGTTGTTTGGGTTTTTTTTTTATATATTGAGCTGCATGAGCTGTTTGTATATTTTGGAGATTAATCCTTTGTCAGTTGCTTCGTTTGCAAATATTTTCTCCCACTTTGGAGGTTGTCTTTTTGTCTTGTTTATGGTTTCCTTTTCTGTGCAAAAGCTTTTAAGTTTAATTAGGTCCCATTTGTTTATTTTGTTTTAATTTTCATTACTCTAGGAGGTGGTTCAAAAAAGATGTTGCTGTGTTTATGTCATAGATTGTTCTGCCTGTGTTTTCCTCTAAGAGTTTTATAGAGTCTGACCTTACATTTAGGTCTTTAATCCATTTTGAGTTTATTTTTGTGTATGGTGTTAGAGAGTGTTCTAATTTCATTCTTTTACATGTAGCTGTCCAGTTTTCCCAGCACCACTTATTGAAGACACTGTCTTTTCTCCATTGTATATTCTTGCCTCCTTTGTCATAGATTAATTGACCATAAATTTGTGGGTTTATTTCTGGGCTCTCTATTCTGTTCCATTAATATATGTTTCTGTTTTTGTGCCAGTATGATACTATTTTGATAACTGTAGCTTTGTAGTATCATCTGAAGTTGGGGAGCATGATACCTCCAGCTATGTTTTTCATTCTCAAGATTATTTTTGCTTTTCAGGGTCTTTTATGTTTCCATACACATTTTAAAATTATTTGTTCTAGTTCTGTGAAAAATGCCATTGGTCATTTTAACAATATGAATTCCTCTAATTCATGAACACAATGTATCCTTCCATCTGTTGATGTCATCTTTAGTTTCTTTCATCAGCGTCCTATAGTTGTCCTGGTACAGGTCTTTTACCTCCTTAGGCAGGTTAATTTTTAGGTATTTTATTCTTTTTGATGCAACTGTGAATGGAATTGTTTCCTTAATTTCTCTTTCTGAGAGTTCTTCCTTAGAATATAGAAATGCAACAAACTGTTTATTAATTTTGTATCCTGCAACTTTACTAAATTCATTGATGAACTCTAGTATATTTTTATTGGAATCATTAGGATTTTCTATGTATAGTAATCATGTCATCTGCAAATAGTAAGTTTTACTTTTTCCTTTCCAATTTGAATTACTTTTAATTCTTTTCTTGTCTGATTGCTATGGATAGGACTTCTAATACTATGTTTAATAAAAGTGGTGAGAGTAGGCATCCTTGTCTTGTTCCTGGTCTTAGAGGAAATGCTTTCAGCTTTTCACCATTGAGTATGATGTTAGCTCTGGACTTAACCTGTATGGCCTTTATTGTGTTGAGGTATATTCCCTCTATACCCACTTTCTGGAGAGTTTTTATCATAAATGGTTGTTAAATTTTGTCTGAAGCTTTTTTTTTTTTTTCTTCAGTTTGGTGTATGACATTGATTGATTTGTGGATATTGAACATCCTTGCATCCCTGGGATAAATCCCACTTGATTACAGTGTATGATCCTTTTAATGTATGGTTGGATTTGGTTTGCTAATATTTTGTTGAGGATTTTTGCATCTTTGTTCATTAGTGATATTGTGATATTGGCCTGTAATTTTCTTCTTCTGTGATATCTTTGTCTGGTTTTGGTAGAAGGGTGATGCTGGCCTCATAGAATCAGTTTGGAAGTATTCCTTCTGCAATTTTTTGGAATAGTTTGAGAAGGATAGGTATTAACTCTTCTCTAAATGCTTCATAGAATTCACCTGTGAAGCCATCTGGTCCTGAACTTTTGTTTGTTGGAATCAAAACTTTTGTTTGATTCAATTTCATCACTGGTACTTGGTCTGTTCATATTTTTTATTTCTTCCTGCTTCATTCTTGAGAAATTGTACCTTTCTAAGAATTTGTCCGTTTCGTCTAGGTTGTCCATTTTATTGGTGTATAATTATTCATAGTAATCATTGTGTTTCTGTGGTGCTGGTTGTAACTCTCCTTTTTCACTTCTGTTTTTATCATGCTGTCAATTTCTTTCTTTATGCATGTTAATATTTGCTTTATGTATTTAGGTAGTACTACATTGGGTGCATATATATTTATAATTGTTATATCTTTTTCTTGGATTTATCCCTTGATCCTTATGTAATATTCTTCTTTGTTTCTTGTAACAGTCTTTGTTTTAAATTCTATTTTGTCTGATGTAAGTATTGCTACCCCAGCTTTCTTTTGATTTCTGTTTGCATGGAATACCTTTTTCTATCCTCTCATTTTTATTCTGTGTGTCTTTAGATCTTAAATGAGTCTCTTGCATATAGCATATATATGGTTATTTTTCCTTTTTTTATTCATTTATCCACTCTCTGTCTTTTGATTGGAACATTTAGTTCATTTACATTTAGGGTATTTATTGATATGTATTTTGTTAATTGCTTGTTGGGTTGTTTTTATAGTTCTGTTTTGTTCATTTCTTCTTTTGTTCTCTTCCCTGGTGACTTGATTGGTATCTTTAGTGGTACGTTTGGATTCTTTTTTCTTTTTCGTATGTGTATCTATTAGAGACTTTTAGTTTGTGGTTACCATGAGGTGTGTGTGTGTGTGTGACCAGAGTTATATGCTCTAGCGGTGCCCCCTATGTGGGCTTTGTGGGTTCTTCTGTTGTGGTGAGCTGAGTACTGTGGGCAGTGTGGTAGGCATGGCTGGCCCCCAGTCTGGTTGTTGTCAGGCCATGCCTTGTGTAGAGGCTACTGGCCACCGGTGGCAGGGCCAGGTCACGAGGTGGCCGGCTACAGAACCATTGGTACCTGGTTCACTGGGGGGTGGAGTCGGGGTACAGGATATCATGGGGCTGGTGCCCACCTACCAGTAGGTAAAGCTAGGTCCTGGGGCTAGTGCCACCTCACTGGCAGGCAGAGCTGGGTCCTGGGGTCTGGCTGCATGGTCCTGGGGGTCTTGGGTCTAGTGCCTGTGCATTGGTGAGTGGGGCCAGGGCCATGTCCAGGGGCAGCTGTGGGCTCAGGTGGTCTTAAGGCCGCCTATCTGCTGATGGATGGGGCTGTGTCCCCCCTAGTTAATTGTGCGGCCTGAGGTATCCCAGCACTGGTGCCTACAGGCTGGTGGTCTGTGGCAGGACTTGGTCCTGAGGCTAATAAACTAGAGGAAGGATTCAAAAATGGTGCGTGCCAGCACCACTGTCCACGTAGTAGAATGAGCTCCACAAAATGGCTGCTGCAAGTGTCTATGTCCCCAGCAGGAGCTGCAGTTTCCTCCTGCCTCTTTGGAAGACTCTCTAAGATCAGCAGGTAGGTCTCACCTAGGCTCCTTTCAAATTAGTGCTTCTGCCTTGGGTCCCAGAGCATGTGAAATTTTGTGTGCACTGTTTTAAGAGTGGAGTCTCTATTTCCCACAGCCCTCTGGGTCTCCTAGAAGTAAACCCCACTGGCCCTCAGAGCCAAACATTCTGGGGGCTTGTCTTCCTGGCATGGGACTTCCAAGCTGAGGATCCCAATGTGGGGCTCAGACCCCTCACTCCTTGGGGAGAACCTCTGCAATTGTAATTAATCTCTCAATTGTGTGTCACCCACCTGGGGTGTATAGGTCTTAACTATACTGTGATTCTGAGCCTCCAACCCATCTCTTTTTGTAGTTCCTTCTTTATATCTTTAGTTGTACAAAGTCTTTTCTGGAAGCTCTAGTCTTTTTCATTGATAGCAGTTCTGTAAATACTTGTAATTTTGGTGTACCCATGAGAGGAGGTGAGCTCAGGGTCTTTCTACTCTGTTGTATTGGCAGTGTCCCTCTCTTGCTGCATTTTAGAATCTCTCCTTGTCTTTAACTTTTGACAATTTAGTTATAATATGTCTTGGTGTGGGTCTTTTGGGATTCCTCTTATTTGAAACATTCTAGTCTTCCTCAATCTGGATGTCTGTTTCCTTCCCCAGGTTAGGCAAGTTTTCAGTAAATATTTCTTCAAAAATTGTTCTGCCCATTTCTCTCTCATTTCTCCTTCTCAGATTCCTATAATGTGAACATTGGTCCTCTTGATGTTGTCCCACAAGTCCTTTGAGCTATCTCCACTTTTTGTTTTTTTCTTTATGTTCCTCTAACTGGATGAATTAGAAGCCTATCCCTCAGGCTGAAGGTTTTAAAATAAGCAAATAAGCCTCTTTTAGTGAAAGAATGGGTGTTTCAGTCTACTGCCTCTGCTCTGTGCTCTGAGGGGTAGCCACAGTGAGTCTGAGTGAGCCCTTTAAGAACTGTCTCTTCATTCACTATAGTCTTGTAGATCTCATGGATGCAAGCCCTGTTGGCTTTCAAAGCTAGATGTTTTGGGGGCTCATCTTGAGAGTAACAAGGTAATGCAGAAAAACATGTAACATAGGAGATATTGTTGTGGCCGTCTCTGGAAAATATAATCTTCCACAGTCTTCCCTCTGGACACAACAACTCACATTCCTTCTGCATGCACAAAACCTTCACTCTCTCCCACTCTTGTCTTATTCCAATATGGTATTGGCTTGAAGTCTAGGACCTTGTTATCTAAATTAGTTCTAGTATAGATAAGTCTCCTCAGGTAATGATTCTAAAATGTATATGAAAATGCAGCAGGCTTAGAACAGTCATGATTATTTTGAAGAAGAGCCAAGTTGAAAGATTTACACTATGGGCTATCAAGCTTACTTAATATAAAGCTATAATAATTAGGGCAAGGTGATATAGTGCAAGAATAGTCAAGTAGACAAATTAAGAGAGTCCCAAAATAGGGCCCTACATATAGAACCAACTTGTTTTTCAGCAAAGGTGCAAAGCAATTTAATGCGGAAGAAAGCTTCTTTAAATTTTTGGTAATAGAGCAGATGGATTGCTGAATGAACAGAATTAATCTTTAGCCCTACCTCCTATAATACAAAAAATATTGATATGGATCATAAATCTCGATCTCAAAGCTAAAAACAATCAAGCTTCAAGAATAAAACACAGGACACCTTAATGACTTTTGTATAAGCAAAGATTTCTTAAACAGAACATAAAAAGCAGTGTGAGGGAAAAGAGAAAGATGTTGAACTTAATTAAAATTAAGAACTTCTGTTCATCAAAATATGCCATTAAGAAAGTTTGAAAAGCAAACCCCAGCTGAGAGCAGATATTTGCAATACATATATCTAATAAAGGACTTTTCTTCTGAATATTAAAAGAATTCCTAACAGTCAAAAAGAAAAAGGTAGACAATTCAATTATAAAATGGGGTAAAAACTTGAATAGTCATTTCACAAAGAAGATATCCAAATGTCTAACAAGTATATGAACAAGGCCAAGTAAAACAAAAGGAGAATGATCAGAGTTAAAGTTTTCTGGTTTATAATTTTAAGGGGAAGGGAGAGTTGCTGGTTCTCCTTAGACTTTCCATCTGTTGTTAAGTTAAAAATTTAAGGATAATTGCTAAAAGAAATAAAAAAGAATATATAATTTACAATATGGTTGGAAAAAGAGGGGGGTTAAAAAAAACTTCATAAATCAGTGTGAAGTAGGAAGGAGAAAAGCTTAATAAAAGCCGAAGGGACAGTGGAAATAAATACAAATACAAGTACACAAATAATCACAATAGATGTAAATTAGCTAAACTTTCCATCTCTTTCTAAGGACAGGACTGGCAGATTTATTTCCTTTTAGGACACAGAAAGAATGAAAGCATAAGAATGGTAAAGGGCATACCAGGAAAATAATCTTTTTTTAAAAAGTATACCTCTATTAATATCAGACAAATTATATTTTAAGGCAGAAACATTAGTTAGGGATAAAAAATGTTGATCACATAACGATAAAAGATACCATCCACCTGTAAAACAATAATTTTAAGGTTAAATTCATGTAACATTACAGTCTCAAATCTTCATAGCAAAAATTAACAGAAATACTAGGTTAAACTGAAAATCTTAGCGAGAGATTTTAACCCATCTCTCTCATTAATTGACTGTATCAATTTGCTTTTGCCATGTAATACATAGCTTAAAACAACCACCAAAATTTCGACACTTAAAATAACAGCCATGTATTAGCTATTTTGTAGATCAGAAATTTAAACAGGGTTCAGCTGGGCAGTTTTTCTGCTGGTCTCCACTGGGGTCACACATGTTTGATGGCCTCACTCACATGTCTATGAGTTTGCTAGAGTGAAGGATAACTGGGCCATGATTATCTCATTATATTAAGTTATCCTGAACTTGTTAATGTAATGGAAGATCAGAAAAGCAGTGAGAGTGAAAACCCTAATGCACAAGCACCATTCAAGCCTTTGCTTCTATCCCTTTTGCTAATGTCCCATTGGCCGAAAAAAGTCAAATGGCCAATATGGATACTGGGGGTTAGGAAGGAGACTCCACATATTGTAAGGGCATGGATGCAAGGAATAAATATTAGAAATAGTCCCCAAAGTAACAAGAACATCCATTATCACCACCATTATTAACTATGAGACTGAGGTCCTAAAATGTTCTGGTAAGATAAAGAAATAAGAAGTACAAGAAATAGAAAGAAAGAGGTCAAACTTTCATTATTTGCAGCTCTACATAGAAAACCTAAAACAATCAGTGGACAAAACTATTAGGACGAATAAGACAGTTCAGATTCTTGATCTGGATTCAAGGTCAAATACAGAAGTAATTTACATTTCTCAGCTAGCAATAAACAAATTAAAATGTAGTAGTAAATTACTGTTGTGCTACTAGATGCTAAGACATATTATAAAGCCTTAATATCAATTCTTAAAACAGTGTGGTATTGGCAGCAAATAAGATGAATGGAATAAAACATAAAATTCAGATCCGTAAGTCATTAAAAATTAGGCATGGAAATAGGCACCATTTCAAATCAAGGAGGAAAAGATAGATTATTTAATAATGGTGGTGTGGAAACTGGCTCACTATGAGGAAAGAAATGTTATTAGATTTCTGTTTTACACTGTGCACAAAAATAATTTTCAGTTATGTTAAAGTCCAAAACATGAAAAGTAAAACTTTAAAACAGAAGAAAATACAGGTAGATTTTTAAAATGTTTGGGCAACAAAGAACATCATAAGCAAGAGATAAACAGCAGATAGAAGAAAGTCCAGCACATGTTACAGAGAAAGGATTAATATTTCAAATATTTAAAGGATTAAAAGCCAACAAAAAACAGTCCAGTAGAAAGATAGGCAAATCATAGTAGAAAGTAATTTATAGGGAGAAAAATGGCCTATAAACCTAAAGAGATGCTCAATTTCACTAGTAATCAGAGAAGCACAAAATAAAACAAAAACAATCAACTTTATTGAATCCATAAGATAGGAGAAAACGTTAAGTCAGTTAATGTTAAGTGTCGGTATGGCTGTGGGGTCACAAACACTCTCATGCACTGCTGGTAGGTCTGTAAATTAATACGGGCTCCTTGAAGAGCAGTACAGAAGTGATGCAGTCATGTTTTCACCTGAGAACAGATAGCAGAATGATTTGAGGAGATTTGCTTTACAAAGAGACTATTTTTGAAGGTGTGGGCAGAGGAGCTGTTACCACCCCTCAGACCAGAAGGGATATGGGAGGGAGTAAAGGTTCCAGGAACCCAGAAGGAGTGAATCTTGTAGAGGTTGTCTTGAGAGGAAGCCTTCAGTTGAGGGGCAAAGGTAGCAATCTCACAGGGAGTACAGCCAGGTGAATAAATATCTAGATTTACCCTCCCTCAGATATTCTGCCATTGGATAAGCCCCATCAGTAGTTGAAAGGTCCTTTGATGTATTTTGTATTGATAGACTCAGCTTCCCAGGGTAGGGTGGGGTAGAGGGAGGCTCGTGAGGGGCAAACAGAAATACCTGGCAACATCAATTTAATGAAGTAGAAATTGAAAATCTTTGTGCCCTACAACTAGCTATTCCACTGCTAAATGTAGTTAAAGAAACTTTGTCATATTTACACAGGGACACATGTACAAGTATGTACAGTACAGTACTGTTGAGAAGAATAAGTTAGATATAACTCAAAATTTTATCAGTAGGGGAACAAGTAGAAAATGTGGGATGGACATATGATGGAATACTATAGAGCAGTTTAAAGGAATTAATTACATCTTTACTTTTTAACGTGGATGCATCTGAAATGCTGATGGAAAAAGCAAATTGCAGAATGAGGCAACACAGGCATGACTCTGTATTATTTGGGAATACCTTTGGCACCTTTAACAGAAAATCCACACAGTGGTTTAATAAAAGATGGGTTTCTTTTTCTCACATCCAGAGCTGGTGCACCTGCTCCAGGATCTATACAAGGAGGGTTCTTGCACCGTTCTTAGTGTGGGGCTCCATCTTATGGCTTTCAGGTGTTTGGTAGTAGCCCCATATCTGTGCTTAAAATGGAATCATTTAATGTTACTTATCAATTCAGTTAGCCCAGATTTTACCACGTCTTTATTATTCGTTTTCAAGTAGACATAAAGGGTAAATATTTTAAAAATCAAGCGAAGTTAATAAATAAAAAGCTGAGAAAATGTGTACCTCTCAGGTGGATAGACTGGAGCCCTCATGGTGTATAAAACATTTCAGGGAGAAGAGGTCCTCTCTGTGGCTTGAGGAGTGAAAGTGTATTAGGGTGTCATTATCAAGCTGACAGTCTGACCGGGATTGAATTACACACTCCTCACACCACCACCAGTCCTCACCTATGGAACAATAAGGATGCAGACTCTAGCTCTCACCATCATCACAAGAGGGTTCAATAAACTTGGTTTTATAGACAAATGGTTTCTGCTTTTGAGTATAGTACCACCTGTTAAAAAGGCAGAGGGGAAATAGAGGGAGTCTTCTCAGATAATTTATTATCTGCTTGGCCTATTAACTGTTGTCTTGTGGATTGTGAATATATCTGTGGTAGCTTAGATGATTTAAGTATTTTTAATTCTATGTCACTAAATGATAGAAAATATTTCTCTCGAACAAAAATATGGTCCTGGCAATTATAAAAATCTGATTTTTGGTACAAGTCAGTGTAATAAATGCTTTATGATCAATTATAACAGTAGAAATTATACTGGCTACCGTTTATTAATGTATGCTATAAACACACACATTGGAGAAAACTATATTGCCTTAGTTCACTTAATCTTTACAACAACCTTATAGGTTTAATTAAATATATTTATTAAAATATAGGTTTTTAAAAATTATCTGAATGACTGGCACAGTAAATGCCAAATTAAAGCAATGATTTTAAGTCTGATTATTACTGTTATTCTTGTTATAGATGAGAATAAATGCTGAATTAATGCAGTATTTTTAGTCTGATTATTACTGTTACATGCATGTTATAGCCAGAGACTTGGAGACCTTTGGTAGTGTTCTAAAAGTTGCATGGCTAGTAAGAGGCAGAATTGAAACTGGAACTCATGTCTGTTTGGCCACAAGTCTGCATTAGTTATAAAACTCTACAACCACTTGTATGTTACTCCATTTAACACTCCAACAACAACCCTAGTTCAGGATGATCTTTATTTTTCAGATTAGGAAACTTAAGTTCTGGAGAAGATAATTATTAATAATGATCATATATTTCATGACTTATGCAAGGCTCTGCTGGTCAGTGACAAAATTGGGTTCCCTGGAAAGTGAATGCTGAGGTGAAGATTAGCATACAGGACATTCATTAGGAAGGGCTCTGGAGAGCAACACCTGTGCAAGGGAAGGGACAGCAGCAGCACTGGACAGAGGGAGAAGATGGGCTGTGATACACTCTTAATGAAAGCCTTGGCCAGCCTCACCGGGAGCTCTGAAAGGGGGACGGTCCTTCAGAGTTATCTTGGTTTGGGATGAGGGCCTTTGAAATTGGGGCCTTTAAACCCCTATGTTGATTAGTCATTCCTGGGAGTAGGACATACTTTTGGGAATACATCTTTCTTTAGCAGAGAAAACTCCTGAAGAGGACTTTCTGCTAGCTACATTCCCAGCAGCTGTGGGAATAAGTTCTTTACTCCTAAAGGGAGATCTGGGAGCCACATAACAGCATATACTTCAGGAAACAAAATCCACAATTTTTCTTTCATTCTATGATGCTATTCCTATTTTATCTAGAAACTGAAGAAATTTGCGTAATAACTCTAATCTTTCGTTTCTACATTTTAAGTCCAATTTTCATTCGCCACAGGGTTAATGTAATATTGCCACTATTTTAGTTCTACCACTAACTACAGTTAATTGTTGTATTACCACTAACTGGATAGTTAATAGTATTACTATTGAAGATTCTAGGTGTCTTATTTTAATACCTTACACTGAGGGCAGGGGAAATTGTACATATGCAACTCCAAAAATTGGTTTAGCACTAATGTACCTTGAATCCACAATGAATAGAAACTTACTTTAAATCTAGTCTAAATCTCTTCTAAAAGATTTCACACGCTGGGACTTCACCGATTTTCCCTCTGTAGCTGTTTTTTGCAGGAAGGCATTGATTGAGGTTGAGCCCTTCTCCCATAAGGAAAGATAAGTCTATCACACCACATTCTCAACTGTGGAAATTCAAAACAAAACAAAACGCTCAACCACACCCTTTCCTATGAAACAGTTTTACAAAGTGGGTTTGTAAAACATCCATAAAACAACAGTAACCTCAATGTCTCTCTTAATAATAGCAAACATATTTAGGTTTTCTGATCTCATATAAAATATGTAATGTATGGGTGTATTGTTTTACACATACTAAGCAGTCAGTAATTATTTAATGAATTGAAATGTAATTACTAGTAATTTTCCCCAAAATATTATAAAATATTGGCAACAACCAAATGTTAAGATCAATTCTCATATCAGATCTCTGGATGTGAGCTCAAAAAGCAAAACCACTTATGAGGGGTTCACTTTGTCTAGGAAGCATTGATTCTCTTACATAAAGCCCCTAAGATTTAGTTCTAATTTCAGAACTCCAAATTGGACCTATTAACAAGGAGGCATTGTTCTGATTCATTTAGTCTTTAGAATCTATTATACAGATGAGGAAACCAAGACTCGGACAAGGTACAAGATAATGTGACAGGGCTAGGAACCTGGGCTACCTTCTGCTTTATCTGTCAACAGAAAAGTGAAGGTTAGGGGTTGAGAGGGAAGAGGGAGCACGTCACAGCAGACATGGCCTTCAAAAGGAAAGAAAATACAGAAGATTAAAGTGTTAGAACGATTCCAGGAAGGAAGAAAATTCATGGAAACAATTATGAAAGATCAGTTGGGAAGAGAAACGTGAATAATACTGCCTTACAGAGATAAGTCCAGAGATGGTGACACTTCTGAAAATGTCATTTTATTTACTCTCTCTCCAAGTTATGCAATATAAAAATTTGTTCATTTTGTGTAGAATATTGATAAGATAATCTGAATTTACAGGTAGAGGAATATAACAGAACGTTGCTCAAATAGTTTTGAATTAGTTCCTCTAATAACGAACAAATGTGTCACGTACGTCCAGTGTAACGTTTTTATTGGCACTTTAAAGTCTTTGCAGAGTCCTAAGGGCTCAGAACAAATGAAAAAACATTTATTCAAGAAAACCTACTAAAACTCAGAACACTGAGCCACTGATCCAGTCTCTCCCTTACCACCTGCCTCCCGGCAACCCCAAGTCATCTCAGTTTAGCAAAAGCTCCAAAAGCTCTGGGTGGATGTGGCCAAGAAGATGGGGCTCCCTCTCCCCTCAGCTCCCAAATAAGAGTTACCATATCTCATCTGAAGGGCAATCCTCCAGCTTTTCTAATGCTCTCCAACTCCAAGCTTGAGCAGCTAAATTCTGATGAGTGTGGCTGAGAGGTTGAGGGCTCTCTCCTTCCGTTGAGCCTCACAGGATGAGAACTCTACCCCAGGAATGGCAGGCCAGAACACTAAGGCCGCGATCTTCCTTTCGCCAGCTCACTTATAGGGCAGAACTGTAAGAAGCAAACGCAGAAGACCAAAGGCTACTTACTGCCCCACCCAGCACTCAGAGGAGTGGCTCAGAGATTTTGTCCAGGGGGGAGAAGCAGTCCATAAGAAAGAGAGTTTCAGAGTTCTCCGCAAAGGAACTGACTTCATTTGAAAGAGAATGTGGAGAAAATCAAACCTAAGGGCACTCCTGAAGACAACAGCTCCTCTAAGGTGAACTAGGCCAGCCAGTTCACCAGAGAGAACCAGGGCAAGAGACAGCTGAGCAGGACCCTTCCCTGATCAGAATAAGCCTCAAAAGCTGGCCTCAAAAATTACCCCTGTCCAAATTTAATTCTATGAGACTGCTGAGCAATTCATGCCCCAGGGCATGTCAAAACAGTAGAGCAATCAACCAGTAATTAGTGGAGCCTAAGGGTTGGGTATAATACCAAATGAGGCAGACAGCCTATCGGAGAGATTAAAAACAGACAGTCAAAAAGAGCACTGCTAAAAGCACTGTTATCCCAGTTGTAGATCAACTGCATCTGTTCTAAGTACGGTACTAAGTCAAGCAAGATTTAACTACTATATTGCCTGCTAAATTAGGCCTGCCTTTTTATTAACCTCACTTTTAAAATCTGAATATTATTATTTTGATTTTGAAAAAAAAAGCCCCACAAAGAAATCGTGCATTACTTCTTTAGATTGGTATGAGAAATTATACGCCAAATGCCATTCACTTTCATACCATCCTCAAGAATGTTACACATAGTACATGTCATATGTTCCCAAAAGTACATTACATAAAAAATTGTAATGTGCTTTAGGCTTTCCACACTACTCTCTGAATTTTCTGCTTTTTAAAATCTACATTTAAAATATTTTCTCTAGGTTTTAATCCATAATTCAAATATTTTACATTTTATCTTTATACTTTGCATTCTCTAAACTACTCTCAAGTTAATAATTTCCTTATAATGATATATAACTAAAAAAACTAAATAAGAAATTCCTTATTACATAATAATGGAAGGGAAAAATAAGAACTAAAAGAAAGCTCCTAATTTATGAACACTTTACAAATAGTGTAAGATTCACTGTGACAAATGAACACACTTTTATAAATGTCAAAGAATATTAGATAAAACTTTTATTTATTTTAAATGTTATTTATTAGAGTCATAGGATAGGATCAAACTTAAGAATCACTTATAATTTACTGCTTGATCAAAGTTAACATAAAAATATAACAAATTATATTGTCAACTCAAACTGACAAACCACTTTCTAAAGAAAAACATTCTGCAGTAAGCTATCATAATTTTTCCTATGGAGTGTTGGCTAAGAATGTAGTTATACTGTGCCACAAACAGTTAAAGCAACATTTTTAGGTAATGTGAATAAGATATACATAATTACTCAAAACAAATATTAGGGTTATTTTCTCTGAAAAGTTAGCTTGCAAATGAAAAGAAGAAACCCAAATCCGCATACGGTGATAGCCGTCCTCTTCAAAAGTCTACTATTCCATGTAGATACTTCTTCCGTTAACGGTATACGAGTTGGATCATCTTCTCGTTCATTTTGCAACTAATGTTTAGTATGGGAAAAATGAAAAAGTTAATGTGCAGTACAGTGAAAATAAAAATATCTTTGATTTTAAAAAATATCAAAATATCCATGTTAATCACTTGATTTAGATGTAGCCTAAATGCAAGATTCCCGTGGAAGATTTAAAGTAAAGATTCAAAATCTTAAAAGACAGTCTTTCTTTCAACCAGGATCCCACTGTAGTAGACTATTAGTTTTACATTAAAAATAAATGCTTCTATAGATTATTACATTTTAAAAACATGTTTTTATGTCAGGAGATAAAGTTCCTTTAATGTTAAAGTTTCTATTTCTACCTATAAGGAACGACAGTCGTTTTTCTCTTTGTATTAAATATCAACTGATTTCTTACAAAAAAAGTGAACCTTATTTAAAAAGGTATTGTTATGGCATACCTACAGTACATGAAATTCAACAGAAACTAGAAGATTCGATGCTAACACTAGAAGTATAATCCTTTATTTAAATATATTCGCAGGAACAAATGTTAACAAAAATTTCAGTGGTTCTTTTTGCACGTCTCAACAATGAAAGTACATGACCCAGTCAGTTTCTAAATTCCTATACATAGAACTTTCTTGCTAAAGAAGGCCTCTCAACTCGTGTGTGTGTGTGTGTGTGTGTGTGTGTGTGTGTGTGTGTGTGTGTGAGTGTGTGTGAGAGAGAGAGGAGGGAGGGGGGAGGGAGAGGGAGGAGATAGTTGCTGGGGAGAGGCAGAAGAGGGAGAATGAGCAGAAACCAAAAGATCCTTGAAAGATAAAAAGAATCAGGCACATTTACAGAGTGATATTTACTAGAAACATCCTGTGCTGGAGTGGTGACATACGTTCAACATTAGCAAAAATAACTACTTCTCAAATCTACAGTGTAAATATTTAATTAAAAAACCCTGCAAAATTAATTTCAAATTTATAGTAGAAGATGGACTTCAATGCCAATCTCATTAATACTGTATTCTTGGTCTAACTTCCAAATGGCTTCATTCAGCAACAGATTCCTTTTTGACACTGATGCTCCATTTACTGGATCCTGAGACAGTCATTCCTTTTATTAACCAATTACTTAGAATGACCCTTTCTGACAGGAGCCTGTCAGTGTGTTGGTTTGAAAGAGAATGATGTGGTGTTAGAGTCTGGCCTTGACCTCTCCCACCCTCTCTCTTTGTTACCTCCATATACTTATCTATGATAGCTCATATGTTTCTTTTAAAAAATCCCTTCTGTTATTATTGGTAAACTCTAAAATATCATAAGCTTAACAGGCATGATAGCATACTCCCAAATCTGGAAGCCTCATAGTTCTCTAAATAAAATCTTACTTGGTGATTATTACTTGTTTAAGCCTAATCCAAAGAAAACCCAATGCACAGGCTTGCTGCAAAATTAAGACGTTCCTGCCCAAAGAACTATATCTGCTGTTATTATGAACCAATGAATATGTTTTCAAGGCCAGTCCTTACACAGAAATGTATAGATTCAAGGTAGAAAAGACCAAAGAAAAACAACCTTCCATTTAGCTAAAGAAAGCTGAAAATTTTCTCTATAGGTACTCTTTATTAAAATAAATATTATGGTACCTGATTGAATTGTTCATGTTTTCAAGTCAAAGTTACACTCCGAAAGCAGTGTTTCTTAATTTCATCCCTTTAAGAAAAATCTGGGTGCTCTCTCTAATTTCATCTTAATCCTCCACCCCACCTCCCCAGATGTTTTTAGTTCATCTTGGAGAAAACAAATAATTACCAATCCTGAGACAAAGATGTCTTAGGGAATTTCTTACACTAAACATTAAAGGTTGATGCTTTGCAGGAAGTATCTTTACACAAATCCTTACAAATTTCTCTTGCATCCCCATGAAAAACACCATGCTAATGAGTAAAATCAATACCATTTCCCTTCAATTCTTCTAGATGATAGATATAGTGAAGATGAATGGTGCTATAATTTTCGTGTTGTCAGCAAGTTCAGAAAGTATAAAATCATAGTTTTGCATGAGAAAGTTCATTTGGGGAGTGCTGTGTATTAAAGGAACACAAAGTGGAAGTAGAGAGAATAATTAGGAAACTAATGTGTAGCACAGTTGCCTGACACACAGGAGGCACCCTTAGGTTTGTTGAATGAATAAATGTCAGAGATAATACAACTTCTAAGATGCCTTTCTCTGGAAAGGAGTTATCATCTACAAAAAATGTGAAATATATTGCTCATTTGTCCTATTTTAAATGTCTTTATCCCCCTATAATTTTGTAGAATTTGCTTCACAATTTTCTGCTCATTTTTAAAAAAGACTCCTTTTGACTGAACATGTTAATAGCTAGAATGACAAATTGCCTGGAACATGTATAAAGTTTATTTTGAGGAAAATAACTTGTTTGATAAAATACTAATGAAAATATTAAATGACATGGGTTGATGCTATAAAAATTTAATGCATAATCTAATGTTCACATCAGATATTTCACAAAAACTTTATCGATATCAAATATATTTATTAGATGTGGAGACTCAGAAATGAGTTCTTTAGTCAAGTGAAAGTGTTGCCCTTTATTATCTACCTTCAACAGAGTTCTCTATTTTAGCAGCTTAGGTTTTGTTATAGCCAGTTTTCTTAAAGGGGGAAAAAAATCACCTGTCCTTAAACCAAAATACATACTTCTATATGAGTATAGGAACAAGAACCAAAAACCCATACTCTTTTAAAAAGTTAAATTATAAAAGATACCATAGAAAGTCTAGAAGGGGCTTCCCTGGTGGCGCAGTGGTTAAGAATCCACCTGCCAATGCAGGGGACACAGGTTCGAGCCCTGGTCTGGGGAAGATCCCACATGACGCAGAGCAACTAAATCCATGTGCCACAACTATTGAAGCCCGCGCACCTAGAGCCCGGGCTCCGCAACAAGAGAAGCCACCACAATGAGACGCCCGTGCACCAGAACGAAGAGGAGCCCCCGCTTGTCGCAACTAAAGAAAGCCCGTGTGCCCCAACGAAGACCCAATGCAGCCAAAAAAAAAGTCTAGAAAATAGAAGGAATATTTTATCCACAACCCTACCTCATTAACAGAGCTAATAACATTTCATCTTTGGTAGTTTTTTTATATTCACATTTATATATGTAAATAAAAATTAGAAATAGAACTTCTTTAACAAGTTGATATATTCTTTTCATTATATTTTCAACTGGCTGCATATCATTATAAGAAACGGTTATACCATAATTTATTAAATCATTCTCGTATAGGACATTTACGTACATATAATTTTGGAATCATTAAACTAGTACTATTAAAGATACAAATATTTTTATGGTCCTTGCCACATCTTGCCAAACTGTTTTTGAAAGTGGTTTAGACATCAGTCTCACATGAAAATACTATGTTTGATGAACTATAACCAGTAATGGGTAGGGTAATACATTCCCTGCTAATTTATAGGATGAAAATGATATATCACTGTTCTTTCAGTATGCATTTCATTAATGACCAACAAAGTTTGTTTCCTATGTATATTTCTTCCTTTGAAAACTGTCCTTTCTCCAACTGTCTAGTGGGAGCTTAAGTTGCTCGTCAGAACTGCTTCATTGTCTAACATATTATGCTGTAAATAATCTTCCCCCTTTTTAATTTTAAATATTTAAATACCTTCTGAATTAAGTCTTTTAGTTTGCAGACCTCTTCACTCAAGTCTTCAACATTACTAACCAGTTCTTCACAAACTGAAGTAAAATTCCGGGGAGAAGCCCATTCTAGTACTATCTGTTAATATTTTCAAAAGTTACATTTTAAAGAATGGAAAGCAACTTTTCACAACTTTATATCCACAAAAAGTATACAACATTATCAAATATTAAATTAAATTACATAACTGAAAAGCATTTTTTTATTCAGGATAAATCCTGACACCAAAAGAACTCAGTATTTTTATATAAATAGTCAAATCAGTTTCCTGAATGCATTTATTAAATATATATATCACCATGGAGACTAATATTAGTAATAAAAATACTTATGGTGAATAAAGTCATGAAGGTTTGAAGAATGACATGATTCCCATATTAGTGTTATATAAAAATCATAGGAAAACAAGTGCATTAAATATTTTTCACTATATGCAAATAGCTAAAGCCAAATCACATGAAAAACTTTACAAAACAAGTTTGCTTTTACAGGTCACTTACACTTTCTCTATTTAAAATTTCCTTCATTAAAAAATCCTTATATTGAAATGGTTTTTAATAACACTCAACACACTGTTTTGTTTCAACTTTCACTTGGGTCTCCTGTCACTTTATATTTTAAACAATTAAATTCCCTTTAAGAACAAATGGTAAGTTCAATACACAGATCAGTTTAACTTTTGGTCTGACTCATTTTCCTTTTCTTGGGGGCTAGAACACAAAGTTTTTCAATTAATTAGTATAAAAAAGTAATATTAAATAAATTGACTTATTTAGATCTTAGGTGATTTTACAGAGGACACAGTTTTACCAGATCATTACAGTTTATTGAGTTATCATTGACTTATCTGGAATGTTCTCCAGCATTCATACTTTTCTTCATTTAATAACTTGTAGAATACCTTCTGAGAATTTACAGGCAACTCAGTAATAATGTTCTGTACAGCTGTTATTAAATGGCCACACTGTTTGTTTAATTTCAGAAGAAAGTTGAGGAACTCATCACCACTAAAGAGAGGAAATAAAAAGGAATCACTAATATGAACAATTTACTCCATTTTACTTGGCTAGTTATTCAATGTCTAGTCATAACATTTATTAGATTCTTTAAAAAAATATTTGTAGAATAGTTACTTTGTATTAGCAACTGAAACAGACTTTGAGCATACAAAGAAAACCAAGCATCCAATCTTGAGGATCTCAAAGTTCAGGATGAGAAGCAGACATAGAATTATAACATTGTTATTCACAGGGACATATGAAGAAGGAACATAAAAGTGCCAATATTTGAATGTCTATTATGTGAAGGCACTGCACTAGTTATTTTACATTTATTATTTTTTAAATTCTTCCCAACATCTCCTGTAAGGTAGATGTTATTAACAGTAGTTTATAGTTGAGACATCTAAAACTCAGACATAATGAATCTAGTATAATGGGAATAGGGATTTAGTTATGCTTCATAGAGTTCATACTTGAACTGAGTCTGGAGCTTAAAAATAAGTTTGTCAGGTAGGTAAGGAAGAAAAGAGATTCTGGACGGAGAGAATAGCAGGTGCGAAAGAACAGGGGTAGTAGGTCTCCAAGGTATAACTAAAAAGCACAATTATGGGAAAGTCGTAAGAAAGGAGGCTGTACAGGATCACTTGTTTAAGGAACTTTCGTGACATGCTAAGGAATGGAATATTATCGTTTGGATAATGTACAGTTACTAAAGAATTTTAAACAGGAAAGTAGAAAATCAGATTTTCGTACGAGAAAGTTTATTTGGGGAGTGGTGTGGATTAAAGGAAAACAAAAAGTGGAAATAGAATAATTAGGAGACTAGTTTAAGAAATGTTTAGGAGAATAAACTGAAGAAGTTGGTGATGGATTGCACGTAAAAGAAAAGGAAAGGTCTAGGCTTATTCTAAGTTCTTTGGTTGCAGTGGAAGATGGCACTACCAAGCAGGGAAGTGAATTTGGGGGCGGGTGGTGGAGAAAGAAGTGGGGTGAAGAGAAAGCAATATAGCATAATAATTAAGAACACAGTCTCTAGTGTCAGGAAGACCTGAGTTTGAATTCAGCTTCCACAGCTTTATGATCTTGGGCAAACCTAATCTTCAGCCAAATATTTCCGTATCTGTAGAACTGAGGTAAAAGGAGTGTCAGGAGGACTGAAGGAGGTAACATGTGAAAAGCACCTAGCATTCTGTCTAGTATATATATAGCATTTAAACAAACTTAATAATGATGATGATGGCAATGATATGAGACATGTAGGTGGCAAGTAGAAATGTCAGTCTTGTAGGTACTTATCCTGGGGTCCACAGCCTCATGAGGCTACACAGAATTCGGGGAGTTGATGAACTTACATGGGGAAAAACTACATGTTTATTTTCACTAACCTCTAACAGAATTTCAGTCTTTCCTGCAATTATGAATATAGGCACAAACCACAGAAGTATCAGAAATGTCTATAATTTTGGTCACCAGTAGAAATCAAAACAATGGTCATGGAGGGACCACAAAGAAAAAAGATACATATTGTGAAGAGGGGAGAGTTGATAGGGGTAGAAGAAGAAAGCTATCAAAGGAAAAGTAGCCTGAGAAAAAGAAAATCAGGAGTTAAGGTCTGTTATGAAAGGTATTGAAGGGAATAGATTCAAGATGGAGGAAAAAAGTCAAGCATGTTAAATAATTAGGATTAGTCCAATGATTCAGACAATGAAGAGATACTGATGACTAGATTAGTTTCAAAGACAGAAGCCAATTTATTGTGAAAGCTACAAAGAAACTAACACAGCCAAATAGAAAAGGGGACCAAGGATAAGAATAGGTAACTCAGAGGAAAAGAAAAAAGAAAATTTTAAATGGATAATAAACATGGGATTAAAATAAGATGTTATATTCTAGTGGAATGACAAAAATTAGGTAGATCATTAGTATCAAGAGTTGACAAATCTGTGAGATGACCTTTCTGGAGAGTTATTTAGCAGTATCTATTATAATAAAAATTCACACAAAAACTAATACAATGGGACTAAAAGCTACTTCTGAGTCAAAATGAAATTCTTATAGGTAGAAGTTTTGACTGTACACTGTACAAAGTTTCTTTCATGCTGTTTCTAGGAGGAAAGGTTATAAAAAGCAAGCAAGGACAACCTCTAATGAAACTTAATAGCAAACTTTTCTCTAAGACACGACTTCTATATAGTATTTTAATTTAAAAGAAATCTTTTCTCTTAGCTATTAGATTGAAAAATAAACAGTTTATACAAAATAAAGACTTTAAACTTTACAAATATAATATATATATAATCAAGTCACCAACTATGAAAAGTATCTGATGACTGCTTTATAAAAGCAAATTGAAATAAAAAAATTTAGATAAGCTCTTGTTCTATCTAGCAAAAGTGGTATTTATAAAAACATTTCCAAATAAATATAATTCTTCTTTATTAATTTTCTTTCTGCTTTTTGCTCAAGAAAGAACAGAACTTGAACATATTTTTCTGTCGAAACAACAGCAGTCATTACTTGTATTAATTTTTCTGTTTCCATGTAGTGTTTATATAAGGTATACTTAAAACTTATATTTTAGTGCTCTTTACTCAAATTTTATTTATTATCAATGAAAAAATAAGTACTTGAATAAGTAATTCATTAATGCCCTATATATTTTTTATGTAATGATTCTTAAGGAAATTAAGATCCATTGAGAACTGTCATTCAAAATGATAGCAGGTATATTATTCTAGATAGTCAAAGCACACATATATATGTGGAATATAAACTTATAAGCTCTTATTCTCAAGGAAGACTAAGTTAACAACTCAGTTCAAATAAGCAAATACTATTATTAACAAAATTACATAATCTTAATGGATGAAAGCAAAATATATACCTTTCTTGTGATGTATAATTTTCAGGGCCACTGAATATGGATAGGCAAATTATAAAAAACACAACTCAAAAATGTGCCTTTCATCATACACTGTGTGACTGGCTGCCCAGCCCCCACCCCACAGCTGTACAACCTACATACCTTTACATGGCAGCCCTGATAATTTTGTACTTATTTAAGGATTTCAAAATAAGCAGATATGGCATACGTATGGTAGACTATATTATTTGATCAAATTGTCATGTCTTCTACTGAGCCAAATACTACCAGGCCTCTCTCTGCCAGAGGATTACAAGAGGCTTGGCCATATGACTTGCTTTGGCAAATAAAATATGACTGGAAGTGACTATGTAACTTTTGAACAGTTCGAGGTGGGGCTATTTCTCCAGCCTGTTTTCAGAATAATAAGGAGGAGATTCACTGCAGCTGATCCATGATATAGGCGATCAAGAAATAAACTTTGTTTCTGTAAGTTATTTAGATTCAGAAGTTATTTGTTACTGCAGCACAACAAAGTGTAAGTTGACTGAAACAACAGGCCATATTTTAAAAATGTGAAGTTAAGTATTAGGATAAAATTTATACTTTAAATAAAGGTACTCCAAACAGAAGTACTATGTGCTCACTGTAGACTATCTGGAAAAATCTAAAATTACCAATACTTTTATCACCCAAAGATAATGACTGGTAATATTTTCTTACAGAATATTTTCTTATAGTACACATTTTCTTCTAGTATTTTTCATATGAATATATACAACTGGCATTATACCTCACACTCTGTTTTATATTGCCTTTTATATTATTATGAGTATTTTTCCATGACATTAAATCTCAAAATAATTTAAACAACAGAATAAAATAATTATACTGATGTAATATAATCCAACCATTCACCTTAAATATTTAGAGTTTCCAAGTTTATATTGGATGAATATTTATAATAGATGTGAACAATGTATTTTTTGTGTGAAAATTTGCATCTATACAAATTTTTTTTGGAGGAGAAATCATTTCCTAAGTAGACATAATTTTGAGATGCTTTTGATACATTTAAGTAAGTATCAAAAAGCCTCAGAAAAAAGGTCTGGGCAGAAACTGCTGAAAATGTCAAGACATGGGTGAAAATATTTGTGTTCAAAATATCTCAAAGTAGTAATGAAATGGTTATTAGTATTTTTAGATTGCATTCTCTAATTCTGAAAACATACTAAGGCCAACTGTAGAGAAAAGTAAATGTACTGTGCATGTGTGTTCCTGTAACAGACTATTTTATAAAACTGAACACATAGAAGAAAAGTATCTTAAAATAAATCAGTAGCTAAATTGTTGAAGTCACATTACCAGAAGATTATAATCAATCAGTTCAACTTTTCCTGCTGTTAGTTTTCTTATGACTTAATGACTAATTTCTTCCTTAAAGAATGACTTTGAACAAATGGGAAGTAAAACCTTTTCCATAACAGCATGTAAACAAAGTCTGTGATTTAATAACAAGGTCAAATTCCTGAAATATATGTCCGCCAGTTTTATTTTTTAAAAAATTCAGCAGTTTTAATAAGTGAACCATTCAGGATTCTGTACATTCTTTAAGTCTATTAAATCTCAACAATGAAAATTCATAGAGGTAACTCTGACATCATACAAATAAGTTATATTAAAAAATTTAATTTGCAATTCAGTCATGTAGAACTCAGAATATTCCTTCATAGAAGCAATAAATTAGAAAGTAAAGAAAATGAACAAAGAGATTCAAAGTTTGCTGATTTAAGTCCTCACAACTGAAATCCTTTACAATGTACTTAGATATTTAAGAGATGCAATGTTATTTTGAAACAATGATGAGGCATTATTTTGAATATAGATCATCTTGTTAAAAGGAGATACAGTTAGAGAAAGGGAAATAATTTTGCAATAACATTTTTAAAGAAATCTGGATCATCTAAATTATCCCCTAGAAGACTTATCTAAATTTTAAAATGGTGTGGAAACTTATTATTCCTATGTTTAATTAATGTTTCTCATAGTTGCAATGTTAGTGTTAGGCAGGCTACACTATACTACTGCACTTGTAAGTATTATATTTTATAGACTTGGATGAACTTCAAGGAAATTGGGCTGACTGAATAAAGCCAATCAAAAATGGATACATACTGTATGATTGCATTTATGTAACATTCATGAAATAACATCATTTTAAAGATGGATAACAAATTATCGATTGCTAGTTTTAGGGATAGGGGAGGGGTGGTGGGAGCTATGAAGGGGTAGTATGTGGTAGCATTGTGGTGATGGTATGTTAAGTATATTGATTGTGGCAGTGGTTATGAGAAGCTACACACATGACAAAATTGCATAGAGCTATACACACACGCACACACACACACACACAAATGAGCACGTGTATAACTAATGAAATACAAATACAAACCAGAAAAATGTCAGTTTCTGGTTTTGATATTGTACTATAGTTATGCAAGATAACTGGGTATACTGGGTGACACTGGGTGAAGGGTACATAGAACCTTTCTGTACGTCTCTGCAATTTCTTGTGAATCTAAAATTATTTCAAATAAAAAGTTAAAAAAATCATTTACTGTTCCACAATATGTTTAAAAAATCAAATACCATTATTTTCAAAATAAATTTTAGATTACTAATATTGCTACTAATCAGTGTTTGACAAGTTTATAATATTGAAATGAACTTTATATATTGATAACATAATTTCATAAAGAATAAGGCTGAAAATAGAGCTGAGTACATGAGAAATGCTTTCTTATTGCCCTAAGCAAAAATATTACCCTCTGAATCTTCAATCTGACATTTATATGATTTAAAGAGAGTAAGAGCTACACTATGAAAAGCATGGGATCTTTTAATTAACTCATTTAACAAAATGCAATGGAAAAATACAACAAAAATATTTCTATGTAAGTTAAGAAGATGCATTAGTTTTGCTTCTTGGTAAAAACTGACTTTATAAAGTAATTTCTACTTCAGAACACAATATATCGCAAAATGAACTATCCATATCCCTGCCAAAATGATGGTATTAAGTAAAATAACTTGGACATTATCAAAATTCAATTAAAAAAAAGTTGGTTCTAAACAGTATTAATGTAAACCAGTAGGTTAATTTTACCTGATTTCCAACTTTGCCACTTCAGGTAATTCTCCAAATTTTATCTCTTCTACCTCTAGTTCTTTAAGAGCAGCCATAATTTTCTGCTGATCTCTACTGGTAATTCCATTCTAAGTAGAAATGATTTTAAAGTACAATAAGGTAGTCATACTTGAACAATATACAAAATTACTGAAGAAGTTTTCTACTTGATTAATTAACATCTTGAAAAAAATAGATACATATTGGAATAAAACCATACTGAAAAATATACAAGTTTGCTTGTAACTGGACTGACTAGGTTACGTCACTAAAATATTTAGATATATAGTGACTATAGTCAATTTTTTGCATTATATAACAATTGTGATGGATTCTAAAAACAAATTACTAGATTTTAATATATAATGTTTCCAGAAAACCAGAGTAAAACAATTTTTCCTTCAAAATGTTATCACTGATTAACTGAGAATTAAGTCTTCTTTTTGTCTATGTTCTACCTTTAGAATTAACTAAATTTTCTATCCTGGATTTAGCTAAGTAGTAGTATGGTTTGATTTTCAGTGATGGTAAAGATTTCAAGTTTCCAATGTGCTCATTCAGGAAGATCATTCCTTTTTATGTATCCTACCTATTAAAGTATCTCTGATATTTCCCACAGCTATTTTCAAATTGTTACTTAATACTACTCATTAGCAAAATAATAAGTCTTGGTCATTTTGAGAAACTAGCAAAAGGCAGTATTTGAAGAACACGTTTATACCCACATGTACAAAAAACCACATCTTATTTCTAAGTAACCTGTTTTATACTGTTTTACAGATCTATTTCATGTTTAGAAATAAACCACCAGTTTTAGTTGAGATGTCATAACTAATCTGAATGAAAAAAAACAACTCTAAGTCTTTATTCTTTTTTTTAACATCTTTATTGGAGTATAATTGCTTTACAATGGTGTGTTAGTTTCTGCTTTATAACAAAGTGAATCAGTTGTACATATACATATGTCCCCATATCTCTTCCCTCTTGGGTCTCCCTCCCTCCCACCCTCCCTATCCCAACCCTCTAGGTGGTCACAAAGCACTGAGCTGATCTCCTTGTGCTATGTGGCTGCTTCCCACTAGCTATCTATTTTACATCTGGTAGTGTATGTATGTCCATGCCACTCTCTCACTTTGTCCCAGCTTACCCTTCCCCCTCCCCATGTCCTCAAGTCCATTCTCTAGTAGGTCTGTGTCTTTATTCCCATCCTGCCCCTAGGTTCTTCATAACCATTTTTCTTTTTAGATTCCATATATATGTGTTAGCATATGGTATTTGTTTTTCTCTTTCTGACTTACTTCACTCTGTATGACAGACTCTAGGTCCATCCACCTCACCACAAATAACTCAATTTCATTTCTTTTTATGGCTGAGTAATATTCCATTGTATATATGTGCCACATCTTCTTTATCCATTCATCTGTTGATGGACACTTAGGTTGCTTCCATCTCCTGGCTATTGTAGATAGAGCTGCAATGAACATTTTGGTACATGACTCTTTTTGAATTATGGTTTTCTCAGGGTATATGCCCAGTAGTGGGATTGTTGGGTCGTATGGTAGTTCTATTTGTAGTTTTTTAAGGAACCTCCATACTGTTCTCCATAGTGGCTGTATCAATTTACATTCCCACCAACAGTGCAAGAGGGTTCCCTTTTCTCCACACCCTCTCCAGCATTTATTGTTTATAGATTTTTTGATGATGGCCACTCTGACTGGTGTGAGCTGATATGTCATTGTAGTTTTGATTTGCATTTCTCTAATGATTAGTGATGCTGAGCATTCTTTCATGTGTTTGTTGCCACTCTGTATATCTTCTTTGGAGAAATGTCTATTTAGGTCTTCTGCCCATTTTTGGATTGGTTTGTTTGTTTTTTTCATATTGAGCTGCATGAGCTGCTTGTAAATTTTGGAGATTAATCCTTGGTCAGCTGCTTCATTTGCAAATATTTTCTCCCATTCTGAGGGTTGTCTTTTCATCTTGTTTACGGTTTCCTTTGCTGTGCAAAAGCTTTTAAGTAAGTCTTTAAATATTCCTAAGGCAACTTAATATTGGAATGGAAGATTTTAGATATGGTTATCCATAATCATATCTAATGAGGAACCTAGCAAAAGATCACTCACAGTCTATAGCTGTAGGATTTTTTAAATAGAAAATAAAAGGATTCAAACTATTAAAAATATGAAAGATAATGTCTGGAGTTTTTGAAATTGATACTAACCTTTGTAAACTCATCTTTCGTCATGGTCAAAAGATGTCTTAAAGTTATATCCCTTTCCTGTAGAAAAGAAAAAAATGCCACCTTTCTATATAAATGAAAAAGTAGAAGGGGAAGTAGGCAACTGTACATATAAGTTAGTCAGTTATATGCTACCCGCCTAAAAACTTTCAACTACTGGGTAGATAGTAATGAGTATAATAATATGTATAATTACTAAAAAAAATATAAACATAACTAGTTTCCCAGATTCAGAAAAAAGTATTACAACTTATATTTGCTTACATAAAAAGAAAACAGCTCTATAAAATTTGACAAATTGTTTTATGAATTTTTAAAATTTATAATTGTATAATATTAATAAAATTTGGTTTTACTGAATATTTCTCAATTAGGAAGTTTCACGATTGTATAATGAAACCCAATTCTAAACTGCCTAAATGAATGTGCATATTCTTAAGGAGAGCCTGTCTTAAATAGTGCTTTACTGCTGCAGTATCAGCTAAATGGCTGATAACTGTCATCTGCTCAAATCCCATAATGCATGCCTAAAATACCTACAACAGTGCTTCACATACGATCTAATTTAATATTTATGACAATCCTACACTAGGTATTACCATCCTTATGAAAAAAAAGGAGATTTAAGTAACATATTTCAGTTAATAATCATTAGAGCAAGAATCTGATACCTGGTTTGTTTGGTTTAAAATCATGCTTCTAATATTCTATACACAAAGATCAGCAACTGCAAAAACAGACTAAGGGCTTAGATGTACAAGGAGTTCTGTGATGCTTTGGGCAGTGGGTAAAAGCCAGATTCTAATTTATGTAAATTTCTATAATAATAAATTTTCACAATGCTTGTAATTTTAAAATGGGATGTATCAACAGTACAAGTTATGGAGAAAAGTACATCTGTCACCCCTTCATAAGCATGCTTATGAATTAATATTTAATGTTATGTTAACCAACAAATAAACATGCATACATAACTCACCATAGCTTAAACAAAATCTTACCTTCAGTAAATCTGTCATATGTTCAAGTCCAAGACCATGTAAAAATATTTCCAGATCTCCAAATGCTGTATATGAACTATACATATTTATAGCAATGTCAATTTCAGAACAGACTATCAGTGCACAAATAATAAATATATATTTATGATGCAGAGAGAGAATAAGAATGAGTAAGCATGAGTCTATGTAGAATATACAGGCATATGTCGTTTTACTGTGCTTTGCTTTATTGCTTTATCTGCAGACATTGTTTTTTACAAATTGAAGGTTTGTGACAACCCTATGTCAACTAAGTCTACTGGTGTCATTTCTCCAACGGTATCTGCTCACTTTGTGTATCTGTGTCACACTTCGGTAATTCTTGAAATATTTCAAACTTTTTCATTATTATATTTGTTATGGTGATTCTTGATGTTGCTATTATAACTTGCTGAAGGCTCAGATGATGGTTACCATTTTTTAGCAATAAAGTATTTTTTAATTAATATATGTACATTGTTTTTGTAGACAGAATGCTATCGCACACTTAATAGACTACAGTATGGTGTAAACATAACTTTTAAATTTGCGTAACTCACTTTATTGTGATATTTGCTTTATTGTGGTGGTCTGGAACTGAACCCCAATATCTCTGAGGTATGCCTATATTTGCAAATTTACCCACTAGACCTATGTTATACAAAGGAATAAGAAAGGTTTCCTGAGTGAAGATTTAAGTAAACAGAGAAAATGGTGATAGTAAAATGAAGCTCATTTTTCCTAAGAAGGAAAATATTTGCCAATATTTATACAATTGACCCCTGAACAACACAGTTTGAACTGTGCAGACCCACTTACACATGGAGTTTTTTCAATAGTAAATACTATAGTACTACACAATCGTGGTTAGTTGAATCCACAGATGTGGAACTGCAGAGATGGAGGAACCTTGGATACAGATTTTCCAAGGGCAGGGTCAGCGCCCCTAACCCCCGGAATTGTTCAAGGGTCAGCTGTATTCCTTGTGAGCGGTCTGTACATGAAAATCTCTTTAATTGTAGGAAGTAAAAATTTACTAACTATTTTAAATGTAGGTAAGTAGAGGATAATGCTGTGGCCATGTACTGAACAACTGTGTTCAGGGGAAAAAACGTATTTTTATTTTTAGCTTATAAAATCAGAAATCTGCTATAAAGAATTAGAGAGCAAGATGCAATCTAGTTTGAACACTAACAAAAATATAATCTTAGAACCTTTTAGAAAAAAACTGTATTGTTGATATTTTATTTAAAGTAAAAAATTATTCTCATTACTGTTAGTACATGTATATCAAATTTTTCTAAAATTCTGGAGAACAAAGCACTTAAATTCAGACATTTCTAAGTAATATTTTTAAATGCTTGTAAAAGTTTAAAATATATATTTTAAATAAGTCATCACATTTACTATAAGTAATAAAAAACATGCACAATTTTTACTCATTTATAGGTATTGTGTTGAACAGAAACATGCTATGTTACCTAAATATGTGATCTTTATCAGAATCTGTTCTCAATAGTTTACAAATAGTCTCTTCTTTAGTTAGCTGTTGAAGCTTTCCTCCCCAAGGATTTAAAGTCAAGGAAAGAAAGTTGAAGATCTGAAAAAAGTTACAGTAAAAATTAAAGCAAGATAGTAATTAATATAATATTTTCAACAAGATATAAAACAAAAGTAAAACTTCCATTTTGGTAAGTGAATCAGAAAGACTAAATATTTTAAATACATTTTTTTTTTTCTTTTGCGGTATGCAGGCCTCTCACTGTTGTGGCCTCTCCCGTTGCGGAGCACAGGCTCAGCGGCCATGGCTCACGGGCCCAGCCGCTCCGCGGTATTTGGGATCTTCCCAGACCGGGGCACGAACCTGTGTCCCCTGCATCGGCAGGCGGACTCTCAACCACTGCGGCACCAGGGAAGCCCTAAATACATTTTTAAATAGAGAGAGAGTAAGAAGCATGACTAAGGTAAACAAATCTCAACTGTACACCTTAAAGAGATGTGAAATTTCTTAGTTTTCAAACTTCTTAGTTCTAACTTTTTAGCAAGCCAAGTTTAAGTCATATAATCAGCCAAGATACAAAACCAAATCTCACTTCAAGAAACACTTTATGACTCAAAATAATCTTTGATGTTCATAAATTTCTTAGTATGTCAAATTCACTGTCATCTACCCTAAATTTAATGATGCAGTATATTAATTAAAAGTTTTCAAATTTCCAAAGCTTAGTAGAAAAACTGTTAATTTCTTTTTAAAGTTTCACAGGGCTTCAGTGATTAGCATTTACACTAGAATAATTTTGGAAATGTAGATCTGAGTTATAAAATGATAGGCATGTTTATAGGCTGCTTAAAAATAGAGGAAGTGGGGCTTCCCTGGTGGCGCAGTGGTTGAGAGTCCGCCTGCCGATGCAGGGGACACGGGTTTGTGCCCCGGTCCGGGAGGATCCCACATGCCGCGGAGCGGCTGGGCCCATGAGCCATGGCCGCTGAGCCTGCGTGTCCGGAGCCTGTGCTCTGCAACGGGAGAGGCTACACAGTGAGAGGCCCGTGTACCGCAAAAAAAAATAATAATAAAAAAATAGAGGAAGTTATTTTACATGCAACAAAACTGGCATGGTCTGAGTATTATATGATGGAAACTTTGGAATGTTACAAGTTTTCAAATTCAGAAACTCAGTTTTAGAAGATCTTGAACTATATAACTTAGATTTACAGTTGTACTATATTTGATCCTTGCTTAGAAATTACACACCTTTGGCTGAAGGCTTTAATATTCAGACCAAAAGTTTACATCAATAATTTAATGTATGGCAAATATTTATTACTGACTTTAAGATCTGAATGATTGTAAATCATATACCCAAGCATATCAATTTATTACATACCTTGTCAAATGTACAGAGGTAAATGTAGCTTAAAGGATTTAATTTTTAAATTGTTTAATATGTATTAATTAAAATTTTAAAACAATAGTTTAATTACATGTGCAAATTTTGAAATTTTACTAACTGTCAATACACTAATTTTTGAAAATCTGAACCAGTTGGAAATGTTTAAATAAACATTTAAAGTCTATTACAATTTTATTTCTAGGGCTAGATAAGACTTTATTATCCCTTTATATAGTTTTTAAATTACCACATTATAAATTCCTCTTATTTAGTGAAAGATAAATACTCTAGTAATATAAAGTTTTCATTACCTGGCTGGAAGAAAATTACACATTGAAACATTTAATAATAGCCAGATATACTATTATTTTAGTAGTAAGTTCTAACAAAACAAAAGTTTTACAAACAATAATATAGGCTAAGAAAAATTAGTTTAATAACAGGATACCTCTAGATGTTTATTTCTTTTTGCAATCTCACTTGGTGTCTTTCCATCTTTGGTTTGTATCATTTTATTAGCTCCAAGTTCAAGCAACTTCAAAACTACATTTTTATGACCCTGATGTGCTGCCCATGTTAAAGCCTGTAAGTAGGGGGAAAAAAAGAAGACTGTTTAAAGAGAGGGAGTGTATATGACACAGAGGGGGAAACTTTTCAACAGTATTTATGGCACAATAAAAAAGTGAACATGGTTAATTAATGGAATGATGCAATCTCATCATTTCACAATAAAATGTAAACCTATTTCCAAAGTTGTAATTGCAAAGCAGACTGCCAGTGTTCACTGATTTTGTAAGACCAAATAATGTTTTACACAGACAAGTGATGTTATAGAATAAAACGATTTATCTGCCAATCACAGAACTGTTTTCTATAAAAAAGAATTCCATTTGTATTCCAGAATCCAGGCATTGTAGTGTGTTACAGTTTCTTGTGTCAAGGGTGAGGACCAAGAGAAACAGATAATTTCTTTTTTCCCATTTAAGCTGTTGCTTTTCTTCACTGCACAGCAATTACATCCCAGCCCTTCTATAATTTTTACTTCTTAAAAAACCTCCCTTGTGGTCTACTGATAATAAGATATTAACATCCTAGAGATAAAAAGGAACACTGTACAATCGGTTCTCACAGTATAGCCATTCTCATCCCGGGTATTAACTTCTGCTCCATGAGCAACAAGGAGAGCAACAACCTGAGGGTGACCATTCCGTGCAGCATACATGATGGGAGTCATAAGTCTCCTACAGAGGAGGAAAAAAAGAAACTGTGTCAATGCTGCCCTTAACAGTTCTTCAAAGCCATGAAATTTACCATACATAATACCATCAGTGTTGTTTTGAAAGTAAAGAAACATGAAAGCTTTTCAGAAATCAGGGGATCCGAAAATCCAATTTTCCAGCAAATAAATAAATATAAGGGAGATTACACTCTTAAAAGTATTGAATGCTTACACAGCACCCTCTAGTGAAGAAATGTGGTTTTTTTTTAAATTCTTGAATTTTATTTTATTTTTTTATACAGCAGATTCTTCTTATTAGTCATCTATTTTATACACATCAGTGTATACATGTCAATCCCAATCGCCCAATTCATTCCACCACCACCACCAACCCCCCCCGCCTCTTTCCCCCCTTAGTGTCCATACGTTTGTTCTCTACATCTGTGTCTCAATTTCTGCTCTGCAAACTGGTTCATCTGTACCATTTTTCTAGGTTCCACATATATGCGTTAATATATGATATTTGTTTTTCTCTTTCTGACTTACTTCACTCTGTATGACAGTCACTAGATCCATCTGCGTCTCAACAAATGACCCAATTTCATTCCTTTTTATGGCTCAGTAATATTCCATTGTATATATGTACCACTTCTTCTTTATCCATTCGTCTGTTGATGGGCATTTAGGCTGCTTCCATGACCTGGCTATTGTAAACAGTGCTGCAATGAACATTGGGGTGCATGTGTCTTTTGAAATTATGTTTTTTTCTCTGGGTATATGCCCAGTAGTGGGATTGCTGGATCATATGGTAGTTCAATTTTTAGTTTTTTAAGGAACCTCCATACTGTTCTCCATAGTGGCTGAATCAATTTACATTCCCACCAACAGTGCAAGAGGGTTCCCTTTTCTCTACACCCTCTCCAGCGTTTGCTGTTTGTAGATTTTCTGATGATGCCCATTCTTACTGGTGGGAGGTGATACCTCATTGTAGTTTTCATTTGCATTTCTCTAATAATTAGTGATGTTGAGCAGCTTTTCATGTGCTTCTTGGCCATCTGTATGTCTTCTTTGGAGAAATGTCTATTTAGGTCTTCTGCCCATTTTTGGATTGGGTGGTTTGTTTTTTTAATATTGAGCTGCATGAGCTGTTTATATATTTTGGAGCTTAATCCTTTGTCCGTTGATACGTTTGCAAATATTTTCTCCCATTCTGAGGGTTGTCTTTTCATCTTGTTTATGGTTTCCTTTGCTGTGAAAAAGCTTTGAAGTTTCATTAGATCCCACTTGTTTATTTTTGTTTTTATTTCCATTACTCTAGGAGGTGGATCAAAAAAGATCTTGCTGTGATTTATGTCAAGGAGTGTTGTTCCTATGTTTTCCTCTAAGAGTTTAATAGTGTGCGGTCTTACATTTAGGTCTCTAATCCATTTTGAGTTTATTTTTGTGTATGGTGTTAGGGAAAGTTCTAATTTCATTCATTTACATGTAGCTGTCCAGTTTTCCCAGCACCACTTATTGAAGAGCTGTCTTTTCTCTATTGTATATCCTTGCCTCCTTTGTCATAGATTAGTTGACTATAGGTGCATGGGTTTATCTCTGGGCTTTCTATCTTGTTCCATTGATCTATGTTTTGGTTTTGTGCCAGTACCATACTGTCTTGATTACTGTAGCTTTGTAGTATATTCTGAGGTTAGGGAGTCTGATTCCTCCAGCTCCGTTCTTTACACTCAAGACTGCTTTGGCTATTTGGGGTCTTTTGTGTCTCCATAAAAAATTTAAGATTTTTTCTTCTAGTTCCGTAAAAAACAACATTGGTAATTTGATAGGGATTGCATTGAATCTGTAGATTGCTTTGGGTAGTATAGTCATTTTCACAATATTGGTTCTTCCAATCCAAGAACATGGTATATGTCTCCATCTGTTGGTATCATATTTAATTTATTTCATCAGTGTCTTATAGTTTTCTGCATACAGGTCTTTTGTCTCCATAGACAGGTTTATTCCTAGGTATTTTATTCTTTTTGTTGCAATGGTAAATGGGAGTGTTTCCTTAATTTCTCTTTCAGGTTTTTCATCATTAGTGTATAGGAATGCAAGAGATTTCTGTGCATTAATTTTGTATCCTGCAACTTTACCAAATGCATTCTTTAGCTCCAGTAGTTTTCTAGTGGCATCTTTAGGATTCTCTATGTATAGTATCATGTTATCTGCAAACAATGACAGTTTTACTTCTTCTTTTCCAATTTGGATTCCTTTTATTTCTTTTTCTTCTCTGACTGCCGTGGCTAGGACTTCCAAAACTATGTTGAATAATAGTGTTGAGAGTGGCCATCCTTGTCTCGTTCCTGATTTTAGAGGAAATGCTTTCAGTTATTCACCATTGAGAATGATGTTTGCTGTGGGTTTGTCATATATGGCCTTTATTATGTTGAGGTAGGTTCCCTCTATGCCCACTTTCTGGCGAGTTTTTATCATAAATGGGTGTTGAATTTTGTCAGAAGCTTTTTCTGCATCTATTGAGATGATCACATAGTTTTTATTCTTCAGTTTGTTAACATGGTGTTTCACATTGATTGGTTTGCTATACTGAAGAATCCTTGCATCCCTGGGAAAAATCCCACTTGATCATGGTGTATGATCCTTTTGATGTGTAGTTGGATTCTGTTTGCTAGTATTTTGTTGAGGATTTTTGTCTATATTCATCAGTGATATTGGTCTGTAATTTCCTTTTTTTGTAGTATCTTTGTCTGGTTTTGGTATCGGGGTGATGGTGGCCTCATAGAATGAGTTTGGGAGTTTTCCTTCCTCCACAGTTTTTTGTAAGAGTTTGAGAAGCATGGGTGTTAGCTCTTCTCTAAAGGTCTGGTAGAATTCACCTGTGAAGGCTTCTGGTCCTGTACTTTTGTTTGTTGGAAGATTTTTAATCACAGTTTCAGTTTCATTACTTGTGATTGGTCTGTTCATATTTTCTGTTTCTTCCTGGTTCAGTCTTGGAAGGCTAAACATTTCTAAGAATTTGTCCATTTCTTCCAGGTTGTCCATTTTATTGGCATAGAGTTGCTTGTAGTAGTCTCTTAGGATGCTTTGTATTTCTGCAGTGTCTGTTGTAACTTCTCCTTTTTCATTTCTAATTTTATTGATTTGAGTCCTCTCCCTCTTTTTCTTGATGATTCTGGCTAATGGTTGATCAATTTTGTTTATCTTCTCCAAGAACCAGCTTTTAGTTTTACTGATCTTTGCTATTGTTTTCTTTGTTTCTATTTCATTTATTTCTGCTCTGATTTTTATGATTTCCTTCCTTCTGCTAATCTTGGGTTTTGTTTGTTCTTCTTTCTCTAGTTCCTTTAGGTGTAAGGTTAGATTGTTTATTTGAGATTTTTCTTGTTTCTTGAGGTAGGCTTGTATAGCTATAAACTTCCCTCTTAGAACTGCTTTTGCTGCATCCCATAGGTTTTGGATCATCGTGTTTTCATTGTCATTTGTCTCTATGTATTTTTTGATTTCCTCAGTGATTTCTGGTTATTTGGTAATGTACTGTTTAGCCTCCATCTGTTTTTGTGTTGTACGTTTTTCTCCCTGTAATTCATTTCTAATCTCATAGCGTTGTGGTCGGAAAAGATGCTTGATACGATTTCAATTTTCTTAAATTTACTGAGGATTGATTTGTGACCCAAGATGTTATCTATCCTGGAGAATGTTCCATGTGCACTTGAGAAGAAAGTGTAATCTGCTGTTTTTGGATGGAATGTCCTATAAATATCAATTACATCTATCTGGTCTATTGTGTCATTTAAAGTTTCTGTTTCCTTATTTATTTTCATTTTGGATGATCTGTCCATTGGTGTAAGTAAGGGGTTAAAGTGCCCCAGTATTACTGTGTTACTGTTGATTTCCTCTTTTATAGCTGTTAGCAGTTGCCTTATGTATTGAAGTGCTACTATGTTGGGTTCATATATATTTATAATTATTATATCTTCTTCTTGGATTGACCCCTTGATCATTATGTAGTGTCCTTCCTTGTCTCTTGTAACATTCTTTATTTTAAAGTCTATTTTATCTGATATGAGTATTTCTACTCCATCTTTATTTTGATTCCATTTGCATGGAATATCTTTTTCCATCCCCTCACTTTAAGTCTGTATGTGTCCCTAGGTCTGAAGTGGGTCTCTTGTAGACAGCATATATATGGGTCTTGTTTTTGTATCCATTCAGCAAGCCTGTGTCTTTCAGTTGGAGCATTTAATCCATTCACTTTTAAGGCAATTATCGATATGTATGTTCCTATGACCATTTTCTTAATTGTTTTGGGTTTGTTTTTGTAGGTCCTTTTCTTCTCTTGTGTTTCCCACTTAGAGAAGTTCCTTTAGCATTTCTTGTAGAGCTGGTTTGGTGGTGGTGAATTTTCTTAGCTTTTGCTTGTCTGTAAAGCTTTTGATTTCTCCATCGAATCTGAATTAGATCCTTGCTGGGTAGAGTAATCTTGGTTGTAGGTTCTTCCGTTTCATCACTTTAAGTATATCATGCCTCCCCCTTCTAGCTTGTAGAATTTCTGCTGAGAAATCAGCTGTTAACCTTATGGGAGTTCCCTTCTATGTTATTTGTCATTTTTCCCTTGCTGCTTTCAATATTTTTGTTTGTCTTTAATTTTTGCCAATTTGATTACTATGTGTCTCGGCGTGTTCCTCCTTGGGTTTATCCTGTATGGGACTCTCTGCATTTCCTGGACTTGGGTGGCTATTTCCTTTCCCATGTTAGGGAATTTTTCGACTATTATCTCTTCAAATATTTTCTCTGGTCCCTTCTCTCTCTGTTCTTCCTCTGGGACCCCTATAATGCGAATGTTGTTGTGTTTAATGTTGTCCCAGAGGTCTCTTAGGCTGTCTTCATTTCTTTTCATTCTTTTTTCTTTATTCTGTTCCGCAGCAGTGAATTCCACCATTCTGTCTTCCAGGTCACTTATCCGTTCTTCTGCCTCAGTATTCTGCTATTGATTCCTTCTAGTGTAGTTTTCATTTCAGTTATTTTATTGTTCATCTCTGTTTGTTTGTTCTTTAATTCTTCTAGGTGTTTGTTAAACATTTCTTGCATCTTCTCCATCTTTGCCTCCATTCTTTTTCCGAGGTCCTGGATCATCTTCACTATCATTATTCTGAATTCTTTTTCTGGAAGGTTGCCTATCTCCACTTTATTTGTTTTTTTTTCCTGGGGTTTTATCTTGTTCCTTCATCTGGTACACAGCCCTCTGCCTTTTCATCTTGTCTATCTTTCTGTGAATGTGGTTTTTGTTCCACAGGCTGCAGGACTGTAGTTCTTCTTGCTTCTGCTGTCTGCCCTCTGTTGGATGAGGCTATGTAAGAGGCTTGTGCAAGTTTTCTGATGGGAGGGACTGGTGGTGGGTATAGTGGACTGTAGAAATGTGTTTTTGAAAAATCATGAAAGAAGTTATGCTTTCTAATATGAGGTTTCATTAATTTACCTATCTACATAGAAAAACATCAGAGTACCTCACTGTGCTTGTGCTGGGAAAATAGTGATGAATGACACAAACAAGCCCCCTACCTCTCAAAATTGCTCATACTAAATAATTGTTACATTTTTAAAATTTACCCTTTATTTAGTAAAAATATAAGTTTAAAACTCTTATTTCTTAATGTGTTCTACTATGATTCTACTTTAGGACTGAAAGAATTTTACCCTGACTTGGAGGCTTACTGTAATCAAGAAAGACATCCAGTCCAATAGTTTAGCCAGAGACTATGTTCTGAGAGACCACAGTAGTTTCCTCTAGGGTATCATTTCCCAAAATTAGAGATTCAACCCCTCTACTCCTAGAAGTCTGCTTCTGGACCTAATTACAAAGGACACCAGAAAGATTCTATTAGTTCCACTTGGGCTGAACTTAGTATCATGGTCTGTTTTAAAGGAGATCTGGGATTCTGGGCTCAATCTTCCTGAGTCACCTCAAATATCTGATTTATATACAAAGACCTTTGAAAAATAACAAATTAAATAATTTCAGAATTCTCTGTTTTGACCTCATTAAGGTAGCTTGTCTTGGCTACTCACATTACATACACAACACAGAAACAGAATACTTCTCTGTAAGGTTTGTTAACATGAGGTATATCATCTGGTCACTTCACACCAATGTCTTTAGCACAAAAAGCTTTACACATTTATCTGTTCCTTCTATTTCAATCTTTTATTAGAAATTACAATTTCAATCTTTTATTAGAATTTCAATCTTTTATTAGAAATTATATGTTAAGGTAGTTGTCAAGTGCTGCCTCTTCTACCTTGAATACCTCCTACACAGTTGCTTCATTAGACAATCTTTATGAAGTGAAGAGTGAAGTTCTGGATAGCTTAAGCAAATAGGGAAAATACATACAATAGGACAAAGCTGTCTGAGTCAACTGATCATGCAAATTCTTCCCTAAGTCTAAATCAGACGTCTTGATGCTTCTCCTCCACCCCACCTCCCCCACAACAGCTCAAATCTGCTCCTTCCAAGCTTCCCTATTTCAAAAAGCTTCCATTAACCAAATAACTCAGGCCTAAGACTAAGCACCATTCATGACTTTTCTCCACCTCTCCATATAGAAGTCATCAGAAGGCCCTATTGGCTCTATTTTCATCATATTTAAAAAAAAATTTTTTTTTGATCTGGACCATTTTTAAAGTCTTTATTGAATTTTTTATAATATTGCTTCTGTTTCATGCCTTGGATTTTTGGCCACGAGCATGTGGGATCCTAGCTCTCTGAGCAGGGATCGAACCCACACCCCCTGCATTAGAAGGTGAGGTCCCAACTGCTGGACCTCCAGGGAAGTCCGTCATATTTTGAATCTAACCACTTCTCACAACTTTGTTAGCCACAGTAAGCAGTTCAAACCATCATTATATTTCTCTGATTTATAGTTTTGTAACAGCCTCATAACTGCTCTCCATGCTTCTACTCTGGCCACTTACAGTTTATTCTTTTTGGAAATGCCAAGTTCTTCCCCTTGCCGAGACTGTGCAAGTGCTATTCCCTCCACCTTTCCCTAGACCTTCATATTGTGCACTCCTTCATCTTAATCAGAAAAGGTAACATGAAAGTGTGAGTGTCCCATTTGCTGGAAACTTATTACTGATAATCGTAAGTGAAATTTCCTAAATCTGTACTGAAATCTGTTTTGAAATTGTACTGAAAATTGAGGTTCTTCTAAGTATCGATTTCTCTTAGAATCTCAGAAACCAGCAGGGATATAATTTTCAGTCTGTAAATTCACATGGACATAAAATGGCTTCTTAGAGATGCTTATTTCATCCTAGATAATAAAACTACTAGACTAGTATAGTTTGCTGACTAAGAAGCTTCAGATCACTACTGGAAAATGTGTTATAAAAAACACTGCATTGGTTTCTAACTTCTAAGAAAAGTTGAATTTACTGAATGCAACAGCAAACTCCTATAAAAGTGTCTAGATTACCTAGACGGTGTATTACTCATCATCTTATAAACTCATAAGGCAACTGCTAACAGCTATAAAAGAGGAAATCAACAGTAACACAATAATACTGGGGCACTTTAACCCCTTACTTACACCAATGGACAATCTTATAGACTCTTATAAACAAGTTTATAAACTTTTCAGGGAAGTTATGAAACTTTAAAATAACTGGTTTACTCAGGTGATGTGGTAACTCTGTGCTACTGATAACTTTACTTTCAATATTAATTTCCATCTTATTTATTTCCTGAGATTTAATATAAAGAATTATTTACTTCCCATTCTCTCTTTAAATCACTGCAATTTTGTTCTGCCTGCTCCTTCTAACACACAACTGCTTTGGCAAAGGTCAGGAGTTACTTGGACTCCTTTTATTTTTCTAGCACTTAAAGGTATGTATTTCAGAGGCTTCTGTCCTCAATACTCTTCCCTTTTCACTACATAAACACCATAACTGTATGATCTCACCCACTCTCATGACTATTGTTAAAACACTGATGGCTGCTGAGTCTCTATCTCTAGCCCAGGCCTTGCTCCTGAGCTCTGGATCATAACTGTCACTTCTACCTGGGTACCCCAACAAAACTCAAGATCAACACATACCCAAATCTTAAGTCACCATCTTCCCGCTAACACACAATACTCTCTGTTATTACCTATCTCTGTGAACAGCATCAGAGTCCAAGCATGGCCCAACCCAGAAACCTGGAATTTATCCATGACTCCTTGTGCCTTCATGTCTAAGCCAGCACTCCTGCCAGTGTTACCTCCTTCCTATCATTTGCATCTGTACTTTACACTCTCCTCCTTCTTCCTTGTGTTCAAGCCCTCATCATTTCTTACATGGATCACTGCATGCAACAGCATAACTAGCCTCCTTGTCTCCAGTCTTTCCTCCACCTCTGTAAATCTCATCGAATCAATTCACTGTTTAAAGTTTTCAAGGTTACACCTATGAGAATCTTCATGATAAGTCCTCTGTCTACCTCTCTACCATTTTAGCACCTGCAATCCTACTCCATCCTATTAAGAGATTTCAGTCATATCTGCAGGTATGAATTTGCCTCTCTCCTCTGAATGTCCTATTTTCAGAGTACTTTCTGGTTGAAATGTCTTTTCACTTTTCTCTTCAACACATGTATTCATAATCTACCTCTGGGGTTTTATCTTAGAAGCCAACATGTCCCCCAATTTTTTGATGCCCCATCTCATCTTAGATAGCAATTCCCCTCTTCTCTATGTTCTCATAGCACTCTGTACTTATTTTTGTCAGTTCACCTTTCAGGCCAAAATGTATTTGTTCAATTCATCTAGTTTCTCAACCAGATTATCAGTTCTTTGAGGATAATGATCCTGACCTGCCTCTATATCCACCCCCCACAACCCATGCGGTGACTAGTATAATGCTCTACTTCTGTGTTTTGTGTCATGCGTATATTTAACACAGGCAGGGTTTTCTCCTTATCTATTACATCATCACATGTCTACTGATTGTGTTAGTCAATGCATCTATATCCTTACTCTATATCCTTAGATTTGCCTAATGAGGGATACATGTTGAAATTTCCTGCTATAATTGTATTTTGATCTACTTCTCCCAGAATTTTAATGGGTTTCGATTTATGGATTTAGTAGCCATGTAGTTTAGAGTGTACAGGTTTGTGCTTGTTATATTTTCATTGATTTTGCCTTTTTTCATAGTATAAAGTTCTTTATTCTGTGTATTGCATTTAATAGTAGTAATATCTGATATTGATAATCCTAATTTCTATGGGTTTACCTTTACCTGTAAAGGGATTTTTAAAAAAATTTTTATTTATTTTTGGCTGCATTGGGTCTTCGTTGCTATGTGCAGGCTTTCTCTAGTTGCGGCGAGCGGGGGCTACTCTTCCTTTCAGTGCGCAGGCTTCTCATTGTGGTGGCCTCTCTTGTTGCGGAGCACGGGCTCTAGGGCGCACGGGCTTCAGCAGTTGTGGCTCATGGGCTCTAGAGTGCAGGCTCAGTAGTTGTGGTGCACAGGCTTAGCTGTTCCGCGGCATGTGGGATCTTCCCGGACCAGGGCTCAAACCTGTGTTCCCTGCATTGGCAGGCGGATTCTTAACCACTGTGCCACCAGGGAAGTCCCTGTAAAGGGATTTTTCATACCTCTTTTTCTTCAAATTTTCTTGTAATAGCGTTTAGCTGTCTTTTGTTTTTTAAGTCAGTATCTCAGTTGAAAAATTCAGTCCATTCTCATTTAGCATAATGACTGATATAATTGACAGTATTTCTTCTCTTTTGTTTTTGTTGGTCCAACAAAACTGCCATTCACTACATTTTTCCCCTTGAAAATCTGATGATTCTGATTTGCCTTTTTTTTAAAAAAAGATGCCATTAAACATTACCCTGTTTCTCTGCTCTTAGCAAAACACATATGACTCTCCTATAGGTAAGCAAGGTAAGACCTATTTCTCCTAATGAGACTTACGGTTTCTGCCTCCACCATGCCACATTCTCCCTGTTTACACTCAAATAGGATAAGACCTTTTGAATACTCTTAGCTCCCTTTCTTCTCTTAGGTGTCCCCCAACTCTCTGCAAACTATAGCTCTTAGATTTTGTTGGCATAATTTAATATTTATTAGAATTTTACTTGCATTTTGTCTTGTCTGTTTCCAGAATCCTTATTTAGCATTCATATTTCACATTCCCAGTCTAATATAATCCATTAAATACACGTTTATCTAAGTTCATCCCTCTTCACTGCTTTCTCTTCACCCTCCTCCTTCATGAGGTCTCTGGTTCTTTTTGGTTTGGTTAGTCTTTCCTCAGCTGGGGTGCTTGGGTAATGTATTTTCTGAGTTCCTGCATATCCTTGACCATCTTTCTTTTACCCTGACAGGCTTAGCTTGGTTGAGAATAAGATCTTTAGGTTGCAGGCCTTTGTCTAAATGAAAATATAATTTCATTTTTTTTCTAGTTTCAGCTGTGCACATGGGAAATCTGATGTCACTCTAATCTTTTTACTTTCCTTTGTTAAACACTTAATTCTTTCTGCCTGGAAACTTGTAAAAATTTCCTCTTTGTTTTTAGAGTTTACACATTTTAACCAGAATTTACGCCTAGGAGTGTCTTTCCCCGCCCCCACCACCCCCCATCAGTCCAAACTAAAGTTCAGGAACTTTTCCAAAATGCAGTCTTTTTTTTTTTTTTTGAATTCAGTCTTGATAGTTTTTTTCAGCTTAGGAACCATTTCTTTTTTCTAGAATGTGTTTATTATTACGAATCTTCCATGTTCCTTTTTCTTCCCAGAATTTTGGATTCAAACACCACATTTTTTTAAGTTCCAAGAGATCTTTCTTCATGCTGCATTTAGATCTCATGTGCTCTTAATTTTTAATTCAGGTTTTTGCCTTTCTCTGTCAGCAATTTTATTGTACTAGGCAAATATTTTAGTTGTCAGTCTTTTCCCTACCTGCTGGGAAGTTTTTTATTTCCTATTGCCTCTTTAGGGCTCAGGTCCCGTACCTGTAATATTCTTAATGGCAGAAATCCTTACAGATTTTGAAAATCAAAGAAGTTGCTTATGCAATGGGTCTATAGTTTAAGGGCAGGCTGTTAGCTCCCTCCAGCAGTACCTTGAGAATTCTCTCAGCTTTCCTATCTTCCTGAACTTGCCCCACCTCATGAACAGAGACAACTCAGCCCATTTGTTTAGCTCCAAGTCTTTAAGAGTCTGGAAACCTACGGCATTCATGCCGGATCAGCTTTACCTCAGGTCCACAGATCTCCTAATGTCAAACTTCTGCGGGATCAGCTGCTCTCCACCTAGGCTTATGCCTGATAATTTCCTACCCTTGGGGAAAAGAGTTTGTCTGTTTTGCAGGCATAGGAACAAAAGCCTGAATCCTTATCAACACCCAGCTCCCTTAAGGTCTCAGCAGCCCAAGGTCTGGGAAAGGCATAGCTTGGAGTTGAGAACACAGAGGATGAGAATGATGTTCTGGTAGCCAAGTTCCCAGATATGCTGTGTCATGTTTATAAGGGCCATTGACAATCCAACATATATTCATCCATATTTTCATCTAGTAATTTTTTATTAAGCATCTGTGTGACTTTTTTTTAATATTTAAATATTTTGAGGCATATGAAGTAACTTTTGTGTGAGGTTGGAACTCAGCATTTTTTTTATCCCTCTCCCACCCCCTCCCCCTTGGCAACCACCAATCCATTCTCTCTGTTCATGATTCTGTTTCTGTTTCACAGATAGGTTCATGTGTGTCATATTTTAGATTCCACATATAAGTGATATCATACGGTATTTGTCTTTCTCTTTCTGACTTACTTCACTTAGTATGATAATCTCTAGGACCGCCCATGTTGCTGCAAATGGCATTATTTCATTCTTTTTTTATGGCTGAGTGGTATTCCATTGTATATATGTTCCACATCTTCTTTATCCATTCATCTGTTGATAGACATTTAGGTTGTTTCCATGTCTTGGCTGTTATGAATAGTGCTGCTATGAACATAGGGGTACATGTATATTTTTGGATTAGAGTTTTGTCTGGATATATGCCCAGGAGTGGGATTGCTGGATTTTATGGTAATTGTATTTTCAGTTTTCTGAGGAACCTCCTTTCTGATTTTCCACAGTGGCTGCACCAACTTACATTCCCACCAACAGTGTAGGAGGGTTCCCTTTTCTCCACATCCTCTACAGCATTTGTTATTTGTAGACTTTTTAATGATCACCATTCTGACCAGAGTGAGGTGGTACCTCATTGTAGTTTTGACAAATTTCTCTAATAATTAGCAATGTCGAGCATTTTTTCATGTGCCACTTGGAGAAATGTCTCTTTAAGTCTCCTGCCCATTTTTCAATTGGGTTGTTTGTTTTTTGTTGTTGTTGAGTTGTATGAGCTGTTTGTATTATTTTGGAAATTAAGCCCTTGTCAGTTGCATTATTTGCAAATATTTTCTCCCATTCTGTATGTTGTCCTTTCGTTTTATGGTTTCCTTTGCTGTGCAAAAGCTTGTAAATTTGATTAGGTCCCATTTGTTTATTTTTGTTTTTATTTCTCTTGCCTTGGGAAACTGACCTAAGAAAACATTGGTACAAGTTATGTCAGAGAATGTTATGCCTGTGATCTCTTCTGGGAGTTTTATGGTGTTATGCCGTATGTTTAAATCTTTAAGCCATTTTGAGTTTATTTTTGTGTATGGTGTGAGGGTGTGTCCTAACTTCGTTGATTTACATGCAGGTGTCCAACTTTCCCAACACAACTTGCAGAAGAGACTGTCTTTTTCCCATTGTGTATTCTTGCCTTCTTTGTCGGAGATTAATTGACCATAGGTGTATGGGTTTATTTCTGGGCTCTCTATTCTGTTCTACTGATCCATATGTCTGTTTTTGTGCCAATACCACGCTGTTTTGATTACTGTAGCTTTGTAGTACTGTCTGAAGTCTGGGATCGTTATGCCTCCTGCTTTCTTCTTTTTCCTCAGGATTGCTTTGGCAATTCTGGATCTTTTATGGTTCCATATGAATTTTAGGATTATTTGTTCTAGTTCTGTGAAAAATGTCATAGGTAATTTGATAGAGATCACATTAAATCTGCAGATTGCTTTGGGTAGTATGGCCATTTTAACAGTATTAAGTCTTCCAATCCAAGAGTATGGGCTATTTTTCCATTTCTTTGAATCATCTTCAATTTCCTTTACTGTTTTATAGTTCTCAGCATATAAGTCTTTCACCTTCTTGATCAGGTTTATTCCTAAGTGTTTTATTCTGGGGGTACAATTTTAAAAGGTATTTTTTTTTTTTACATTCCCTTTCTGATATTTCATTGTTGGTATAAAGAAATGCAAGCGATTTCTGTATGTTAATCTTGCATCCTGCTACCTTGCTGAATATGTTTATCAGTTCTAGTAGTTTCTGTGTGGTCTTTAGGGTTTTCTATATAGAGTATCATATCATCTGCATATAATGACAATTTTACCTCTTCCCTTCCAATGTGGATATCTTTTATTTCTTTTTCTTGTCTGACTGTTGTGACTAGGACTTCCAATACTATGTTGAATAGAAGAGGTGAGAGTGGGCATCCTTATCTTTTTCCAGATTTTAGTGGGAAGGCTTTCAGCTTTTCACCATTGAGTGTTATATTGGCTGTGGGGAACTCAGCATTTTTTACTCCTTCAAATAGCAATCCAAATCCCCAGCACTAAAATGATGATCCATTTTCCCCTGCTAGTTTGAAATGCCACATTAATCATATATAATAATTTCATGTATTCTTGGATTTCATCCTAGATTTTCTTTTCTGTTTTACTTTTAGCAATCAGCAATTGAGAGCTTTCCACCAATACCACACAGTTTAATTATTGTGATTTATTTATTTTTTAACATCTTTATTGAAGTATAATTGCTTTACAATGTTGTGTTAGTTTCTGCTGTAAAACAAAGTGAATCAGCTATATGTATACATATATCCCCATATCCCCTCCCTCTTGTGTCTCCCTCCCACCCTCCCTATCCCACTCCTCTAGGTGGTCACAAAGCAATGAGCTGATTTCCCTGTGCTATGCGGCTGCTTCCCACTAGCTATCTATTTTACATTTGGTAGTGTATATATGTCCATGCCACTCCCTCATTTTGTCCCAGCTTACCCTTCCCCCTCCCCCTCCCCGTGTCCTCAAGTCCATTCTCTAGTAGGTCTGCATCTTTATTCCTGTCTTGCACCTAGGTTCTTCATAACTTTTTTTATTTTTAGATTCCATATATATGTGTTAGCATACGGTATTTGTTTTCCTCTCTCTGACTTACTTCACTCTGTATGACAGACTCTAGGTCACTCCACCTCACTACAAATAAATCAATTTTGTTTCTTTTTATGGCTGAGTAATATTCCATTGTATATATGTGCCACATCTTCTTTATCCATTCATCTGCTGATGGACACTTAGGGTGATTTACTTTTGACATAAGGCAAATTATATATCATAACTCTTCTTTTTAAAAAGATGTATTGATTTTTTAAAATTACTTAATTCACACATATGTAGTAATACTTCTCCCTTAGAATACTACTGATAATCACTGATAAGAGTTGGGTATTGTTCCAGATCTTAGCAAACAAAAAGAACAAATTTTATGTATATAAACATATGTGTGCAGAAAAAGAAGACATTTTAAAATATAAATAATATCATGCTATTTATGCAATGTCTTGCCAATAAATGAATTGAAAACCCTTTAAGTTCCCTTTGAATATTACTTTGTCTGAATCACACAGGTTTTGATACCAAGGCTTTAATTGTTGTTCAATTCTAAGTTTTACCACTTTTCTTTTCAGTTCCTCTTTAATCCAGAAGTTACTAAAATGTATAATTTAAATACCCAGTTTTATGCATTGAGGAGGCTTTTGGTTGTTAAATTCTAAATTCATTACATTGTAGTTAGTGAAAGTGTTCTATAAGACATCACTTTTTAAAAAGGAATTTATTAAAGCTTCCTTTATGGCCTAGAACATAACCGTATTTTAAAAACAATCCATGTATAGTTGAAAAGAATTTATATATATAAATTATGTTAGCATCAGAATTCTAAATAAATATCAGTTAGATACACTTTTTAAGTGTTATTTGAACCTCCTATACCTTTAATTTTTGTCTAATACATTTATACTAAAGTCTTCAAATATAATTATAGATTTTCCATTTCTTTTTCAGTTCTATAATTTTCATTTTATATATTTTAAAGCCATTTATATTAAAACTATCTTGTTAAATTTTTGCTTTTATCAAAATGAACACTTCCTCTTTGTTCCCTTAAATAATTTATTACCCCAGAGGGTTTTTTGTTTTGTTTTGTTTTGTCTTGGTATCTACCAGGTATAACTACTTTCTAAATGAACAACATTTTCTTATCATTTTATTTTCAACCATTATTATTGTATTTTAGTTGTGATTTTATTGGATTTTGGTTTTAGCCATATGTGAGTTACTATATTTTAATCAGTGAGCTTTACCAATGTTTTCTTTTTTATTAATATGGTTAGACTTATTTCTGACATTATATTTTTGCAGTTTTTATTTATCATGCTTCCATGGTAAATATATGCCTTTATGTCTCCTTTTTAGTCTTGTTAGACTGATCAAATTCTATTTGTTCTATCCACCCTCTACCTCCCCCCACCCCGCCCCTTTATCTAAAAGCTTGTAACGTCCTTCTTTTCTTCTAGGACAACAGTCCCTCCTTATCCACAGGGGATATGTTCTAAAACCCCCAGTGGGTGCCTGAACCACAGACAGTACCAAACCCTATATATACTATGTTTTTTTCCTATACTAACAGAAAAAACGGGTAGCATAAACAGTGTGGATACGCAGGACAAAGGGATGATTCATGTCCTGGGTGAGACAGCAAGGGATTTAATAACATTACACAGAATGGCATGCAATTTAAAACTTATGAATTGTTTACTTCTGAAATTTTCCATTTAATATTTTCAGACTGCAGTTGACTGTGGGTAAGTGAAACCACAGAAAGCAAAACAGCAGATAAGGAGGGGGGAACTACTCTGCTTACTTTTAAATCCTTTTCACCACCTTCCTAACACCCTTCACCTTACCATTCAACAAAAACTAAAGTTAATCAATAACTTTGGTCTCATCTGAAGAGAGAAGTTTACTTTTATTTTGCTTCATTCTCTCCTCAGCCACCCAAATTCCAAACTTGATATCATGGAAATTTAGTATAACATTGTCTTATAATCACATACTCTCTCTCTCTCTCTCTTTTTTTTTTTTTTTACAGCCAGTAGTTATTTAGATTTACCAATATGCTTACTAATTTCTTTGTTCAACACTATACCTTGCATCCCATTGCCTCTGGGTTTGTTTTTCTTTTTGTAGCAAACTTTTTAGATGTTATTTTTAAGTCAGTTGAATAGCAGTTCTTGACTGGGAACACTTTTCTATCAAATATGTGGGAGGTATTTTAGTTTATCAAAACGACTGCACAGAGCTTTTGGCATTTAATGGGTGAGGGCGAGGGTTGCTAAATATCTTGCAATACACAGTACAGTCTCATTCAAAATGTCAGTTGTACCTATGCTGAAGATGATAACTTTAAGTTCTTGTACATATGAAGATGTCTTTATTTTGCCTTCACTCTTGAATGACAGAATGGCTAAACACAGAAGTACAGTTCAAAGTTTATTCCTCAGACCATTTGTCTTCTTCCATATATAGTTGTTATTAAGAAGTCTAATGTCAGATGATCATTTCTTGATAGGAATTGTCTTGATAAATTGTCTTTTCTATAGGTAACTTTTAGGAATTTTGCCTTTATTCTTGATATTTGGAAGGTTATTGTGATGTGTCTTTATATTTTAATTTTAAAGTAAAATATATGTTATATATCTTTATCACTTTGTATGTATAAATTTTATTTTGCACTTGGTAGATCTTTCAATCCTAAGGACTTGTGTGTTCAGTTTAGGAACATTCTTGGACATTATTGCTTCAAATACAGTCTATCTTCCGTTTTCTCCTTCTGGAACTCTTATTAGACAAATGTTATAACTTCTGGCGAGGTTCTCCATGTCTCTTACCTTTTCCTTTGTAACTCTTTGTGTTGTATATTCCAGGAGATTTCCTCACATCTATCTTCCAGTCCACTCACTAGCTCTTCAATTGAGTCCCATCTGCTATTCTTTACACGTACTTAGGTTTAATATTCAATAATAGTTTCTTTTTTCATAATGCACTCTACTTGTTTCATAATTCCTGTTTGTTATGTTGTGGAAGCAAATCCTTCTTTTATTGCTTAGAGGAATACAGTCCTTTTTAGATTCTTCTGTTTTTTCTACTTTATCTAGTCTAAGACACCTTTTGTTGGATTTGTTGCCCTTGTTTTGTGATGCTTACATTCTCTAGGTTTTGGTGATCTGTGGTTATGCACCCATCTTCTGGCCTGTAAATACCCCTCAAGCGTGGAAAACTCAAGCCAGCAACCCTGGCCTGGACTATCAGTAATGCAGTTCTTAGGCATTGCCAGAGAGGGTTCCCATTTGTTTCTTTCTTTACTCTTTTTCCATCCCAGAAATAACTCCCTTTCTTGTTTCTTGTTTCTTTTTCCATCCCAGAAATAACTCCCTTTCTTGTTTCAAATAGAAGTTTATTAAAACTTTAAGGATGTCTAAAGTTTGCTGCGGAAGGGCAAAACTTTAGCATATGTTCAGTTTAACATCTTGAAGTCATAAACCTATTTTTCAGAAAATTCCTGGTCTTTTCTGGGTCATGTTTTTCTTTCAGAATTTTTAGAACCATCTCATCAAATTAAAACAATTCCCTTGGCACTCTAAATAAGATGTTTAATTTTACAAACTAATTTAGATAAAAAACAAATGTCTTTTTTTAATGCTGAGTCATCCCAGCCAAGAACATGACATGTCTATTTATTCAATCTCCTTTTGTTTTAGTCAGTATAGTTTTAAACTTCTCTTCATTTGTATCCTTCACATTTCTTTTACATTTACCTTTGGAAATTTATGGGGTTTTGCTCTTGAAACTGGGATATATTACCTAAATGTACTCAAGCTGGCTATTATTTGTAAATTGGAAACCAACTTAATTTTGCATATTAGTTAAAAGAAAGCTATCTCACTTTATGATTACTATTTCTAACAGTTTCTGAGTTCATACTTGGGTTTATCAAGCATATATTCATATAATCTAAAATATAAATGTGTCCCCTCTTTCCTAATAAAAAAGGCCTAATAGTTTGATCCAAGGTAACATAATACAGTGGTTTAGAACAGTGATTGGCTGGTTTTTTCCTGTAAAGGACAAGAAAATAAATATTTTAGGCTTAATGGGGCATACACAGCTGTGTCATAACCACTCAACTCTGCTACGGTAGCATACAGTAGCCGTAGACAATACATAAAGGAATGAGCATGGCTCTGTTCCAATCACACTTTAAAGGTTTGCAAAAATCCTAGCTTAGAGTATAAGAAGTATACTTATAAGTGTAAGTCAGTCAGTCTGCCTAAGTTAAAATCTAGTCCTCAGTATTTATTGGCCATGTAACCTTAGGCAAGTTTAACTCTCATTGCCTCAGTTTCCACAACTTTATATGGGCATAATAATAATTTCTGCATTTGTGGTACCTATTTGTGATATTATCATAATATGTGGTAAAGAAATAATAATGTTCAATAATTAGAATAATACTAGGCATAAAATAAATGCTCTGTCATTATTAGCTATTTTTATTATTATTTGTGTCTCTTGTTTTTTTCTCTTACATAACTAAATTGCCTTATAGTTCCCAAAACAATGTAAGACAAAAAGAGCTTATAGTAAGCATCCTTATTTTGTTCTTGACATTAATGCAAATGCTGTTAGTGTTTCTCTGATAAGGATATGACTTGTTTGGGGTTCAGATATATGTGTATGAAATTAAGAACTATTCACCTAATCAAATTTTACTAAGGTTACAAAAATCAGAATAAGAGTTTAACTTCTATAAAAACACCTTTCTGGCATCTATTATAATGATAACCTCCTTTTAAAAAAGCTCTTGACATATTTATAAAATTTATTTCCCTAATATTGAACTATTTTCCTTTGAAATAGAAATTCTAGCATGAATCCCATTTGATTATTGTATATTACTCATTTATTTTGCAGATAACATTCACCCCGCTGATACTTCATTAAGGGATTTTTGTATTTATAATCATAACTGAGATTGATTTGTAAAGTTTGTTGGACTGGATAACTTTTTTTTTTACTCAATTTCACAATTAGAATTACGTTTGCTTTATAAAAAAGAACTGAAAGGCTTCTCTCTCTCCCTTCTTTTATACTCTGGAACTCCTCAAATTGTACTAGTGTAATCTATTCCTTGGAAGTTTAAAAGAAATGACCTTTAAACTCTCTGAGTCCAGGACTTTTTTTGGAAGTTGGTTTTATGACAATTTTTCTCAAAAGACAGATAAAAATCACAACATAAAAATTAAGAAAAACAACAACCAAAAACAGCATAAATTAAAAAAAACAAACTAGAAATAGCATCTTCAACACATGTAACAATAAAAATCTAAGAGATCCAATATACAAAAAGGTCTTATAAATCAGTAAGACGCACGTAGACCACCAACTAGAAAACTGGTCAAAAAAGGTCAAACGCAATTAATAGAAATACATATAAGCCACTAACAAAAATGTGGAAGACTAATCAATTATTATTGAAGAGCATGCAAACTAAAATGAAGTATTATTTACAAATCAGATTAGAAATTCAGAATACCAAATACCTGGTGATATCACTGTGTGGGTTCTTTCAAATACTGTGGGAGGTAATCTAAAGTGATTCCACTTTTTCAGAAAACAATTTGGCAGCATCTATCACAATTCTAAATATACATATATGAGTCAGAAACTCCACTTTACTAATGTATTCTATAGAAAACCTACCCAAGTTGCCAGAGATGTTCACTGTAGCATTTTTTGTAATATTAAAAAATTGAAAACAATCCAAACATTCTTCAATAAAATATTAGGTTAATTAATGATACCATATCCATAGAGTGGAATATTATGCAGCCATTATAAACAGAGAACTAGATCTATACATACTGGCAGATATACTGTCCATGAAACACTGTCCAGTTAAATAAGCCAATTGCAATACAGCATATAGCACAAAATCCCATTTAAAAATAAAGGGGGGAGGGGACCTTCAAGATGGCGGAGGAGTAAGACGTGGAGATCACCTTCCTCCCCACAAATACATCAAAAATACATCTACATGTGGAACAAGTCCTACAGAACACCTACTGAATGCTGGCAAAAGACCTCAGACTTCCCAAAAGGCAAGAAACTCCCCACGTACCTGGGTAGGACAAAAGAAAAAAGAGAGACAAAAGAATAGGGATGGGACCTGAACCTCTGGAAAGGAACTGTGAAGGAGGAAAAGTTTCCACACACTAGGAAGTCCCTTCACTGGCGGAGACGGGGGGAGGCAGGGGGGAAACTTCGGAGCCATGGAGGAGAGTGCAGCAACAGGGGTGCAGAGGGCAAAGCAGAGTGATTCCCGCACAGAGGATCGGTGCTGACCAGCACTCACCAGCCTGAGAGGCTTATGTGCTCACCCACCGGGGCAGGTGGGGGTTCAGAGCTGAGGCTCGGGCTTCGGAGGTCAGATCCCAGGGAGAGGACTGGGGTTGGCTGCGTGAACACAGCCTGAAGGGGGCTAGTGCACACAGCTAGCTGGGATGGAGTCCGGGAAAAGGTCTGCAGCTGCCCAAGAGGCAAGAGACTTTTTCTTGTCTCTCTGTTTCCTGGTGCACGAGGAGGGGGGATTAAGAGCACTGCTTAAAGGAGCTCCAGAGACAGTCATGAGCTGCAGTGATCAGCGCGGACCCCAGAGGCGGGCATGAGATGCTAAGGCTGCTGCTGCAGCCACCAAGAGCCTGTGTGCAAGCACAGGTCTCTATCCACACCTCCCCTCCCGGGAGCCTGTACAGCCGCCACTGCCAGGGTCCAGTGATCCAGGGACAACTTCCCTGGGAGAACACACAGCGCACCTCAAGCCAGTGCAACGTCACACCGGCCTCTGCCGCCACAGGCTCGCCCCGCATTCTGTATCCCTACCTCCCCCCAGCCTGAGTGAGCCAGAGCTCCCTAATCAGCTGCTACTTTAACCCCATCCTGTCTGGGCAAAGAACAGATGCCAGAGGGTGACATACATGCAGAGGCAGGGCCAAATCCAAAGCTGAAACCTGGGAGCTGTTCAAACAAAGAGGAGAAAGGGAAATTTCTCCTGGCAGCCCCAGGAGCAGCGGATTAAATCCCCACAATCAACTTGATGTACCCTGCATCTGTGGAATACCTGAATACACAACTAATCATCCCAAAATTGAGGTGGTGGACTTTGGGAGCAACTGTAGGCTTGGGGTTTCCTTTCTGATCTAATTTGTTTCTGGTTTTATGTTTATCTCAGTTTAGTATTTAGAGCTTATTACCACTGGTAGATTTGTTTATTGATTTGGTTGCTCTCTTCCATTATTTTTTTATATATATATATAATTTTTTTTTCTCTTTTCTCTTTTGGTGAATGTGTATATGTGTGCTTCTTTGCGTAACTTTTGTCTCTATAGGTTTGCTTTTACCATTTGTCCTAGGGTTCTGTCAGTTTTTTGTTTGTTTGTTTCTTTGTTTTTGAAGTATAGTTTTTAGCGCTTGCTATCATTGGTGGATTTGTTTATTGGTTTGGTTGCTCTCTTCTTTTCTTTTTATTATTACTTTATTATTTATTTAATTTTAATAACTTTATTTTTTTTCTTTTTCTTCTTTTTTCTCCCTTTTCTTCTGAACTGTGTGGCTGAGGGGATCATGGTGCTCTAGTGGGTGTCAGGCCTGAGCCTCTGAGGTGAGAGAGATGAGTTCAGGATATTGGACCACCAAAGACCTCCTGGCCCAATGTAATATCAATCGGCTAGAGCTTTCCCAGAGATCTCCATCTCAATGCTAAGACCCAGCTCTACTCAACGACCAGCAAGCTCCACTGCTGAACACCCCACGACAAACAACTAGCAAGATAGGAACAAAACCCCACCCATTAGCAGAGAGGTTGCCTAAAATCCTAATAAGGTCACAGACACCCCAAAACACACCACTGGACGTGGCCCTGCCCAACAGAAAGACAAGATTCAGCCTCATCCACCAGAACACAGGCACCAGTCCCCATCCACGAGGAAGCCTACACAACCCACTGAACCAAACTACCCACTGGGGGCAGACACCAAAAACAATGGGAACTATGAACCTGCAGCCTGCGAAAAGGAGACCCCAAACACAGTAAGTTAAGCAAAATGAGAAGACAGAGAAATACACAGCAGATGAAGGAGCAAGGTAAAAACCCACCAGATAAAACAAATGAAGAGGAAATAGGCAGTCTATCTGAAAAAGAATTCAGAGTAATGACAGTAAAGATGATCCAAAATCTTGGAAATAGAATGGAGAAAATACAAGAAACAAGCATTTACCCAGGACCTAGAAGAACTAAAGAGCAAACAATGATAAACAACACAATAAATGAAATTAAAAATTCCCTAGAAGGAATCAATAGCAGAATAACAGGCAGAAGAATGGATAAGTGACCTGGAAGATAAAATAGTGGAAATAACTACCACAGAGCAGAATAAAGAAAAAAGAAAAAGAACTGAGGAGTCTCAGAGACCTCTGGGACAACATTAAATGCACCAACATTCAAATTATAAGGTTCACAGAAGAAGAAGAGGAAAAGAAACGGACTGAGAAAATATTTGAAGAGATTACAGATGAAAACTTCCCTAATATGGGAAAGGAAATAGTCAATCAAGTCCAGTAATCGCAGAGAGTCCCATACAGGATAAATCCAAGGAGAAACACGACAAGACACATATTAATCAAACTATCAAAAAGTAAATACAAAGAAAAAATATTAAAACCAGCAAAGGAAAAACAACAAATAACATACAAGGGTTCCCCATAAGGTTAACAGCAGATCTTTCAGCAGAAACTCTGCAAGCCAGAAGGGAATGTTAGGACATATTTAAAGTGCTCAAAGTGAAAAACCTACAACCAAGATTACTCTAACTAGCAAGGATGTCATTCAGATTTGATAGAGAAATTAAATGCTTACAGACAAGCAAAAGCTAAGAGAATTCAGCACCACCTAACCAGCTTTACAACAAATGCTAAAGGAACTTCTCTAGGCAGGAAACACAAGAGAAGGAAAAGACCTACAATAACAAACCCAAAACAATTAAGAAAATGGTAATAGGAACATACATATCAATAATTACCTTAAATGTAAATGGATTAAATGCTCCCACCAAAAGACAGACTGGCTGAATGGATACAAAAACAAGACCCATATATATGCTGTGTACGAGAGACCCACTTCAGACCTAGGGACACATACAGACTGAAAGTGAGGGGATGGAAAAAGATATTCCATGTAAATGGAAATCAAGAGAAAGCTGGAGTAGCAATTCTCATATCAGACAAAACAGACTTGAAAATAAGACACAAAAAAGGACATTACATAATGATCAATGGATCATTCCAAGAAGATATAACAATTGTAAGTATTTATGCAGCCAACATAGGAGCCCCTCAATACATAAGGCAAATGCTAACAGCCATAAAAGGGGAAATCAACAGTAACAAAATCATAGTAGGGGACTTAACACCCCACTTTCACCAATGGACAGATCATATAAAATGAAAATAAATAAGGAAACAGAAGCTTTAAATGATACATTAAACAAGCTGGACTTAATTGATATTTATAGGACATTGCAACCCAAAACAACAGAGTACACATTCTTCTCAAGTGCTCACGGAACATTCTCCAGGATCGATCATATCTTGGGTCACAAATCAAGCCTTGGTAAATTTAAGAAACTTGAAATCATATCCAGTATCTTTTCCAACCACAACCCTACGAGACTAGATTATCCATTACAGGAAAAACTCTGTAAAAAATACAAACACATGGAGGCTAAATAATACATTACTAAGTAACCAAGAAATCACTGAAGAAATCAAAGAGGAAATCAAAAATACCTAGAAACAAATGACAATGAAAACACAATGACCCAAAACCTTTGGGATGCAGCAAAAGCAGTTCTAAGAGTGAAGTTTATAGCAATACCATCCTACCTCAAGAAAAAAGAAACAACTAAAAAACAACCTAATCTTACACCTAAAGCAATCAAGAGAAAGAAGAACAAAAAACCCCCCAAAGTCAGCAGAAGGAAAGAAATCATAAAGATCAGATCAGAAATAAAGGAAAAAGAAATGAAGGAAACAATACTAAATATCAATAAAACTAAAAGATGGTTCTTTGAGAAGATAAACAAAATTGATAAACCTTTAGTCACGACTCATCAAGAAAAAAAGGGAGAAGAATAAAATCAATAGAATTAGAAATGAAAAAGGAGAAGTAACAACTGACACTGCAGAAATACAAAGGACCATGAGAGATTACTACAAGTAACTTTATGCCAATAAAATGGACAACCTGGAAGAAATGGACAAACTCGTAGAGAAGCACAACCTTCTGAGACTGAACCAGGAAGACATAGAAAATATAAACAGACCAATCACAAGCACTGAAATTGAAACTGTGATTAAAAATCTTCCAACAAACAAAATCTCAGGACCAGAAGGCTTCACAGGCAAATTCTATCAAAGATTTAGAGAAGAGCTAACACCTATCCTTCTCAAATTCTTCCAAAATATAGCAGAGGGAAGAACACTCCCAAACTCATTCTATGAGGCCACCATCACCCTATACCAAAACCAGACAAAGATGTCACAGAAATGAAAACTACAGGCAAATATCACTGATGAACATAGATGCAAAAACCCTCAACAAAATACTAGCAAACAGAATCCAACAGCACATTAAAAGGATCATACACCATGATGAAGTGGGGTTTATCCCAGGAATGCAAGGATTCTTCAATACACACAAATTAATCAATGTGATACACCATATTAACAAATTGAAGGATAAAAACCATATGATGATCTCAATAGATGCAGAAAAAGCCTTCGACTAAAACACCCATTTATGATAAAAACCCTCCAGAAAGTAGGCACAGAGGGAACTTACCTCAACATAATAAAGGCCATATATGACAAACAGTCAACATCGTTCTCAATGGTGAAAAACTGAAACCATTTCCACTAAGATCAGCAACAAGACAACATTGGCCCTCTCACCACTAATATTCAACATAGTTTTGGAAGTTTTAGCCACAGCAATCAGAGAAGAAAAAGAAAGAAAAGGGATCCAAATCGGAAAAGAAGTAAAGCTGTCACTGTTTGCAGATGACATGATCCTATACACAGAGAATCCTAAAGATGCTACCAGAAAACTACTAGAGCTAATCAATGAATTTGGTAAAGTAGCAGGATACAGAATTAATGCACAGAAATCTCTTGCATTCCTATACACTAAAATGAAAAATCTGAAAGAAAAACTAAGGAAACACTCCCATTTACCATTGCAACAAAAAGAATAAAATACCTAGGAATAAACCTACCTAAGGAGACAAAAGACCTGTATGCAGAAAACTATAAGACACTGATGAAAGAATTAAAGATGATACAAACAGATGGAGAGATATACCATGTTCTTGGATTGGAAGAATCAACACTGTTAAAATGCCTGTACTACCCAAAGCAATCTACAGATTCAGTGCAATCCCTATCAAACTACCAATGGCATTTTTCACAGAAGTAGAACAAAAAATTTCGCAATTTGTATGGAAACACAAAAGACCCCGAATAGTGAAAGCAATCTTGAGAAAGAAAAATGGAGCTGGAGGAATCAGGCGCCCTGACTTCAGGCTGTACTACAAAGCTACAGTAGTCAAGACAATATGGTACTGGCACAAAAACAGAAATATAGATCAATGGAACAGGATAGAAAGCCCAGAGATAAACCCACACACATATGGTCACCTTATTTTTGATAAAGGAGGCAAGAATATACAATGGAGAAAAGACAGCCTCTTCAATAAGTTGGGAAAACTAGACAGCTACATGTAAAAGGATGAAATTAGAACACTCCCTAACACCATACCCCAAAATAAACACGAAATGGATTAAAGATCTCAATGTAAGGCCAGACGCTATCAAACTCTTAGAGGAAAACATAGGCAGAACACTCTATGAAATAATCCTTTTTGATTCACCTCCTAAATAAATGGAAATAAAAACAAAAAGAAACAAATGGGACCTAATGAAACTTAAAAGCTTTTGCACAGAAAAGGAAACAATAAAAAAGACAAAAAGACAACCCTCAGAATGGGAGAAAATATTTGCAAACAGAGCAACTGACAAAGGATTAATATCCAAAATATACAAGCAGCGCATGCAACTCAATATCGAAAAAACAAACAACCCATTCCAAAAATGGGCAGAAGGGGCTTCCCTGGTGATGCAGTGGTTAAGAATCCGCCTGCCAATACAGGGGACATGGGATCGAGCCCTGGACCAGGAAGATCCCACATGCCGCGGAGCAACTAAACCCATGCGCCACAACTACTGAGCCTGCACTCTAGAGCTCGCGTGCCACAACTTCTGAGCCCACGTGCCACAAATACTGAAGCCCATGTGCCTAGGGCCCTTGCTTTGCAACAAGAGAAGCCACTGCAATGAGAAGCCTGTGCACTGCAACAAAGAGTAGCCCCCACTCGCAGCAACTAGAGAAAAGCCCGCGCGCAGCAACGGAGACACAATGCAGTCAAAAATGAAATAAAAAAGTATGTTAATTAGTTTTAAAAAAACGGGCAGAAGACCTAAATAGACATTTGTCCAAAGAAGATATACAGATTGCCAACAAACACATGAAAGGATGCTCAACATCACTAATCATTAGAGAAATGAAAATCAAAACTACAATGAGGTATCACCTCACACCGTTCAGAATGGCCATCATCAAAAAATGTACAAACAATAAATGCTGGAGAGGGTGTGGAGAAAAGGGAACCCTCCTGCAGTCTTGTTGGGAATATAAATTGATACAGCCACTATGGAGAACAGTATGGAGGTTCCTTAAAAAACTAAAAATAGAACTACCATATGACCCAGCAATCCCACTACTGGGCATATACCCTGAGGAAACTATAATTCAAAAATTGTCATGTACCACCACAATGTTCATTGCAGCTCTATTTAGAACAGCCAGGACATGGAAGCAACCTAAATGTCCATCAACAGATGCATGGATAAAGAAGATGTGGTACGTAAATACAATGGAATATTACTCAGCCATAAGAGAAACGAAATTGAGTTATTTGTAATGAGGTGGATGGACCTAGAGACCGTCATACAAAGTGAAGTAAGTCAGAAAGAAAAACAAATACCGTACGCTAACGCATATACATGGAATCTTAAAAAAAAAAAAAAAAAGGTTCTGAACAACCTAGGGGTAGGACAGGGATAAAGACGCAGACGTAGAGAATGGATTTGAGGGCATGGGGAGGGGGAAGGGTAAACTGGGACAAAGTGAGAGAGTGGCATGGACATATATACACTACCAAATGTAAAATAGATAGCTAGTGGGAAGCAGCCACATAGCACAGGGAGATCAGCTCAGTGCTTTGTGACCACCTAGAGGGGTGGGATAGGGAGGGTGGGAGGGAGACGCAAGAGGGAGGGGATATGGGGATATATGTATACATATAGATGATTCACTTTATTGTATAGAAGAAACTAACAAAATATTGTAAAGCAATTATCTTCCAATAAAGATGTTAAAAAACAGAAAACAAAGGAAAACAAAAGAAAAATGCTAACACATGGAAGAAGTTCTGCAAGAATACATAATAACCAACCATATTATAGGGAAAACAGAAGACTTCCCACTTCCTAAGTTAGATATTATTTTAAAAATTTAATAGGAACCTTTTATGACCCAAATTTTAAATAAAAATAAAATTTGAAATCTATCTTTAGGTATACTGGAACTAATGTTCTTCAAATTCAGGCAAAATTACTTGCTAATGTTAATTCTGAATACATAGTCCCTGGCTTTGGCAAGAGCAAGCCTTTTAGCTGGACATCTTGCCTCCAATTCATCCTCAACTGCTGACAAAATAACCTTTATAAAATACTAATATGTTCAGTCTTAAAGTTGTTCAATAGCTTTCAGGATGAAATTCATATATTTTAGCGTGGATTACATAGGTTATTATCTAGCCACTGCTGAATTCTGATTCATTTTCTACCCTAATATCATATGATCTTCTTACATAACTTATAACTGGCTGAATGAAATGTGCTTTCTCATCCTTCTCGGCCTACACATGCACCATCCTCTACACTGAATATTCTTTACTGCCATCTTCAGTTGGCTAAATCCGATTCATTCTTCAAACCTCAGTTCAAAAGATAAACCTCGGGGAAGCTTTCACTTGTCATCTTCATCTCAGTTAAATTCTAATTTATATTCCTAGCGACACTCTCTACTATCTATAATCTTACAATTCTGTAAAATGCCTATAGTATTATAATCTCTTCTACCATACTATCAAATATAATAGAGGCAGGGACTGGGTCTTTTATCTTGTGTCTCCTAGTACTTAGCATATATTGTTAACAACACCCAGCTGAATTTACTAATGATATTAAGTCGGCTTTTTAATTCATCTACCAAACCTTCTCAAAATTGTTAACCATCAAGAGTTGGTTAACAAGAATAAAGTTTATGTACAAGTTTTTTTCTCTGGATGATACAGAGCCTTTTATTCATCTCACTTTCTAGTTATTTCATTTCAATAAAACCTCCACTAGAGGGCATACAAGGAAAAGTATTGATAGAACCAAAACAGTCTGACAGAGAAAAAATAAATGTACCTTCTTGGTGATATACTTATTACTTCTCTGTACCAAGGTGAAGATGGCTAGTTTGCCTTCTTGTCACATTTTTACTGTACAGGTCAGTATTATCTACTGTTTTTAGTGTGCTTTAAACAATTAGCTTTTAGCTAGGAGATTAATGAAGTAAGTATGATAAAGGAGATTTTGAAAATGATAAAAGGCTGTGAATTGAACATCCATTTCTACTTATCACAGTAGTTTTATTAGATCAACCCTTCCACTAACAAAGGCTATAACACCTGATAAAATGCAAAATATGTTTGAAAGCATTGTAGTAGACCAAGGCAGCTAAACATGAGAAGTCAAGATCCTGGGGACAAAAGAAGCATCTGTTGAATTGAGTCCTACATTCTCTGACACGTTTTCCCTTGAGACGTTTGCCAATTCCTGAGTGGCATAAGTAGAAAGCAGTACCTCTAGGCCTTTTTTTTTTTTTTTTTTTTTTTTTTGCTAGAGACACAAAAATTGAAGTTAAGAGCTACCAACCAAGAACTTCAAGGACTAATAGTCTGGAAAAAAAGGAATAGCAGAAAAGCAGCCCTGCAGAGAAGGGATCTTCTACTGGGCTTTTCCCTTCAAGGCATTTGCATATTCCTAAAATACACAAAATATGCATGGGGAGGCAGTGAGGAAGACTACAAATTAGCTGCTAAAAGGCTGAAAAGCTAAGAGGGGCTTTTAGCATTCCTATAAAACTGAGGAGACAAAATTTGGCATTCATGACCCTCAAAGGGAGAGTGGCTCAAGTAAACACCCAAATTTCAGTTGCGACCACTGAAGGGCTATAAGGGAAATAGACTAAACCCAACACCCAGACTTGAACCACTGTAATCCCTGATTAGATCAAGGTTCTAACTGCCAGTCAGAAGAAAATTAAATATTTCTGGAAGCAAACAGACCTATACAAATGTTCATACATAATATCTATTATTCAATCAAAAATTACTAGGCATTTTAGGAGACAGAACCAAATGACCAAAAGAGAAAGAAATAATAAAAACAGACCTATAGATGTTATCAGAAACACACTTTAAAAATAAGTGTGATTAATATGCTCCAGAAAATAGAAAGCAAGTGAAAATTTAATTAGAGACCTGAATTATAAGGAAAAAACAGAGGCAAGCAGAAATTCTGGACTGAAAATTAGGATTACTGAAATTAAGAAGGTAATAGATGGGTTTAGTAGCAGATTAGCTATAGCAGAAGAGGATTAGTCACCTGGAAGTTAGGCCAGGAGAAAATACTAAGGAACTACTGTAATAAATGGAGAGAAAAAAGGATGGAAAATAAAAGAATGTTGACAAATGTGATATGGGTGTAATGGCCTAAATCCCAGCAAAAGAGAAGATGGAGGATGAGGCAAAAGCAGTATCTGAAGAAATACTAGAAATATGATGAAATATATCAAAGAAGAGATTCAAGTTCTATGACCCTCAAGCTGAACATACTTAAAGAAAACCAAGCCTAGGGTTATCATAGCAAAGTTGCCCAAAACAAGAGACAAATAGAAAATCTCAAAAAACTGTCACCGGATAAAATCAACACCTTCAAAAGATCAATAAGACTAACAGCTGGCTTTTCAATAGAAACAATGGAGGCCAGGAGATAACCAAAATAGATTTAACATACCAAAAGGAAGTTAACTCCTAACCTAGAAATCTATGCTCAATGAAAATAACTTTCAAAATTAAAGTGAAATAAAAAGGTTTCAAACAAGAAGACTTGGTCACCAGAAAATACACTAAAGAAAGATTTTCAGAAGAAAAATGACTCCTGATTGAAACATGAAAATATAGGATGAAATTAAGAACACCTGAAAAGATGAATATGGGAGTAAAACTAAATAAAAGTAGATAATAATAACAACATAATTGCTGACAATAAAATGATGATAATAATGTATTGTCAGGTTTAAGATACATATAGGTTAGGAATATATGACAACAATAGCACAAAGGCAGGGGTGGCATGGGCAAATGGAGTTAAAATATTCTAAGATTCTTGCCACTGTCCAGGAAATGGAAAAAGTACTAATTTATAATAGACTCTAGGAAGCAGACAATACATGTTATAATCTCTAGAGTAGCCATTCAAATAATAGAAAAATGATAGCAAGATAGGAAACTGAATAATAAAAAGATTAATCTAAAAACAATATTGGAAAAGAGCACTAATTAAATGGAACAGATATATCAGTATGTACCCTAAATACAAATGGACTAAATATTCCAGTTAAAAGGAAACTATTATTAATCAATCTGGATCAAAAAAGAACTATATTTGTTGCTTACTTTACATCAAAATACACAGAAAGGTTGAAAGCAAAAGGATAGAAAAAGATATATAAACACTAACTAAAAGAAAGCTGATATAACCATACTAATATTAGACAGAGTATATTATAATAAAGAAGAATTACTAGACATACAGAGGAGCATATGTGTATGGTGTTAGGGAGTGTTCTAATTTCATTTTTCTACATGTAGCTGTCCAGGTTTCCCAGCACCACTTATTGAAGAGACTGTCTTTTCTCCATTGTATGTCTTGGCCTCCTTTGTCATAGATGAGTTGACCATAGGTGTGTGGGTTTATCTCTGGGCTTTCTATCCTGTTCCATTGATCTATATTTCTGTTTTTGTGCCAATACCATATTGTCTTGACTACTGTAGCTTTGTAGTACAGCCTGAAGTCAGGGCGCCTGATTCCTCCAGCTCCAATTTTCTTTCTCAAGATTGCTTTCGCTATTCGGGGTCTTTTGTGTTTCCATACAGATTGTGAAATTTTTTGTTCTACTTCTGTGAAAAATGCCATTGGTAGTTTGATAGGGATTGCACTGAATCTGTAGATTGCTTTGGGTAGTACAGGCATTTTAACAGTGTTGATTCTTCCAATCCAAGAACATGGTATATCTCTCCATCTGTTGGTATCATCTTTAATTTTGTTCATCAGTGTCTTATGGTTTTCTGCATACAGGTCTTTTGTCTCCTTAGGTAGGTTTATTCCTAGGTATTTTATTCTTTTTGTTGCAATGGTAAATGGGAGTGTTTCCTTAGTTTTTCTTTCAGATTTTTCATTTTAGTGTATAGGAATGCAAGAGATTTCTGTGCATTAATTCTGTATCCTGCTACTTTACCAAATTCATTGATTAGCTCTAGTAGTTTTCTGGTAGCATCTTTAGGATTCTCTATGTATAGTATCATGTCATCTGCAAACAGTGACAGCTTTACTTCTTTTCCGATTTGGATTCCTTTTCTTTCTTTTTCTTCTCTGATTGCTGTGGCTAAAACTTCCAAAACTATGTTGAATATTAGTGGTGAGAGGGCCAATGTTGTCTTGTTGCTGATCTTAGTGGAAATGGTTTCAGTTTTTCACCATTGAGAACGATGTTGACTGTTTGTCATATATGGCCTTTATTATGTTGAGGTAAGTTCCCTCTGTGCCTACTTTCTGGAGGGTTTTTATCATAAATGGGTGTTTTAGTCGAAGGCTTTTTCTGCATCTATTGAGATCATCATATGGTTTTTATCCTTCAATTTGTTAATATGGTGTATCACATTGATTAATTTGCGTGTATTGAAGAATCCTTGCATTCCTGGGATAAACCCACTTCATCATGGTGTATGATCCTTTTAATGTGCTGTTGGATTCTGTTTGCTAGTATTTTGTTGAGGGTTTTTGCATCTATGTTCATCAGTGATATTGGCCTGTAGTTTTCATTTCTGTGACATCTTTGTCTGGTTTTGATATAGGGTGATGGTGGCCTCATAGAAAGAGTTTGGGAGTGTTCTTCCCTCTGCTATATTTTGGAAGAGTTTGAGAAGGATAGGTGTTAGCTCTTCTCTAAATCTTTGATAGAATTTGCCTGTGAAGCCATCTGGTCCTGGGCCTTTGTTCGTTGGAAGACTTTTAATCCCAGTTTCAATTTCATTACTTGTGATAGGTCTGTTCATATTTTCTCTCTCTTCCTGGTTCAGTCTCAGAAGTTTGTGCTTTTCTAAGAATTTGTCCATTTCTTCCAGGTTGTCCATTTTATTGGCATAGAGTTGCTTATAGTAATCTCTCATGATCTTTGTATTTCTGCAGTGTCAGTTTTTCATTTTTAATTATATTGATTTGAATATTCTCCCTTTTTCTCTTGGTGAGTCTGGTTAAAGGTTTATCAATTTTGTTTATCTTCTCAAAGAACCAGCTTTTAGTTTTATTGATATTTAGTATTGTTTCCTTCATTTCTTTTTCCTTTATTTCTGATCTGATCTTTATGATTTCTTTCCTTCTGCTAACTTTGGGGTTTTCTTTGTTCTTCTTTCTCTGATTGCTTTAGGTGTAAGGTTACGCTGTTTATTTGAGATGTTTCTTGTTTCTTGAGGTAGGATTGTATTGCTATAAACTTCCCTCTTAGAACTGCTTTTGCTGTATCCCATTGGTTTGGGGTCATCGTCATTTGTTTCTAAGTATTTTTGATTTCCTGTTTGATTTCTTCAGTGATCTCTTCATTATTAAGTAGTGTATTGTTTAGCCTCCATGTGTTTGTATTTTTTACAGAATTTTTCCTGTAATTAATATCTAGTCTCATATGGTTGTGGTCGGAAAAAATACTTGATACGATTTTAGTTTTCTTAAAATTACCAAGGCTTGATTTGTGATGTAGGTATGATCTATCTTGGAGAATGTTCCATGAGCACTTGAGAAGAAAGTGTATTCTGTTGTTTTCGGATGGAATGTCCTATAAATATCAATTAAGTCCATCTTGTTTAATGTATCATTTAAAGCTTATGTTTCCTTATTTTCATTTTGGCTGATCTGTCCACTGGTAAAAGTTGGGTGTTAAAGTCCCCTACTATGATTTGTTACTGTTGATTTCCCCTTTTATGGCTGTTAGCATTTGCCTTATGTATTGAGGTGCTCCTATGTTGGGTGCATAAATATTTACAATTGTTATATCTTCTTTTTGGATTGATCCCTTGATCATTATGTAGTGTCCTTTTCTGTCTCTTGTAATAGTCTTTATTTTAAAGTCTATTTTTTCTGATATCAGAATTGCTTCTCCAGCTTTCTTTTGATTTCCATTTGCATAGAATATCTTTTTTCATCCCCTCACTTTCAGTCTGTATGTGTCCCTAGGTCTGAAGTGGGTCTCTTGTAGACAGCATATATACGGCTCATGTTTTTATGTCCATTCAGCCAGTCCGTGTCTTTTGGTGGGAGCATTTAATCCATTTACATTTAAGGTAATTATTGATATATATGTTCCTATTACCATTTTCTTAATTGTTTTGGGTTTGTTATTGTAGGTCTTTTCCTTCTCTTGTGTTTCCTGCCTAGAGAAGTTCCTTTAGCATTTGTTGTAAAGCTGGCTTGGTGGTGCTGAATTCTCTTAGCTTTTGCTTGTCTGTAAAGGTTTTAATTTTTCCGTCGAAAATGAATGAGATCCTTGCTGGGTAGGATAATCTTGGTTGTAGGTTTTTCCCTTTCATCACTTTAAATGTGTGCTGCCACTCCCTTCTGGCCTGCAGAGTTTCTGCTGAAAGATCAGCTGTTAACCTTCTGGGGATTCCCTTGTATGTTATTTGTTGTTTTTCCCTTGTTGCTTTTAATATTTTTTCTTTGTATTTAAATTTTGATAGTTTGATTAATATGTGTCCTAAAAATAGCAGTACCACACGACCCAGCAGTCCCACTACTGGGCATATAACCTGAGGAAACCATAATTCAAAAAGAGTCATGCACCACAATGTTCATTGAAGCTCTATTTAAAATAGCCAGGATTGGAAACAACCTTAGTGTCTATCAAGAGATGAATGGATAAATGTAATGCATATATATGGAATCAAGAAAAGAAAAAAAAATGTGCTTCCCTGGTGGCGCAGTGGTTGAGAGTCCACCTGCCGATGCAGGGGACACGGGTTCGTGCCCCGGTCCGGGAAGATCCCACATGCCACGGAGCCGCTGGGCCCGTGAGCCATGGCCGCTGAGCCTGTGCATCCGGAGCCTGTGCTCCGCAACGGGATAGGCCACAACAGTGAGAGGCTCGTGTACCGCAAAAAAAAAAAAAAAGAAAGAAAGAAAGAAAAAAGAAAAAGGTTTGGAAGAACCTGGGGCAGGACAGGAATAAAGACGCAGACATAGAAAATGTACTTGAGGACATGGGGAGGGGGATGGGTAAGCTGGGACGAAGTGAGAGAGTGGCATGGACTTATATATCCTACCAAATGTAAAACAGATAGCACAGGGAGATCAGCTCAGTGCTTTGTGACCACCTAGAGGGTGTGATAGGGAGGGTGGGATGGAGACGCAAGAGGGAGGAGATATGGGGATATATGTGTATGTATAGCTGATTCACTTTGTTATAAAGCAGAAACTAACACATTATTGTAAAGCAATTATAGTCCAATAAAGATGTTAAAAAAAGAGAAAGAAACTGCAATAAATTAGATTGGTTGGAGCTAATGTCTGGGTGTGAGGGAGCAGTGAGAGATAAGGTGTGTACCTCATGTTAAAAAATTTAAACTTACTCTGGAGATGATGGTAAGGTATTTAAGGATGTTTAAGGATTTTTTTGAGCAGGGGAATAACATGATTGGGCTGCATTTTGGATAGATCATTCTATAGCAATATGGAAGCAAGAATTCTCTTGCTTTATGATAGGCAAAACTGGAAGCCAGGAGTATAATGAGGAGCTCAGTGCAATGATCCTGACAAGAAATAATAAGGATCTGAATCAAGACAAGAGCACTAAGAATAAAAATATGATATAGAGTGAACTTGAGAAATGTTTAGTAAGAATAGACAGGATTTGGGTGGGTGGTTAAAGGAGAAAGTAGAGGATTAGAGGCGCTCAGGTGTCTGTTTTGTGCTAGACTGTGGCATCATTAGCTGATATAACAAGAGGAAAAGAAACATGCTTCAAGGTAGATGTAGTTCTAGAGTTCGATGCACTGTGATACAGTTTTTGCACCAAGGGAAAAAGTGCGATAGAGCAGGCCAGGTTAAACATATAAGTTAAATACAGAGGAGAGAGACCTTAGCAAAATTAAAAACTTCTCCTCCAAAGACTGTGTGAAGAGTATGAAAAGACAGGCCTTGTATCTAGAATATACAAAGAACTCTCATAATTTATTAGTCAACAAACAAACAATCCAAACAGAGACTGGGCAAGATACTTCACCAAAGACAGGAAAAGATACTTCACCAAAGAGGATATATGGCAAATAAGCACATGAAAAGTTGTTCAACATCATTAACCATGTTAACAAAAATTAAAGAGAAATGAAAATTAACACCACAGTAAGATATCACCACACACCTAATAAAATGGCTAAAATTAAAAATAGTAGTGGGACTTGCCTGGTGGCGCAGTGGATAAGAATCTGCCTGCCAATGCAGAGGACATGAGTTCCATCCCTGGTCCAGGAAGATCCCATATGCCACGGAGCAACTAAGCCCATGTGCCACAACTACTGAGCCTGTGCTCTAGCGACCACAAGCCACAACTACTCAGCCTGCCTGCCACAACTACTGAAGCCCGCACACCTAGAGCCTGTGCTCTGGAACAAGAGAAACCACCGCAGTGAGAAACCCACGCACTGCAACGAGGAGTAGCCCCCACTCACCACAACTAGGGAAAGCCCGCGAGCATCAATGAAGACTGAATGCAGCCAAAAATACATAAAATTTTTTTAAAAATAAAAATGTGTCTTGGTGTGTTTCTCCTTGGATTTATCCTGTATGGGACTCTCTGCACTTCCTGGACCTGAATGACTATTTCCTTTCCCATATTAGGGAAGTTTTCAACTATAATCCCTTCAAATATTTTCTCAGTCCCTTTCTTTTTCTCTTCTGCTTCTGGGACCCCTATAATTCGAATGTTGGTGCATTTAATGTTGTCCCAGAGGTCTCTGAGATTGTCCTTAATTCCTTTCATTCTTTTTCCTTTATTTTGGTCTGTGGTAGTTATTTCTACTATTTTATCTTCCAGGTCACTTATCTGTTCTTTTGCCTCAGTTATTCTGCTATTGATTCTTTCTAGAGAATTTTTAATTTCATTTATTGTGTTGTTCATCATTGTTTGTTTGCTCTTTAGTTCTTCTAGGTCCTTGTTAAATGTTTCTTGTATTTTCTCCATTCTATTTCCAAGATTTTGGATCATGTTTACTATCATTACTCTGAATTCTTTTTCAGGTAGACTTGCTATTTCCTAGATTTGTTTGGTCTGGTGGGTTTTTACCTTGCTCCTTCATCTGATGTGTGTTCCTCTGTCTTCTCATTTTGCTTAACTTACTGTGTTTGGGGTCTCCTGTTCGCAGGCTGCAGGTTCTTAGTTCCCATTGTTTTTGGTGTCTGCCCCCAGTGGCTAAGGTTGGTTCAGTGGGTTGTGTAGGCTTCCTGGTGGAGGGGACTAGTGCCTGTGTTCTGGTGGATGAGGCTGGATCTTGTCTTTGTGGTGGGCAGGACCATGTCCAGTGGTGTGTTTTGGGGTGTCTGTGACCTTATTATGATTTTAGGCAGCCTCTCTGCTAATGGGTGGGGTTGTGTTCCTGTCTTGCTAGTTGTTTCGCACAGGGTTTCCAGCACTGTAGCTTGCTGGTCATTGAGTGGAGCTGGGTCTTAGCTTTGAGATGGAGATCTCTGGGAGAGCTTTCGCCATTTGATATTACGTGGAGCCAGGAGGTCTCTGGTGGACCAATCTCCTGAACTCAACTCTCCCACCTCAGAGGCACAGGCCTGACACCCGGCCAGGGCACCGAGACCCTGTCAGCCACACTTTTGGGAATTCTGAGGTCTTCTGCCAGCATTCAGCAGGTGTTCTGTAGGAGTTGTTCCACATGTAGATGTATTTCTGATGTATCTGTGGGAAGCAAGGTGATCCCCACATCTTACTCCTCTGCCATCTTAAAGATCTCTGGAGGCGGCCTGGGGCAGGTTTTCCCAGAGGGGTTGGACTCCTAAGAGGCAACAACACAGGAGCTAATTGCTTCCCTCTAACATCGCACTTGATCCACCTCAAGCTCTCCCTCTCCAAGTCTTCAGCCCGCTGGGATCTTGAGGAAAAGGGTTCCAAGATCCAGTAAATTTTTGACTAAATAAAGGTCCTTATAATTGCACAATTCCACAGAGACATATTAAGAGGAGATATTAAGCTTTCCCAGCAAGAATGGATTCACTTCTATATATTCATGAAGTTATTGCTATAACACTGGAATGTGGGAAAATTGTCCAAAAGGAAATATAATTGTAGCACTATGCTTCCTATTAATGAAAACATCATCTATATTTGTATACAAGGTAGTATAATGAAAAAATATATTAATTCTTTATATCTGATGCTTCACTTGCATCAGGAATCATCCTTCTCCTAAAATTCTTTAGCACAGACCATTAATATATAGAAAGTAACTTATTCTGGTGGGAAAATGCTGAAATAGTGTATATTTAAGAAAGAAAAAAATTTTAATTTTTGAAAGCTATGAAATCATGAGAGAAAATTTTTAATGTTATTTTTACACTATTCACTTTTCCCAGGACCTCTAATATCACTGGACATTCCTGGATACAGAAAGTACAAACTAAGATAAAACTACTAAAATACGTAAGTAACAAATTACTATATTTCATTGGATCTAAGATATCATCAATTTTAGGAAGCATACTAATTTCAGAGATGCTAATATGTGAAAAAAATATGTATCATAAAACATGAAATATGGTTGGGTTTTATTTCAAATTAATTTTTTTGTGAAAATGTTTCTGGTGATCTAAACATAATCAATTCCAAAGTTCAAAGAGAGACTTCTGAAGAGGATGGATTATAATTCCTAATCACAAAGCAATTGAAATAATTATATTCACTACCTGGGTAATCTTTTTGAGAAGTGTTAGGCAAACTCCAGATTAACTTTAAAAAATTCATTCTTTTAACAGAACAGAGTTAAAAGACTAACTGTTAAAGTCAGTAATGTACTTGACATTCCCATTTAGACAGCATCCTATATCTCTTCTCTCTTTCTTGCTAAGCTACAAGAAAGGTAGTTTATATCCATCCTTTCCACATCCCCAACTCTCATTTATTCCTGACCCACCACAATAATAATCCAGATTTTTTTCCTATTGAAATACATAATCAGTTTAATGTTCAGTCATAACAGATAAGAATATACTCATGCATTTATGTGTGTTTTATGAAAATGATAATAAATGTTTAAAGAAAAATAGTACCTATACTTATTTAGTTTATAAAGCGATCAGAAACACTTTAGAATTTATGGCGCTCATAACACAGCACAGGAAACATTCCCAATTTAAGTAAATGTAACATTTGGTAAGCACCAGAACTATCAAATGGCAGCATGTTAAGTACTTTCATGTTCATTATCTTGTTTTAATTCTCATAGTCATCCTGCTAGTTAGCCAGATATCATATCTCTCAATGAGAGAAGAAACTGAGCCTCAAAGATTTTAAAAAGACTTAATAGTCATATTAGCTTTGATAAGTCATCGAGATAGTATTTGGACCCAGATTTTCAGGCTCTAAGTCATGCTTCATACTTTCTGTGGTATAAGTGGATTAATATATTAATTACTTCACAAATGATATGTTTCAGTTAAGTTTTATAAACAGATAAATGATCATTCTATATCAAATGTATTAAATTCAATAAAAAACTTGACATGATGAATTGGGTGATTGGGATTGACATGTATACACTGGTGTGTATAAAATTGATGACTAATAAGAACCTGCTGTATAAAAAAATAAAATAAAATTCAAAAAAAAACTAATACTAACAAAAACAAACAAAAAAACTTGACAAATACCACATGAAAGAATTGTGAAGGAGCCGAAAAATACATATGGTGCCATGGTAATCAAGTGGCTTACAGTAAAATCAAGACTTTCATACATTAAACAATGAGAGAACAAAGAGAACAACACACGACATGTATAAAAATGTGCTAAACAAGATAATCACCCACCCAAAGTCATAGCTTATGAACAAAAAGCACTCTTGTGGGTTGTAATAACATAGGGAAGCTTAACAGACTATTAATCTGGCCCTCGAAGGCATAATGTGAATGCACAATAAGGGGAGGAGAGGACATTCCAAATTGAAGAATAACAAAAGCTAAAACATAGAGGCAGGAATGATTATGTACCTGAGGAACATCGCTGAAATTGTATAAATAAAATAAAAGTTAGATATAAGGGAGTAGCAGAAATAGGTGGGATCAAACTATGGAGAGTTTTGGATTTCACCTAATAGACAAAAGGAAGTGTGTTCTACAGGTAACAGCATATAGGACTGACTAAAGTACAGAAATAGTGCAGTTAGAAATATCAGTTAGGAGGCTATTAAAGTTGCCCCTAAGGTGGGATGATAAATATCAAAACTGCAATAACTCTAAGAGATATTACAAAGTAAGAACAAATTATACATAAAAGTGAATGGCAAAAAAAAAAAAAAAAAGTGAATGGCAAAGTCTGAGATAAGTATCAGTTTTTCTCAGTATAAATTTATGTCCAAAATTCAAAATTAACTATTGCTTTAAGCATACAGTAAAAACAAAATACAATTATTATGGCCATGAAGAAAATACATTTAGGGTGACGTGGTAAATCATGAGGGCTGTCCACCCAATATTGCTGATTCTCCTTCTGTGAACACTTCCTTACTCCCTTGAAGTTAGATATGACCATGTGACCATACTTAAATAGAAGAAATGGCATGGGTCTCTTCCAGGTGGAAGCTTTAGTAGCCAGCATACAATATACCATTGGTGCCAGACACAAGTAAGACAAAGTCAAGTCAGAATTTGAAAGGGTTTTGTTCTTGTTTTTTTTCAGTCTTGGCTTCTGTGTATGTGTTTTGAGAGATGAGCGTCAAGTGCTTTCATTAGCTAGCTTTTCTCACCTCTATCCTCTCCATTTTGTGCTTTCAAAAGGACCAAGCAGATTTCCATGTATATGAATAGCAATATTAATCCTATGCCCTGTATATGCAAGGTAACACTAAGATATTTGTCACCTTTTGCATACATGGGAAACTGATGACAAAGGTAAGATCAGCTCCTATATGCAGATAAAGAAAAGACAGGTAAATGAAAAGATGAGTATAGGATATGGACAGGCAATTTATAAAAAAAAAAAGAAAATCACAAAATAACAATTTCTAGTAATATTTTCTAAATAAGTTATTTAAAAATTTTTTTTCTGAAAATAATCTTGTGACTTCAGCCTATGTTTTCAGAGCAAAGATATGTCATATCATTACTTACAACTAGAACACAAGTTAATATTTTAATTGAAAATTACACCTCAATCTACCAAACTGTTCCAGTGACATTTACAACTAAATTTATATTGTGATAAAGAAAGCAACATTTTTCCCAGAGTATTTTCTGTATAGGCAATAACACTGAACAAGTTAACAATCACACAATGATTACGTCAAAACCTTGGACATTAGTTAATGTGTGCTGTCTTATCAATGGTAATAAAACATCTATTGAAAATAAAATGCCACATCATTTTACAAAACCCTTATCTCATGACTAAGTGATGTGAATATAACAAACTCCCCTGCCAGAAAAATTACCTACTAAATGTAAAGAAAATATGTATTTTTTAATATAAGAAAATGTTTTAGCAAACTGGGGGAAAACACACAAGTCCTAAAAACAGAACTGTTAATTATATATATATTTTAAAGGCTTATTATTACTCAAACAATAAAAATATCAACTGCAAATTTAAGGCTAGATTGAAGAGGGTTTCAAATTTTATCATGTATCCAATAGCCTAATATAGACCTTTTAGACTTTAATAATTTACAATATCATCTGTTACTGCACTATCAATATAAAAAAATAAAGAATGATAAAATCCATACTATGGCACAGCTGCCAAGTTCCAATCAGTTTAGTCACAGGCCACCTTGTTTTCAGAGCTAAATACAATTATGCTGAATTAAGGTGATAATATTTTTCTATTCACCTACTTCCCTTTGCAATCTGTGGACTTTTCAAGTAAGAACGTTCAAGTACCAACAATAATTTAGGGAAAGAGAGGAAAAAACCCAAAGATACAAGGCAAATTTAAGATGTGTTTTGCAACAATTAGAAAAGACATGCTGTTTAAACTGGTTGTCTTGAAAAATCCTCAACCTAGACAAGACAGGGAATATAAATACATTCCCAATGGTGGATCCTATTCACATCAAACTTGTAAATTCCCTTACCAAACCTTTGCTACATTTAAAGGCTTAAACACTTGATTGCCAACTTTCTCTTCTGTAAAAATAACATACCATCTACCACTGAGCAGTAAGGATTATACTAGACAACATATTTAAGAGCAATTAACACAGTGCCTGGTACACAGGAAACATTGAATAAGTGTTTCATTAAAAAACAAAATTAAAAACCTAACCCCAGAAACAAATTCTAAAGCTAAAATAAATAAATCAGCATTAAATTGTTGTATTTGCTAGACACAGTACACTAGGTATTGTCAGTGGTAAGATCCAAGAGAAACATAAAACGTGATTTGCGTTCATTTAAAAATGGTTTTTAAGTTGTCAGGTTTTTTTCCATTAGTCCTACAGGAAGGAAATTAAAAGAATTTTTAAAATTAAGAAAAACTAATAAAATAACAAGGTAGATCTATATGTACTCACACTTAACTGATCATTAAATAATAAATCAACGCTGTTTTCAACAAGATTTTTAAAAGTCTGCAAGGAATACAAAGAGTTAAAAGAAGACATATAAATAAAACAATTAAAAAATTTAGAAGATGCTGATTTCTACTTCCAGTAATGGCAAGCTAAATTTGGATCAAAATTGTGAAGGCTTTTAAAATAGCTAGATAAAATTTTTTTTTAATTTCTTACAGACTGAATAAGATATCAAAGAACTACTAACTGAAGTGGCAAAAGAGGTAAATAAACAGTTGCTTTTGCCTTGAGGACATCTGGCAGTGCATAAGAACCCAGTGAGAAATTGAGCTGTGGCTTTGGTGGCTTCAAACTTCAAGATGAACAAAATTCAAAGCACTGGGCCTATACAAAGTAGAGAGTTTACTAAACCATACTCAAGACACATTAATCTGGGACTCTAAGTACCTTTAGGGTAAGGATGAAACAAATAAACCAGCTGTTTAGGTTTAATTTACATCACCAAAATGGTCCAGGGAACTTCAACCGCTGAACTTAGATTACATGAGTCCTGGACTGATAGTGCCCTAGGCACCTTTAAGAAATATACAAAATCCTCTCTGATGGATCATCCGAGGCCTCATATTATTCCAACAAGTAAGTTTTAAAATCTAATGACTAGCACCTAGTCATGAGTGAGAAGCATAAGAAACTACTGCTAACAGAGACAAACCCACAAAGATCCCAAATACTATAACTGTTACATCTAGACTATATGTTTACCATATTAAAGAAGTTTTATTTAGAGCCTGAAAATATTTTCAGGGAACAAGCAGCTATAAACTTCTTTATAACAATAATAGTTTATAACTTCTTTATAACACTGCCAGTTTTAAAAAGAATCAAACAATTTCTAGAAATAAAAAAATAACTGAAATTATGAACTCAATTGATGAGTTTAACAATAAATTAGAAGCACGTGAAATGAGATTCAATGACCTACAAGGCAGATTAGAAGCTATTACCCAGAATGTGGCACAGTGAAACAAAAAGATGGAGAATAAAGAAGACAGACACTGAGGATACAGTGAGGTCTAACAGATATGCAATCAGAGACCCAGAAACAGAGAAAAGAACAGGGCAGAGGTAATATTTAAAGAGATAATGGATGAGACTTCTCCAGAACTGAGGCACCAACCCCACATTTAGAAGCTTGTCATAATAATGCTTGAAGTGGCAGATGGAGATACCTTAATAATACCTACCACATTAAATTGGTGTTTTGTTCATTAGCCATTTTCAAGATGAAACAGAGAAATGTTGGAAGAAACTAAGAAAAATTTGCCAAAATACATGGACACCTAGGAATCAAATGTACTAGCAGATTTGAAAGTCTACTTTGCATACAAAATTTGGGAACAACATAAAACTTCAAAGCAGACGAGAGTTGCTCTTTTAAATAACCTTTATCTAATAAATATGAATATTATTAAACGTTCACCATAACAATGAACTAGAATGGCTAAGAAAGTAAAAGAAACCCTGAAAATGATATAAGAGCAATTAGTGACGTTCAGCAAATATTGATGGCAAATATTGACGTTCAGCACACATACACAAATGGCTTGCTGAACCAAATCAAACAACAAACACCAATAAGCATTCAGCAGGTAAAACAAAGAAGCAGACAGTCACAGCTACCTGAAGAACTGACAAGATGCTCGTCTATTTAGTTTAACTCACAACTCAATCTAGAAAAGCGGGCATCGCTCAAAAAGACTGCAAAGCTTCAAATACCTGGGGCAAACGTTTAGTCAAAAAATACACTAAACTGTACACTTAAAAATGGTTAAAATGGCAACTTTCATGTTATAAATATTTTACCACAATTTTAAAAATTAAAAAAAAAAGGGGGCGATAGGTAGGACTTAATAGTTTAAACGTTAGAGGAAAAGACACAGGAATCTGGGGAGAATTGAAGAAAGGAGTGAGATCAAAAAACACTGTGGAAAGACAAGCTAAGGGCTGGCTACAGGTGCTTGGACCTAATACCAGGAGCTGCTAGGGATACAGAATCATGCACTATGTTGTCTGCACTCATGCTGCCTTAGCACAGAGCAAGCCATAGTATGCTTTCAATTCTGCCTACTGAAGTATTTTAATAATTTCACAGTCTTTTAAATATACTATTCTGTCTTTTCTTTCAATTTCCAAGCCAATCAATTTTCTGCCTGATTGAGTCAGCTATTTTTGTCAGGCCATAAAGACTTCATCACATCTCTTTAAATTAGTACAGAATTTCCATACAATGGAAGCTCAGCAATAAAAAGGAAAGTTACAATGTTACAATAACAAAGTGAATCAGCTATATGTATACACATATCCCCATATCCCCTCCCTCTTACATCTCCCTCCCACCCTCCTTATTCCACCCCTCTAGGTGGTCACAAAGCACCCAGCTGATCTCCCTGATCTCCCAGCTGCTTCCCACTAGCTATCGATTTTACATTTGGTAGTGTATATATGTTAATGCTACTCTCTCACTTCATCCTAGCTTACCCTTCCCCCTCCCAGTGTCCTCAAGTCCATTCTCGACATCTGTGTCTTTATTCCTGTCCTACCCCTAGGTTCATCAGAAGCTTTTTATTTTTTAGATTCCATATATATGTGTTAGCATACGGTATTTGTTTTTCTCTTCCTGACTTACTTCATTCTGTATGACAGACTCTAGGTCCATCCACCTCACTACAAATAACTCAATTTCGTTTCTTTTTATGGCTAATATTCCATTGTATATATGTGCCACATCTTCTTTATCCATTCATCTGTCAATGGACACTTAGGTTGCTTCCATGTCCTGGCTATTGTAAATAGTGCTGCAATGAACATTGTGGTACATGTTTCTTTTTGAATTATGGTTTTCGCATGGTATATGCCCAGTAGTGGGATTGCTGGGTCATATGGTAGTTCTATTTTTAGTTTTTTAAGGAACCTCCATACTGTTCTCCATAGTGGCTGTATCAATTTACATTCCCACCAACAGTGCAAGAGGGTTCAAAAAGGAACAATTTTTTTTTTTTTTTTCTGTGGTATGCGGGTCTCTCACTGCTGTGGCCCTTCCTGTTGCGGAGCACAGGCTCCGATGCACAGGCTCAGCAGGCCCAGCCGCTCTGCGGCATGTGGGATCTTCCTGGACTGGGGCACAAACCCGTCTCCCCTGCATCGGCAGGCGGACTCTCAACCACTGCACCACAGGGGAAGCCCAGGAACAAATTTTTGATACACACAACATGGATAAATCTTTGAAACGTTATCCTGAGTGAAAATATTCTGTATAATTATATTTATGTAACATTTTAGAATAGCAAAAAATAATTTATAGTGATAGATGTAAGTTCCAGGGACTTCGCTGGTGGTCCAGTGGTAAAGAAACCACCTTCCAATGCAGGGGACACGGGTTTAATCACTGGTCGGGCAACTAAGCCCGCATGCCACAACTGCTGAGCTCAGGCACCTCAGCAAGAGAGCCCACATGCAGCAAACTACAGAGCCCATGCACCCTGGAGCCTGAGCGCCACAAGTAGAGAGAGAAAACCCACACGCCACAAGTAGAGAGAAGCTCGCTCTGCAACAAAGAGCCTGCATGCCTCAACGAAGAGCCCACCTGCCGCAACTAAGACCCAACACAGCAAAAAAATAAAAAAGAAGTAAGTTCCAGAGCACTGGGGAGGGGCATGAAGGAACTTTCTGGGATGACAGAAATTTTCCATGTTGGGGTGTGAGTTACACAAATGTGTGTTTGTCAAAACTGATCCAACTGTATACTGAAAATCTGAATATTTCACTGTATGTAAATTACATACAATAAAAATCTTTACTATGCAATTTCCTCAGTACCATTCAGCAAGACCTCTAATTAATTAAGTATAGGGAGTTCAACAGTTTCTTCTTAATTTTTATTCTTCTATTCAATTTTAGTGGAAACAGAACCAAGTGGTACATTTAAGTGATTCACTTCCATTATAAGATCTAGAATTATTTTCCTGCTTCTAATACTGGTAAAAACCCTCTTTTTCTTTTTTCCATATTCTATGCAAACTAAGCCTGTCTTTTATGTTATATCCATAGAATACAGAAGGGCTTCCATGCTACTTTATATATCGAAAATGAGACTTCTGTGTTCTAGATTAGAGGCTGATCTCTAAAGACTTTTCTATTACTTTAACTTCATGGAACAAGACTACTGATCTCATTTTAGTTAAAAAAAAAAAGTAGTTACAGGTCAACTTCCTTTGCAGCTGGCAAGTATATGACCATCAAGCTTTCACAAAAACTATGCATTTATGTTTTATGGCTGACTCTTCCCCCTCTTTTTCTTGAGAGGTAATTTCTGTTAGCAGAAGAACTGTTCAACAAAACAGGCTATGTCAACAGCTTGAAAGTAAATTCATCTAAACATGTTTTAACTGAACAGGAGTTCCCTCACATAACCCTTATATTTTCTGGCATTTTGTACATGAGACTAAAACTCCCAACCTTCTAATAGGTTTCAATTTTTGCCACTGCTAATGAATTACCTCTAAAATTCCCCCAAATCTCACTGTACTCTCCTGTGTCCTGAGATTTTTTTCTTTACACTGCCAGCATGCTATCCCCGTAGGTCCACTAATGCTATCCGTATAAAATCTGCAGCCTAACAGCACTATTTGCCATGACTTATTCTCTTTTTAGCTCTATCAAGATCCTTTTTCTGCAAGAAAACACAATTTAATCATTTTATTGCTTTATTTGAGCATTAAAATAAAAGCAGTTGAATAGTTTGTTTTTTCAGGTATTTTTCACATTTGTTAATTAGATGCAGATTACTCTTTTCTTCAGCCATGCTGTAGAATTCTCTATTTATTTTAGTTGACCACATACAAATCTATATCTTATACTCTTTCAAATTCAGCAAATTCTCTAGAGTTTGAGTTTTGAAATTGTGTGGTTGCCTTATACTTTTAGCTTGAGATTCTAACCTTGTGTTATTTTAATTCAAATGAAATATGTTTTTTCCAAATATTCCCTATGTATCTAGAAGACACCTTCTAGTTCTTAAGGAAATAGAATAGTCTGACAGTGATTTGCTTGGCTTCTCCTTTAATGTGTTTACAAGATAGTAAGTGACTGGGAGGGTTAAAGACTTCAATATCTATAGTATCTTGTAGAAGTAGGAACAAAAATTGAACAGCACCAACAAAAAACAATTTTCCAAGAATCCAGAGAGGCAAGTCTTATCATAAGCCATTGCTAAAAGTACAAATCAAAATTACAGCACCTCAGAGGGCAGACAGTAGAAGGAAGAACTACAATCCTGCAGCCTGTGGAACAAAAACCACATTCACAGAAAGACAGACAAGATGAAAAGGCAGAGGGCTATGTACCAGATGAAGGAACAAGATAAAACCCCAGAAAAACAACTAAATGAAGTGGAGATAGGCAACCTTCCAGAAAAAGAATTCAGAATAATGATAGTGAAGATGATCCAGGACTTCGGAGAAAGAATGGAGGCAAAGATCGAGAAGATGCAAGAAATGTTTAACGAAGACCTAGAAGAATTAAAGAACAAACAGAGATGAACAATACAATAACTGAAATGAAAACTACACTAGAAGAAATCAATAGCAGAATAACTGAGGCAGAAGAACGGATAAGTTACCTGGAAGACAGAATGGTGAAATTCACTGCTGCGGAACAGAATAAAGAATGAAAAGAAATGAAGACAGCCTAAGAGACCTCTGGGACAACATTAAACACAACAATATTCGCATTATAGGGGTCCCAGAAGGAGAAGAGAGAGAGAGAAAGAACCAGAGAAAATATCTGAAGAGATTATAGTCAAAAAAATTCCCTAACATGGGAAAGGAAATAGCCACCCAAGTCCAGGAAATGCAGAGAGTCCCATACAGGATAAACCCAAGGAGGAACACGCTGAGACACATAGTAATCAAATTGGCAAAAATTAAAGACAAAGAAAAATTATTGAAAGCAGCAAGGGAAAAATGACAAATAACATAGAAGGGAACTCCCATAAGGTTAACAGCTGACTTCTCAGCAGAAACTCTACAAGCCAGAAGGGAGACGCATGATATACTTAAAGTGATGAAAGGGAAGAACCTACAACCAAGATTACTCTACCCAGCAAGGATCTAATTCATTTTCAATGGAGAAATCAAAAGCTTTACAGACAAGCAAAAGCTAAGAGAATTCAGCACCACCAAACCAGCTCTACAACAAAGGCTAAAGGAACTTCTCTAAGTGGAAAACACAATAGAAGAAAAGGACCTACAAAAACAAACCCAAAACAATTAAGAAAATGGTCATAGGAACATACATATTGATAATTACCTGAAACATGAATGGATTAAATGCTCCAACCAAAGGACACAGGCTGGCTGAATGGATACAAAAACAAGACCCATATATATGCTGTCTACAAGAGACCCACTTCAGACCTAGGGACACATACAGACTGAAAGTGAGGGGATGGAAAATGATATTCCACACAAATGGAAATCAAAAGAAAGCTGGAGTAGCAATACTCATATCAGATAAAATAGACTTTAAAATAAAGAATGTTACAAGAGACAAGGAAGGACACCACATAATGATCAAGGGATCACGCCAAGAAGAAGATATAAGAATTGTAAATATTTATGCACCCAACATAGGAGCACCTCAATACATAACGCAACTACTAACAGCTATAAAAGAGGAAGTCAACAATAACACAATAATAATAGGGGACTTTAATACCTCACTTACACCAATGGACAGATCATCCAAAATGAAAATAAATAAGGAAACAGAAGCTTTAAATGACACAATAGACCAGATAGATGTAATTGATATTTATAGGACATTCCATCCAAAAACAGCAGATTACACTTTCTTCTCAAGTGCACATGGAACATTCTCCAGGATAGATCACATCTTGGGTCACAAATCAAGCCTCAGTAAATTTAAGAAAATTGAAATCATATCAAGCATCGTTTCTGACCACAACGCTATGAGATCAGAAATGAATTACAGGGAAAAAAACGTAAAAAACACAAACACATGGAGGCTAAACAATACGTTACTAAATAACCAAGAGATGACTAAAGAAATCAAAGAGGAAATTAAAAAATAGCTAGAGACAAATGACAATGAAAACACAATCTTCCAAAACCTATGGGATGCAGCAAAAGCAGTTCTAAGAGGGAAGTTTATAGCTATACAAGCCTACCTCAAGAAACAAGAAAAATCTCAAATAAACTATCTAAACTTACACCTAAAGGAACTAGAAAAAGAACAACAAACAAAACCCAAAGTTAGCAGAAGGAAAGAAATCATAAAGATCAGAGCAGAAATAAATGAAATAGAACCAAAGAAAACAACAGCAAAGATCAATAAAACTAAACGCTGGTTCTTTGAGAAGATAAACAAAATTGGCAAACAATTACCAAGAATCATCAAGAAAAAGAGGGAGAGGACTCAAATCAATAAAATTAGAAATGAAAAAGGAGAAGTTACAACAGACACCGCAGAAATACAAAGCATCCTAAGAGACTACTACAAGCAACTCTACGCCAATAAAATGAACAAGCTGGAAGAAATGGACAAATTCTTAGAAAGGTATAACCTTCCAAGACTGAACCAGGGAGATATAGAAAATACGAACAGACCATTCACAAGTAATTAAATTGAAACTGTGATTAAAAATCTTCCAACAAACAAAAGTCCAGGACCAGACGGCTTCACAGGTGAATTCTATCAAACATTTAGAGAAGAGCTAACACCCATCCTTCTCAGACTCTTTCAAAAAATTGCAGAGGAACACTCCCAAACTCATTCTATGAGGCCACCATCACCCTGACACCAAAAGCAGACAAAGATACTACAAAAAAAGGAAATTACAGATCAATGTCACTGATGAATATAGACGCAAAAATCCTCAACAAAATACTAGCAAACAGAATCCAACAGTACATTAAAAGGATCATACACCATGATCCAGTGGGTTTTATCCCAGGGATGCAAGGATTCTTCAATATACGCAAATTAATCAATGTGATGCACCATATTAACAAACTGAAGAATAAAAACCATATGATCATCTCAGTAGATGCAGAAAAAGCTTTTGACAAAATTCAACACCCACTTATGATAAAAACTCTCCAGAAAGTGGGCATAGAGGGAACCTACCTCAAAATAATAAAGGCCATATATATGACAAACCCACAGCAAACATCATTCTCAATGGTGAAAAACTGAAAGCATTTCCTCTAAGATCAGGAACAAGATAAGGATATCCACTCTCACCACTATTATTCAACATAGTTTTGGAAGTCCTAGCCACGGCAATCAGAGAAGAAAAGAAATAAAAGGAATACAAATAGGAAAAGAAGAGGTAAAACTGTCACTGTTTGCAGATGACATGATACTATACATAGAGAATCCTAACGATGCCATCAGAAAAGTACTAGAGCTAATCAATCAATTTGGAAATGTTGCAGGATACAAAATTAATGCACAGAAATCTCTTGCATTCCTATACACTAATGATGAAAAACCTGAAAGAGAAATTAAGGAAACACTCTCATTTACCACTGCAACAAAAAGAATAAAATACCTAGGAATAAACCTACCTAGGGAGACAAAAAGCCTGTATGCAGAAAACTATAAGACACTGATGAAAGAAATTAAAGATGATACAAACAGACGGAGAGATATACCATGTTCTTGGATTGGAAGAAACAATATTGTGAAAATGACTCTACTACCCAAAGCAATCTACAGATTCAATGCAATCCCTATCAAAAATCAAATGGCATTTTTTATGGAACTAGAACAAAAAATCTTAAAATTTTTATGGAGACACAAAAGACCCCAAATAGCCAAAGCAGTCTTGAGGGAAAAAAACGGAGCTGGAGGAATCAGACTCCCTCACTTCAGACTATACTACAAAGCTACAGTAATCAAGACAATATGGTACTGGCACAAAAACAGAAGCATAGATCAATGGAACAAGATAGAAAGCCCAGAGATAAACACACGCACCTATGGTCAACTAATCTATGACAAAGGAAGCTAGGATATACAATGGAGAAAATAGAGTCTCTTCAATAAATGGTGCTGGGAAAACTAGACAGCTACATGTAAAAGAATGAATTTAGAACACTCTCTAACACCATAAACAAAAATAAACTCAAAATGGAATCGAGACCTAAATGTAAGACGGAACACTATAAAACTCTTAGAGGAAAACATAGGAAGAACACTCTTTGGCATAAATCACAGCAAGATCTTTTTTGATCCACCTCCTAGAGTAATGGAAATAAAAACAAAAATAAACAAATGGGACCTAATGAAACTTCAAAGCTTTTGCAAAGCAAAGCAAACCATAAACAAGATGAAAAGACAACCCTCAGAATGGGAGAAAACAGTTGCAAATGAATCAACGGACAAAGGATTAATCTCCAAAATATATAAACAGCTCATGCAACTCAACATTAAAGAAACAAACAACCCAATCCAAAAATGGTCAGAAGACCTAGATAGACATTTCTCCAAAGAAGACATACAGATGGCCAAGAAGCACATGAAAAGCTGCTCACCATCACTAATTATTAAAGAAATGCAAATCAAAACTACAATGGGGTATCACCTTGCACCAGTTAGAATGGGCATCATCAGAAAATCTGCAAACAACAAATGCTGGAGAGGGTGTGGAGAAAAGGGAACCCTCTTGCAGCACTGCTGGGAATGTAAATTGATACAGCCACTATGGAGAACAGTATGGAGGTTCCTTAAAAATCTAAAATTAGAATTACCATATGACCCAGCAATCCCACTCTGGGGCATATACCCAGAGAAAACCATAATTCAAAAAGATACATGCACCCCAATGTTCATTGCAGCACTATTTACAATAGCCAGGTCATGGAAGCAACCTAAATGCCCATCGACACACGAATGGATAAAGAAGATGTGGTATATATATACAATGGAATATTACTCAGCCATAAAAAGGAACGAAATTGAGTCATTTGTTGAGACGTGGATGGATCTAGAGACTGTCATACAGAGTGAAGTAAGTAAGAAAGAGAAAGACAAATATCGTACATTAATGCATGTATGTGGAACCTAGAAAAATGGTACAGATGAACCGGTTTGCAGGGCAGAAGTTGAGACACAGACATACAGAACAAACGTATGGACACGAAGCGGGGAAAGCCGCGGTGGGGTGGGCATGGTGGTGTGCTGAATTGGGCCATTGGGATTGACATGTATACACTGATGTGTATAAAATTGATGACTAATAAGAACCTGCAGTATGAAAAAATAAATAAATAAAATTCAACAATAAAAAAAAATTACAGCACCTGTTGAAGTTTACTTCAGTAAGGTATCCTGGAGTTCCTAATTTCAAGGTATAATCAGATTCAAAAGGTATACCTAACTAGGGATTATATTGTAAATGAGAGAATAAAAGTTCCTGTGAATTGATTTGCTAAGAATTCGCAGGTAGTTTCTTTCCCGGTTCCTTTTAAATCTTAATTTGTTAAATACTGATTATCCACTCCATAAGCTTTGACTTTTCTCACACTGGATTTTTCAAGCTTGGCACTTTTGACATTTTGGGATGGGCAATTCTTTGTTTTGAGGGGCTGTCCTACACATTGTAGGATGTTTAGTAGCATCCCTGGCCTCTATCCATAAGATGCCAGCAGTGTCTCCCAGATGTGACAATCAAAAATGTCTCCAGGGACTTCCCTGGTGGAACCATGGTTAAGAATCCACCTGCCAATGCAGGGGTCACGGTTCGAGCCCTGGGCTGGGAAGATGCCACGGAGCAGCTAAGCCCCCGTGCCACAGCTACTGAGCCTGCGCTCTAGAGCCCGCGTGCTGGAACTGCTGAGCCTGAGTGCTGCAACTACTGAAGCCCGTGTGTGTAGAGCCCATGCTCTGCAACAAGAGAAGCCACCACAATGAGAAGCCTGTGCCCCCCCACGAAGAGTAGCCCCAATTTGCCACAACTACAGAAAGCCTGCGTGCAGCAACGAAGACCCAATGCAGCCAAAAAAAAAAAAAAAGTCTCCAGGCTTTGCCACAAATCCACTGGAGGACCAAATAGACCTTGCTTGAACCACTCTACTAAATCAAAATCTCTGCCTCAGAAAAGATCTGGGAATTATCTACAGCTGTACAGTACCTTCCAGAGCTGCTATACAGGTCACAGAAACTAAGCTAAATTAGAAAATAACTTCCAGAGTAAAGCGTAGTTACTTCTATATATCAGGCATTATAATTCTATTCACACTAGACATTTTCTATTGGATGGGCTACTTCCCTCTTGCTTCATTTTGAAGATTAAATAAAACAGAAAGAGCTTTAATAGGAAGTTGGAGCCAGACAAGAAGGAAGTCAGTGATAGAAATTTGAAATAATATGATTCATTTTTTTTTTATTATTGACATTTTAACAGATGCAAGATATGTTCACTGCTTATCTTCTATGCATCTAGGCACTATTACATATATAATATAGTTAACTGGAAAAGTCTTGGGAAAATGGAAACATTTTGATATATTATTTTGGAATTCATAGTATCTGTGTAAATTGTTTAGTGGGTCTGTGCTTTATAGAGAGAATACTAAGAGGCTTTACTATTATAGCTCAATTATCATATTCTTTTGAGTGTGTAATTCAAAGGAAAATGATACAGTTTATTGTCGTACTTTCCCTCTCATTCAACTTCTTAGGACATTCCTCTAAATATTAAAAATTGAAAGACTACTTTAATGACATGCCCTTCCTTTGATATTCTTGTACAATTGGAACCATGACCTTATGACTTATTTTCATTCATCAGCTATGTGGCCAAGTAAACACACACTGCTCATGATGTTTAAAAAATCATGCTGTCAAGTGTTTAACATAATCAAACAAAAGGCTGATAATCAAAGAAAAGTATCTTCATCATTTTTGAACAAATGGTAAGGTTCTTACCTACAAGCAACATTTGGATCAGCATTTCTTGAAAGTAGTAGCTCTACACACTTCAAGATCTGTTCCTCTGAGCCATGAGCAGAACATGCAGTTATCAAAATAGTTTGCTTATCTATAGTGAAAGGAAAGGTGAGGAAAACCCCACACACATCAGAAAGTGTATCTAATTAACTTCTTTTATCATTCAAAAGATTCTAAATATTTACTGCATTCTTAAAATTCTATAACCTATTTCCAAATCTCTTGTTCTTAGCGGATAACTTTGTATTCCTTCACCAAAAAATGAGCTCAGGGATGAACTATCAATTTCCAAAGTATATCTACAATTCATTTACTAATTTCCTTTCCCTATTCTCATTTCTTCAAGAGAATAGGAAAGTGGTTCAGAGCATGAGCTCTGTGCAGATTTACTGCCTGGAGTTGAATAGTTTTTGGTTGATTAAAGTATGCCTTGAACACATGGTTAAAAAACAATGATTGATATTCTCTGATTTCACTTCTTTAGTTCTCACTCATTTGACCACTCACTGAAATCTGGCTTACGCCCAAACCATCCTACTGAAGATGTCCTAACTGCTACATGTATTGGTTTCTTTTTAGTCCTTTTCTACTTGATCTCTCTTAGCCCATCCCATTTCCTAAAACTCTTCTTCCCTTGGCTTCTATGGCATCAGTGGAGATCAGGGTAAATTAAAAACCCAAACAAAACAAAAAACAATTCTCAAGTAAGAATTGGGGAATTAAAAATAGGTCATGCCAGCCATGGTTTACATTTGTGGTTCAATATTGACCAAATATAGAAATATAGATTCTGGTCCCAGTTCTGTCACTGATAAACTGTGATTCCAGTGATATCTTAGTAGACCTAACTTACATATAAGAAGCTAAAGCCTGCCCTCCACCTGAGGGGGTCTGTGGGATACATAAAATAATTTATGTGAACATGCTGGGCAAAATATAAAGTGTTTTATAACTGAAAGGTATTCCTCTTATTACAAGAAGCAGAAAAAGAAAACTATTAATCAGTTTTTTGAGCACAACATTTTATACACTTTCAAAAATCTCATTTCTAAGTATAGCTTTCATTGGGAGATTGTTTTTTTTTTCTTTTTAGGCCACGCCATGTGGCATGTGGGATCTTAGTTCCCCAACCAGGGATCGAACCTGTGCCCCCTGCATTGGGAGAGCAGTCTTAACCACTGGACCACCAGGGAAGTCCCTGGGTGATATTTTTCTTTTTTTCCGCTGGGTGATATTTTTAAATGACATAATAAGAAAAACCTACCACAGCAGCAGATTAAACATAAAATTGTCAATAAGACAAGAATTTATATAAAATATATAAATGAGAAAAAAACAGAAATGATTTTACAAATATCTAATGTAGTACAAAATTAATTCTAAAATGAAACCTATACCTGAATTACGAAATGAATTGTCTATTGGGAACCTGTAGAAAATAATCAGTAATTCAATATAATAATTAAATAGCATTTGCACATATACTCTTATTCTTCAAAAGCAATCAAAGCACTACTGACAAAGACAGAAACAAATGGATTTAATAAATTATCTTTGAAACAACTTTACGTGATATAATTCAGAGTTGAGCTGTAAATTCCAAAGACTGATTTTCAAGCAATTTTCCACTAAATTATCAGCTTTTCAGTGTTTTCTTTCAATGCATTTTACCTTAAAAATAACCAAAACTCTCTAGCATAGAAGTTAAAGGTATATAGTAAGAACACAACCATTTATAACGATAATATAAATGGAATCTACCTCTTTGGATAGAAGGTTTTTCAAAATATCTATGGTTTCTAATTTGTTTTTTATGTTGTTTATATAATATAACTAATAGGAAGATTTTTTAAAAAAAACTAATGTTTTTCACTTTGCTTATTAGCTGCTTGGGAATCAAGAAAATCACAGTAAAAATAATCAGTTAAGTTACGTCAAATATCTTAACCTTATTACAATTGTTTTCAAGAGCAAAGGTTTAAAGTGAATATATGAAAACAGAGCATGGAAAGTATATATCACCACCCCCAAACAGAATATAATTAGGCTTCTAAACAGAGAAATATACAAAGTACATTTTCACATATTTAAATATTTAAAACATCTTACCCTTATCAAAGCTTGCATTAGCACCTCTGTCCAACAGAACCTGAAGCAGCGCTACATTGGAAACACTGGCAGCATACATAAGGGGAGTCCACCCATAGCGAAAGCTGAACTCTACACTGAGGCCTGTCAATATAAAGACAAGGTTTTAAAACCTCCCCCACCAAAAAAAAAAATCACTGTCACCTTAATATGTTTAAAGTACTTCACATAGTGACATACACTGTGTACTTTATAATGGAAGGGAATTTCTTGGTAATAATGGCTTCAGAAAAATAGAAAATTATATATGAACTTTGATAAAAAAGCTAACTTCAGTTTCACTATAGTTCACTTCAGTTTCACTATTTTCCAAGAGACTGAATCTGTCAAATGTTTTTTCATATAATATATATTTATATTAGAACAGGTTTTTACATGCTTCCTTTTTCTCTCTAGGGCAGTTGGGAAAAGTTTCACAGATAAAAAATGTCTTTTTAGTTAGAATATTATCATACATCTCTATGGTGGCAAACATATTAACAAATATTGTGTAAACAATATTGTGTAAACAAATATATTCCTTATTAAAACTCCTTTACCCTCCTTCCCAACGCAAAATTTAACCATGGGTTACTGGCCAAACATAAGGTTAAAAAGGTAGGTTAGGGTTAAGAAATGTAGACTATACTTTGTGATCCAGGGATTTACACCATTATACTCGTATTATAAAGAAAATGTAGGTACCACTGCTGAGAGTGGGATAGGAGGCAGGGAGAACTGGTTATGAGGCTGGAAGTCCATGCAAAAGTCAGAGCAAGGGCAGCAGAGAAAAAGAAGAAGAAATACAAAAGGACATTTCAAAGGCAGGGTTATTGGAATTTAAAATTACTTTGAGGAAGAGGAGTGTTGGAAAAGAACAAATAGAAAATAACTATCAAGTTCTGCTTTGGACAAATGAACGAAACAGTGAGCTAGAATAAGGAGAGGCACAGAAGAGATATCAGGCCTGAGGAGCAGGATAAAGTTTTAAATAGCCACCATCCAGAATGAGACAGGAAGGGATGGATAGTAACTGTTAAGAAATGATGAGAGCCAGCTGACCTTAAAATCCTCAAACAAATCATTAATGGTACAAATCCCCGAAGTCATCTGATTTTCCCCGATAGCACTGATTAGTTTAGTCACATAAAAAAGAAAAAAAAATGGTTGAACTAATCTAGATTTGGATCTAAGACTGGGGAGGAGCATAGAAGATACGATACAAGGACAAGATTATAAAAAGGCAGTGAACATAACCCATTACATTTATGTAAAGCCTTTGCTATAAAGAGATCAAGATGTATGCGGCAAACTCTCTCTTCAACCTAAGAAATATCTGCTAATCTTAAGAAAAGAAAAAAAAAAAAGAACGTTTTTCTGTTTCAAAGAAGGAAAACTTCTATGTCAAAACCACTGAATATAGGCTTCCTTATATATACCTTACAATTTACAGGTTGTAGTCTCTGGCTCTAAAGTGTTCCATCTGCAAAGATGAAGGTCATATCACTGAAGGAATGGAAACTTGTTAGGGAGAACTCACTTTTTTTTCTGTAGGAACACTAAGTTACTGAAAGACTATATTTGTCAAATTCCCAATTGTCTAACTTTAATTGATATAAGGTGCATGATAATTCCTAGGAGAAAACAACAGAAAACTGTCTTAGTGTATATATATATATATATATATATATATATATATATATATATATATATACTGCTGACCCAACTTGTCTTCTCTAACAAATTTTCCTCTTTAAATTGCTGCAACTGAAAGCATATGAATGAGATCAGAGAAAAGATCATTTTGTTTTCTCATTATTCTTTCCTTATTGACCTTACTGCTCAAAACTGTGACAGCAAAAGTAAAAAGGAAAAGATGTGAAGATAAGGCTAAGCAAATGTGGCATTTTAGTATAAAAATTCTTAATAATCATCACCTCTAAGCTCAAAAAAGTAAATTATTAAGCACATATTATGTTCTAAGCATACTGCAAAAAAGATAAGTTTAAAAGGATTGACACAATATATTTTTATAGCTCAACGACATTCAAAATAACACTAAATTGTTTGGGGGTATATACATATAGTAAAAGTATAAAGACGTACATAGGAATAATAAATACCAACTATAGGAGAGTGGTAATCTCCAGGGGGAAAAAGATAAGTCGCCATACATTTTTGAATGTCTAAAATATTTAATAATTTAAAGAGAACTGAAAATGTTAGTGCATAGCAGAAGAACAAAAACCAAAGACTGCTAAAAATGGCTGACTCAAAAGGAGGTTTCATATTTTTATTAAACTTCCAACTGGTGCAGGAATACGTATGGCTTTGAAAGGCAAAAAAGTAAAAATATTTTTTAAAGTGTTAAATAATGACATCTGGAAGGAAATCAGGAAATACTAAAACAAGAGTTACGTGTGAAAATGAGACTTCAGAGGTAATACGGGTGAAAGTGGGGACAAAGGTGTTTCTCTACTTATACCTATTTGTTATTGTTTTTTTAAAAGGAAGTTAAAATTTTTTTGTAATTAAAGACAAATTTTAAAAGGCTGATGAAACACTTTACCAGTAGGCTCTTTTCAGTCCTTTCAAGAGCCTCCAACACTTCAGTGCACCTAGTCCCACTACTCCCAAGGCAAACTCACTTTTCTAAAACAAATTTCTGCCTATTCCATCCCATCCAACACTATGCACACTCCTGCACGTGTTCATATCCTAGTATTCGGCCTCTTTCAATTATTCCAATTTTATTCAATTTAATTTTTTAATTACAAATTCAAGTTCCATTGTCCACAAAGCCACACGATCCTTCTTACTTGTTACAACGGCTAATATTTATATAATGCCTATATGTTCTAAGACCCGTATATAGTCTCTCATTTTAATCCCCCCCCCAAAAAAAACCCTTTGATACAATGCATCCCGGTTTTTAAAAGGGGGTAATTGAAGTTTAGGAAGTTTCCTAAATTGGTCAAGATTACAGAGCCATCAAGTGGCAGGGCTAATAATCAAACCCAGAACTGTACTGTTTCCAAAATGATTTACTTTCCACTAAACCATGCATCTCTAGCATAGAAGAAAAACATTTTGCTATATACAATTTTGTATGTGAATGTTTTGTATTTACAGGTAGACAGTAGATGCTTGTTACTCCTTTGATAATTTCAGTCATTATCAACAACTCACACTTCCATGTCAAGGTAATTTTAAAAAATAATATTTAATTTAATACACAGAAAAATGTCATGGGACCCAAGACAGAATTATAATGTTTTTATAAAGAAATAGATGCTCTGGGAGTTCAAATGACTTTCCCAAGGAAGCACACTGAGTAGGTGATAGGCTGGAAGAGGTATCCAGATAGATTCCTACTTCATTCTCATTCACACGCTGACACAACCAACACAGGCAAAGAACATAACTAAAATGTACATAACTAGAAACAATTCTTGAGAAACACATAATAATAATTATAGACAAGTAAATGCTGAGCAAAGTAAGTAAGGATTATCAAAGTGGGGTAGGATTAGTCAGACTAGACCTTTTGAAGGAGGTGGAAGAACTGATGGACGGTGTCAGTGTGGCATTCCAAATTTGTGTTAGAGGAAGAAAATAAGGCAGAGAGAACTGAGTCCAGTAAGACATGTAGGACACTTGAGATACTAACATTCACTGTGCTTCCATTAGAAAAACAACTCAAACCTTTTAAAATAAGGAACCCTGGGGCTTCCCTGGTGGCGCAGTGGTTGAGAGTCCGCCTGCCAACGCAGGGTACACGGGTTCCTGCCCCGGTCCGGGAAGATCCCACATGCCGCGGAGCGGCTGGTCCCGTGAGCCGTGGCCGCTGAGCCTGCGCGTCCGGAGCCTATGCTCCGCAACGGGAGAGGCCACAACAGTGAGAGGCCCGCGTACCGCAAAACAAATAAATAAATAAATAAAATAAGGAACCCTTGTGAACTGAGACAACTGTGTTAGGTTGAAACTGTCCCTTAATTCTCACCAGAATCCAGGAGCTCCTCGACCAATGAAACATCTCCTGTAGTCAAAGCTTTCTTAAATGTTTCATGCTTTTCTTCAATGGCTAACGGTCCTTTTAATTTCTAAAAAAGCAGAAAGTTAAAAAATTTTCCTGTTACACATACTTTCATTTCCACTGCATCGGGAAACAATAATGATCGAGTTTTGGTACATCTTTTTTTGGGGGGTGGGGGTGGGGGGAGGCAACATCCAAAGTTTGTGACTAACTCATAACTAAAATTATCTTTGGGTTATGATGGGTCCAAACCTAAGCAAAGAGCTACATCGACAACCTAAAGAAGCGCATTTGATGGAAAGCACAGTAGGGAAACTGCGAATTGGTTTGGAGTCCGAAAGCCTGTATTTACACTGGAAAAAAAATTAGGGAAACACAGGCGAGGAAGTAAGAGGTTTCATGGCCAGGGAAGACCGATCCAGGTGCGGCCAAGACAAGTCCTCTTTCGCTACCTGAGCTGCCCGGTCGAGATACCCAATCTCCCAGCCGTCATCCTCGCTCTCGCTACTCTCGCCTCCACCGGCCACTGCCAGACCGCGCAAGGGACCTGCAGCCATGGCCGCCGCCCAGGTCCCTACAAAATCGGCCGCTCGCACGCACGCACGCACGCCCGCCTGCTCCCTCTGCGCCTGCGCACCGGAGCGCGTAAGGCTGCGCGGGAAGGCTGTGCGGGCAAGCGCGACGCGCTAGCGTTGGGGCCTTGGGCCCTCAGGCGCAGGCGCGTGAGCGCGCGCAGCGAACCGGGTTCCTTCCCGCCAGTCGTTAAGCCCTTGGGAGAGGAAAAGTGGTCAGTGTGGCGGGGCGAGCGGAGCTGATCTCCTGGCCAGTGCTTCCAATTCCTTTCAGGGGTCTTACCGTACATTCTTTTTAGGGTATTTGCTTAATGAAATTCTTGCTCTTTAAGGAATGCCCCACTTGTGGCAGGAGCAGAATGGGGATTTAAATGACGCGTAAGACTAGGCTTTCGCTTCCATTCCCTTTACCTGTCCCCCTGCCAAATCCACTATCAAACATGCGTCCCCTGGCCAATGCTGTTGGCCAGAATACCTCCCTGAGGAACATCACCCATACGTTCAAGGAGCCAGCAGATAAATGGGAGCTGACAAAGGAACCAGGAGAATTCGTCCTTTAAATTTCATGGGATCTCGGATCTCATCGTAGATTTAGAAATTTCGGAACATCAAACACTCCCCAGATGGGTAGTGTAGATGCCTTAAAGGAAATAATCAAGAAAAGGGAGGAGTGGGGAAGAGAATGCATCAAAACAGTTGGGAAGGGCTTCCCTGGTGGCGCAGTGGATGAGAGTCCGCCTGCCGATGCAGGGGACACGGGTTCTAGCCCTGGACCAGGAAGATCCCACATGCCGCGGAGCGGCTGGGCCCGTGAGCCATGGCCGCTGAGCCTACACTCCGCAACGGGAGAGGCCACAGCAGTGAGAGGCCCGCGTACCGCAAAAAAAAAAAAAAAAACAGCTGGGAAGAAGAAATGATTTAAACTTTCAGAAAGTAAACAATACAAACAACTCCAGGTGAAAGCGGTCCAAACTGACTTTTCTGCATCTATTCCAGCTTCTAGATGAAATATTGGTAACACAATGATTATCTTTGCCGCCAGAGGAAAGTAGACCTATCAACGAGTAGGGCACATGTATATACCTAAAGATAATTTTAAAAGAATGTAGCCATGCACCATTCTTAGAAAGTTTTACAATATTTTTTTTCCCTTAAGGGGTCTTTGGTGTAAGATTTTGAAATTATCTGCTTCAGAGATTTTCACAGATAACTATTTTTAAGTAGTGTGGTTATTTGAGGGCAAGGTCTGTCTTTCTAAATGCATTCATTCCATAAATGTCATGGATCACTGAGCACAGCCAGGCATAACTAAGTTAGGGGAGACAACATCAAAGACAAACCAAGCTGCCTCATGGAACTAACATTTTAACGAATAAAGACAGTAAGCAAGTAAACAAACAGGATTATTGCAGATTGTAAGTGACCCAAGGAAATAAACAAGTGCTCAGTTTCTGGAATCGCATAACTTAGGTTGTTTCCCAGCCAAATCACTTACTATCAGGAGCTGTGTGCTGTCGGGCAATGTACTTAGCGTCTTTCTTCATCAGTTCCCTTATCTGTAAAATGGAGATTATGATGGTACCCATCATATAGAGTTGTTTGGAAGATTAAGTAAAGTGTGGGCTTGGAATAGAGCCAGTCTCAGTGTAAGAGGTAAATAAATCTTAGCTAGTACTATTATTATTATTATTATTATTATTATTTTAAATAGGGTAGTTGACCTGAGCAGAGCCATGAATGACAAGAAGGAGCCAGCCATAAAAAGTGAGAGACCAGAGCTTTCTTGGTGGAAGGCATGGCTAGTACCAAGGCCCTAAGGCAGGAAAAAGCTTGGACCAAGGCCTGGGACTAGGGTGGGGCAAGTGAAGACCCTAGGGAGAAAATTTTAAGAGACACTCTTAAGAGCCTGTAAGTTCTTCTATTTTGCACTCTAGGTGTCTCATTTACTTTACCTTGTCCCTGCCCTGCTTGGACCAGAAAGGCCTGAGGCTGGAGCTTCACTGAAGGAAGGGGTATGTGATGAGAAGACCTGTTGGCCTTAAGCAAGGATTTGTAGATTTTACTGTAAGAGCAATTGGACACTGAGATATTTTTAAACTGATAAAAGTCATGTTCTGGTGTGTGTGTATGTATATATATGTCTATTTAAAGATACTGAACTTCTTTTGTAGAAGAGATTTTTGGTTTGAGCATTTGGCTAAACAGTGGTGCCATTTACTAAGATGGGGGAAGATCATAGGATAAACGTGAAGATGGAATGAGCATCCCAAAATTATCATATTCAAAATCAAACACTGAAATGTAGCTGTCAGGTGGGTAGTTGGATGTTCAACTCTGGAGCTCAGGAGAAAGGCTGATCTTAGAGGTATAAATTTTGGAGTTATCTACACATAATTGATTTTTAAAACTTTGGGAATTTATCCAGCAAGATTTTTTGTAAATATAGATGCTATAGACTAAATGTTTGTGTCTCCCAGCCCCGCCTCCCCCCCCTCCGGGCCCCACAAAATTCATATGTTGAAACCTGATCCCCAAAATGATAGTATTTGGAGGTGGGGTCTTTGGAAGGTGATAAGGTCATGAGGGTGGAGCCCTCACGAATGGGATTAGTGCCATGAAAGAGACCCCAGAGAACTCTCTTGTCCTACCATGTGAGGACACAAGAAGAAGGTACCCTATGAATGAGGTAATAAGCTCTCACCAGACACTGAATCTGCCAGTGCCTTGGTCTTGGACTTCCAAGCCTCCAGAACTGTGAGAAATAAATTTCTGTTATTTTAAACGATCCAGTCTATGGTATTCTGTTATAGCAGCCTGAACAGACTATAACAATAGATAAGATTAATCTAAAACTTACGTGTAATGGCAAAGGAACTAGATAGCTTAAACATTCTGAGAAAGATGAATAAAGTAGGAGGAATTATTCTACTTGATTTTAAGACTTATCATGTAGCTAGCTACAGTAATCAGGACTATGTTCTATTGGAGAAGGAATAGAATGGAACAGAGAACCTGGAAATAGACCCATGTAAGTAAGACCAAATGGTTTTTGACAAAGGTGAAAGAGCAGTTCAATGGAGGAAGGATGGTCTTCAACAGATGATGCTGGATCAACTGAATATCCATAGGTAAAAAAAGTGGACTTAATTTTGAAAACCTCACTTCTTTTCAAAAATTAACTCAAAATGGATCACAAATGTACACAAATGTTCATAGCAGCATTATTCCTATTAGCCAAAAATTGGAAACAACCCAAATGTCCTTCAACTGATGAATGGATTAAAAAAATGTGGTATATCCATACTATATATATTATTTTCCTAGGACTACCATAACAAATTACTACAAATTGAGTGGCTTATAACAACAGAAATTTATTCTCTGACCTGGAGGTTAGTCTGAAATCAAAGTGTCAGCAGCACCATGTTCCCTCAGAAAGCTCTAGAGGGGGCTCCTTCCTTGCCTTCTCATAGCTTCTGGTGGTTGCTAGCAATCCTTGACATTCCTTGGCTTGTAGAGATACATCACTTTAATCTCTGCTTCTTTATTTACAAGGTTTTCTTTTCTGTGTGTCTGTGTCTCTGAGGGCCTGTGTATCTAAATTCCCCTCTCCTTGTAAGGATATCAGTCATATTGGATTTAGGACTCACCCTAATTCACTGTGACTTCATCTTAACTTGATTATATCTGAAAAGACCTTATTTCTAAACATGGTCACATTCATAGCTTTTGGGTGGACATGAATTTTAGGGGGTCACGGTTCAACCCAATATACCACGTATATCACTTAGCATAATGTTTTCAAGATCCACATTGTAACATATATCTGCACTTCATTCCCTTTTATGCTGAATAAGGTGTGGTACTGATTTCAAAAGGTGATTTCAGGAGGTGGCAGGACCCATTAAAAGACTGCTATAATTGTGAGCTGGAGAAGTGGCAGCAAACATGGAGAGAAGAGGATGCATTCAAAATTTATTGTGAATAAGAATCACAATGGTGATTATATGAAGGACATGGGGACAGAGAAGTCAAAGCTAATGTGACAAGGACATTAGAAGAGGAAAATGGAAATGGAGATAAGTTTTGTTTTGCACAGAGACAGTCTGAAATGTCTGAGGAACATCCATGTTCAGATAAGGTGTAGAGCTCCCAGAGAGGGCTGGGCTATCAATTCAGCTTTAGAAACCATCTTCCTAAGAGGTGATAATGAATATATTAAAGCAATGATATTGCTGAGGGAGAATGGATAGGATGAAGAGATCAGTGGGCCAGAAATACATCCTTGTGGAATGACTGTTCTTTTAGAAATAATGATCAAAGAAGCAGAAGACTTGGAAGAGATCAATGTCTCAAAACTCTGGCACTGAATTATAACCTCAGATAATTACAACAGCAATAATAATGATACTAAATTCATTTTATAATACTTCCTATATTCCAGTCACAGTTCTCAGGACTTTACTTATATTAAGTCAATACTTACACAACCCTGTTGAGGTAAATATGATCTCAGTTTTACAAAAGGGGAAATGGAGACACAGAAAGGTAAAGTCACCTGCCTAAGGTCATCTACCTTGGCAGGGATGGAATTCAAATACAGAAAACAGTCGGCTCTGAAATCCATGCTTTTAGTCATCACTTTTTAACACTTACGTAGAACTTTCCTGTGCCCTGACACTTTTCTAAGCACTTTACATCCATTAATCCATGTAATCCTCACTATAACTTTTTGAGGTAAGTGCTATTATTATCTCCATTTTACAGATGAGGAAACTGAAATACAGAAAGGTTAGGTAAATAGCCCAAGATTATACAGCTGCTAGGTAGGATGGTCAGAATTCACAGCAGACTCTCTGGTTCCAGAATGGGGCTCAGGTTTAACTCAGGGAAGTGTGATGCCCACAAAAGCACTCAAAGCACACAAAAGCACAAGAGGGATCCTTGTTTCTAACAAGTGTTTCACCGTCACACTGTAGCCCTGTCTCTAAAGCACTCTTTTCCAAAGCAGATTTCATCTTCTGACCAGTAAACCAGACTCAGAATAAACCTTGATTCATTTACAGGTTAATCACAAGCTTCATTCCTGGACAGATAAGAAATGGGTAATTTGGTTTTTTCTGAAAAGATCTGGGAATTCCCCCAGGGTGACTTCCTGGAGTGGGTCAGAAAGCCACCTACCCTCTGTTAATGACCACAGTGTTCTGCTTAGTTCACTGATGATAGGAGACTGGTAAAACAAAGAGGGCAAGAAAACAGCAGTATCTGGGAAATAAATATTACTCAAATTTAGACTTTCCTTAGTTCCTGGGTGTTTTTTTTGTTTTGCTTTGTTTTAACTTTTAAGCTTTGACTCAGACATTAGTAATGATTAGCTAATACAGTTTAGTTTACCAGTACCTCTGATAATGCTGTATTTGTGGGGAACTAGTTTTAAATTTAATGTTATCATGAAGTTATAATTCTTGCTTATTTTCTATAGTAATATATGTGGTCTCATTTTCATTCATTTAAAAAAATTCCATTGGGATCCTTAATACTTAATCCTGTCTGGGATCCAGTTGGGGTAACTGCTTCTTTTAGACATAATTTTGGAAGCATAAAAATGGTAATTGAAAAATTTTTTTTCAATTATTAAAATTTATATGCTCAAGACAGTCAAGGGAAGAGATAAGCATTAAAAAAAATAACATTAATTGATTCCACAATATTTTCTGTGCTCCTACTATACATAGGCATGGAGGATGGAGTTGTAAGAAAGGCAAGATTCTTAACCTCAGAGTGTTTATAGTCTAGTAAGAAAAAGAAACAAATATATAATCAAATATCAGGTAATAATAAGTTCTATAAAGAAAAATTAACTAGGTAAAGGGAATAGAGATTAGTGGAGGCAAATGGGAATTTGAAATAGGGATTTCAGAGAAGGCCTCTCTGAAGTGTTCTTCTTAGTGTTATAGGGAGTTCCTAGGGTTTGATTTCCCATTTTAGAAGGTCATTCTGGCTAAAGGGGAAAACACTGTATGCAAGGGGAGCAAGAGTAGAAGCAGTAATACCAATTAAGAATCTACTACAATAGTCTAGTTTCTCAACCCCACCTGCATATTAGTATCCTCTGGAGTTGATTCTAGCCAGCCCCAGTCTAAAGCAATTATATCAAAATCTCTGGAAGTAGGGTCCTGGAGTTGATATTTCTCAAGGCTCCTATGGTGATTTTAATGTGTAGCCAGGGTTGGATAAGGTTGTAGAAGAAAGATGTGGGGCTGGATCTAGGGCAGTTATCTACATCCAGTGGGAAAATGTAAAAATCCAAAATGATGAGGTTAAACTACTAAAACAGGAGTGGATTCTTATTTGGATTTGTTTTCTTCCTTAAGGAGCATGGTTAGATCAGAGAACTAAACCAATCCAACCAATTAAACAAAGAGGAAAAAAGTCATCAGGAAATGATGAAAATGGGTGTTGAAAGAAGCATTAACCAATATAATACAAGGAAGTAATGGTTAATGAAAATGTTTGTTTGTGTCATGTTTATTTCTTCAAATATGCTAACATGTAGCCCAGGTTTGAAAATGATCATAGAAGGGTAGGTCAAGAGCAATTATCTTTGGAGGTGGCTAGATGCCAGAGTCAGGGTATATATGTTTTTTAGAGTTAGCAGATAAAAACTGCTAATAGATGGGAAGTGAGATGAGAAGGAAAGAGGGGGTCAGGGATGACATCCAAGTTTTAAGCCTGAAAAATTGGGTAAATGGTGGCTGAATTTACTCCAGTGAAAGAAAATGTGTGGAAAAGCAGGGATGTGTGTGTGTATGTGGATGTGTGTTTGGCGGGGGCGGGGGGTAATTGAAATCAAGAGTGTTGGTTTATTCTTCATAATATAGGGAGTGCTAATAAACTCTAAAATCAGCTGTTACATAGAGTTGGATACAGGTTCACAATTGAATGATTCGTTTCCTGGAAATGATTAGTTTCTTTGACTTGATATCTGTTTTTTCTTGCATTAACTAGGAAATTTACTCATTTACTTAACTTGTAAAGTAAATTTTAGAACTTGTAGTTTTTTTTATTGTCCTCTTAATTTTATTTTTTCTTTCTAGATTTTTAATGTATATCCATAAATCTACTGCATTTCAGATAGGCATGGTGGAAGAAAGTGCCTTAAGAGTAGTTAGCCCTTATTTCCAACAGAACATTATAGTTGTATACTGCTAGGAAATAGTAGAAGCTCATAAGTGCCTCAACATTTTTATTCTGAAAATGTTGCAAAAAAACAGAACTTCTAAAACAATGGATAAAAGGGAGCAAATGATGAAATTCCAGAGCATCTTTTCCAAAACTTTTAAGTTAGTAACATATTAATGAATAACAAGAAAAGCTCAACAGATAACAAGAGCTCAACAGGCTCTTGAATTAAAGAAGACAGCAAAAAAAATGGGCATTTAGACAGATTAATTGCTCCAAGAAATGACCATGTATTTATGGTACCATGTACCATTATCATGTATTTAAACTACAGTGAATTTTAAATAATATTTAAATAATATTACAACTCTATGTTGAAACTATAAGACAAGATACATAAACCACACAAATACATATCACACATTAATGAATATAAAATTGATGACATACAACACATGATCAACTAGAAAATAATACTTATAGCTAAAATTTATTAAGCATTAATCATGGCTAAGAACTATTCCAAGCATTCCACATGTATTAACTCTGAATCAGTTAGGAATAGTTATAGCTGCAAGTAACAATATTCAGTATCAGTCAGCTAAAAACTTACAGTTCACTTTTTCATATTAAAAGGCTTCTGGCAACTGGCATTTGTTCGGTGACATAGTGGTTTCTGACAGCATCCCATTCCCTTGACCTTGTTCTCCTCTTTGTAAGATGTCTCTCCCAACACCAAGCAGCATGTTTGTGTTGAAGGAAAAAAGAAGGAAGGAAAGGATGGTCTCAGCTACATCTCTCCCCTTTTATCCCAGCTAAATCTGTCTCCTTTTATCAGGGAAGACAAAGCTTTCCTAGAAGCTCCAACAGTATTCTGCTTTTGTCTCCTTTGCTTGCACTGTCACCTAGCACCCCAATTTGAAAGGGAGATTGAGAAATCAAGTTTTACACTTTTTCAGACTTTATAGTGGAGCAGGAGAAGAGAAAAGAAGGTTGAGAATGGGTGTTGAGTTAGACAGTCAAGAATGACTGCCGCAAATCCATGTCATCCTTATGAAAACCCTACCAAATTGGTACTGTGCTTTATCTGCATTTTACAAATAAGGAACTCAGACAGAGAAGTTACAAAACTTGACCAAGGTCAAACAACTAAAAGGTAACAGAATCAGGAGTCAACTCAGGTGGTCAGTCCTCAGAGTTCACCCTCTTCTCAGCCATTCCACTACAATATGGAAACTAAGCCTTAGACAGGTTTCACATTCTGTCTTCTTGTAAGAGTGATCTTTCATATAACTTCCTAACATTCTCATCATGACACATTGTTTTTCATAATAGGCAAAGTATTACCTAAAAATCAAATAAATGTTTGCTATTGATATTATATTTTCTTATTTAACTACTACTAATAAATAGGTAATTTGAATTTGTCAAGTCATTTCAAAGAATTCTAAGTGTTTTCGTACCTGTGATTTATTCATAAATCCTGTGCTAAATAGGCAAAGGTAAATGTGATCATTTGCGTGACAGTTGGGAGTACTAGATCCAGGTTGTGTCAAAGAGATCTGAGACCTAAACTCAGATTTACATGGTCTGTCCATTCTTACTACTTTTTTTTTTTAAATTTTTATTAGAGTATAGTTGATGTATAATGTTGTGTTAGTTTCAGGTATACAGCAAAGTCATTCTTACTTCTTTAGACACCAGCAAGTATAGATGTTTTTACTTAAGGATAAATTTTAATTAAATTTACAGAAGAATCAAAACCAGTATTACATTACAAATTTTCCCTCCTAGGCAAAGGTTTAAAACTTTAAAACCGAGCATTTTAATGTATCTTAATTTATTTTCTTAACAATGGACTTGGAGGTACCATATTTTATGAAAGTTATTTCCATTGGTTACTTGAAATTTTGACACATTTTTTGGCTCTATTTTATAAACTGTATTACCCTGAGTAATTGTATACTCTATGCAGGAAATAAATTGTACACTTTGTTATTATTTGAAAGAAACTAAAATCTCACTGTCATTTATATCAAGTATTTTTTCTATTGGAACTAATCTTTAATTTGTTTCTTTTAATCAAATTAAATCGTTTTCTTCCTTATTAATTTTTTTCATGTTCTAATAGGCAACATGGATTTTTAAATTTCCACAATTTTTTTATTGAAGTATGGTTGATTTACAATACTTTATATGTTTCAGGTGTATAACAGTGATTCAATATTTTAATAGATTATATTCTATTTAAAGTTATTACAAAATGTTGGCTCTATTTCCCTGTGCTGTGCAATATATCCTTGTTGCTTATTTATTTTATACGTAGTAGTTTGTACCTCTTAATCCCATACTCCAATCTCTCCCTTCCCGCCTCCCCTCTCCCCATTGGTAACCACTAGTTTACTCTCTATATCTGTGAGTCTGTTTCTATTTTGTTATATACATTCATTTGTTTTTTTTTTAAATTTAAATTTCACACATAAGTGATAATGTAGAGCAGATAGTATTTGTCTTTCTCTGTCTGACTTATTTCACTAAGTATAATATTCTCTAGGTCCCTCCATAATGTTGCAAATAGCAGAATTTCATTCTTTTTATGTCTCAGTACTCCATTATATATATAATATACATATATCATATTATATATGTATGTGTGTGTATATATATATCACTAATTCTTTATCCATTCATCTGTTAATGGGCATTTAGTTTGCTTCCTTATCTTGGCTATTATAAATAAAGCTGCTATTAACATTGGGGTGCATGTATATTTTTGAATTCTTTTTGAATTTGGTTTTTATTTTCTTCAGCTATATACCTAGAAGTGGAATTGCTGGATCATGTGGTAGTTCTGTGTTCAGTGTTTTGAGGCCCTTCCCTACTGTTTTCCATAGTGGCAACAACAATTTACATTCCCACCAGCAGTGTAGTAGGGTTCCCTTTTTCCCACATCCTGTCCACCATTTGTTATTTGTAGACTTTCTTTTTTTTTTGACTTAAAAGTTTCTTTCTGGTCCTTGTTTCTTCCTCTCTGAGTAGGATACAGTGACATTTTATGTTTACAAGGAAAACTTTATACAACTACAAAATGTTAGCTGCTTTATTCTTTTTCAAATTTGATAATCCATAGACTACTAAGTAGGAAAGGTGGATTACATGCATAATTTTTTTTGAATTTTATTTTATTTATTTTTTTATACAGCACGTTCTTATTAGCTATCCATTTTATACATATTAGTGTTTACATGTCAATACCAATCTTCCAATTCATCACACCACCTGCCCCCGCCACCACTTTCCCCCCTTGGTGTCCATACGTTTGTTCTCTAAATCTGTGTCTCAATTTCTGCTCTGAAAATGTGTTCATCTGTACCATTTTTCTAGGTTCCACATATATGCACTAATATACGATATTTGTTTTTCTCTTTCTGACTTACTTCACCCTGTATGACAGTCTCTAGATTCATCCATGTCTCTACAAATGACCCAAATTCATTCCTTTTTATGGCTGAGTAATATTGCATCGTATATATGTACCACATCTTCTTTATCCATTTGTGTATTAATGGGCATTTAGGTTGCTTCCATGACCTAGCTATTGTAAATAGTGCTGCAATGAACATTGGGGTGCATGTGTCTTTTTGAATTATGGCTTTCTCTGGGCATATGCCTAGTAGTGGGAATGCTGGGTCATGTGGTAATTCTATATTTTGTTTTTTAAGGAACCTCCATACTGTTCTCCATAGTGGCTGAATCAATTTACATTCCCACCAAAAGTGCACGAGGGTTCCCTTTTCTCCACACCCTCTCCAGCATCTGTTGTTTGTAGATTTTCTGATGATGCCCATTCTAACCGGTGCGAGGTGATACCTCATTGTAGTTTTGATTTGCATTTCTCTAATAATTAGTGATGTTGAGCAGCTTTTCATGTGCTTCTTGGCCATCTGTATGTCTTCTTTGGAGAAAGGTCCATTTAGGTCTTCTGCCCATTTTTGGATTGGGTTGTTTGTTTTTTTAATATTGAGCTGCATGAGCTGTTTATATATTTTGGAGATTAATCCTTTGTCCGTTGATTCGTTTGCAAATAATTTCTCCCTTTCTGAGGGTTGTCTTTTCATTTTGTTTGTCATTTGCTTTGCTTTGCAAAAGCTTTTAAGTTTCATTAGGTCCCATTTGTTTATTTTTGTTTTTATTTCCATTACTCTAGGAGGTAGATCAAAAAAGATCTTGATGTGATTTATGTCAAAGAGTGTTCTCCCTGTTGTTCCTCTAGAGTTTTATAGTGTCTCGTCTTACATTTAGGTCTCTATTCCATTTTGAGTTTATTTTTGTGTGTGGTGTTAGGGAGTGTTTTAATTTCATTCTTTTACACATAGGTGTCCAATTTTCCCAGCACCAATTATTGAAGAGACTGTCTTTTCTCCATTCTATATCCTTGCCTCCTTTGTCATAAATTAGTTGACCATAGGTGTGTGGGTTTATCTCTGGGCTTTCTATCCTGTTCCATTGATCTATGCTTCTGTTTTTGTGCCAGTACCATATTGTCTTGATTACTGTAGCTTTGTAGTATAGTCTGAAGTAAAGGAGTCTGATTCCTCCAGCTCCATTTTCTTCCCTCAAGACTGCTTTGGCTATTTGGGGTCTTTTGTGTCTCCATACAAATTTTAAGATTTTTTTGTTCTAGTTCTGTAAAAAATGCCATTGGTAATTTGATAGGGATTGCACTGAAACTGTAGATTGCTTTGGGTAGTATAGTCATTTTCACAATATTGATTCTTCCAATCCAAGAACATGGTATATCTCTCTATCTGTTGGTATCATCTTTAATTTCTTTCATCAGTGTCTTACAGTTTTCTGCATACAGGTGTTTTGTCTCCCTAGGTAGGTTTATTCCTAGGTATTTCATTCTTTTTGTTGCAATGGTGATGGATGTGTTTCCTTAATTTCTCTTTCACATTTTTCATCATTAGTGTATAGAAATGCAAGAGATTTCTGTGCATTAATTTTGTATCCTGCTATTTTACCAAATTCGTTGATTAGCTCTAGTAGTTTTCTGATAGCGTCTTTAGGATTCTCTATGTATAGTCTCATATCATCTGCAAACAGTTACAGCTTTACTTTTTCTTTTTTGGATTCCTTTTATTTCTTCTTCTTCTATGATTGCTGTGGCTAAAACTTCCAAAACTATGGTGAATAATAGTTGTGAGACTGGGCAACCTTGTCTTGTTCCTGATCTTAGTGGAAATGGTTTCGGTTTTTCACCATTGAGAATGATGTTGGCTGTCGGTTTGTCATATATGGCCTTTATTATGTTGAGGTAAGTTCCCTCTATGCCTAGTTTCTGGAGGGTTTTTATCATAAATCGTTGCTGAATTTTGTTGAAAGCTTTTTCTTCATCTATTGAGGTGATCATATGGTTTTTATCCTTCAGTTTGTTAATATGGTGTATCACATTGATTGATTTGCATATATTGAAGAATCCTTGAATTCCTGGGATAAACCCCACTTGACCATGGTGTATGATCCATTTAATGTGCTTTTGGATTCTGTTTGCTAGTATTTTGTTGAGGATTTTTGCATCTATGATCATCCGTGATATTGGCCTGTAGTTTTCTTTCTTTGTGACATCTTTGTCTGGTTTTGATATCAGGGTGATGGTGGCCTCATAGAATGATTTTGGGAGTGTTCCTCCCTCTGCTATATTTTGGAACAGTTTGAAACGGATAGGTGTTAGCTCTTCTCTAAATGTTTGATAAAATTCTCCTGTGAAGCCATCTGGTTCTAGGCTTTTGTTCATTGGAAGATTTTTAATCACAGTCTCAATTTCAGTGCTTGTGATTGGTCTGTTTATATTTTCTGTTTCTTCCTGGTTCAGTCTCTGAAGGTTGTGCATTTCTAAGAATTTGTCCATTTCTTCCAGGTTGTCCATTTTTTTGGCATACAGTTGCTTGTAGTAATCTCTCATGATCCTTTGGATTTCTGCAGTGTCAGTTGTTACTTCTCATTTTTCATTTCTAATTCCATTGATTTGAGTCTTCTCCCTTTTTTTCTTGATGAGTCTGGCTAATGGTTTATCAATTTTGTTTATCTTCTCAAAGAACCAGCTTTTAGTTTTATTGACCTTTCCTACTGTTTCCTTCATTTCTTTTTCATTTATTTCTGATCTGATCATTATGATTTCTTTCGTTCTGCTAACTTTGGGTATTTTTTGTTCTTCTTTCTCTGATTGCTTTAGGTGTAAGGTTAGGTTGTTTATCTGAGATGTTTCTTGTTTCTTGAGGTAGGATTGTATTGCTGTAAACTTCCCCTTAAACTGCTTTTGTTTCATCCCATAGGTTTTGGGTCGTCGTGGTTTTTTTTGTTTGTTTGTTAGTTTGTTTTTTGCGGTACACGGGCCTCTCACTGTTGTGGCCTCTCCCGTTGTGGAGCACAGGCTCCAGATGCGCAGGCTCAGCGGCCGTGGCTCACGGACCCAGCCACTCCGCGGCATGTGGGATCTTCCCGGACTGGGGCACGAAGCCGCGTCCCCTGCATCGGCAGGCAGACTCTCAACCACTGCGCCACCAGGGAAGCCCTGGGTCGTCATGTTTTCATTGTCATTTGTTTCTAGGTACTTTTTGATTTCCTCTTTGATTTCTTCAGTGATCTCTTCGTTATTAAGTAGTGTATTGTTTAGCCTCCATGTGTTTGTATTTTTTACAGATTTTTTCCTGTAATTGATATCTAGTCTCACAGGGTTGTGGTTGGAAAATATACCTGATATGATTTCTATTTTCTTAAAATTACCAAGACTTGATTTGTGACCCAAGATATGATCTATCCTGGAGAATGTTCCATTAGCACTTGAGAAGAAAGTATATTCTGTTGTTTTTGGATGGAATGTCCTATAAATATCAATTAAGTCCATCTTGTCTAATGTGTCATTTAAAACTTGTGTTTCCTTATTTATTTTCATTTCGGATGATCTGTGCATTGGTGAAAGTGGGCTAATAAAGTCCCCTACTATGGTTGTGCTACTGTCGATTTCCGCTTTTATGGCTGTTAGCATTTGCCCTTTGTATTGAGTTGCTCCTACGTTGGGTGCATAAATATTTATAATTGTTGTATCTTCTTCTTGGATTGATCCCTTGATCATTATGTAGTGTCCTTCCTTGTCTCTTGTAATAGTCTTTATTTTAAAATCTATTTTGTCTGATATGTGAATTGCTACTCCAGCTTTCTTCTGATGTCCATTTGCGTGGAATATCTTTTTCCATCCCCTCACTTTCAGTCTGTATGTGTCCCTAGGTCTGAAGTGGGTCTCTTGTAGACAGGATATATATATATTTTATATATATATAAAAATATATATATTTTTATATGCATTCAGCCAGTCTATGTCTTTTGATTGGAGCATTTAATCCATTTACATTTAAGGTAATTATTGATATTATGTTCCTATTACCATTTTCTTAATTGTTTTGGGTTTGTTATTGTAGGTCTTTTCCTTCTCTTGTGTTTTCTGCCTAGAGAAGTTCCTTTAGCATTTGTTGTAAAGCTGGTTTGGTGGTGCTGAATTCTCTTTTTTTGCTTGTCTGTAAAGGATTTAATTTCTCCGTCGAATCTGAATGAGATCCTTGCTGGGTAGAGTAATCTTCGTTGTAGGTTTTTTCCTTTCATCACTTTAAACATGTCTTGCCATTCCCTTCTGGCTTGCAGAGTTTCTGCTGAAAGATCAGCTGTTAACCTTATGGGGATTCCCTTGTATGTTATTTGTTGTTTTTCCCTTGCTGCTTTTAGTATATTTTTTTTGTATTTTAGTTTTGATAGTTTGATTAATATGTGTCTCAGTGTGTTTCTCCTTGATTTTATCCTGTATGGGACTCTGCACTTCCTGGACTTGATTAACTATTTCCTTTCCTATATTAGGGATGTTTTCAACTATAATCTCTTCAAATATTTTCTTAGTCCCTTTCTTTTTCTCTTCTCCTGGGAGCCCTGTAATTCAAATGTTGGTGCATTTAATGTTGTCCCAGAGGTCTCTGAGACTGTTCTCAATTATTTTCATTCTTTTTTCTTTATTCTCCTCTGTAATAGTTATTTCCACTATTTTACCTTCCAGGTCACTTATCCATTCTTCTGCCTCAGTTATTCTGCTATTGATTCCTTCTAGAGAATTTTTAATTTCATTTATTGTGTTGTTCATCATTGTTTGTTTGCTCTTTAGTTCTCCTAGGTCCTTGTTAAACGTTTCTTGTATTTTCTCCATTCTATTTCCAAGATTTTGGATCTTCTTTACTATTATTACTCTGAATTCTTTTTCAGGTAGACTTGCTATTTCCTAGATTTGTTTGGTCTGGTGGGTTTTTACCTTGCTCCTTCATCTGCTGTGTGTTTCTGTGTCTTCTCATTTTGCTTAACTTACTGTGTTTGGGGTCTCCTTTTCACAGGCTGTCTGTTCTTAGTTCCCATTGTTTCTGGTGTCTGCCCCCAGTGGCTAAGGTTGGTTCAGTGGGTTGTGTAGGCTTCCTGGTAGAGGGGACTAGTGCCTGTGTTCTGGTGGAGGAGGCTGGATCTTGTCTTTATGGTGGGCAGGACCACATCCGGTGGTGTGTTTTGGGGTGTCTGTGACCTTATTATGATTTTAGGCAGCCTGTCTGCTAATGGGTGGGGTTGTGTTCCTGTCTTGCTAGTTGTTTGGCATAGGGTGTCCAGCACTGTAGCTTGCTGGTCATTGAGTGGAGCTGGGTGTTAGCATTCGATGGAGATCTCTGGTTAGCTTTTACCATTTGGTATTACATGGAGCCAGTAGGTCTCTTGTGGACCAATATCCTGAACTTGGCTCTTCCACCTTAGAGGAACAGGCCTGACACCCAGCCACAGTACCAAGACCATGTCAGCCACATGGCTCAGAAGAAAAGGAGAAAAAAAGGAAAGAAAAAAAGAAAAGAAAGTTATTAAAATAAATAAAATTAGTTAATAAATTAAAAAATTTATTTAAAAATAAATTTTTTAAATTAAACATTTATTTAATAAATAAAATATAATTATTAAAAATTTAAAAATTAAAAAGTAATTTAAAAACAGGAAGCAAAATAGCAAGCAAGAAAGAAGCGAGCAAGAAAACCAAAAAACAAATCCACCAATTATAACAAGCACTAAAAACTATACTAAAAAACAAAACAGACAAAAAAAAAAAAAAACAAAAACGGACAGACAGAACCCTAGGACAAATGGTAAAAGCAAAGCTATACGGAAAAAAATCACACAAGAAAGCATACACATACACGCTCACAAAGAGAAAAAGGGAAAAAAAATATATATCATTGTTCCCAAAGTCCACTGACTCAATTTTGGGATGACCCGTTGTCTATTCAGGTATTCCACAGATGCAGCGTACATCAACTTGATTGTGGAGATTTAATCCACTGCTCCTGAGGCTGCTGGGAGAGATTTCCCTTTCTCTTCTTTGTTCACATAGCTCCTGGGGTTCAGCTTTGGATTTGGCCCCACCTCTGTGTGCAGGCTGCCTGAGGGTGTCTGTTCTTTGCTCAGAACGGGGTTATAGGAGCAGCTGATTAGGGGGCTCTGGCTCACTCAGGCCCATGGGAGGGAGGGGTACGGAATGCAGGGTAAGCCTGCAGTGGCAGAGGCTGGCATGACATTGCACCAGCCTGAGGTGAGCCGTGTGTTCTCCCAGGGAAGTTGTCCCTGGATCACGAGACCCTGGCAGTGGCGGGCTGCACAGGCTCCTGGAAGGGGAGGTGTAGATAGTGACAGGCTTCTTGGTGGCTGCAGCAGCAGCCTTAACATCTCATGCCCGCCTCTGGTGTCCGCGCTGGTAGCCGTGGCTCGTGCATGTCTCTGGAGCTCATTAAGGCTGTGCTCTGAATCCCCTCTCCTCACGCACCCCAAAGCAATGGTCTTTTGCCTCTTAGCCAACTCCAGATTTTTCCCCAGACCTCCTCCCAGCTAGCTGTGACGCACTAGCCCGCTTCAGGCTGTGTTCACGCAGCCAACCCCAGTCCTCTCCCTGCGCTCGGACCTCCAAAGCCCGAGCCTCAGCTCCCAGCCCCCGCCTGTCCCAGTGGGTGAACAAAGCCTCTTGGGCTGGTGAGTGTTGGTCGGCACCGATCCTCTGTGCGGGAATCTCTCTGCTTTGCCCTGCACACCCCTGTTGCCATGGCTCTGAAGCTTTCCCCCTCCGCCGCCCACAGTCTCCACCCACGAAGGGGCTTCCTAGTGTGTGGAAACCTTTCCCTATTCTTTGTCTCTGTTTTTCCTTTTTTCTTTTGCCCTACCCAGGTACGTGGGGGATTTCTTGCCTTTTGGAAAGTCTGAGGTCTTCTGCCAGCATTCAGTAGGTGTCCTGTAGGAGCTATTCCACATGTAGATGTATTTCTGGTGTATTTGTGGGGAGGAAGGTGATCTCCACGTCTTACTCTTCCGCCATCTTGAAGGTATCCCCTGATCTGTCCCTCCACTTTGAATCCCCTGCTGCACACATTGCTTCTTTCTCTTACCCTTGTGACCTCATTTCATATCACTCTCCTCCTTGATTATTCCTCTCGTGTTTTTTCTTAAACACACTAGTCTCTTCTGACTTAAATTTCTTTGCTGTGGCTGTTTCTTCTGTCTGAAATGCTCTCCCACGATATCTACTAAGCTAATATTTTCACTTCCTTTATGTCTTTGCTCAAGTTTTACCCTCTCCCTAAGGCCTATTATGACTGCCCTATATTTTTTAAATTGAGGTATAATTGACATATAACATTGAATAAGTTTTAGTTGTATAACATATGACATATATATATTAAGAAATGATTACTGCAATAAGTTTAGTTCACATCCCTCACCACACATATGTAGTTACAATTTTTTTTCTTGTGATGGGAAATTTTGATCTACTCTCTTAGCAACTTTCAAATATACAATACAGTATTGTTAACTGTATTCCATGCTGTACATTACATGATCACTCTGTTTAATACTCCAACCTGCTCCTTCACCCTCTGACATGCCTTACCTTACTCCATGTTTTTTTTTATTCCATAGCAGTTACCACCTTCTAACATACTACAGTATATATTATTTGCTTATTTATTATGTTTATTCCCTGCTAGAGTATAAGCTCCTATAGCAGGCATCTGTGTTTTATTCCCTGTTGTATCTTAAGACCGAATAGTGCTGAAGGCAAGTCTACTGAAGTTGTTGCCAGTCACAAATGTTTTCGCTGACCCAGTAGCTGTAAGCTAGTCAACCATGTCCTACATCAATAAATATGACAGAGCAGTGCCCCCTAGCGATCTAGTGCTGTTCTTCTTTGGTTAACTCTTACCATCACCACCCTTGCTACTGAGCCTTGTGCTAGGCATCCGCCTCCACCCTGTGTCTCTTATGTCCTGAATAACAAGTTTGTCAGCTATGGCATAGGCTCAACCATTTTTTCTTCCTATTCTATTTCCTTTCTGCTGGATGCTGCAACTTCTGCCAACTATTCTGTGCCTTTTGGGCAAGGCTGTTGCTCTCATGAGAATCACACCATTCACCGCACCACTTTGTCTCTTTCACTGAGTGCTACCGCTGAGTCACTGGAGACTTGGTGATTACACAGAAATTTGTAAAAACAGGTAAGAATACCTTTATTGTGCAATACTCTGTTGGAAGGGCACCCCAAAATATTTTCTTACTTGTAGAGCTTTGCCAAGTACCATATTCATTTGAAATAAACCATGCTATTCTTTCAATCATTCTTGCCTTCTAGCTACTTAGCATTTTTAAAAGCATTTATTTGTTGAGCACTTTGATCAGTACCAGCCCAAGTACTATATATACATTTTTTAAGTTTTCAAAACAACCTTGAGAGGTAAGTGTTATTCTCCCCAGTTTTATAGGTAAAGAACCCAAGTTCAGAAAGCCTAAATAATTTCCAAGTGTTGTATAGCTAGTAGCTACATGTGAGACTAAAAGCCTGGTCATTTGGACCCTGCAGTAGATGTTGATGCTGCAACTGGATCCACTTTACCCTGCTGGCCATCCCATCCTCAGCTGATATGACTGTGGGCTGCTAACTCAGCAAGTTACTCTCCTGGAAGACTGATTCCTCCTGTCCCTACTAGTAGCTCTTGACCAATGACTAGATTATAAGGGTTACAAAGGTCTGACCACTTGCCTCAAGGTAAGGATAATTCTGTGGTACAGTTTGTGCTCTGGAGCTTTCCTGTTGGGTCAAACTGAAACTAGTCTCTATCTGGGCCCCTCTCTTGCTTCTTCTGACCTATCCTATCCTTCACTTTTGAGAGTACACCCTAATAAAGCTCTCCTCAGGCCCTTCTAGGGAACCTGACCTAAGACTCCTAATCCCATTTTCTAACCACCACAATACACTGCCTTTTTCTTTTTTTGTACCAAGAGAGTTTACTCAGTTCTCTCTTTCCTTAGTAGAAATTCTCTCCCAGAAGGTTCCTTGACTGCTCATGTAAATGGATAGGACAATAGATTGAATCCCTGTGATGAACACATCTTGTGATCAGACTCAGTAGCTCTTATACTGTGTTCTTTTTACTGAGAGTATTTTAAAGCTGAACATAGATAAATTTTTGTAATCACTGCTTGGGCTGCTGCTAGCCCAAGGATGTCCAGTAGAAATTTGAGAATGTAATCCTCTGGCTAAAATTAGATTTACTATTTTGCATTTTTTCTGTTAATGAAAGTTACATCAGTAAAAGCAATTGGAAAAGTAAAAGCAAAATTGGAATACTTTCTGGTAACAGAAAACTAGGATTAGTGGAAGAGCATATATATTTTTTTCTATTCCAGAGTATTACAAGTTTTTGCCTCTAGTTTTCAGGTACCTATTAAGTACCAGTAGTAATATATAGTTTTTGTGGAGTAAATTCCATGTCCATCCAGGATTTTTAAATGTATATATAATAATAAGGATATATTATAAAATATCTGACTAGGAATAGGAAATAATACAAAGATTAAGAAATGAAATAATTTGGCTAGGTGGTGCTCATGAAGGACTTCATTTTTCCAAGCACGTATTAATCTACTACTATTAGCTGACTAAGTGTAAATCTTATCATTACAAATAACTTCTGTGCAATCGATCTACACAAAGCATTCCAGTGGAGGTCCTTTTTGATTACAGATTGCTTACTTTTACTTCAAGGGCAGGGAAGCTGGTAGAATTTGTAATGAATGGTATAATTGTTGAACATTTAAGCAAACACAGTCTATTTGCAGATGAACTGTATGATTTACGTAATGGGAAATCATGCCACCCAATCAAGTTGAGTTGAGTGGAATGATTAAATAACTATCTGAAATAAGAGGAACAAATAGATATAACTTATTAACATTAGAAAAAATACCTTTGATAAAGTCTTCCTTCTCCTTGCTGTGCTCCCCCCATTCCCCACACACATCCCAACACACACACACACACACACACACACACACACACACACACATACACAAACACCCCAGAAACTATTTCTTAAGACACACACTATAGGGTTGGTATAGGGTTGGAGGGAAAGATTTGCTTTGTTTAGGAACTGATTTAGAGACCAGTAACAAAGAGTCAGGGCAGTTACTTATTTAAAAAGTAAAGTTTCGTAGTTGGCTCTCCCCGTAAGAAGTGCTGATGTTAGTTCAAAAATTTTATAGATGAGGCACTTATATTAAATGTCTAAGTTCACAATCATATAATAAATGCTTTATAGATGTGGAAAAGCTTAAGAAAGAGATTTTTAAAGTCTGGAATTATGGGAGGGAGGACAGAAAGAAGAGAGTTAAACTTTGGTATGGCTAAGTATAAGATATAATCTAAGCCTAGAAAGAATCCAAATTATCATTGTAGGGACATGATCTTATAAGAGTCACTGTAGACCTTCCTTAGAGATTTTGGGAAGTTAAAAATGGTGTCTCATTAAAAAATTTTAAATTAATTAATTTGTTTTATTCTGGTAAAATATAAATACCATAAAATGTACCATTTAAACCATTTTTAATGGTATAATTCAGTGGCACTAAGTACATTCACAATGTGCAACCATCCCCATCATCCGGTTCCATAAATTTTTTATCATCCCAAATAGAAGCACTGTATCCATTAAACAGTAACTCCCTGTTTCCTTCTCCCTCCAGCCCCTGGTAACCTGTATTCTACTTTCTGTTTCTATGAATTTCCCTAGTCCAGATATCTTCTATAAGTGGAATCATACAATATCTATCATTTTGTGTCTGACTTATTTCACTTAGCATAATGTTTTCAAGGTTCATCCAAGTTGTAGCAGAATGTCATTCTTTTTACAGCTGAATAATATTCCACCACATATACTTTTTTTAAAGGAAAGAGTATGCTGCCAGTCACGCACTATGTTAAATTTTATGGGCAATATCTCATTTAAACCTCACAACAACCAATGGGGTAGGTAATATTATTATCTCCAGTTTATGGATGAGAACACTGGGGCCTAGAAAGTTTAAGTAACATGGTTTAGAATATGGTAGGGATAGAATCTGAACTAGGTCTGTCTATCTCTAGGGTTAAGCAAGACAGTACAGTGCTATCTTAGTAGGATGTTCTCTCTCGTAATATTTATATATTTTTGATACTGAACTTCAAGGAATACATAGAGCTATAGGAGAATGTATGGAGAATATGCTGGAGAATGCATTTTAGAATAAACAAAGAATTGAAGGACATTTACTGCCATGTTATCAGTTAACAGAAATTTTTTTTCTTCTGTATAGATGAAGGTAGAATGGGAAAAGGACTGGAGTTAAATTCTGAAGCCTATGCTTAGGATAAATAGAATCTTATTTGACAAATCCTGGAATATTAGAGGTAGAGATTTTCCCTTAAAAACTTTCAAAATGAAAATTTAAGGTGAAGGGAATTACTATACTATTTTAAAAAGTGGAGGTCATAGAGACTGAAAATATAAATAGTTGCAAGTAAGAATTTATAAAGATTTGTGAATTCTATTAGGAGTTAAATAAGGATATTGTGGAAGTTCAACCCTAATTTCTTTAAGCTGGTGGCATATAGGGCAACTATTCTGTTCTACATCACATGCTATAGCCACACTCTTAAAGTCACATGGATTGGCTTAAAGGTTATCTTTTAGAATGTATGTTTCCAGAAAACTATGCATCAGCTGGTACTTCAACACGTCCAGTGACAGGGAGAAAGTACAATATCTCTTTTCATTATTGGGCTAGTCAGATATACAATTTTATGTTGTTACTTTCCAACCTAAGCTCTTATTTCTTTCAGGGCACTATGCAGGGCCAACCTAATGTTTTCATCCCTATGATAGCCTTTCAAATATTTGAAGACAGCATTATGTATTTCCTACCCCTTCCCTTCCCTGCTTAGCATGATTAGCAGCCAGGACTTGAGAGGCCAAAATGCTTGGAGAAGTAAACCTGGATTTTGCCCAAAAGACACTTGTATATTTCTAGCAGAATACAAAAGTACTCAACTATAAAGGAAAAGATTAATGAAGGACTTCATTAAAATTAGGTACTTCTTGGGACTTCCCTGGTGGCGCAATGGTTAAGAATCTGCCTGCCAATGCAGGGGACACAGGTTCGATCCCTGGCCCGGGAAGATCCCACATGCCGCAGAGTAATTAAGCCCATGCGTCACAACTACTGAGCCTGCGCTCTAGAGCCCACGGGCCACAACTACTCAGCCTGCCTGCCACAATTACTGAAGCCCGTGCGCCTAGAGCCCCTGCTCTGTAACAAGAGAAGTCACCCTAATGAGAAGCCTGCACACTGCAACGAAGTGTAGCCCCTGCTCGCTGCAACTAGAGAAAGCCCACACTCAGCAATGAAGACTCAATGTAGCCATAAATAAGTAAATAAAATAAAGAAATTTATTTAAAAAAAATTAGGTACTTCTTTCATCAGATGATATCATTAAAAGAGTGAAAGTAAACCCACCAAAGGGAAGAGGATATTTGCAATATGTTATATCAGATGAAGAACTTATATCCAGATATATGAAGAACTTCCAACAATCAATAAGAGAGAGGGAGAGAGAACACATAATCTAGTGGAAAAATGAGCAGATGTGTTGAACAAGTGTTTCACAAGTGAACACATTCAGTTGGTCAATAAACATATAAAAATGGACTCAAAATTATTAATAATCAAACCCCACAATGAGATACCACTACTCACTGAAATGACTAAAATTAAAAAAGGAAAAAAAACATGGTTATGCCAAGTGTTATCTTAGATGTAGAACAACTAGAACTCCCAACAACTAGAACTGCTGTTGTTAGAGCATAAATTATGAAATGATATAACACTTGGAAAACTATGGAGATTTCTACTAAAATTGAGCATATGTGAAACTCATGACCCAGATTTTCTACTCCTAGATATCCTAAAAAAAGTGCAAAAACTGTAAAATCCAAACATTCATTAAGAATAGAATGGATAAGCATATCAAGTATATACATATGATGGGATACTATATAGCAATGATAATGAGTGCACTACTTTTACATACAACAGTATGGATGAATCCCGCAAACATAATTTGAGAGAAAGAAGCCAGACTCTAAAGAGAACAGACTGTAGAGTTCCACTTATGTGAAAACTTGGGGGAAAACTTGTATCACACTGTAGACTTACTTTAACTTTGCTAATATCCAAAATGTGCAAGTCTCTTTCACAAATAGTACCACTATGAACCTCATGCTTGTGCAACTTGTGGACCAATGTAGTAATTCCTGTTTTATTTTACTGTGGTAGAATTGGTTCAATGTCCAGTTAGTTGAGATCTTTATAGATTGGGATTCACTATTATTCATTCTCAGCATTAATGGGAATGCTATTTAGGGAGGACCAGAGAAAAAGCCCTGCAGACCACCCTCTGTCCTGGCTCACAGTGATCCAGTAATCAGACCCTTTTGGTTACAGTCATTCAAACAGTTATGAGTGCTGCTAATGAAACTCACCTAGTCCATGTTTTACTTGTCAGTAAGGATGTAAATGACATAAAGTATCTCTCACTCTGACATGTTTTTATGTTTATATTCTTATTTTAACATGGTCATTTATCTGAACTATTTTAAATACTGAAATATTTCCAAGTTCTAAACATTATTTTTTTATTCCAATATTAACTCACATATGAGTGGTGAGATAATATGATGGCAAATTAATCTTATGGAAAATTATATATATAACTCTATAGTACATTTCTTGTTTAAAAATAATACTTTTTCAGTATGTCGTGTGAGGCTTCTTTACTCTTCACTTTTCTCTATTTTGCCAGCAGAGGGCAGGCGAGGAAGAGAGAAGAAAATATAGGTATCTCTTCCTGGTCTTGATTCAAACTATTTAAACACTTTTCCGAAATGTTTACAAAGCAGGTTATTTTGCTTTCTCTTTGGCTATTCTATTTTGAAAGATATTTAGGTATAAATTTCACTCTTTATAGGTATATTTGGCTTAATTAATGAATTTCAAATGAAATTATTTGAATTTTTAAGTTTATAAATCAGTGATTGTATTGAAAAATAGGAATTAATTTACATTTTGAGGTTATATGTCTACCATGCTCCTTATTTTGGATAATGCTGATTAAACCTCTTTTATTTTGATTTTCTAATTCAATTATGGATATGTTTATTGTATATTTTACATATGTATCTTAATACAGTTATTTGGTCATTACTTCAATATGCAGGGTTGTTAAGCATAGTTTGCAGCTTTTCAATCAACTAATGTGTCTTTTAAAACAAAATTGAAGAAAAAAATTGTTCTGAAGAACCTAGGAGCAGGACAGGAATAAAGACGCAGATGTAGAGAATGGACTTGAGGACAAGGGGAGGGGGAAGGGTAAGCTAGGATGAAGTGAGAGAGTGGCGTGGACATATATACACTACCAAATGTAAAATACATAGCTAGTGGGAAGCAGTCACATAGCACAGGGAGATCAGCTCGGTGCTTTGTGACCACCTAGAGGGGTGGGATAGGGAGAGTGTGAGGGAGACGCAAGAGGGAGGGGATATGGGGATATATGTATACATATAGCTGGTTCACTTTGTTATACAGCAGAAACTAACACACCATTGTAAAGCAATTATACTCCAACAAAGATGTTTAACAAATAAAATAAAATAAAATAAAACTAAAGGAAACTCAAGCTCAATGCAGTAGAGGTTTTTTTTTTCTCTTTCTTGTAGTAGTGTACCTCATGGGAATGTTTAAATATAGTTTTTGTAGGTATATTAAGATGTTTTCTCTTGCAACTTTAAATTTGTTTAATCAATAATAAAACATCCTTTTCAAAACATTAGATGGTATGATAAACTATGTAATGCAACAGCTCAGGACAGCTTCCACGTAACCTTTGTTAAATCAGAAGTCAAGTGGCAGCTTGGATTTTTGCCTTCTCTGTTTGAATTATACCATTGTTCTGGAAGTACAGGAGCAGGAAGAAACTGAATAAGTTCTACCATTGGGAAGAGAAATAGCCATGCTACTTATTCCAAGTGCTAGGAATTCTTTCTTTCCTCCTCTATGAACCTCATCTGTAAGAATCTTTTTCTTTTTTTTTTTTTAAACTGCCAAGCGAAGTTATATATAGTGCTTAGAACACTACCGGCACATAGTGAGTGCTTTGTAAGTGTTAGTGATAATTACAAAGTCATAGACTATTCCTAAATTTAATCCATTTATTGAACTAGGCTAGGGGATCATGTACAGTTGAAAAAAATGGAGTCTTCAGTAAAAGGAAAAACTAGAAAAATAATCTCATTCTTGGAAAGGCCAGTTCTATTCTTCATTTATTCAATGGAAAAGAAAAAAACAACTTTGACTTGAGTGACTCTTAATACTAACTTTATTGAGCAAATGGAAGCAGTGATGTATGTCACTTAGTTTTCTTGGACTAAATGCTTCCTGGTATTGTGAATTGGTATTGAATTTCCTGACTATGCACAATAAATATATAATAGGATAAGATCTGCTTCTTTTAAAGGAACCAAGCTGGGTGCGGAAGAAAATCGTACCTTTGATGAGAAATCCCCCTGGTCTTAATAAGGAGTGTCTCAAAACCCTGAACAAAAGAGAACTTCTTCTGATCACCCCCTGTACGTAAGCTTATAGCTTAGGTGGAGGGAGAATATAAGAAAGGGTCTTCAAGACTGAGGAAAAAGGAAGTTCTTCGGGTTAGGCAAAGAGTGATGAATCTTCAGGCTGAGGGCTGCAAGCCAGCCTCCACACTGATTTCCCATACCATCTTTTCCTGATTCACTAGGCCACCGTGTGTATTTATTCCAGTTTTATCTTCCTAAAAGGCAGCATGATGATGTTACTTCCTTGTTGAAAACCCCATACTCACTTTCTTTTGCCAATGAGAGTAGGAGTGGGACTCCTTACCCTGCCATTTGTGACTCTTAACTACCTGGTCCCAATCTGATTTTCCATGTTCACTTCCTCCTCTACTTTTTACACACCAACCAAACAGTGCTGTTCTAAAGATGTCCCTCTCCATTCATGTCTTTCTCACTCATCTCTGACTGTCAGTAGTGCCTTGTTTTTCAAGATCCATCTTCAATGACACCTCCTCTTAAAGATATTTTAATTCTTAACTGGAAATAGATTTTGGTGCCATTGAATCTCACGGCTATTTGCATCTCTAGAGTGGCCCTTATCTTATTCTATTATCTATAATAGGTATTTTTGTATTTGATTTGTTTTTTCTGCTGACAGTAAGCTTGTTGAGAGCAGGGACTATGTCTTCTTGTCCCCAGAGAACAGCATGGTGCCTTGCAGCTGGCAGAACCTGTCAGATATTCAGAGAGGCTAGGGCCATTTGCATTTTTGAGGCCCTCAGTATATTAAAAATGCCAGGGTTACAAAATTGTGGTGTATTTAAAATGTTATGTTGATAAATGGATGCAATTAAAACATATGAATGCCCACAATAATCCCCAAAGTAATTGTGATGTTCATGAGATAATCATAGGATTTTTAAAACATTTAACTCATAGTACACTTCAGCTGATGTGGTCTAGTAACTGGACTCAAGTTTAACCTTGTATAGCAACTATCTTCTTTCAGTCTTGCCAGGGTATCCCTGGGACTGTGCATCACCTGAGGCCTGGGCTAAAGGACCCTCCAGCTTCCTGTGTGAGGGGCCCTGACAGAGATTCACTGAAATGAGTTAAATTTAATTATATGCCAAAAAGGTGCTGTATATAAATATACTGCATTAATTCCTATTTTTAATTTGATCAGAATATTATTCAGAAATAGAATTGAAAGTTAATATTAACTTCAAATTTAATGCCTATAATTTAACTTTTACTTGTTTTACACTTGTCAGATCAAAGAACTAGACACTGGGAAACTTAAAAATTACTCATTCTTACTGATTGAGTGACTAAGTGCATATTTCCCTGTAGTATGAGGCACACAAAGAGAACTGTGTTCTCTGTGACTCTCCTGACTTAGTATCAAAAATGAACACCTGATGAGAATTAGCATAATTTTTTTCTCGAAACTAGGCTAGGGATGAAAAATGATGAGAATCTCTGATTCTTCTTCTAATACAGTGCATAGAAATCAGGCACAATTGGAAGCATGGACTCATTATTAGAATTACCATTGTTTATTTTTTGAAATGTATGCATTTAGGTATTCTTTTCTGATGTAATCTCTCTCTCTTAGACTAATTAGTAGAATGATGTGTTTCAAGCCCTACTTTGCTAAATTAATATGAACCCAACCTTTTCTAGAAAATTATTTTATAATGAAGAGGAAAAGAAGAAATGAAGAGGACCCAGTTGCTTGTGATAATTCAGTAGCAAGAAATAAAATTTGGTTATTTAAGCATTAGGTATAAACCTTTTATCCTACTCCTGTATACCTGAGGGATTTGACATATGCCCATAAATATCAGGGGTTCAAGAAGTAGGAGTGGAGAAGGATTGGGAACCAAGGAGTGGTGAAGTTAGAATTAATTAAGTTTTATTAAATGCAAGTGATTCTGATATGTCCACCACAAGAATCATTCCTGAGAGATAGCTAATTAATTATATGAAAACTTGAAAGTTAAACTTATTTGTCAAGTTTATTGATAAATGTATTTTAAATACATTAACTTACACTTATTTAAACTTTATTATGCATTAAAAACATTTAAAAATCTATAAGAACACTAAAGGTTTTTTAATGACTTGAAGTAAATTGCAATATGAATAACCCATATATGTCTCATATTCTCATTTTTTTACCTATAAATTTTTTAATTTACCAAAAGTTAAAAGCATTTTGCTAACCTACAATTTGTTTTTAAGTATAGCACATGAAGGCATTTAAGATAATTCCCAATATAACTTAAACTTAGGAAAACTATTAGTATGCAAATGCTATCAATGTAGAATTTTATGGAAAAAAATGAAGGTAGTTTTTTAACGACTAAGGAAAAATATCAAGAGGACAGTTTGCACATACAAAAATATATCTGAAGGATAGCTCTCATGATGACCTAATGACCAGCACTTTCCAGTTGAGTAAGCATATATATGGCCAACAGGTATCTGAAAATAAACATTTATTTGTGTGCAAAACTCTGTTAATTATGTAGTTGTGAAACACTCAGTGTAGTCCCAACCATTTCAAAGGTTCCAATAAGAATTTAAAATTTGTCTCACTTTAAAAAACTGTAAGTTTAAATATTTCTGTGCAGTGTTACAAAACAAAACTCAGTATGTGTCTTTATTTACAGATAACCACATGGAATTCCATGTTCAAATGCAACAAAACTTATATTACTCTCCAAATACATAATTTAACCTTAACCCCTTCTGCCAACCACAGGCCCTGGACATTGGTTTGAGCTCTGACTTGAACTGTTGAATGAGAGGTGTCCCATCAACTGACTTCTTCTGAGTGTGGGAAGGGTAAAAAGAGAGTATTGCTTTGTAATTCTCTCCTTCCTTCTTGCCTTTTGCTCTGTAAAGTGGACCTCTTGGGACTCAAGGGAACAACCATAGTGTCCCCTCTTCCAAATGCCAAAAATCTGTGTGATGTTAAGAAGCCAGATGAATTTTCCAGAACAAATTATTTTGCTGGTATTACACGGTAAAAACTTAAATTTTTTTATTCATAAAGATCTCTTGTTAAAAACGTATTGGGCATTACTTCAACAATTTCCTATTCTCAATGATTTTAGCTCACTGAGTGACATTTTACCCCACAACAGTGTAGTCAGAGAGTGGTCTTGGGATATAATCCAGGACTACCTCTACTAGATAGAAGGCTCTAGATATGTATGGTAAAGATTCTTTTGAATTGTATTTTCCTTAAGAGTAAAACGGTATAATAGTAATCATCTCATAAGGATACTGAGAGAGTTAAATGGGGGAGAAAACAAATGAAAGGCTTAGTACATTAGAAACTCAATACTAATTAATTTCCTGCATTTCATTTATCCTGGATACACAGTGGGTTTGATTCAGATTTGAAAATGAGACAGGATCAAGTGAGGAACAATGTCTTAAAACATTAGTTGTTCCCCAAAGAAAAATATTTTATTTTCAAAGCATGTTTTACTACACATTTTCCAACAGAGGTGTAAAAACTATGGCTGGACAACTTCAACTACTTCCAAAATACTTTTTCTTTTTTTGAGTGAAATGTGACAACTCTGTTAATTCATAGCAATCTCACATAAAATTTTAAGCTGAAAGTCAGTAATGTTAACTGCAGAAGAAAGAGAGAACAGAGTGCGCGGACAGATGGAATCACACAGATAGAATATAATTATTTCCGTGAAGTATTTTCCTAGAGAAAATAAACAATAGCACCTTAAAGTTGAATCCAATATTCTCCTGGAATCCAAATGTTTTTTACATAATACAATGTGAGTAGAAATTTGTCACCACTCTGTGGCCAAACTCACCTTTATTTTTAAGTCATATGAACTTCATAGTGAGTAGTTAATATTACCTTAAGACTTTGGCATGAGAGATGACTTCCATTTTCTTAATAATTTCTTAACAATAGCTACAGATTATGGAATAATTGCAGGCCAATTTGATGGTCCCGAGTTGACATTAGAACACGAAGACTTTATTTTTCTTGTGAGTTTTTTGGAGTCAATAAATTTATTAGTTTTTTTAAAATTAGTTTTTAAGAAATACTCATTGACTATTGTTTTTTACATGATTTATTTCCCACTGGGAGTAGAAAGGTTTTTTTAAGGTCATTGAGTAACCCAATTTGAAGCCAATTTCCCAGACTTACGTGGTTCATGCTCTAAGTCCTAGATCCTATGCTCACCCTTGCAAGAGAAATAATTAATAATAGTAAGTACAAAAGTATTAATTTTGAAAATGCTAAATATGAGATAAAAGGACCTGACTGAGCTTGAGATATTGTTATTAAATATTATTAAAAGTCTAAATTGTTAGTAATTTGTTGTTGCATGGAAATGTGCCAAAAATCAATAAAATTTTTTTCCTTATTTTCTAAATAAAAATTTTATTTTAAAATAGTTTTAGATTTACAGAAATATTGTGAACATACCACAGAGAGGTCCCATACATCCCACACTCAGTTTCCCCTATTGTTAACATCATACATTAGTAGGGTACATTTGTCACAATTAATGAACCAATATTGATACATTATTAACTGAAGTCCATACCTTAGTCAGAATTCCCCAGAATTCTTTTTCTGTTCCGAGATCTCATCCAGGTTAACACATTATATTTAATCCTAATGTTTTATTAGGCTCCTCTTGGCTGTGACAACGTCTCAGATTTTCCTTATTTTTGATGACCTTGACAGTTTGGGATTTGTCGGATGTTTTTTCATAGGAAGACTAGGGTTATGAGTTTTAGGGAGAAGGACCACAGAGGAAAAGGGCCATCTTCATCACATAATGTCAAGGGTACATACTGTCAACATGACCTGTCACCGTTGATGTTGACCTTGATCACCTGGCTGAAATAGTGTTTGTCAGGTTCCTTCTCTATAAAGTTACCCTGTTCTCCCCTTGATACTGTACTCTTTGGAAGGAAGTCATTATGCACAGCCCACACTGGAGTGGGCAGTTGAGCTCCACCTCCTTGAGAGTGAAGTATCTACATAATCTAAGTGAAATCCTTTTGTGCTGCAAATTTGTCTATTCTCTACCATTAATTTATTAAATCATTTGTTTTTGCCACTATGGACTTGTAGATATTTATTTTAGATTTGGGTTATAATTGAACTGGGTTATAATTATTTTATTGCTCAAATTTTTCCATCTTTGACCACTGGTGTGCTCTTTTCCCTTTAAAATACCCCAAATTTTATTTCTGTTTTGTTTTAACACTTCTTTACTTTCTGGCACTATAAGATTTTCTAGGCTCCTTTTGTATATTTTCTGCCCCTGTCCTAAAAGGAATCCTGGTTCTTTGAATTGAGGAACAGTATTTAATACCAAGATCTGGGTGTTAGGGTGTGTGGCTGCTATTGAGGTGTCATAGTCTCTAGGCTATCTCAGCTGACAGAGCAAGAAAATATACGTGTGTGTGCTAACTAGTGTATACACACGTCTATAAGTAATTCAAAGTATAAGCATCTATATCTTTATTAAACTCATAGTGAGTTAATATTGGTGTCTCTAATTCTAATCCATTACAGTATGGCTCATTCTAATCTCTTCCTCTTCCTTATCTGTAGCTTCCCACTCTAATAGTGAGAAACCTGACTTCCACTGTCCGCTATCTATTTACTTACTCGTTCGTTTCCAGTATACGTGTATAGTGGTTTCAGAATCGTTAACCTGTTCCCCTGTGGGATAAAACTTTATCAACTAGAGGAGTGCTTATGTAGACTCTTTTACCTTTAGTTTTACAGACTCCACTATTTCCAAGTTACTTAGACCAGAAGCTTCTCCCACAACACTTCTCCCCCAATTCCTTTCAGTGAGGTTGTTTCATATATTTGTAATACAGTTAGATTCTTTTGTCTTATTCTGTGTTCCAACCTGGAGACCCCCCCCCCCAATTCCTGATCACCTAAATGATTTTTTAAAAATTCACAGACATTAAGGTTCACTCTTTGAGCTGTAAAGTTCTATGGTTTTTGGGAAATGCATAGTATCGTGTATCCACCATTGCAGTATTATAATGAATAGTTTCACTGCCCTAAAAGTATTCTTTGTGCTCCATTAATGTAACCCTCTCCTTACCCCAAAGTCTTGGCAACCAGTGATCCATGTAACATCTCTGAATAGTTGTACCTTTTCCAGAATGCATATAATTGAAATCATACTGTATGTAGACTTTCCACACTGGCTTCTTTCACTAACAATATGCAATTAAGATTCATCCATGTCTTTTCGTGGCTTGATAGTTCATTTCTTTTTATTACTGAGTAGTATTCCACTGTTGAGATGGACCAGTTTGTTTATACATTTGCCGACTGACACATATCTTGTTTACTTCAGGTTTTGGCAATTATGAATAAAACGACTATAAACATTGGCATGCAGATTTCTGTGTGGATGTTAAGTTTTCAAATCAGTTGGATAAATACCTAGAAGTATGTCTGCTAGATTGTCTAGTAAGACTATACTTAGCTTTGCAAGAAACTGCCACATTGTATTCCAAAGTGGTTGTACTATTTTGCAATCCCACAATCAATCCTCATCAGGATATGGTATTGTCAGTTTTTTGGATTTTAGCCCCTCTAAAGGGTGAGCAGTGGTGTCTCGTTGTTTTCATTTGCAATTCCCTAATGACAAATGATGATGAGCACCTTTTCATATGCTTATTTGCCATCTGTATATCTTTTTTGGTGCAGTGTCTGTTCAGATGTTTGGCTTGTTTTTTAAATTGGGTTGTTTGTTTTCTTATTGTTGAGTTTTATTTTCCCTTATTTTTGAAGGAAGTAAATGAACAAAAAGTAAAACTTGGTGAGAAGATGTGCATTAAAAGAACTATCCCATGCTCATTTCATTCTTTTGTGTAAAAAAAGCAATGTGGAAGAACCACTTCAGCCTTCAGTGAATCACTAATGTAAGGATGTGAAATTTGAAACACACTCATGCACACACACACACACACACACACACACACACACTATTTATTGAGTGCTTATCCTATGTCAGATAATCTGTTATATTTTTCACTTATATCAACTCACTTAATCCTCACAACAACCCCTATGTAATGAAAGCTCTTGTTTCGCCCGTTTTACAAGTGAGGAATTCTCAGCTCCCAGTGAAGAAGCTCTGAACTTTAAAAGGAGATGATCTAAAGTTTATTTTATTACACAGCCAAATGAAAGTATATTTTAAATTTAATTATCAGTGAACATAGAAACAGATTCCAGAAAAAAAGTCAATTTTTCTTGAATTATCCAGATTGTTACAAGCCTCAAATTTGTTTGGGTTGAGAACAAAAAGAATTCCTAAAGACAATTAGACTCACGACCAAATTGGGCCTTGAAAAACATAGCAGTGCAGTCTCAGCTGGCGGCTGGCTCTGAGCTGGCCAGGAGCCTGCAGCGTGGGACTGGGTGTTCCACTCGGCCTGGCTCCCCTCCAGGGAGCTGTCAGTTGCTGGGTTCCCACAGTGCCAAGCACTCGGCAGGTGCAGAAAGGTTCAAGGTTTCTGTTCCCCCTAGGGCCCTGAGGGGCATGGGGAGTGGAGCTTCTGCTCTGTCTCTGGGGAGAGCTCTGTGTTGACAGGGGTGTGAGAACTGCTGATCCTCCAGTGCCTTCCTTAGCCTGGCCTCTGAGAGGAGTGGCGAGTTTGCAGGGTCCTCCACAGAAACAGGACTGAGACACTTCCATTTTGGAGGCTTCTAGTGTTTTGTTTTGTTTTTTTTTAAATTTTTATTTAATTAATTTATTTATTTATGGCTGTGTTGGGTCTTCGTTTCTGTGCAAGGGCTTTCTCTAGTTACGGCAAGCGCGGGCCATTCTTCATCGCGGTGCGCGGGCCTCTCACTATCGCAGCCCCTCTTGTTGCGGAGCACAGGCTCCAGACGCGCAGGATCAGTAGTTGTGGCTCACGGGCCCAGCTGCTCCGCGGGCATGTGGGATCTTCCCGGACCAGGGCTTGAACCCGTGTACCCTGCATTGGCAGGCAGATCCTCAACCACTGCGCCACCAGGGAAGCTCCTCTAGTGTTTTTCTGTTTTGGGGTTGTTTTTTTTTCTTTGCGTTACGCGGACCTCTCACTGTTGTGGCCTCTCCCGTTGCGGAGCACAGACTCCGGACGCGCAGGCTCAGCGGCCATGGCTCACGGGCCCAGCCGCTCCACGACATGTGGGATCTTCCCGGACAGGGGCACGAACCCGTGTCCCCTGCATCGGCAGGCGGACTCTCAACCACTGCGCCACCAGGGAAGCCCTTTGTTTTTTTTTTTTAAGAAAAAAATTGCCAATTTAGAGTTCTAAAAATTGTGTCTTATCTGGCATTTCTACATGTAAAAAATTATTGCTCTTAACCTGCACAAAATGGAATGCTGTATAACTGTGGCACTTACATAAGACACGTAACACTCATAGGATTTATTTAAGAATATTAACTTCTGATGAACTAGTAGAGGAAGCTGGTTATGGGTCATATGTTTAAAGTTACTTGATGGAAGTATTTTTCTGCTACTCTTGACAGGGCGTCTTTGTAACTGTATCCTAAAACCAGGAATGGGGAAACAGTGCAGCCCTGGGGTGGGGCAAAAGAAAGGTTGCTGAAGAAGATTTAGGGAGTTGCTGTAGATTTTGCAGAATCCAGAATGAATGAAAGAGACATGGACCCTGGTAATTTCCTTTGGGCTCAGGCAACTAATGCTTTGTTTTGTCAGTTTAAGTAACAAATTAGATCTATGAAACCCTTTGAAGGTTGTAGCAGAATTCCATCTTTCCCCCCTTCCTGACATAGAGCTGCAGCGCTATAGGCTTTCCAAAAAACATTTGTGGAATGGAATCAGAAAGTCACTTTACTTCACAGGATGCATTTCTTCATCCATCCCCCAACTGTCCAGGAACCCCAGGGTTTTCATCATCCAAAGGGGTTATTTCTGTTTCCAAACACCAGAGAGATGGAGAATATGGAGAATCTGACCAGGCTGCTGTCGCATGCCCCACCTCATTTTCTGCTGCAGGAGCCTCTGTCACCACAACATTGTGTTACTGGTGAAAAAACGTCCTCCCACAGAGTCTGATGCACCCTGGCGCGCTGCTACGATCATCACCCTGTTGGAACAGATCTCTGCAGAGGTCATAGCAGTTCCTAGAGGAAGATGAAGCTCACTCCCCCACCTTAGTCTCAGCCAGTAGTACATTATAATTGGACTTCTAACATTTCTCCAGTAGTTGGCAAGGCCCGCCCAGCATCCCATGATGGGTAGGAAAAGGCCACCTTCCAGTTTCAGCTGCAAAGTGGCCCATCTCCCACCAAACTGAAGACATTGACATTAAACTTTTCCTCTCATGGTATGTCTGGTTCTCCATGGGGACCCTTGGTGTCCATATTTGAGCATTTCAGTTGGGGTCATCTCAATTCATCAAATAGATTCTATGTTGAACCTCAAAAGAAAAATAAGGGCTTCCCTGGTGGCGCAGTAGTTAAGAATCCGCCTGCCAATGCAGGGGACATGGGTTTTAGCCCGGGCCTGGGAAGATCCCACATGCTGCGGAGCAACTAATAAGCCCGTGTGCCACAACTACTGAGCCTGTGCTCTAGAGCCCGCAAGCCACAACTACTGAGCCCATGTGCCACAACTACTGAAGCCCACATGCCTAGAGCCCATGCTCTGCAACAAGAGAAGCCACTGCAATGAGAAGTCCACGCACCGCAACAAAGAGTAGCCCCCACTCGACTCAACTAGAGAAAGCCCGTCTGCAGCAATGGAGAACTAATGCAGCCAAAAACAAATAAATAAATTTATTTTTAAAAAGAAAGAAATAGAAAAAAGATTTTGTTTCCCCCTTTCTCCCCATGGATACCTACCTACTTTATAATCCTATAATGAAGAGACCACTCAGTGGATTCTGAAGAAATGAAGAAAAGAAGAAAGAAACATCTCCTTTGTAATAAGCCCCTGTTTTCACCTAAACAGAGAAGCAAGTGGATAAATTGTAAAAAGCAGCTCCTTTTAGTTAAACAAACAAAACCGTTCTATATGGTCCAGTTACACACAGGGCACCATGATTAAATGCTCAGCTCCAGAACCAAACCAATAGGTTTGTTCAAATTCTAGCCCTATTTCTTGAATTTGGACATGGTCTTTAACCTTCTGTACCTCAGTTTCTTCATTTGTAAAATGGAACAACGATGAAAATAAATATACCATCTTTATAGGGTTTTTCTGAGGTGTGTAATATTATTTATGCAGCAAATAAATATATAAACATATAATTTTTTTCTTGAAAAACAGGATCATGCTAAACTTAATTTGTTATAAAAATTTTCAATTAGTTTTAGGTAAAATTTTATGACTGTCTAATTTGTTTAGATGAAAACTCTGATACGTATTTGTCAGTTTGATTTTCTTTAGTTAGCGTGATACACTTTATTCTAGAAAGGATTTAGACGATTTTCATACATATTGCTAAACATAATTCTTGCTCAAGTAAATAAGAATTCCAAAGTGTTTTGCCATCACTTCATCAGTGCTGCCTCTCAGCAGTCTTTGAAGTTAAGGAGGTTGTAGTCACACTGGGAGACACTGGGATGCAGGCTGCGGAGGCCAATGAGCCAGAGTCACTGAACCAGGAATTGGTTGTCCTTTTGACCATACAGATTAATCACCCTAGTTTCACCAATCACATTGAACTTGTAGAGCAATAAGTAGCCAGCATAGTGTCTAAAACAACAAGATCTCATAGACTTTGTCTATATAGGGTAAGTTAAAGCAAAACAGAAAGGAAACTCTGAACCTGGGAATTCTTCTATTCTAGTTTCCCAGGCTGAACAGCCTTCCTTGAGTCACTGACTTCATGTTGTGTCCTTGGCTTTAATTATGAATTGGTATAAGAAATGACCATCAAATAGATGTTTCTGAAAAAATTATTGCTGAAAATAATGACCATGATGTCATTCAGTAATAATTCTATAAGTCTTTGAATGACAAACTCTTCAAAGATTGGGGTAGAGGGAGGATTTTTTTTTTCCCCAGGTGAACTTGCATATCGACCTCTCTCAGGTATCAGACTATGAGAATAATACAACCTTTTGGACTTTGACAACCAAGATATTCAGAATTACTTTTAGTTCCCAGATACGATAACAATTTCCCACCTAGTCTCTCTTATTTTTTATTTCAAACATTCTCCTGATTTATAGGTTTTTATTATAAATTATCTATTTGGGGGAAATAGTTGCAAATAAGTAAATAACCTACTATTCTACTTACTGCACTCTACTTTCTTTCTTTTTTTTTTTTTTTTAAAGATTTATTTATTTATTTAGGATGTTCCAGGTCTTAGTTGCAGCATGCAGGATCTTCGTTGTGGCATGTTGGATGTGGTATGTGGGATTTCTCAGTTTCCGCATGCATGCAGGATCTAGTTTCCCAACCAGGGATCGAACCCAGGCCCCCTGCGTTGGGAGCATGGAGTCCTACCCACTGGGCCACCAGTGGGAAGTCTCTCTACTGCCTTTCTAAATGTAACTCTTCTATGAAGCACATAGATTAGTATAGAATTCGCCTGAGGAAATTTTTTCTTAAGGTTTAAATATATTAAACCACAATTTTAATTCTATAGAGAACATCTGGCTTTCAAGACGATATCATCAATGAAAATTTAATCTGGTGTTATACATTCTCTTGTTTCTAAAAAAGCTTCAGTAGGAAAAATGGAAAAGCACCAATGTAAACAATGAAACATTTGATAAAAAGGAGTTTTAGAAAATCCCAGATTTATTAGCTTTTACATTCATGAAAAAGTTGTATTTTATTTTATTTACTGAATTTTATTTTATTTACTTTTTATTTATTTTATTTTTGGCTGCGTTGGGTCTTCGTTGCTGCGTGTGGGCTTTCTCTAGTTGTGGTGAGCGGGAGCTACTCTTCATTGTGGTGCATGGGCCTCTCATTGCGGTGGCTTCTCTTGTTGCAGAGCACAGGCTCTAGGTGCACGGGCCTCAGTAGTTGTGGCACGTGGGCTCAGTAGTTGTGGCTCACGGACGTAGTTGTTCCGCGGCATGTGGGATTTTCCTGGACCAGGGCTTGAACCTGTGTCCCCTGAATTAGCAGGCGGATTCTTAACCGCTGCGCCACCAGGGAAGCCCCAAAGTATTTTAACTATAACTCCAGTTCATTAGTAGCATTAATAATCTCCTGTTTTGTACAGACTGAGTATCCTTAAGGCTTCCCTTACAAGGAAGTACTTTTAAGTTACAGAAGACTCTCAGGGTGCCAAATTCCATCTGGATACAGTTGTTAAGAATATACTACCGGTGATGAGCTTAAAATGAGAGGAACTGAAAAATAGAGCTTTCAAATGTCATTTCAATGCAAAAGTAGTAAGAATGTTTCCACAGTATAAAAACATAGTTCTGCCTCTAAATCAAAATTAGCTTACAATTGGAAGAGTACCTGAATTTCCGTCTTTCATGTAATCTGAATACAAGCAAATAACTTCAGAAGGGATGAGAGAGCCCAGTGTTCCTGAGAATTCTGATAGCTGTTAAGAAGTTCCGTTTTCTGTAACCATCCATTTTGCAATGCTACACTGATTTCTGATTTATCACTAGTGATATGTAACAATAAATTCTAAAGTTTGTGACGTCCTTATTAGGTTCTAAGCCCTTTATGGCTGTTGTATGCCTCACCTTTAAATAATTTCATCCAGTGATTCATAATGGGAGCAATTTTGCCACCCAGAGGGTATTTGGCAAAGTCTGGAGACAGTTTTCGTTGTCACATCTGGGGGGAGGGGGTAGTTCTACTGGCATCCAAGGGGTAGAAGCTAGAGATGCTGCTAAACCTCCTACAATGCACAGGACAGTCCGCCCACATCAAAGAGTTACTCAGCCCCAAATGTCAGTAGTGCTGAGGTAGAAAGACAATGACTGAATACATTCAACAACACTTGGAAGTGGGTATTGTTAACCTCATTTTCAGAAAAGGGAACTGAGACACAGAAAGGTTAAGTAACTTACCCAAGACCACACAGCTAAGTAAGTAGCGGTACCAAGATTGAAAAACCAGCTCTTCATTGCCTCAAAGCCCAAGCTCTTTCCACTACACTCTGCTACCCTCTTCAGGGAATTTTGATGACCATGGGTAGATTCTGAGTTTTGGAGGGTGGAGATCCTCTTTTATTCCGTACTCCTGCCTTAGCACTGAGCTCTTGCTTGCTGAGACATTAATGGCAACGATTCATCTCTTGAGCATCTTCAGATTCCCCCTTTAGGATGACATTTCAACTATTAGGTCAGTAACCCCAAGAGAAAATTGTTTGATTGTACACAGTATTACTAAATAAGAGATGAGTTGAAAGGAAAACAGAGGACACAATTCTTGTCTCCAAGGAGATTGTGGGGAAGAAAGGTTATGTATGTATATAAACAGAAGTATGTGTGCATGTGTGTTTATAAACAGAATTTTCAGACCAAACAGAATGTTGGAAGTGGTAAAAATAAATGATAATCTGGCTTAGTCATGTACCAGGACACCTCTGTCTGGGTATGAAACATCTTTGTAAGACTATGATGTGTACTTGCATCCTTGGCCAACACTGTGGCACACTGTGGGAAAGCTCAGCTGCTCTTACTCTTCTGGCTTAGATACATTTATATACAGAGCCAGCCTAGGCACATGAAGCTGACAAGAATTTGCCCTTCTCTTGTTTTGTGACTTTTTCCTTTTTCCTTCTACTTTTCCAGGTTTTAGTGCACTCATTGTCATGGCCTGCTTATCCCTATTAAGGCCTGTTCTCAACAGAGAATCTGAGGAACACAGTCATATTAAATTGAACATAATGGATAAGTATAGGCAGTTGCACTCTGGTGATATCTAATGGTGAAACTTCAGCCGTCATCTCATGGTGGAGTGAGTAATGTATGACAGGAATATATGAGAGGAAGGTTATCTCGAGCTTTCATATATTGAGATCATTTGAGGAAGCACATGGCACATTGCTGAACACATAACAGGTACTAAATAAATATTGACTTTCTTTCCTTCTCCTTCTCTTCTTTTGCTTCTTTTTAATATACCTTTAAAATGATGCCACACCATTACACCCATGTTCACAGCAGCATTATTCACAATAGCTGAAACCCAAGTGCCCACCAAAAAATGAGTGGATAAGCCAAATGTGATATATACGTACAATGCAATATTATTCAGCCTTAAAAGGGAAAGAAATCCTGCACTAGGCTACAACATGGATAAACCTTGAGGACATTATGCTAAGTGAAATAAGCCAGTCACAAAAACACAAATACTGTGTGATTCCCCGTATGTGAGGTAGAGTCAAAATCATAAAAAACAAGAAAGAATTGATACAACGGTGGTTGCCAGGGGCTGGGGGGAAGGGAGAATGGGGAGTTATTGTGTAATGTGTATAGAGTTTCAGCTTTACAAGATAAAAGGGTTACTGTGATTGTGCTGATTGCACAACAGTGGGAATGTGTTACTGGACTGTACACTCAAAAAAGGTGCAAGTTAGCAAATTCTATATGTATTCTACGATTAAAAAAACCCATACAAATGGCCACCTAATCTTCTATATTGAAGGTCAGTTCTGCTTAAAATGTTAGGAAATTCTGTGGGGGGAGGATGAGTAGTGGTTAAATGCTTGTGCTCAGGCAATAGACTGTTTAGTTCAAATCTCAGTTTTCTCTGTTACTTTTTACTGTGAAACTTGCTTGGGAAAATTACTAAATTTTTATACCTCAGTTTCTTCACCTATAATATATAGACAATGAAGAAGGTAATATCTCATGAAGGTGTCATAAGGATTAAAAAAAGGCAAAGCATTCTGTGCATGGCACCTTACATACATGGTAAGTGCTTAACATATATAAGCTGTTATTATAAAATTTTGTGAGCTGATATTTGAGCAGCTTGGAGAGAAGAGTTTCATTGTTTCTTACTACCACCTTTTATTTTCATCCTGGCCCTTTAATCTCTTTCCTATTCCTGACATCTCAAAGACACATTTAGGATTTCAGTCATGACCTTCAGCCATATTTGAACATTTTCCTAGTGCATAAATCTACATTCCCACATTACGTTTGTGCGTAGATGCAAGCCTTGAATATCACGTCTCAATTAGTTCATTTGTTCATGTCAGCTAACCGTGTTAATGTTCTGAATAATGGTGAAGTCTTACTCATGCCAAGAACAAATTTGGGATGTAACCTTTCATGATAAAAACTAGGGTCTTCCTAGGAATATGTGTGTGTACACACACTTAAAATGGAATATTATAGTTAGATGTCATCTTTTAAAAGTGTGAACTCCAGTAGCTACTTGGTTTGCAGATTTCTGCTTTCTTGCCTCATTCTTGAACAGGTCTAGCAGTTACGACTGCATGAAACTAATATGAGAAGAAAGACTGGTTATACCAGTGTAAGTGACAGTACATAAATGCATGAGGGATGATTTGATTAGAAGCAATATTACGCACTGATAGGCATGATGGTTTGAAATCAGACATGAGTTTAAATGTTAGCTCTATCATTACAGGCATTTACTTCTCTTTTCTGTTTCCTCTACTGAAAACTGGGGAGAATAACACCTATTTACATGGTTGTTGTTAGATTCCCATGAGATGATGCCTGGCAAATAGTAAGAAATCAAGAAATAGTCACTATTTTATCTATTCTTTTCAGAGGAAAGAGATTGACAAATATTTGGGGTCTCTGAGGCATATCACTTGGTCAGCTTCTTTGATCTTCTTTGGAACTCAATTCTTAATCTCTTTATTGTCTCCTGCTCTTTGAGAACAAAGAGGAACTGATTACCGCTTCCTTTCAAAATGTGTGTATTACATTTGATGGGTTACATTAGCAGTTATAAAGCAAACAGTAGAGTGGAGGGTGGGAAAGTGGATGAAGTGAGTTCAATCACATACCTGGGAAAAGTCAATAATGAAGGCAGAGCCTAGATTTGCCTGCCACACGGGAGAGAGGAAAACACAGGTACAGGATTTGAAGCAAGAGATCATGTGTTAGAAATTAAGTTTTCTCCTGGTATCTAACTTTATGCAATTTGCCTATCTCTTTAGTGTTATTTTCCCTACTGTTAAAATTTAGGATAATAAAACTGAAATGTTTATAAAACCCACTTTAAGGTTTAAAAAAAAAAGGTGACATGGAAATGCAAAGGGAAGCCATAAAGGCCTGATTTGAACACATTTATTAATTTAAATACGTGTTCCTGTCTTTCTATTATTATGAATTGCAGTTTCATTTGTACTGTATCTGGGTGACCACAAGTGAACAACAAGCAATTCATAAGTAAACGCCCTTGCTTTAGGTGTAGAGGCATTAACGTAATCAGACCAAACTTTTTACTTCCATGTGAATTTTTCAATTTAAACTCAATGTGCCCTTGCTTTTACACAACAGGATTCAGGAACGAACGATTTGGTTCTTTAAAAACCATCAAACAGGCACACAATCCACGCAGCAAAAACTCGGGGAAGCTAGAGCGCCCACACCTGGGAAAGCTTAGATGCCCTTCAAGAGTTGAAGATGGCGTTTCTCTGAGGCAGGTCAGCGTTAACATGCTACCTTCGCTTCAAAGATTGTTTGGATTCCTTTCAGTGTTATTGGTCAAGATATTTTGCCGAACGAGACTAGGAACTATAGGATGGCGGGTGAGTCTACACACTGGCCGCTTGTCATCATCGTAGTCGCTAACACACACAAAAGCCTTCTTGAAAACTGCAAGCCGGACTGAAAAACTTAGGACAGACAATGAACAAATCCTGGGCGGGTAATGGACAAAGCGGCAATTCCTCTTACGTCCTTATAGGGATTCCCTCCACCTGAAGTACGGCTCCTAAGGGGCCACACTTGCAGCTCACCTAAGCCTGAAAACGAACAAGCTTGGTTTTTCCCTCTGACACTCAAGGGAAGCGCTAAGGCGAACACATCAGACGCTGCCGTGGAACTTTGCAGCTCTCCGAGGCTGCAGTTTGCTACAGGAGAGACATCTTTTCGTTCCCCTTTCAAAAGGCACCGTGCAAACGTAACACGAACCCGGCTAGGATCTCGGAAAAAGGGAGGAGGAAGAAGGCTCGGGGAAGTTGGCCGCGGCGTGCCTTGGGTCTCGCGGAGCCTGGGGTGCAGGAGGGTCCAGGAGGCTCCCGGCGGACTGACTGGCGCTGCTTCCGCTGGTGGCTCCTTCTGTCTGGACCTGGAGAGCGGCCGCGACGGTCCCCCGCCTGCGGGCTGGGCTGGGGCCGGACGGTAGGTAGGGACACGGACCTGGAAGGAGCGCGCGCGAGGGAGGGAAGGCTGGGAGTCAGAACCGGGAAAGGGTGGCGCGGAGCAGCGAGGGAGGGAAGGAGGCGAGAACGAAGGAGCGGGCGCGGCACGGACGCTGGGCGCGGACGGGGTGGAGAAAGCCGCTAGAGCAAATTTGGGGCCGGACCAGGCAGGGTCCAGCTTTTAACCTGGGCAGTGGAGGCGGAGGAAGGAGCGAAAGGAGAGGGGAGGTGTGTGGGGTAGGGGTGGGTGGGGGGAGTTGGAAGCAAATGACATCACAGCAGGTCAGAGAAAAAGGGGCGAGCGGCAGTCTCTGAGAAGAGTAGGGCGTTTGGCATTAGGAGCTCGTGCCCGGCCTGCCCCGGCAGGGACCCCGGTGCTCCCAGAGACCATGCAGAGGTCGCCTCTGGAAAAGGCCAGCGTCTTCTCCCAACTTTTTTTCAGGTGAGAGGGTGTCCAGCTGAGCTTTGGAAGCACACGTGCCCAGGAAAGAGGAGGACGCGTGTATGGGCTGGGTTTTGGGGAAAGTGGAATAGTTTTTTAAAAAGATGCGCTGTCATTCATTGCTATGGAGGAGAACGAGGATTTTGTGGAATAAGATAGAAAACATTAGGAAGAGATAAAAGAATAAACTGAAGCCGATTGTGTGAATAAAGAGCCTTAGCTTAACCCTGAAGTTTTAACTACTTGCAGCTGAAAATCACTCTCAAGACCCAAATGTGCTACTGTGCAATTGTCTCCTTAGATTTTTCTAAGAAACTTGTGAATTATAAACTTGTTAATAACAAATACTTACGTTTGGCCCCTATTTTTCCCTCCTTCATGCCTTGGAAACTTAGAAGTCTTCTTGGCTCATGTACTACAAGTGCCATGCCTGCATGTAGTAGGTGCTCAGAAAACACTTGTTGACTGAATTTTGAACGTTTATAGGGGAGAAATATAAAGTGGGTAATATGTGCTTAAAGTTTTTATTGTTATGATACTGAGTATATCTAACAAGTATTTGCCACAATTCCATTATTCTTTCTTTTAAGAATGAAAGCAAATCCTTCGAAATATCTGTTTTTAAAAAAGCCAATTCTACAAGCTATACATTTTAAAAGAGGGGTCAGAATTACCATGGAAATGTGAAACCATGGGAATAGGTACTGAAGTTAAACCAACTGACATTTAACAAATTGTACTCTTATCCTACTTTACATGTGATGAGCCATAAAAGCTTGTGAACTTCATCTAATGAGATTTTAAAAAATTGAGTCTAAGTTCAGAGTCTTAGGCAAAGTGTAGTTAGATGTAGCATTTCATATTTGAAGTGTTCTTTGGATACTGTATCTACTTTGTTTCTGTTATACTTGTATGAATGAATAGGTTCAGCTCTCTCATGGGATATTACTAATTCATAATTATCTAATGAATCAGCATACTTAGGTATCAGAAAAGTCAAATACATTAGAAATATGCTCATATGTGTGTGGGAGAAAGGAGCTTGGCTTTCACATCTTTCTAAAATGTTTTATTCTCTGAATGTGCAGCAAACCTGGAACTCAGGTGTTAAGGAGAGGGCATAGGCCGTAGAAGGAGAGCTCCTCCCTGTGGATGGGAGAGAAGGACTTTACTGTTTGGAATTGACTCTTGGGTGGGTGTTTTCAGCACCTTTTGTTACTGCATCTGTATGAATGGAATTGTCTGTTGATCTGTTTTCCTGTTATTTACAAAATCAGAATGGTAATTGGCATAAATTGTAGCCTTTCTACTAGAGCACTTGGAGGAACCTAAATGCCATTCTGTCTAAAAATGCAGTTTTAAAAAAAATGCAGTTTTCAGAAGAATACATATCCCATGGCTACGTCTAAGTATAATACTAAGGAACTTTAAATTAGCTCATTGTTGATTTAAATTATATCACTGTTGGTCTATCAAAGTATTTTTTTCTTTTTTTAAAACAGATCACCTTACACATTTTGGTATAGTTTTAAAAATGCTCTCAGGTGGGTTTGTTAAAAAATAAATATTATAATGGCTACTAAATTTGTGAAGAGCATACTCAGTCCTGCTCTTCAAACTACTTTATAATAAGTTGCTCTAAGAATAGGTATATTTTTAAAAGTTAAGTTCCTACTATTTATAGGAACTGACATTCACCTAAAGTACCAGTGATTATAAACTTCCTTCTGGGTTGTAATTCTGAAAAGGTAAGAAACGTATTTTCTGTCTTCGGATTAGACAGTAGTCCTGCTCGGTGGTCCAGGGTTTTAGGCCTTGGATTCAGATTGCTTTGATTCAGATCCTGGATCTGCTACTTAGTAGCTCTGTGACCTGAGGCAAGTCCCTTAACATCTCTGTTTGTGTGACTTGACCTTTAAAACTTGGACACTAGTAGGACCGATGTCTTAGGGGTTAATCTGTTGAGAAAAATGCATGTACAGTCGTTAGCCTAGTAAATGTTAGCTGCCACTGTTATTATTATTAATTACCATATTTTTACATTCTTTACAATAGCACATACCTTGTTTATATAAAATATTCAATTCATTTTTGTTGAATATAATTTTATGACCATCTGTATGTGCAATGAATGGGCCTAGATGAGAATTTAATTTAGGAAAAATCTCGTCCAACATGGCATTACCAGATATACAGGGAAAAAGTCATATGCTTGTGTCATATGTTGTTAAATGCCTCAGAATTTAACTTTCTGAGTATGATCCATTCAGTTTCAGAGTCATAAAAGATTAAGCTGTTTGGTCTGGTTTATAGATTATATTAAATATCTCTTATTGTCTAGATTTTGTTACTGGGAAAACTAATAATGTTTAGGAAAAATTTAAGTACTTTTTTTTTTTTTTTTTTTTTTTTTTTTACGATACGCGGGCCTCTCACTGTTGTGGCCTCTCCCGTTGCGGAGCACAGGCTCCGGACGCGCAGGCTCAGTGGCCATGGCTCACCGGCCCAGCCGCTCCGCGGCATGTGGGATCTTCCTGGACCGGGGCACGAACCCACGTCCCCTGCATCAGCAGGTGGACTCTCAACCACTGCGCTACCAGGGAAACCCTAAGTACTTTCTTAATTTTGCATGAATTTCACATCAAGTATGAAATTTGAAAGATATCTGAGGTGTCATAATGCATAAAATAATAATAATGTCAATATTATAAACATAACGTAAAAGAGAATTTCACCACAAAAATTCAAATAGTGTGTATCATGGAGACCAAGTTACATTGACTTAAAGCTTTTATGAAATACAAAGATGTTTTTAAACTAGAGGTGATATATTTGCATAGAATTTATAATTTATATACCAGTGCAATTGATTTACAAATGTTTACCAAGAGAGATTATGTTTTTCATTTTTGAGCAATTTGTCAAGTTTACATTTTCTAACTTTTAAAGGTGGTTATTCAGTTTGTTCTCTGTCTTCTCTCATGTCCTGAATTTCCCATATTCTCTTTAGATGTTAGATTGTGTACCAAACCATGTGTCAGATGACACAGCTTGAATTTTGGTCATGGTTTTCATACCAGAAGTCTAGATCTATACTTGAGGAATTGTCAGAGCCCCACAGAATCCATGTGTACAATGCCACAGTTTTCTTACTAAGACTGGATATAGGGGCCCCCAATAAATTCCACAGGTAAGTCTCAAGTAAGACCAAAAAGTAAACAAGGTTAGGCTCTAAAGTGGAAATTCAGCAAAGAGTCGAATATTGTAAGTCTCAGGTTAATAATAAGATAATTTAAGTTACTTTTGTAATCATTAAATATGAAGTAATGAGAGATTTTTAAATAAATACATTAGAATTTCTACATCAGGATGGACGTGGTGGATCAAAGTAGCTACCAGTGAAATTCTGCCTTTGATCAGAATATTTTTGGATTCTTTTAATGCAATTAACTTTAAAACAGTATATAAATTTATTCTCATAAGTAGCTTCATTACCTTTTTTAGCCATTATTTTATAGTCATAGCTTGCTTTGGATTAAAAGTTATATTACCCAGACCAATCACTTGGACTTGCTTCTAAATGACTTTTGATTGTAGCTCAAAAAAGTATAAAGATTTTTCATCATAACTTGCTTTGTTAACAGCCAAGTGCTACTTAAGCTTAGGTATTATCATTCCAAAAGTGTATTGCAAACTTGAAAGACATTTCTTAATGAAGAGAAACGAAAGTGCTTTGAGCAACAGAAGATGATTACAGCAAGTATGTAATGAAAGACCCATAAAGATGACAATTTTGAAGAGGACCACACTAATTTGGTTATATAAATTACAGTATATGTAAAAAAAAAAAAAACCCATCACAATGACTTTATATTTACATTTTATTTACTTTTTGCAAGATGTGAGGGAATCTAAAATTATGGCAGAGCCATAAGTATTTTTGCAGTTTGTTGGGGGTATTTATAGAAATGTTGCCAAGGGAGACCAGATGGCCACTCAAACAAGGGCCTGTTCCTATCCTGATCAATACACATATTGTATCTCAGGTTCGTCTCTCAGACAAGGCTTAGACTATCCAAATCAAAAGAAATAGATGCATAAAACAAAATGCCGGTATGAGTTGCACAATTCGTATTGATACGTACAGCTGCCAAGGGTCCCTCGATAGCATGAGTTCATTTAGTCAGTCAGTGGGCAAATGCCATCCAGTGAGGACAGCCCAGGGTTCCCATACATTCTCTTGGCTTTGTCTCTTGTAGGAATTGGAGAAGGCCACTTTTGGGACAGGGGCCCCTCTGGAACAGTGTTGCCTGAACACTGACAAATGTTGACTCCCTACACCAGTCCCCTAAAATTCCTTTCTACCCATCTGTCTTTTGCTAATCATGATTTTTATGATACAGTTCAGATTTGCAACTTGGGATATGTGTCAAGTTTGACTGATTTAACTCTCAGTTCTAAAAGTACCTCCTCTGCATGATATTACTAAAATTGTAATTATATTTTATTATATAAAATATATGTGTATATATTAAGTTTCTTCTAGTTCATTTTGCAAGTTTAAAAAATTCCTCCTTGGTTATGAAGTGTATTCCAATAGTTTTTATATGCTGGTTCAAATTATTACTCAACTCTCTGGGAAGATTCTTATATACTTATAACACATACCATACAGTGTAACTGTAAGATTCCATCCCTTGCTAAAGAGAGAAGTGGAATCAGCTGTCTTAACTAGTTCATTAATATTTTATGTTTGATGTGACTGTCAAAATATCCTCTAGAGCCAACTGATACACTAGGGAAATCATGGTTTTTCAGTTTTCCATTAATGTTTCATGGGAAGAAGTAGGAGTTAGTGTGATAATATTCAGTGCATAAATGTTAAAACTTGTTTAAAAGGCCCTTAAATGATCCCCAGTATAAAATGTATTATTATTATCAGTGTCGCTTCACAGGAACCTATAATTTCAGTGATAGAGCTACAATATAAGTATAGGATTGCAAAACCATCAGGGAAGGGTGTTAACCGTTTAGCGTGCAGCTATATGTTGTTTATCAAAACTTTAAAACCACCTCTGACTCAGCAGCAATTTTGGCAATTTTGATTCCAGTGATTCCTGACGCATCTGTGTAGGGCTCTTCCCTGGAGCAAAATCTCTGTGATGCAATGATGTCAAGAGGAGAAAACAGATTATGATAGAGGTCTGGTTGTTTGGGAACCCTGACTGAAGGCTTACTTTATAAATATGTTAACATTACTATTTCAGGTGCTTCTCTTCAGCTCCTAAGATTTTACCTTGTGGTTGTTTGAAAGTAAAATTAGCATTACAAAGTGGCTTTGCTATTGAACCTAAGAGTTTAGGCTTCTTTTTGCAAGAAAGCTGTAAAAATTCACTTAGATTGCTTGATGTAGAGAACGAATATATTCTTACAGAGCTCTGAATGATCTGTTTTCACAGCTGTATCCAAGCCGCAAGACTTGTCAAGTTTGCTATTCTTTGTGCAGCTCTGTTAGCTTATTACTATCTTTTGACATCAATGACTCTTTCAAATTGTAAAGCCCTGGATGTCAGGGCCTTCTATGACTTGTTTAGTATTCAGACCATTTCAAGACTCCTGCATGCAACAGTTTACTAAATATTTCTTTGTGATGATGATAATTCCATGGTGATCCATGGAGATTTATGGATATTGTAGTTTGCTGACATTCAACAGTCCTGTAATACAGCATTATTCTGATAAAGAGAGGTCAAAGTGAGCAGGACCCTGGACAGATTTTCTAATACTTAGAGTAATTATTCCGTGAAATATTTCTTATCTTCCTTTATAGCCAGGCCTTTGCCTTGCGGGAAGGCCTGCTTGCTAATTCCTTGCTTATGGGGTCAAGAAGTGATTTGAAGATTTCTGCTCAGTCCTTTTGGTTAAGATTCTTAGCTCTGAAACTGGACAACTGGGCTCTACTCTGATATAATCAGAGAATTCTCCCATAGGTTGCTTCAGAGAACTGAGTCAGAGCAATACTGGCTTTGTAGGTTATGATTCAGCACAGCTTGGAGGATACCTTAATTCATTAATTCACCACCTTCTGTATTCTATGAGAGGGATTTTGAAGGTTGACGTGGACAAGGAAGAAATTGGTGCTGCCTTCATGGAATGAGTTCTCTGAAACCCAGATTTTCAAGGGCTTATAGTAACTCTCCCTGGGCATCTAATCCAGTCTTAGACCGGTTAAGGAAGGCTTGCTGCAGGAGTGACTCTTGAGTTGGCACCTATCCAGACAAAAAGGGTAGGGCTGGGTTAGGAAAAATTTAAATACAGAAGTGGCAGACTGTGTGTAGCACTGGCAGCAAAAGTGAGCATGGCACCTTCAAAAGAGTCAAAGAAGTTCCCGGTAACTGGAGCATAAGATGTGTGACAAAGATTTGTGGGAGCTGGGTCTGGAACTCTAGCGAGGACCAGATCGTAAGGGGCTTGGTGAACTTTGTCTGGGCTTTATCATACTGAAAGTCAAAAGCCGTGGCTTTGTAGCAGGGGAGCAATGTGTCCAGTTCAAAACTGTTGCAGTTTTGCAAAAAACTGATGAAATGAAAGAGTAGCAGTTGGGATAGAGAGAAAGATGGATTTGAAAGACATTAGGAGGTAAAATCAACAGGTTTGGTAATTGATTAGAGGTGGAAAGTGAAGAAGAGAGAAGAATCAAGGATGCTGTCTAGATTTGCTGACATGGGTAGCAGTGGGTGGTGTTGACGCTTGCTGAGGGCAGAGGTTTCGGTTGGAGGAGGCATCTTGCGGGGGGAGGTGGAGGCTTATGAAGACTCTCAACTTCTTTTTGAGATGAAAAAGGAAATGATGCATACGGCTCAAGGCCAGGTAATATGATATTTGAAAACACTTTGAAGTGATTTAGAGCTTTAGGTGAGAGATATTTAGATGTCAGAGGTGACAGTCAGAATCGTAAATACATCCCTCACACTGTTCAGTAAAGTCCAGGGTGGTATCTAGGTAATAATTTAAAGTGCTGACTTTTTGAACTTTTTTGTGATATGGAGTCACCTGAGAGTGTGTCAGAAAAAAAGCAGCGGTATACTAGGGACAGCACTAGTTAAATTCTACCTAGAAATTCTACTTAGCACCCTCCGCTGCAAACCCACCAACTGATATATGAAGGGTCCCCACCCCACCATAACTTCACACATTTAAACAGCAGTTTTTACACAGCTGATTATTACGATCATAGACGTTTAAGAAGGACGTATGAAAATTCACTGGGGCTTTAAGTATTGTCTGCGGTGATTGAAAAAAAGATTGTCTGGAATACAATCTGAAAAAAATATAACTGAAAAAGGTAATGCATGATCATTAGCAAAAAGGTATTTCAAAGTTACAGAAATATATAATGTAGAATGTGTAAGCCCATGGGTAACACTGTGGTTTCAATATATATTTTAAACCCTAATTTAATACCTAATACCACTATTAAGTTTTGTTAATCTGAAAGAAGAAGATTCTCATACTCTTGAAAAGATTACATATCATTGTTTTATGTTAAAACTTTGAACCTGTTAAAGCACACAGAAATTTCTTAGCATTGCCTACATAGGTGCAGCTACCTTCTGCCCAACTTCACACCCAACCCCAACACCTAGTGAAATTCTTAACTGAAGTTCTTAACTTCAGAAAGGGACACAGGAGTTTCATCTGTTACCAGTCAGACCATTACGTGAAAATTAAGCTTAATAGGCAGAATCCTAGAGGTGCTGACAGCTGTGTTTCGAGGAGATTCTAGGCCAGACCTTGGAGCCCAGTATTGGCTATGAGAGCAACAAGAAACTGAAGCCACTGCTTGCCAGGATTAGCAATCCTCATAGAGGCAGCATACTGGAGAAACTTTATAGGAAGCTCTCTTTGCACATTTTATTTATTTTAAATATCTCTACGAACTCTGGAAAATAGAACAACAACAAACCTGTACTTTTTCAGCCCAAATCCATTGCTATCCTTTACATGAGGGGTCGGCAAACTTTTTCTGTAAAAGGCCAGGTAGTAAATATTTTCAATGTTGTGGGCCACATAGTCTCTGCCATTGTAGGGAAGGAGCCATAGACAGGATGCAAACAAATGGGCAGGGCTGCATTCCAATAAAACTTTATTTATGGGCACTGAAAATTGAATTTCATATAATATTTTTTTAAAAACTTCTATTGCAATAAGCTTCAGAATTTGCAGCTTTAAAATTACTTAGTTTTAAATAAAGATCTAGAAAAAATTTCAGGGCTCATTTGTAATTAACATTAGTGTATTCAATAATTGAGTAATTTTAAAAGTAAGTGAAACACTTAGACACGCAAAGTGGACTTTTCAGAAGAGGGAACAGTAGTTTAACATTAGATTAGATATTAACTTCTCAGAATAGTTTTGTCTTATAGGAACCTACTGACCATCTCTTCTTTACTTCTTTTTTGCGTATACATTTTTTTTATGCGTCCTTTAAGGTATAGGCTCTATCTTATCCATCTTTTGGTTCCAGCACCTGTCTGACTCCCTGGTGAATAGTAGGCCTTTAAAATATACTTGTTGGGGCTTCCCTGGTGGCGGAGTGGTTGAGAGTCTGCCTGCCGATGCAGGGGACACGGGTTCGTGCCCCAGTCAGGGAAGATCCCACATGCCGCGGAGCGGCTGGGCCCGTGAGCCATGGCTGCTGAGCCTGCGCGTCCGGAGCCTGTGCTCCGCAACGGGAGAGGCCACAACAGTGAGAGGCCTGTGTACCGCAAGAAAAAAAAAAAAAAAAAAAAAATATATATATATACTTGTTGAATGAATAAAACTTGACTAATTCAGTTTATGTTTATACTTCTAAAATTTAATTTTTGATGGAAATGTAAAAATTTACTTATAAATATGAAATTTTAAAAACTTTCCATTTGACTTTTCTGAAGATAAAATATCAATTTTGAATAAAAATTTTAGTTGCTTTACCAAATCCATGAATTCTAAAGTATAACAAAATAGGAAAATTTGGTTTTTTTGTTTGCTTTCTTGTGTGGGTTACAGGACTTTCTAGGAAAATTCTAGGTTAAGTTAGTACACTATTATTTTTCTTCAGAAGATCAATGCTTTGCTAAAGATGAGTTTTCCACCTGAAATATTTTTTCTCTTCAAATATCATGTGAGTATTCTGGGTGCCTGACAGTTTAATTTTAAAACAGATTATTTCAATGATTATTTCCAGAATTTCTTCCTAAATGTATATACCACAATCTAGTCTTAAAAAAAAAAAGACCTTAAACTCAATTTAGTCTTGGACCTCTGAATACATTTTTCAAAATAATAAATAAGCTGATGAAATATTTATTACCAGAAGAACTTCTCCCTTTCAATCAAAGATAGGGTTGGCTTCTGAAACACATTAGCCTCTTTTCCGTCGCTTTTCATCTGAGATCTATTAGAGTTAATCTCTCCTATCCATAAAAGTGAATATATATCTTGTATATATGGACTGTGAACAAAAGTGCACAAATAAATCCCCTATGGATTAATTTGATTATGGAGCAAACTTGGCTCAACATCATTCATGAAGTTAAACAATAGGTAATTTCATAAATCAGTTTCATAAATAAGAGCATAAAATATATAATGACGCTGAGATCCAAAATTTTATTCACTGTATTAAGAGTTTATAAGACTGATGAAATTAAAGCTCCAATTCAGCCATTCCAATAACATCAGAGCTAAGGTTTTATGCAATTTTATTAGCTAGAAAGACAAGCACTGTAAAATGAACTCATTAATGTAAAAGTAATTTTTGAAATACTAATGTGATTTTTATTCATTCATTTATTCATGCATGCATGCCTTTATTCAGTATAAATGTTGAATCTCTGATATATTCCAGGATATAGCAGTTTGAAGGCTTAGGCCACATATCAAAACCTATTATACATTCTAATTATTCTTTTACTAGAATTTTCACATTGATATTTTTTTCTTTTTTCTTTTTTTTTTTCGGTACGCGGGCCTCTCACTGTTGTGGCCTCTCCAGTTGCGGAGCACAGGCTCCGGACACGCAGGCTCAGTGACCATGGCTCACGGGCCCAGCTGCTCCGCGGCATGTGGGATCTTCCCGGACCGGGGCACGAACCCGTGGCCCCTGCATCGGCAGGCGGACTCTCAACCGCTGCGCCACCAGGGAAGCCCCACATTGATATTTTTAATGAGACAATTTTATTTCTCTTTGGAGCAAAGGCCATCATATATATCTATAGATTTTCCCTTACTCCATTTAATGAAGGGGGCCTAAATTTTTTATTGATTTACCAAATGACTGAATAAAGGTCATCTCACATAAACTTTTCTAAAGTCAGCAGTATAATTCCTTGACAGCAAATATTGTTTGATGTATTTAAAAAATTTTTAAATACTTCCTATGAAATGTAAAGATAAGATCATTACATTTAGAAATGTATATTGGATTTAGTCCTTGAACACAGTCTTTGGATCCACCGAGGTGTTAACTTGTAACTTGGCAGCCTTTTTGAACTCTCATACAAGGTTTTGCTGATGCAATTGTTTCTGTTTCTGCCAAGGGTAGCAACACAACTCTTGTCTTTCTTGAGTCACGGTCTGTCACTCCAGCCACTATTACTGCAAAGTAGAGTTAGATTCTGGGGTTAGTAGACACGTATGTTATTATTAAAAAACAATGAGTTGCCAAATCTCCTATCAATGAAAATTTGATCAAAGTTTAGTTATTCTGTTGGAAAAGAAATCTAGCTAGAAACAGGATTAAGAAATTCTTTTTTTTTCTTTTGGCTGCATTGGGTCTTTGTTGCTGAGTGTGGGCTTTCTCTAGTTGCGGCGAGCAGTGGCTACTCTTTGTTGCGGTGTGCAGGCTTCTCACTGCGGTGGCTTCTCTTGTTGCGGAGCACAGGTGTGTGGACTTCAGTAGTTGTGGCATACAGGCTCAGTAGTTGTGGATCGCGGGCTCTAGAGCGCAGGCTCCGTAGTTGTGGCGCACCGGCTTAGTTGCTCTGCGGCATGTGGGATCTTCCCAGACCTGGGCTCGAACCCGTGTCCCCTGCACTGGGAGGTGGATTCTTAACCACTCTGCCACCAGGGAAGTCCCAAGAAATTCTTTAGGTTAAAAACTTATGCTCTTAAAATTAGAAGCCCTTCATAAATATCAGTATTTTCTATAGCTTTAGATAAGTGCTTCTCAAATTGCCAGTCACCTGCTCAAAAAATATATTAAGATAGATCTATGTATCTATAATATACCTTACATTAAATATGCAGATTCCTAGGTCCCACTCCATACCAACTAAATCCAGAATCTCTGGGAGAGGGCAACTATAATCCTGGTTTTTTGTTTCCTGTTTGTTTGTTTGTTACATTTCAGGGGATTCTTTTTGCATACTAAAGTCTAAAAGCCATTAAGTTAATCTTAAGAAAGTGAGTTTAAATGGCCCAACTAGTGCTTTTCAACCTTAATGAAAGATTGGAAAACTGCAGATTTGAGGACAAAAACCAGGATTCTACCACATAATCATAAAACGTGGGATATGGAGGTGATTCCATCTTCTCCCAGCTCCACTAAACTTCTCTTTCCTAAAATTCTTCTTTTTTAAAAAAAATTTTTTTTATTGCAGTATAGTTGATTTACAATGCTGTGCGAGTCTCTGCTGTACAGCAAAGTGACTCAGTTATACACATACAGACATTCTTTTTTTCATATTCTTTTCCATCGTGGCTTATCACAGGATATTGAATACAGTTCCCTGTGCTATACATTAGGACCTTGTTGTTTATCCATTCTAAATGTAATAGTTTGCATCTACTAACCCCAAACTCTCAGTGCATCCCTCTCCCTTGGCAACCACAAGTCTGTTCTCTATGTCTATGAGGCTGTTTCTGTTTTGTAGATAGGTTCATTTGTGCCATATTTTAGATTCCACGTATAAGTGATATCATATGGTATTTGTCCTCTTTCTGACTTACTTCACGCAGTATGATAATCTCTAGTTGCATCCTAACATTCTTCTTTTTTAATCTTAGGATCCAAGGAAGAGAATTTTGAAAGTTCAGATTTTTTTTAAGCAAATTAACAATAGAAATATAGATATCGTTCAACTTGCCACAGAATTCAAAATTTCCTCTTAAATAGTTCTTGAAATCTGCAGTTTTGCCTCCGGTATCTCCTAACATCTACTAAGCACTTTCTATGTACCAGGGATTATACGTATTATCTCAGTGAATTCTTCAAATAATTTTAGATAGAGTCTACATGTAAGAAATATGTAGTTTAGAAAGATTAAAGAGCTTATACAAGGCCACCCAGCTAATTACTGTGAAGTCAAGACATGAACTTACATTGATCTCTAGAACTCTTAACCAGTGTATCACACTATCCAACAATCTAGAATGGAATTTGTAAATTATATAGTTTCACTTAATTTTGTATATAGGTTTTCTTAATTTCTTGTCTCTGAAATTTATTTTTGATACATGTATTATAAATAATATTATTTAAATAAGGCATTAGACTCTGTTCTTCTTGGAAGTGCCAGGAGCATGCCCTCTGACAGTGTTTTGCATGGATCTGTAAGACAAACTACTTGAGGTGGAGAGAGGTGAAGAGGGAAGGATGGGGAGGGGAAGAGAAGGGTCTTGTCTTAGATTAATGAGGTCTTTAAAATTCTAAATGTCCAGTTGAAGAGTGAGAGATGTGATCAGCCAAAAGCATGCCATTAGCCAACCATTGTTACATGAACACAGCTCAGTTTCACAAAACTTGACCCAGACTGCACTTCTTATCCTTATTTTTTCCATCCAGGTACTAATCAACTCCCTTCATCTTTTTCATTTTCTAAGTCTAGCTTCCTGCCTTCTTCCACTTTGTCAAACCTACTCAGCTAGGCTTTCTGTTGCGTTTTTGTAGCCATTCTTCCTTCCTTACCAACTTAATCCCCTCCGCTGAGTTCCAGGTTCAGTCACTTTAGTGTTCCTCTCACCACCACCCACCCTCTTTGGTGTCCTGTTCTGATCACCAGTCCCTGGTTGTTCATCACTCATGTCAATTGTTTCTTTATGTTTACTCTTACTGTATTTCTTGGGGCTGAAGGAAGAGGCAGAGTCACCTCGCAGATGGTTCTTCAACTTGATGTTTGACTCTTTGTATGTATAAATCTTGGATTTTCCTAGTGCAGTGGTTTTTACAATTTTTTAAAAACAATATTTTTATCAGTGAATCCAGAATCCAAAGGAAATCTTCCATGGAACTGCAATATATGCAAATAAAAGTGAAAATAAAAGACAGTAAGTCCTCCATAAATACAAAGATATAGGTAACCTCCTGCTCCAAGATAAGGGCTGAAATGACTATATAACATTTACGTGCTCTTTCCTTGGTCCTACATGCTTACGTTTTTCACATTATGCTTCTGAAATTAAGATGACTCTTATAATTGATGTCAAAAGAAACCTGTCAGCCATCAGGCCCAGGAATAACTTGAAATATGGGAACTTAGCAGTTCATAGAAGGTATATCTTCCTGTAACTTCAGTTGAATTATTTGCATTGGTTGTACCCCACAAGGTTGACTTTTAACTTAAATTTAGTTTCTTGCTTGAAATTTCTTGAGAAAGATTATTCTGTGATCTAGTTTTGAAAGAACAGTAATTATTTAGTCTGAAGTTTGTCTGGCATACCAAGCACTGTAATTAAGGTAGAAGTTGCCCAAGCTCAGCACTGTGCTTTACTTTGAAATTATACTGCCTGTCCTACAGGTGAAGGTGGTGTGAATGCAACTTGCCACTTGTAACCCTATTCATAACTGTGAATACCAAGAATAATTCAAAAGTATATTTTTGACCTGAATGTGAAGGCTTAGAAGAAAACTTTAATTATGACACTGAAGAAGGAAGTGGTGTGTAATTGTGTGAATAAGTATATAATACTGAAAAAAAATTTTTTTAACTGTGTATATTTAATTTAGAGGGGCTTTTTTTGGAAAGGCCCTCTAATGATGATGAGTCTGGTAATCAATGTCACCTTATTGTTGAGTAAGCATGGTAAAGTATTGTAAAACCAAGATAATATCATACGCTTCTTGTTATCATTCCCTGGGAATTGCACAACTCTCTGTTATGCTGGAATGAAACCTTGTATAAGCAGGTATGCCAGAGATATGATGGGCTGTTAATTGAGCCTGGTGCAAGTCTATATATGCATGTCTTGGTGCATGTTCCCTATAGACCATGTTCACTTGGTTTATAGTGAACATGCTCACTTATGCAGTGTGGGTATAACCAATGACAGATTGCAATATGTTTAAATAGGTTCAAAGAGATGTCGGGGAAGCTTTCCTGCACAGTGGACACTAAATGAGTTAGCCTTGAAGTCCAGGATAATGTTTGGATGGACCCAGTGTGTTAAAATTTTCATATAACAGTTTTGGGAATGTGTGATGATTTTATTCTTATTTTTAGAATAGTAAAACATACTTTAAAATATTGACATTTCAAATCAAAAGTTGGTGAACTCCAGGAAGTATCTCAGGGGAACACTAGGTGTTGGGGTCCATAGTTTGAAAACCACTGAACTAGTTTTTCCCCCATATTGGTTGGTCTCGACCTTCCCTTGAGTCCTCATTTCACCCATCCTATACTCTTAGAAAATGGTCTCACATTTGACTTTGTCTCTATCCTTACTGTCAACTCTTAAGTAGCAATATATAGGGGAAGAAACATGTATTTTGGAATCAGACAGACCTGGCTTGAATCTTTGCTCTGTGACTTAACAGCAATATGATCTTGGGTAATTTACTTAACTTTGATGATGATGTTATGCTCATCAGTACAATGAGTTCTCCTCCTCTTAACACAGCTCAGCATTATTATGAGATCTAATATTCATTGAGTGTTTAATATGTGTATTAGTCAGCATTCTCCAGAGAAATGAAACAAATAGGATATATATATATATATGTATATAAAATGATTTATTACAAGGAATTGGCTCACATGATTATGAAGGCTGGCAAGTCCAAAATCTGCAGCATAGGCTGGTAGGCTGGAGACCCAGGAGAGCTGATGTTCCAGTTTTATTCTGAAGGCAATCTCCTGGAGAATTCTCTCTTGTTTGGTCAAGCCTGCATTTTTGTTCTATTCAGGCATTCAGTTGATTGGATGAGGCCCACCCACGTTATGGAGGGCAATCTGTTTTGTCCAATGTCCACCAAGTTAAGTGTAAGTCTCATCCCAAAACACCCTCTTACCATCATGCTCTTATAAGCCAGTGCATTAGTTTGCTAGGGCTGCTGTAACAAAGTACCAAAATCTGGGTGGCTTAGACAACAGAAATGTAATGTCTCACAGTTCTGAGGGCTGGATGTCTGAGACCAAGCTGTCAGCCGGTTGGGTTTCCTCTGAGGCTCTGAGAGAGAATCTGTTCCATGTTCTCCCCCAGCTTCTGGTGATTTGCTGGCACTCTTTGACTTATAGACACCTCACTTTGATCTCTGCCTTCATCTTCACATGGCATTTTCCCTGTGTGCCTGTCTCTGTGTCCACATTTCCTTTTTTTATAAGGACATGCAACCCATGCAACCCATGCAACCCAACACCAGTCATATAGGCGTAGGGCCCACACTAATGAACTCATTTTAACTTGGTCACCTCTGTAAAGATCACATTCTGAGGTACTTGGTGTTAGAATTAAAATATATCTTTTTTGAGAGGAGCACAATTCAACCGAAAATAGTAATAGTCTTCAGGAGCAGAATGAGCTATGGAAGCAATTTGAAACTCTAAAGTATAATACATATAGAGGGTTACACTAATTTATGAAATTTTTTAAAAAGCTGTGTGTACCTCATTTGTAATGGTACACAGGTAACATGGAGACAATGTCAAGTACGTCAGGTGACATGACATGGGAACGGTCAAGAAGGGTCAAAATAAAAGGGTCCAGGGCTTCCCTGGTGGCGCAGTGGTTGAGAGTCCGCCTGCCGATGCAGGTGACACGGGTTCGTGCCCCGGTCCGGGAAGATCCCACATGCCTCGGAGCGGCTAGGCCCTTGAGCCATGGCCGCTTAGCCTGCGCGTCTGGAGCCTGTGCTCCGCAACGGGAGAGGCCACAACAGTGAGAGGCCCGTGTACCACAAAGAAAGAAAAAATAAATAAATAAATGAAAAAGAAAAAGCGTCCAGTTGTTCTTGAGTAGACTGAAGAACAACTTTCCATTTATGAAATTTTGGTACATCTCCACTGAGAATAAATAGCTTGAAGGCCAGACATTAGAATGTTTTGGTAATGAAGAGTGTTAAAAATGAAAACATTTTATTGAGGAGAATTAAATAATTTTGGATGGAAGTTTTAGAATTATTGGCTTTAACTTATGACTCAGAAAAGGGGCATAACTGTTAATAAAAAATGGTCCCTGGAAAAGTATAGGCACCCTCACATTTGCACTGCATTTACCATTGACTTGAAAAATATTTTCACTTTTTTTTTTTTTTTGCACTGCCTCAGGCACTGGACCAGACTATGGAGATATAAAGATATATATTACAACTACATTGTCCTCAGGAAGTTAATCTTATGAGGGAAATAAACTAGCAAAGTATAATGTGGTAACATAAATTTAACAATTTAAAAAATAATTGAGTGACAGTTATGTGCTATGCTCTGTGGTAGGCAGGGAATACAGCAGTAAAAAACATCTCTAAGGTATTTGCCCTTGGGGAGTTTATAGTCTGGCGTGTTTGGAAACACAGGGGTTTGGCAGACAAGCAAATAGACAATTAGTAATGACAGCTCAGGTGGAGGAAGTACAGGAGAGAATGGAATGCATGGGAGGAAAATTAAACCTAGATCGTAGAGAGACACACGTAATTCATATGAAACTATTTCAATGCATTTGAGATTTTTGGGAAATAGAGGTCAGATTTTATTTTGAGGAAGTTATTAATTTTTCTTCAGTGTGACCTGGCATTTGGCTGGTGTTGGAACAAAACCAAAAAAAGTGCTGTATCAAATGATAGGAATAGGAGAATCCTTTAAAAAATTAAGAGCCATCTTATTATCAATGGTTTCATCCAGTGCGAGCTCCCACAGAGTTTAAAAGGAAGAGAATCTGGCTTGATGTTTCCTTTAAAGTTCTTTTTCCTAACGTGTATATGCAAGCAAGAGATTATGACATTTTGAAGTAAAAACAATTCTTAACTGCCTGTAAAAATGATTTGCACTGAACTATTATCATTTGTGTTATGATTTCTCTTTTTAAGGACCTGATTCCAAAGGTGACTGTTCTGAGCTTTTAAATTGCTTGTTAGGATCTAATGATTCAGTCGTCCATTATTGCGTGTTTTGCTATTGGGGGAAAAAGTAACTTAGGTTATTTTGTGGATCTTTATTTACTTATATGTTGCCTATATGAAAAAAAGATGTAGAGACTAAGTGAAGAGGATTTAAAGTAAGGCTTTTGCAGTGAAGTCTTATTTCCATGATAAACCTTGAACCAATGGCTGTCTCCATTCTCTGCTTCTGTCAGACCTCCTTTTTTTCCTGGGATTCACACTGGGGATGAGTGAGGGTTCAGCCACTACTGTTCTCCTCCTCTTACATCTCATAGGAGTTTTAGTGTCAGTGTCCCTCTCAGTGACATCAAGGCTCCGAGAAAATGAAAAATAGCATTAGCATTGCTCCAGAACCTCAGGAACAGGATCTGAATCTTAAATTCTGAGTCATACAATGTGTCTGCAAACACTCCACACCTTGCCAAAGCAGGGAGAAATAAAGAAGATGCTAAATTTACCTTTTTTAAAAATTTATTTATTTATTTATGGCTGTGTTGGGTCTTCGTTTCTGTGTGTGGGCTTTCTCTAGTTGCGGCAAGCGGGGGCCACTCTTCATCGCGGTGCGCGGGCCTCTCACTATAGCGGCCTCTCTTGTTGCGGAGCACAGGCTCCAGACGCACAGGCTCAGTAGTTGTGGCGCATGGGCTTAGTTGCTCCGCGGCATGTGGGATCTTCCCAGACCAGGGCTCGAACCCATGTCCCCTGGATCGGCAGGCAGACTCTCAACAGCAGCGCAACCAGTGAAGCCCCTAAATTTACCTTTTAATGCTATAATTTGTGATTTGTCTTCTAGAGGCTGAACTAATAACAATGGAAGATAAAAAAGGGTTAAAATGCAACCAATGACCAAATTCCATATATAGTTTGAAGATGGGGAATTATCTGCAGCGGAGAAGTCTGAATACAATACCATAAGCCTCTTTGAATCCTGAGAAATAGTCATGAGTAGCAGCAGGATAACAGTATAACAGAACATACAGCATACACAAGTTAAAGAGAAAGTTAAGATAAATGAGAAAAATTCTAGAATTTGACTGATCATATATCTGGCTAGAGGATTCCAAGCAGAACCCTAGAGACCAGATTTATCATGCCTAAATTTAAAAAATCACCAGCTTTGTCTTCCTGATGCATCACGTTTGAATGTTACCCTTGGAAGATTCATTCTTAAGCATCTTCATCTTAAAACATTTCTGAGGTTGTCTCCAACCTCCATTTTACCATTCCATCTATCAAGCAAAATAAACAAGTAAACATCCTCAAATAAACTATGTTGGGTGGACTTAGACTGCTTTTTTTCTTTTTTTTTTTTTAATTTTGGGAAAAGTTGCTTTGAGGCAGTAACTGGAAAGCAGGTATCACAGAGGATTTAATAAGTAGTGATTTTTTTTTGTACACATGGTGAGGGGTCATTAAGTCATTTGGAAGTTGAAGGTCATGAGAGTCTAGCATGTGATTTGCCTATTACAGCTCATACCAAACAGATCCCTGACTCCACAGCCCAGAGCTTCTCAGAGGATTTCTGTCCCCAAGAGAGGAGAGTTATCTCCATATTGCAAGAAAGACTTTAGCAGAGAAATATCAAGTGGCCTTGACTCCAGATGTTGAGTTAATTCTAGAATGGCAACCCTGACCCTGAAGGACATGCGGATTTCATTGCCGAAGGATGAAGAAGCCTGTTAGCGAGTGTTTACTTTGGGTCCTAGTGATGGTGTCTGAACAAACTAGGTGAACAAAGAGCTTCAATAAGGGATTCAGAGTTATGTAAAAAAGTGAGGGAGGGGCTTCCCTGGTGGCGCAGTGGTTGAGAATCCACCTGCCGATGCAGGGGACATGGGTTCGTGTCCCGGTCCGGGAAGATCCCACATGCCGTGGAGCGGCTGGGCCCGTAAGCCATGGCCGCTGAGCCTGCGCGTCCGGAGCCTGTGCTCCACAACGGGAGAGGCCGCAACAGTGAGAGGCCCGCGTACCGCAAAAAAAAAAAAAAAAAGTGAGGGAATAAGTGGGTTAATTATAAATACCAGTTAAATCAATATATCATGTGTGAGATATCCTTACATCACTCATGTGAAGTATGTTTTGTTCCTACCTTAGAAGATGACGTAGAACTTGTTTTCCTTCTTTTCCTTTCATGCTTAAAACTGCTTCTCTGCTCTGTTGCTAGTATGGAATTGTCTAAAATAATGGTGATTTTCTGATAGTCACACAAGTTTCTCTCTGTAAGCTTTTACAAATGCCAGCCAGTAACCCAGTGGCATTTCTACCATAAAATCAGAAGGCCAATCCATTTCCCCTCTTCCTTATTTTCTTGGTTTCAGATATATTTCTTTCTTTTTTTTTATAATTTTTTTTATTTTTGGTTGCGTTGGGTCTTGCATGGGCTTCTGATTGTGGTGGCTTCTCTTGTTGCAGAGCATGGGCTCTAGGCACGCGGGCTTCAGTAGTTGTGGCACATGGGCTCGGTAGTTGTGACACGTGAGCTCTAGAGTGCAGGCTCAGCAGTTGTTGCACTCGGGCTCAGTAGTTGTGGCTCGCGGGCTCTAGAGCGCAGGCTCAGTAGTTGCGGCACACGAGCTTAGTTGCTCCGCGGCATGTGGGATCTTCCCGGACCAGGGCTCGAACCCATGTCCCCTGCATTGGCAGGCAGATTCTTAACCACTGCGCCACCAGGGAAGCCCCCAGATATATTTATTATTGCCAATGGAAATAAAAATCAGAAGTTAGAGAGCAATGTTATCACTTGTCTTTCTAGGTTAGTAAAGAGTTCCTAAAAGTGAACTCATACAAGATGCAGCAATTTTATTGGGTAGTTAATCATCCTATCTTTCTAGCCAGTTGTTCCAGCTATAATCAGTTTTGTGTCTCTTACTTGTGGCTTCATGCCCAGATAGAATAAAAATCAAACTAAAACCATGAAACAATGCTCTGAGGCTGCTTTTCTAAAGTACACGGACTTGGGCTATTTTTTGTAGCATTGCTAATTGTCTCTCAATTGCTTGAGTCCCTGAAATCCAATAAATGTGAATGGATTAAGTATAGCTGTTAGAAGTGGTCTTTTTATGCCAGTGCTACTCCCTCACCATTCTTATTTTTTCTGTATTCATAGTAGTTCCAGCAATTAAATGCTTTGCTTGCGGGGGCCAGGAATAAACGATTTATATGACTCATGTTTCATGTCATCAATCCTTAGATCCTTTCGTGGGCTTTGCACAGAGTCTTAATCACTTGTAGCAGCTACCCAGGCACTGACATATATGAAAGCGTTTAGAGTGTCAAAGTCACCATAATAAAAATGTGCATTTCACCAAGTCTAGGAGGGAAAATCAAACATTTGGGAAAAGTTTCTAAAATCCATGCTGACAATTGATTTCTTTATGCTGTTTGTCTTAATACCAGCTTTTTAAAGATATAATTCACATACCAAAAAATTTACCTACTTAAAGTATATGAGATGTGTAACTATCACTACAACCAATTTTAGAACACTTGCATCACCCCAAAAAGAAATTCCATACCCATAAGCAATCATTCCCCATTCCCTCCTTCATCCCCACCCTGGACAACTACTAATCCACTTTCTCCGTAGGTGTGCCAGTTCTGGACATTACATATAAAAGAAACAGTGTGGTCTTCTGTGACTAGCTTCTTTCACTTAGCACAGTGTTTTCAAGATTCATCCAAGTTGTAGCATGCATCAGTATGTCATTCTTTTTTATCGCTAAACAATATTCAAGTTGTAGGATTATACATTTATCCATTCAGCAGTTGGTAGATATTTGGATTGTTTCTACATTTTTGCTTATTATAAAAAATGCTGTTATAAACACTTGTGTACAAGTTTTCATGTGGACACATATTTTCATTTCTCTTGAGCATACACCAAGGAGTGGAATTGCTGGGTCATATGGTAACTTTCTGTTTAATATTTTGTTTCAGATTGTTTTCCAAAGTGGCTGCATAATTTTACCTCCCCACCAGCAGGGTATAAGGGCTCTAATATTATTTTCCACATCTATGTCAACACTTATCGTTACCTGTCTTTTTTATTTAGCCTTTCTAGTGGGTGTGTAGTAGAATCTCACTGTGGTTTTGATTTGCATTTCTCTAATGGCTAATGAGGTTGAACATCTTTTCATATGTTTTGGGGTGTTTGTATATCTTCTTTGGAGAAATGTTTATTCAGATCCTTTGCCAATTTCTAAATTGGGTTGTCTTTTTATTACTGAGTTGTAAGAGTCCCTTGTATGTTCCAGATACAGGTCTCTTATCAGATATATGATTTGCAAAAATTTTCTCCCATTCTCTGGGTTATTTTTTCTACTTTATTGATGGTCTGCTTGGAGGCATAAAAGTTTTATAATTTTTTTAAATTAATTAATTTATATTTATTTTTGGCTATATTGGGTCTTTGTTTCTGTGTGAGGGCTTCCTCTAGTTGCAGCAAGTGGGGGCCACTCTTCATCGTGGTGCGCAGGCCTCTCACTATCGCGGCCTCTCTTGTTGCGGAGCACAGGCTCCAGACGCACAGGCTCAGCAGTTGTGGCTCATGGGCCTAGTTGCTCTGCGGCATGTGGGATCTTCCCAGACCAGGGCTCGAACCCGTGTCCCCTGCATTAAAGGCAGATTCTCAACCACTGCACCACCAGGGAAGCCCAAGTTTTATAATTTGATGATGTCAAATTTATCTATTTTTTCTATTGTTGCTTATGCTTTTCATATTATACTTATCTGTGTGCTTTTTTTTCTCTTCTTCTAAAATTAGTCCTAATATGGCAAATTTGGTACAAGTGTAGGCTTTGCTATCACAGTCCTGTTTTGAAATTCTAACTCTGCCTTGGATAAACTATTTAAGCTCCCTCAGCCTCAGTTACTCATCTGTAAGATGGAGATAATATTAGGGCTTCTCTCTTGAATTGTAGTGGGGATCAGATGAAATAACGTATGTGAAATACTTAGAATTTTAGAGAGTTATAGGAATAGTCTATTAAGGTTAGCTAGTACTTTTGTTATAATCACAATAATAATAAACTCTAGTGCTCTGAAAATTAAACTAAAGCCAAATAGTTTCTATGAAGAAGCAACGCAATAACGTACAGCTGTAATATTTTATAGACAACATTGAATTTGGCCCCCATGAAAACCAGGTAGTCATAGTAATTATTTCCAGCAGGAGCTGCAGCTGAGAGAGCTTAAGAAAAGCTATTTCCAAGGTCACATGACTGGAAAATGACAGAGTTAATACCTAGAGTTTTCTTAAAATCACTAATTCAGTTTTTCCAGTAACAGATTTGCAGTAGAAGTTAGGTGACTGGAGTTTTGTAGTCTTCATTATAAAGTTTTACCTCAGACAATCATATCAGGAAAGAAAAGAAAGCAGCTTTATGGGAAATGAAAATTAATAGTGAGCATTATATGAAAATCATGGAGTTAAAACATATATGACTAGAAAGTTTATGTGCATAGCTACCCATAGCAAGTACTAATTATAATATGTAACTTCTTCTTTAATTAAAAAGAACTTCCTCCTTATTTCCAAAGTTATACATGCTCATAGTTAAACATTAGTGAATATAGATAAGCAAAAAAGAAAATATCTTTCCTGAAGTTTTCTTAATATGCTTACATTCCAAATACATTTATATTTGGGAGCATCTTTTAAAATGGGCAGATCGATTTCCTATTTAATGTTTAGGTTCATTAAGCATGAAGTTAAAGTAATTTATGTTATGGTTTTAATTTCTGGGCCTCCGGAAGGTTTTTCAGAATTGGTTTGTAGTGTTTTGTTGAGCAGCAAATAATTATCTTTCCAAATCTTCTAAAATTCATTGACTACATTTACTGTTTACTCATCTACAGAAAGAAAAAGAACTTCTGCTGTCCTCTTGGCAAACTAGGAGCCTCATGAGAAATTAACTCTCAAACACAAAAATAGCTCATCTTTAGCAAGCAAAAAGGTGATTGAGCTGACTAAAGTGGTTATTTATTATAAATTTACCATTTTATGGGTAAGCAGCAAACCCTGTTTAATTACCTTGTGGGATGAGAGGACAGAGACTCACCGACTTGACCCTCACCCCAGTGCTGTGACTTTGGGGTGCATTCTTGAAGCCTACAAGTTTTATACAGGACTTTTGAGAGCTAGATGCCACTACTTTCTCAAGTTTTATTTTTACTAAAATTCATTGAGAAAAAACATATCCAACTATAAGATAACACCAGATCTAAGTTGATAAAATAACTGTGACGTTTGAAGTGTTATTTATGTGAATTAGAAAAGAAACATCCTTTTAGAGATGAAATGACTTCTGGTCTCAAATCAATTCTTCCCATCATAGCCATTTATCAAAAAACCTAAAGCAAACTGGCAGAGTATGCTGCAGGAATTTGAGATTTGTTGTTACGGTCTGTTCAAATGATTCCCCCTCTTTCCTCAGCCTGAACTTCACCGTTTTCTTTAGTTAGGACTATCCAGCTTATTTGGGCTATTTCAAACTCATGGTAAATATATTGGATGATGAGAAAACCTCTAGCGTATTTAATTTTGTCCGTACTAAGCAGTTTAGAGTAATTTCTACTTAGTTCCTCAAGTGTTATTTCATCCAAAAAGGAAAAAGGCTGAGTCATTTGAGTGTATCCGTTTGTCAGTATTTAGGAGATGTGTCATGCAGCCATGGGTTTGAATTTGCTATTTCATTTCATTTTATCTGGCTAGTTAAATCAAAAGTAATGTTAAATAATGCGGAGGCATGATTGTTTTATACAAACAAAATCATCTGAAACTGAAAAGATCTGATACCTGACCTTCATCTTAAATTCTAGCAGATGAAAATGTCAGATGCCTCTGTTGGATTAATAAAAGCCAAATGTCAAATGGAAAAATGATTATAAGCTTTAATTATGTGGTTTTAACGGGGATAGGTTTCATGAAAATCAAAGCTTTAATAGTGTCTATAATTGGAAAAGTCTTTTCATCATAAGGAATTACAAGTCACTCTAAATTTATGTAGAAATCGGAAATTTTGTCCTAAGAAAAACTAAATACAGTTTCATGGTGTGTATGTGTGTGTATATATTTAAAAAAATCAAGTGATAGCATTTTTCCTTAATAAAACCTGAAGACTCTTATCGTTAAGTGCACAGTGTGTCTGGGTACCAGACTTTTTTTAAGTTCGTTGAAAACTTCAGGATATATATATATATAATAAATTTATTTATTTATTATTATTATTTTTTGCTGCATTGGGTCTTCATTGCTGCATGCGGGCTTTCTCTCGTTGCTGTGAGCGGTGGCTTCTCTTGTTGCAGAGCATGGGCTCTAGGCACGCGGGCTTCAGTAGTCGTGGCTCGCGGGCTCAGTAGTTGTGGCAGAGGGCTTAGTTGCTCCACGGCATGTGGGATCTTCGCGGACCAGGACTCGAACCCGTGTCCCCTGCATTGGTGGGTGGATTCTTAACCACCGCGCTACCAGGGAAGTCCCAAAACTTTAGGTTATAAAGAACTATATATCTTAAGGATCTCTGTCTGCTACCTTGTAATTAATGATTAGCTAGTTTCTGTTAGAAATAAGGAGAACTTTGGAAACTGTCACAGTTTCTAAATAGATCAATTTATAAGGCCATTTTCAATATACAGTGACAGGTTATGAATGAAGGAGAAGGGTAAGATCAGTTAGAGGTGAGAGGAAGGGTGGGTGGGAGCAAATTTGAGGATAAGGAGGAAGAATAGTGTTTATTGCTTTTGGTTATTCCAGGTGTACCTGCCTTGCTAATGAAACACCTGGGTACTCATTAATATTTAATGGAAGAAATGCTGAAGTAGAAATCCTGAGTTGGCATTTCTAAATTCTATCCAAGTATGTTTAACATACTCAAGCTCATTCAAAAAAAGCGGTGGCTGGAGTTTTACAGTAACTAATATTTCAGTGAATGTCTAAGTGTAGATACCTGGGGAGTTTTTTGTTTGTTTTGGGTTTTTTTTTTTTGTATTTCTGTGACTGGCTTGAGGTAGTCATGGAGACCTCCTTGATAGGGCAGAAATTTCATTCAATTTTCTTTTAGGTTTAATCTCACGAAATAAATTCTTTCAGATAACTCTGGTGATTGCCAGGCAGCCTAAGGTTAATTGATTTTATTTCTCATAATTTACCTTAAGTCGTTTCTATTTCAGATTACAAATATAGGTTTACTGTAGTGAATCTGTCAGAAACACTAAATTATATTAATAATTATAAATGGCTAACTTTTAATACTACTGAATATGTTTGATTTGATGATGCTGGGCTGTGGAACTCTTGATAATCAAAACTAGATGCCTTGGTATAACGTATATATTAAAATGGGCATGGATAACGCAGGAAGCTTTTTATAAATGTAGGTGTTACTTAAAGTATTTTAAAAATGAGCTAGAAACTCATTAATGGAAACGGTGATCAGGTCTTAGATATGGACCAAAAGATGTATGTTTATTTATTTATTTATTTATTTATTTCTTGCGCGGGCCTCTCACTGTTGTGGCCTCTCCCGTTGCGGAGCACAGGCTCCGGACGCGCAGGCTCAGCGGCCATGGCCCACGGGCCCAGCCGCTCCGCAGCATGTGGGATCTTCCCGGACCGGGGCACGAACCCGTGTCCCCTGCATCGGCAGGCGGACTCTCAACCACTGCGCCACCAAGGAAGCCCCTGTTTATTTATTTTTTAAAAGAAAGAAAAGATTTGTTTTTAAATTTCCTGAAAATGTCTTTGGTATTGTAATATTTACAGATAGTGAACTTCTCTTTATTTATAAATTTAGTTTCATATTTTAACAATTTCAAACATACTGAAAATGAAAGGTTTATTAATACATGGAGTATATTTTTCTCTTCTAAATTTTCCATAGGCCCCTTCCTTTCCATTCTCAATGCTATTACCCTTGTTCTGAGTCTGTCAACCATCTGGCAGTCAGTGATCTATTACTGTTGGCCCTTTCTGGCTGAGCTGATTGTTAAATTTTCAGGAACTTTGTGAGCTGGTTGTTAAGTACAACTAGTATTAAAAATTAATTGATTTACACTTACAATTAAATAAATTATATTAAAACAAAGGTAATAATTGAAAAGTTATCACTACATAATTATTATCTATGTATTGAGGTTATGTTGATTGTATCTGAATGGTAATCACACTATCTTATAATATGCAGCTGTGTTTCTCTTCCCAACTCTGTGTTCAGTGACTTCGCGTTTGGTGACTTGAAACTGGTCATGGTGGGAGTATTTACACCACAGAAATAGGCAAATACCATACGTCACTTTTTGTTTTTTGTTTTCCTGGAGAAGGCATGGTTAAAGATTTGTCAGTACACGACACCACACTACTGCCTGCAGTCTGCTAGCTTCTGGTCTCCCTGCTTCCAGACCCGTGTTCCAGCACTATGTCTAGAATAACCCACCAAGTTTAATTTTCCTAAACATAAGAGCTGAACACGGTAAAGGATAAAATAACATCAGAAGAATGTGGTAAAAATCTAGTTTGTGGCATTTAGTAACGGACAAATTTAACATCTTTGAGCCTCCATTTCTTTATCCTTATAGTAGGGCAATGATCTCTTCTTGTTCTACCTACCTATCAAGACTTTCCAATGAAAATCACAATATGCTAGTGTTTGTGAAAGTGCTATATACACATAATTTTTTTATTAGTAGTAAACACTTGCTTCACCTTTTCACTTCTTAAGTTTACAAAGGCTTATAACTAACAGAATGGAGTTTATATCCTAAATTGCTGTCCCAGATTTTTCACACCCTTGCTGCCCCCTGTATTGGCAAATGTGCTTCCAAAGTGCTTATGTTGGCTACTAGATTGTGAGTGCCAGGCAGGTGTGCCAGCACTCTCACAGACGATGCCCAATGCAGATGCTGCATGATCACAGCACTTCTTTAACTGCTGTGTTCAGACTGTCCTTAACTATTTTCATTCTTGCTCTTCAGGAGAAATTGCCCATGGATCACACTGGGCAATAAAGATGAAACAATTATCACCCTTTGCTGAAGTTTGAAGGCTCTTGTTAAGATGCAAATATTGCAAGTTAGTGGAAGAAACTGACATATTAAACCATTGTCACTCGTTGATATCTTGGTCAGAAATGGTTGGTGAAACTACTGAGCCTTTGAGCAGGGTCTTTTTTTTTTTTTAATATTTATTTATTTATTTGACTGTGCCGGGTCTTAGTTGTGGCACGCTGGATCTTTAATTGCAGCATGCAGAGTCTTTAGTTGCGGCATGTGGGGTCTAGTTCCCTGACCAGAGATCGAACCTGGGCCCTCTGCATTGGGAGGGTGGTGTCTTAACTGCTGGACCACCAGCAAAGTCCTTGAGCTGGGTCTTAATTCAGGTAAATTTTAAGGAAGGACAAGTTGTAGAGACATCAGGAACACAGGGCAGTGGCTGACTGAAGAAGGTGGAGACAAGGGAAGTGTAAACAAGAATCTGGACTCTTGGGGTGGGAGTGGTGAAGGTGGACATGAGAACCTTCTGCAAAGTTTTGCCCTGAAACAATGTCAAAATGTTTGCATTTGGCATAGCATTTCCTCTTTTTATTCTGAATGGCTTTGCTAGAATAATTTTCCTAGTATAAGTTTATTTTGCTTCTCAGATATTGCTAAAACACTCCCTGTTGATTTTTGGTGGGTAACATGAATGTTGATTTATTACCAGCGTCTCAATGACACCAAATTTTGGGACTCTCTGAAGAAAAGAAAGATGGTAAGGGTAAAAGCATATGTTGGGAATCACTGATTCCAAGTTCAATTCCTTTCTTTAATAAATATATGACACATAGCACAGGGAGATCAGCTCGGTGCTTTGTGACCACCTAGAGGGGTGGGATAGGGAGGGTGGGAGGGAGACGCAAGAGGGAGGAGATGTGGGGATATATGTATATGTACAGCTGATTCACTTTGTTATAAAGCAGAAACTAACACACAATTGTAAAGCAATTATACTCCAATAAAGATGTTAAAAAATAAATATATGAAATTTCACATGAGAAAGGTCTCATTTGCTCAAATTTCATTTAGAAGTTTCTCTTTGTACGTGATTTCTTTGTTTTACAATTCTCCTGCCCCTCTCTCCTTCCTCTTTGTTTTCCCTTGTCTTTGACTTCTTTTTAGATTTTCTTATCTCTGTGATGATTATTTTTCCTTATTCACAGTAGTTAGAAACAATGTATTTGAAAATAACTGGAGTATCCTGCATAAGTATTTACTATGCCAGCTTCCCTAGCTTCCATCATAAATTGTTATTTATTAGATGCCTAGAGGGCAGATGTGCGTAACTGCTATGGGGTGAGGAGACAAAACATAAAATTATGATCCCCACCCTCATTCAGCGGTGATGATTAAGTCAACAAATTGATACTCCAGCTACAGTCAGTTCATTCAACAAATAGCTCATTGCTGAGTACTGTGAGCTATGGTTAACAAAATTATATAAGGGTGTTGTTTGAGGGTCTGTCTTCTTATTCACAGATCATTTTGTATTTGAAGTGGTAGAGAGTGGACTTCAGCAAACTATAAACTCCTAGTATCTGGTTATTTTGGGGAATTTTCTTCTTTTTTTTTCTTGAAGAATACTTTTAGTATAGAATGTTTAGCAGTTTGTTTTTTTTCCTCTGGGAAAGATGATGATTCTACCGTCATCCCCCATCCTTTAAGCAAAGCTATAGTCACATCAGTTCAGAGGTGATGATGTTTTATATAGTTGTGTTCTGTAAGATATGACTCCCTGGCACTTATATAAGTTGACTTATTTTATTCTCGTATTTATGCACTACCACCATTTTCCACATGCTATAAAATTTGAAACTGTATCCAATTCCAAGTCTACATTGGAGATCAAATCAAGTTAACATTTATATCTGTCTCTCCTCTCTTTATTTTAGCTGGACCAGACCAATTTTGAGGAAAGGGTACAGAAAGCGCCTGGAATTGTCAGACATATACCATATCTCTTCTTCTGATTCTGCTGACAATCTATCTGAAAAATTGGAAAGGTATGTTCATACACATTGTTTATTGAAGAGAGAAATTAATATTATTTAGAGACTAGAGAACTGACATTAGAGGGTTTAATTCTTAAAATGGCATACTTATAATAGGAACATCCTATTTTCTTGATGAAGTCTTGATTAGTTAAGAATTAAACAATGAAAGGATGAAAGAAGAAAAACCATTTTCCTGAGATAGGACCTTTTTTGGAAAAACACATATTTGAATTCTGAGAAGCTACCTGTCTTTGAAGACTATTACGTGGATTCTGTGAAGACTGGAATCACATCTTTATGAAGCAAGTTGTGTACATTTGCCTCCAAAATCTTAATGTGTGAATACAAATGTACATACTTGGAAATCTTAGGGTAAAGGCTGTTGGATGTCAAAGAAATGTAAAAATTTCATATTTTTGAGTATATTTTGAATGCCAGGTGTAATATCTCCTCTCAGCCACTCTGGAAGGAAAGCATCATTATCTCTTTCTTACAGAAGAGCAAACTGAGGCTCAGAGAGATGATGTAATTTTCCAGCTAATAATTGATTGAGCTGTGGTTCAAACCCAGGTCTATACTCCTGGCCTCCCCAGGAACAGTGTTTCCCGTTGTAAAGAAGTCTCCCTTTCTAAGAGTACTGGTTATAATCCTTTTGGTTGCCAGAGAATTTATTTAAGAGGGAATTCATTGGTTCATGTAGTCAACCTGTGTGAAGGCCTAGGTAGAGAATTGGCCTTAGGGACTCAGTGGAACCAGGGACTGGTTTTATTCTCTCAGACCAGCTTCCTCCATGGAGTGGGTCCTCAGAACTCTTTGCTCACATTTTTATAGACCACAGAGGAAAGAGTCCTTTCTCTGTGGCCAAATGTGAAAAATCCCAGAAAGTTTTGAGTCACAAGCTCACTCCTTGGACCGACAACAATCTATGAATGAGCTAGACTGGGTCTTGTGCCAGCAGTACAGGGTCTGATACCAGATGAAGGGGAAAGGGGAGAGGGAGTTGACAGGAAAAAGAAAAAGAAGTAGCTACTTTTTACTGCACCAAAATAAAATAGTTGAGTAGATTTGCAATTTGTTTACCTTATTTTCATGAAATTCATTGAATTTCTTTTGAAATTTCAAGACAAGATATTCAGCCTTACTTTTTCTTGATTTTATTCAAAGAATTAGGCTAGTGGGAGTAGCAGCTTCACATTTCCAAGTTCAAGGTCCAGCTCCTAATGTCGAGTACTTAGTGTGTGTACGTGCCATGAGGGCAGGGATATATTTTTTTGTTTTGTTTTTGTTTGATTTGTTCAGTTTATGATGTGCCTGGAATAGGGTCTAGAATAGGGTCTGGTATATACAGTTGTCCCTTGCTAGATTCCCCCTGGATATAAAAATCTATGGATGCTCAAGTCCCTTATACAAAATGCATATAACCTACACATATCCTTTTGTATATTTTAAATCATCTCTAGATTACTTATGATACGTAATAAAATGTAAATGCTATGTAAATTGTTGCTGGCACATGACAAATCCAAGTTTTCCTGTTTGGAACTTTCTGGAATTTATTTTGGTGAGTATTTTCCATCCCCAGTTGGTTGAATCTGAGGATGAGGAACCCGCAGACATGAAGGGCTGACTGTAGTAGGTGCTCAGTAAATATTTGTTGAATGAATGAATGATGATTGAATGTGAAATGGCTAGCATTATGTAAAAACCTGTAACACTTCTGCAGAGATAAAATATATAAACATAGTATATTGTAGGTATATCAGCAAGTTCAAAATAATATAGTAGCTAATGAATATCTAAGTTCTAAATGGATGCTGAGGGAAAGATTAATCAGAGTAGGACTAGATTAATCAAAACCTGCATACTCCAGATTTATTTTTACTTATGGCCAAATAGAGGACATAACCTGAATTTGTAGGATTATCTGGCCTAACAGTTTTTTCTCCTCAGTTTTCATTGTGTCTCCATATCAATTCAATGTTTAAAATGTACCTATTTTGTTTCAATCCAACACTGTGCCGGCGTAAGTCCATAAACTTTATCTTTATTATTTTTGTCTTTTTGGGGGTATCTCTTCTTCACTCTGTTATTTCTTTTTTGTAAAAATTGTTATTTAGAATTTACTGAAGTATTTTGAAAGAGTGAAATATCACTTATAGTGCTTTGTATCTCTGCATCCTTGGAAAGTGACCCTGGCCACAGATTTCAAAGATGATATGTGACGAAGGCCCTAGGTGGTTACCATGTGGTTGAGGTACCTTGGCCCATCTGGCTCAGTTTGTGGCCGTGGATTTGAACCCTGTGCATTACTCCTGTATGCAGATCGCACATCCATTCCATGATTGTAGCTAAGCTACAAACTTGATAAGTATAAAATTTCTTCCACTATGATTCAACTCTCGGTGTTTGGAATGCTTACTGGGTCTGTTGTGGTATTGTGGGAACTACCCCATGTACTCTCATTGCTGATTCCTTCCCTCAGGGTCCAGTAGTTCAAGTCCCATCCACTGAAACATTCCCCAGCTTTGCCTTCCTCTCAGATCGCTACCTCATTCATTTCCCCACCCCCCGCCCCCACAGATAATATCTCTGTGCTCTCCTGGTCTCTCTACTTCTCTTTTCCTTTACATCTCAGCTCCCTGAAATATGGTTTCTGGGTCTACCATATTCCTAAAATGACCTTGACTAGGGTCACCAGAGGTCTCTTAATGTCAAATATAATGACATCTTCCTACCATGACTTCAGGGTTGACCAGTTCTTCCCAACTTGAAACCATTTCTTTGGTTTATGTACCACCTCTCTTCCTGGCTTTCTCATTTGACTCATTCTTCCTTTGAAAGAGAGGCAGAATCTGTCTCCACATTTAGCTTCTTACCCCGTTGTGAATCACCAAATGACATGGATGGGAGGCAAGTCTTGTGTGTGAGTGGAAGAGTGGGAAGAGTGTGAGCAGGTAGATGGGTGGCATAGCGTAATTAGGCATGAGAGAGAGTAAGCTTCTCAGGGGAGCCAGTGTCCATGCACAATGCCCATGACTGCCAAACCTGCCCTCAAATCTCAGTTGTGTGGTCTTCCTTTGGAGTAACTTAGAACCACCTCTAATAATGGTAGATGGATAGTAATGAGAATAGCTGTTGATAAAATATAAAGTCTTTATATAGTTCTTTCCTGTGAAACTTTTCATCTCTGTACAGTTTAAAAATGAAGATGAGGGTAACATTTAGGGATATATTTTATCCACTTGGGAAGAGAGGGTTTTTATGAAAAGAAAGTAGTGGCAAAAATGTAAATATAATCGGCTGATGAATGTATAGTATTTAAAAGAAAACAAAGACATTTATTTGACACCAACCATTTTTCAGACTTATTTAATTTCTATTCCTGCCAGAAAATATAGAATATGGTTCTATTCTAATTTTCCAAAGATGTTTATTGTAAAGAATGACTTTAGTATTTGAAAATCAAAGTTGATGATACTTGTTTCATACCCCTACGTTTAAAAACAACAAGTTTTTCTAATGTTAAATCACAGAAAAATCCACCTGACTTTTAATCTTGTTTTTGGTTTGACAGTTAGATTTTGTACAATCCACTACAATTCTAAACAGGTAAAGATCGAGAGGTGAAGGGGAAAAAATTAAGTATTTATTTTTCACCTTGTTCTAAGCACAGCAATGTGTATTCATAAGAGTCATATTTTATTTGTCCACCTCTTGCATTCATTGCTTCTTAGAAGCCCAGAACCTTTCTTTAACACATATAGTGTGGCCTTTTCATGAAGTCAACTCCTTGAAAATTGATATATGGTGGAGCACTGAATTCTGCGAAACATCTGCCTGAGCGTTGGTGTTGGAAGGTCCCCACAAGGTTTTGTCTCTTTAGTCACTTGGGTTAATCTCCTTGAATGTACTTGTGTGAATAAAACTATGTTAAGGGAAATAGAGAACTCAGATACTTGCACATGCAACTTACTGATCCCACTTTGTATTCTTTTGCAGAGAATGGGATAGAGAACTGGCCTCAAAGAAAAATCCCAAACTCATTAATGCCCTTCGGCGATGCTTTTTCTGGAGATTTATGTTCTATGGAATCATATTATATTTAGGGGTAAGGATCTCATCTGTAAGTTCATTATGGGTAAAATAATTATATTCATTTTTATTTATTTATTTATTTATGGCTTTGTTGGGTCTTCATTGCTGCACGTGGGCTTTCTCTAGTTGCGGCGAACAGGGGCCACTCTTTGTTGCAGTGCGTGGGCTCTAGGTGCATAGGCTTCAGTAGCTGTGGCACGTGGGCTCAGTAGTAGTGGCTCATGGGCTCTGGAGCGCAGGCTCAGTAGTTGTGACGCATGGGCTTAGTTGCTCCGTGGCATGTGGGATCTTCCTGGACCAAGGCTCAAACCCGTGTCCCCTGCATTGGCAGGCGGATTCTTAACCACTGCATCACCAGGGAAGTCCCTATATTCATTTTTATGATTATAGAAGGATTAGGGTAATCTGATACACAGGTAAAAGGCTAACTCTGAAACCACTAAAACTCTAGTGGAGACAAGTAAAAAATGCATTGGAACTAGGATGTCCTGGAACACAGGTGGCCATTTATAATTCCAAATGGGTTCAGTAAAATAAATTTCTTTTAAAAAGTTATTTTCTGTTATGATCCCAAATCACATTATATTACTGGTATATGAGATTGCTGATGATTTTATTTTCCTGTATTCAACAGGAGAAAGTCAGGAGACAATGTCAGGAGGAGAATTAGGTAAAATTCAGCAATTACATATATGAGTATTTGTAATATTTTGAAATCATATCTGCATGATGAATTGTTTCAAGAAAAAATAGCAAAAATTAAAAATATGGCAGTGAGGTACTCCTGCAGTATGTTTTCTTAGTCTCCTATGTCTTCCTCATTGTGAAGAGAGCTCAATGCGTGAAGATCCCAGGCTTTATGGTGTTTAAGTGCAGTCTGGGATGTTCCCCAGCTGTTGTCAAATATGACTCTGATCCATTATTTTTTACCTCACCAGACCATTATTCGGAATCCTTGACTGTAACCTGTAAAACTGATGGCAAGTTGAAAACTTACTTAGTCTTCAAGTAAAGGCTGTGCACAATATTTGCTTTGGGAGGTTAGGTACCAGTTGAATGGATTTGTGTTGTAATTATACTGGTCTTCATGCCTTTGGGAGTGAGGGTTGCCATAGTGTCTCCCGAAGAGATGCCATGCAAGTTGCATTGCTTTAAGAACCTGTACTTAATACACAGCAAATAAATACATTTACACATTTATTTTGACAAAGATGACCACATTTAGGTCCCCAGTGTTTTGTAATGCTCTTGATTACCTCCTGGGAGAAATGCTCTGGCTTTTGAAATTATCTATTGATGTCCATCTATCTGTCTGTCTATCTGTCTATTTATCTATCTATCTATCTCTGTAGAAACCTGCAGCAGTTTGGGGGTGAAAATATTTTATCTGTAAATATGAATAAGGTAGCTGAAGAATTAACTATCTTTTAAGATATCTTTCAGGTGATTTTTCTTAATGAGAGCACCTAGAGCTTTGGGAAACAATTTTTTAAAATTTTTATTTATTTATTTAATTTTTCGCTGCGTTGGGTCTTCGTTGCTGTACACGGGCTTTCTCTAGCTGCGGCGAACGGGGACTACTCTTCGTTGCGGTGCGCGGGCCTCTCATTACGGTGGCTTCTCTTGTTGCGGAGCACGGGCTCTAGGCGCGTGGGTGTCAGTAGTTGTGGCACATGTACTTAGTTGCTCCATGGCATGTGGGATCTTCCTAGACCAGGGATCGAACCCGTGTCCCCTGCATTTGCAGGCGGATTCTTAACCACTGCATCAACCAGGGAAGTCCCAGTTTGGGGGAAAAATTTTATCCATAGCTCTGGCTCCATTTGACTTAATTTTTTAAAATGTTTTGTTGTTTGCCTTAATGAGTATACTCTCTGCATTTGTATCAGTGTATAGAAGTACAGTTTACTCTGCCCATAGCATATAAGAATACAACATTCTTTTTTTAAAAAATATATGTTCAGCACTGAGTTATTTTTCTAGTATTGTACTAATATAGCCACTAATCTATGTCACCCATTTTATTTATTTATTTATCTGGCTGTGTTGGGTGTTCGTTGCTGCACGTGGGCTTTCTCTAGTTGCCGTGAGAGGGGGCTACTCTTCGTTGCGATGTGTGGGCTTCTCATTGCGGTGGCTTCTCTTGTTGCAGAGCACGGGCTCTAGACATGCGGGCTTCAGTACTTGCGGCTCACGAGCTGTAGAGCACAGGCTCGGTAGTTGTGGTGCATGGGCTTAGTTGCTCCCCGGCATGTGGGATCTTCCCGGTCCAGGGATCGAACCTGTGTCCCCTGCACTGGCAGGCGGATTCTTAACCACTGCGCCACCAGGGAAGTCCCGAGAATGCAACATTCTTAATAGGTCATCCTTGGATTGAAGTGAATGATATTTCAAATAATTGTTATGTCATAACTAAGATTGTATAGAAACTCAAAATTTTCTCTTCATGTTCTCCATCACATGCTGCTTCCATTGGTTAACATAAGCACAACTGAGTAGAAGCTGGGAGAGAGGCTGAATTCTTAAGTCCCTTTTATGCTCAGCCTGACTTGTGAGATAATTTATTCCTCTAGATTCCACCAGCAGAGAAGTTTCATGTGAACCAAAGCAGTCACCTAAACATGAAAATTTAGATGATACATGAACATATTTATAAAATTTATTTTTGGTCTGGTATACACAGATCAAAAAATAAACAAAATATAGTTTAATATTTATTGAGTACCTAATCTGTTCCAGGTTCAGCATTAAGCCCTTTTATACAGATTATTTTAGGTCATTCTCCTAGCAACTCCATGGAGCAGACATTAGTATCTCAAATACATAGAAAAGGAAATTGAGATGCAGGAAAATAAGTAACTTTTCCAACGTTACGCATGTGGTAAATTTGAGTGATAGCCAGGTCTCTTTGGTTCCAAAACCTATGACCCTTGCATTAGATCAGATTATAATTGCTATGTAACTATATTTGTAATGATTGTATGTGGGTACTCAATAGAATGGTGACAGTAGTAATCAGTCTTGGGTCTGCTGAGCTTCTTTGCCATCTGCTCAGGAGATATAGGTTAAAAGCTTGAATGTTGAAGATTCTCCCAGGGTCACCTCAGGGGCAAATCTGAAGAAAGTTCAGAGCAGGTGGCAGGACAGGAGAACCAACTGGACTCTTCCCACTTATACTTGGGAAGGAACTGTGTGGAATCCACCCAAGAGCCAGCAGTGCTAAGAGTCAAACATATAGAAAAAATTAAGGGTAGAAGAATGGAGTGGGTGTGGAGAAGGACTAACTTATTCTTAAACTTCTCAAGCTTAAAAATATCCCAGCAAAAGGAATCTTAAAGCCTTTCTTGGTGTATTAATTACCCAGGGGTGGGATTGAGGGGACTGAGTGGTGGTCCTGATCTAAGCTGAGCCCAGGGCCACTGGTCTGGAACTGACAGCATGTTTAAAGGGCAAAGTTGATTTCCATCAGCTCAACTTCTACTGATAACCAGCAGAAAATGGGTGAGGAAAAGAACCGATGGGGAAAGCAGCTGAAATGTGTATGGTGAGAAGGCATGGAGAGGAAATTAACATTGGCAATGGCACAGGTGTGGTGAGGCTGTGGGTTTCTCACCCTTGTCACAGAGTAAAGGCTTCACGGCCTCACTGTGCAGTTTTAAGTGGTAAAAACGTTGAAAACTGGGGCTAAGTCTTTAAGAACTTATATGGTGGTCATTAAGATGAGTGTAAGCTTTTCAGAGCATCTGATCTCTCTACCTCATCCTTTCTGTCTGTTACAGGAAGAAAAGAAGGGGAGAAAATTTCACTGTTATAATAAGACCTCTATTCTTTTAAACAACTTATACCAATGCCTTAGTATTTATTGTATTTTTTCTGGGGAGTTCTTCTTTCTTCTGTGTGTGTCATCTTGGTAATGTTTTAATTTCCATTAAATGAGCAGGGATTCTTGAAGTTGCTATAACACTACTCTTGGTAAAAGGTGGACATATTTCAAGATATCCTGTGTGTTCTTAATCCCTCTAAACCAGGATCATTGTGGTATAAAGAATATTTGATTGGTTTCAGGACTGATAGAAAAAGTACTATAAGATATGCTGTTGGGACTTTCCTGGCAGTCCAGTGGTTAAAACTCCGAGCTTCCACTGCAGTGGGCACGGGTTTGATCCCTGGTCAGGGAACTAAGATCCCACATGCCATGCTGGTGTGGCCAAAAAAAAAAAAAAAAAAGAAGCTGTTGACTGTGAAAGGTTAAGAGAAAAAGGAAATGCCATCATGAAAGAGTTTGTGTCTCTGCAGTACTGATGTAATTTTAAATCGTATTAGCTATGGCCTCTCATGATTAACTGTGTACTTGTTTTTTCTCCATTTGACTCAGCAGCCAGATATAACATTGCCTTTAACATTTAAGACTCCCAGCATAAAGGAAAAACTGGCCTTTGAAGAATTGTGTGTGCAAGTCAATTAAGGACAGTCAGAGGGAAGCCAAGGGAAGGGAGTCCTGTAGGCAGATTACTGAGAGAATATGGTTATCACAATACTTTTATTATGATCAGAAATTTACAAGCATTCACTCAAATATATTCTTGACTCCTAGGCAGCTCTGGGCATATTTCCATCATCAAATTGAGATAAATGTCAGTGCAACTTGAGTCAAACTACTTTTATTATTTAAATTTCTTAAACTCCAAGAAGTTTAAAGTCATAAAGAAGTCTTAGGACTTAGGCTGTTAGAGTTTTCAAGTCCCACAGTCTCTCTTGCAAAAGATCTTTGTCCCTTATGTTTTGACAGACACGTTGGGTAGGTGTTGAATTTAAGCATACTGCTAACTAAGAGAGTGTTTTGGGGAATTCTGCACACAGGTAGTCTCTGGCTTAGGCACTTTGACTTACTTTTGTCCCTTTCACCTAAGGTCACCTACCTCCAGCAAATTTTCTAGATGCCTGTCATGAAGACCTCTTTTCTCAGCTTCCTCTCACATCCCCCCATATCTAGCTGCTTCTCTAACCCCAGCAGGGACTTGAATGCTACACTGCCTACACTCACCCTACATCCTGAATATTTCTACCCTCTACTAGAACCCCCATCCATAACACACATGCTGTACTTCCTGTACTCCCCACAGTGTACTACCCAGTTCCTGTGTCCAGGTTTGGAAAATCATGGGGTTTAGATTTCTTTGAAACAGAGAATTTTTACTTTAGAGTAACCAGCAGCCCAACCCCAGATAATGTGACTTAATTGGTCTGGGATGAGCTCGGGGCTAAAGTTCCCCGGGTGATTCTGACTGAGGTAGACAAGCAGGAACGTTATCACTGAATGCATCTGAATTTCGCTAGAATCTAAGGTGAGGGTATTAGGGGGTGGTACACGTGGAATTTTTTAGTTTGATTTTTTAAAAATGATAATATCAAAAAAATTTTAGACAAAAAAATAAATTTTAATGACAGAAGGACAGTGTTTCTCAAACTTTTATATGCATATCAACCACTTCCCCCTCCCATCTGGCTAAAATGCAGATTTTGGGTGGAACCTGAGATTCTGCATTTCTAAAAGCTCCCTGGTGAAGATCCTGTTTGCCCTAGCACCATGCTTTGAGTAGCAAGGATTTACAGGGTCATGAAAGAAGAGAAAGCCTAGTTAGAAGTTACAGTTATTGTGAAAAGAGAAGTAGGTGGACTAATCATGGTCAAAGAGCCCCTGAATAGAAGTGACAAGAATCCCACTGAGATTAAATGTGGCTGAGGGTTTACTGCAGTGTCCCAACGTTAACTGTTAACTTTCTGTATCTTCCTCCGGCACTCTCTCTCAAGACTCTGCTGGAGAGAAGTAGATCGATGACTGTGTGCATGGAGAGGGCAAAGGTATAGCTAGGAGGGACTATGTTTCTCTTCCAAGACTGCAAGGAGGAGATGATCCATCTCTTTCTGTAAAAACATTGTTATGCAGGTTGGTTAGGCTTTTACAGTACTATTGAACACAGAGGTGCTCCAAGAGCATTTACCATTATATGTGCTTTTGAAGGCGAACCTAGGAATCCAACACCATGTCTGGTAGGATATTGTATCTAGGGCAAAATGCGTCTGTTCTCACGTGTGAAATTTTAGAACAAAATCGATTTGTAAGTTAGGAATTGTCTGTGATCTTGTACTTTCAACTTAAACTAGATATGAGGGGGCCCAGTTTCCTCATTCTTGGTGTGAACATGGTGCCTCTTTACTTCTTGTAGTTAACCAGTATCCTATGGTGACTAATGAGTGTGATGTGGTGAAAGTGTATAGTTTCTATGATCCCTTCTACCTTTTAAACTATGTGTCTATGATACGGGTCCTAGAGAAATGGCTTTATCTTAAATTACAGTGATATTAAATTGTAACTTTATTTGGTAGGTTGATACTGAACTAGTCACAATGCTTGAATTGATCAACTGCCAGGTCATATTATAACACTGTCTTTTCTATTTAAGGTTATGAATAAAATGGGGGGCTCTGGAGTCAAACTATCTGGTTCAAATCCTAGTTTTACCACTTGCTAGCTGTCTGATACTGGGAAAGTTATTTAAATTCTCTTTGTCTCAGTTTCTTTGATTGTAAGATGGAGACAATAATAGCACACATATTTCATAGAATTATTGTGAGAATTAAACAAGTTAAGCATGTAGAATAGATCCTGGTACATAGCAAGGGCTTTATGAATGTTACCTGTTACTGTATCATTAAATACAATCTCTACCTACCTTCACAAATACTCCTATTATTTGCATTTACTTGTTTCTCTATATATGCTATAAGCAAGTCTTAAAGTACCAATTTCGTTTTTATAGGGCACAGGAAAATATTTTGCTAATGTTTAAAAATGATACCTAGATTCTAAGCATTACTTCAGAAATTAAAATTATTTTAACGTGTCTTCCATTATTGCATTTTCTGGATTAAACCTACTTTTGCTGCTGTATCAGCAAGTCTAGGATCGTTTTCTTACAAAACATGAAGAATAGAGCTTAGATTTCTAGTGAAGACATTGCTGGTAATAGTTAATAAGTCAATGAACACTCAAAGGAAAATACCAAAAGCAAAACATTTTAAATTAGGCACTGAATCTAGAAACACGATTCAGGGTAGACAGATACTATAACAATATTTTTGAGATTCTGTTCTCGGTATGGCAGTGGTCCCCAACCTTTTTGGGACCAGGGACCAGTTTCGTGGAAGACAGTTTTTCCACAGACTGGGGGGAGGGGGGAAGGTTTCAGGATTATTCAAGTGCATTACATTTATTGTGCATTTTATTTCTATTATTATTACATTGTAATATATAATGAAATAATTATACAACTCACCATAATGCAGGATCAGTGGGAGACCTGAGCTTGTTTTCCTGCAACTAGATGGTCCCATCTGCGGGCAATGGGAGACAGTGACACCCGTGTGTTGCTTATGTCCAGTCTACTCCATAAGATGCAGCTTAATTGTCACTTGCCACGCACTGATAGGGTTTTGATATGAGTCTGTAAGCCATTGATTTATTATGGTCTCTGTGCAGTCAAACCTCTCTGCTAATGATAATCTGTATTTGCAGCCGCTGCCCAGCGCTAGCATCACCACATCAGCTCCACCTCAGATCATCAGGCATTAGATTCTCATAAGGAGCGTGCAACCTAGATGCCTCGCATGTGTAGTTCACAGTAGGGTTCTTGCTCCGATGAGAATCTAATACCGCCGATAATCTGACAGGAGACGGAGCTCAAGAGGTAACGCGAGTGATGGGGAGCAGCTGTAAATACAGATGAAGCTTTGCTCACTCGCCTGCCATTCACCTCCTGCTGTGTGGCCTAGTTCTGGGGGTTGGAGACCCCTGTGGTATGGTATACATACATTTTTGTAAAAACTACGTACAGTTGGAGCATTGGATAGGTTTCATTTTCTATGCTGAATATGGAAAATTTTTTCATTTAGCCAATTGTATAAAGCCAAAAATTTCCAGAAGACTCTAGTGTATCAAGATAAACAAAAATTTGACACTCTTGTTTACCCTGTCAAAGGCAGAATCTTAAGGCTTTGCTTTGGTATATAAGCCAGTAGTCTTTGTATTTTATGATAAATTCTGGGTGTATGCCTGCATGTGTGTTTACTCTGTTCTATTTTTTTATATGCATGTTTTCTTTTTATCATTTATTTGTTGTCATAAGTATATTCTTTCATAATTATGAAAATAATCAGATAATGATTGATAAATTTGATGTTTATCTTTCCAATTTTTTCCCGTGAGAATATATACTTAATGAAGGGAGGTGGATCATTACTTTACATGTGTTATAAATCTACTTCTCCTCTTAATGTTTTGTGAACGCCTTTTCATATCATTAGATATTTCTCTTCCTAATCATTTTAGTGTTTAATGACTCATGTGGCTGTACCATAGTTTATTAGTTCCTCATTGTTGAATATTTAGATAGCCTCCAATATTTTACTGTCATAAATAATTCTTCAATGCACATCTCTTTAAAAGCTAAATTTTAGTAGATTTTCCAGCTGCCTTCCAGAAAAGATGTATTAATTTACTTTCCTGATACTGAAGTATGAAATTCAGCCCTCATTAACAATACTTATTATCATTTAAAAAATGTTTCCAAATTGCTATGTGAAAAACAGTATATTATCATTTGTATTTGCATTACTTTTGGTTCCTAGTGAGTTTAAACTGTTTTTATGTATTATGCATATTTCTTGTGGGGTGCAAATTGCCTTTTCATATTCTTTGTCTATTTTTATTTTGGTGTGTTTGCTCTTTCTTATTGATCTATGAGAGACTATTTTCCTCAGCCTGTCATTTGTTTCTTTTTTTTTTTCAAATTAAAAAAAAATTTTTTTTAACATCTTTATTGGGGTATAATTGCTTTACAATGGTGTGTTAGTTTCTGCTGTATAACAAAGTGAATCAGGTATATGTATACATATATATCCCCATGTCCCCTCCCTCTTGCGTCTCCCTCCCACCCTCCCTATCCCACCCCTCTAGGTGGTCACAAAACACTGAACTGATCTCCCTGTGCCATACAGCTACTTCCCACTAGCTATCTATTTTACATATGGTAGTGTATATATGTCCCTGCCACTCTCTCACGTCGTCCCAGCTTACACTTCTCACTCCCCGTGTCCTCAAGTCCATTCTCTACGTCTGCATCTTTATTCCTGTCCTGCACCTAAGTTCATAAGAACCATTTTTTTTTAGATTCCATATATATGTGTTAGCATATGGTATTTGTTTTTCTCTTTCTGACTTAACTTCACTCCATATGACAGACTCTAGGTTCATCCACCTCACTACAAATAACTCAATTTCGTTTCTTTTTATGGCTAAGTAATATTCCATTGTATATATGTGCCACATCTTCTTTATCCATTCATCTGTTGATGGACACTTAGGTTGCTTCCAAGTTCTGGCTATTGTAAATAGAACTGCAATGAACATTGTGGTACATGGCCCTTTTTTTTTTTTTTTTTTTTTTTTTTGCGGTACGCGGGCCTCTCACTGTTGTGGCCTCTCCCGTCACGGAGCACAGGCTCCGGACGCACAGGCTCAGCGGCCATGGCTCACGGGCCTAGCCGCTCCGCGGCATGTGGGATCTTCCCGGACCGGGGCACGAACCCGTGTCCCCTGCATCGGCAGGCGGACTCTCAGCCACTGCGCCACCAGGGAAGCCCCATGACTCTTTTTGAATTACGGTTTTCTCAGGGTATATGCCCGGTAGTGAGATTGCTGGGTCATATGGTAGTTCTATTTTTAGTTTTTTAAGGAACCTCTGTACTGTTCTCCATAGTGGCTGTATCAATTTGCATTCCCACCAACAGTGCAAGAAGGTTCCCTTTTCTCCACACCCTCTCCAGCATTTATTGTTTGTAGATTTTTTGATGATGGCCATTCTGACCAGTATGAGGTGACTGTCATTTGTTTCTAGTGAGTTTTGTTAATTTTTTATTTTCTTGACAATCAGAAGTTTCAGTTTTTAAAAATTTGTTGCCAGTATCTATAGTTCTTTTTTGTTTTGTTTTCTGTTTCTGGCATTTGACATTTTAAAAAGTCCTTTCTACCCAAATATTGTGTAAACACATATCTATGTTTTTATTATTTCATCTTTTACATGTAACTATTGAATCCATTTGAATTTATTTGGATGTATGTATGAGATAGAAATCTAATTTTTAAAAAACGAATATCCAGTTTCTCCATTGCTTATTGCACTTCCTCCACTGAATTAAAATGCCATATTTTATTATATATAAAATTGCTACATGTACTTGGACCTGTTCTTGAACATTCCAGATAAGTCAGTCTATTTCTTTGTCATGCCACATACTAGTATAGCTGTATAATATAATTTAATATCCAGTAATGTAAACCTTTTCACACATTATTCTTATTCCTCAAATGTTTTTGATTAATCTCTCTTTTTTTTTTTCCAAATGAAATTTAGTATCATTTTATCCATTGATTCAATGGATATTCTGTGCTAGGTGTTGTGCATGATGTTGAGATTGAGTGGATATTCTGTGCTAGGTGTTGTGCATGATGTTGAGATTGTTGCATAAATTAAGACAGTTCCTGCTCTTGTGGTTCACATCCAAAAAATCCACTTGGAATTCTGATGAAGAGTGTATTAATCTTATAAAATAACTTGGAGGATAATGTAATCTTTGCAATATTCAGATTATTTTATGGAAAGTTTTAAAGTCTCTCCATTTATTTGACACTTAAGAAATAAGTCTTAGTAATTTTTTTTAGAATATATTTTAAGATATGTATATATTAATTATTGGTATTTACAAAGTATCTTTTGTATCGTTACTATAATTGGGATACTTATTTAATTGATTATTACACTTGGTATCTAGGAATCTATTTTCTTATTTTCTATTATTTCTATTTTCTTATTTCTGTATTTCTGGGATTAAGATATATAAAATATATTTAAAGCAAGTTGAGATGATGATGATGATGATGATGATTTTACTGACTACGCACAATAGAAAACAATGTAACCTTAGAAGTTCTTCAGTAATGATTCTTCCCGTATTAGAGGCAACTATGCTTTGGATTTGGAATTGTAATTTTTAAAGTAAAGTTATTTGGGGATTAATTAATTTAATGTAATTGCAAGCGTGAACTAAGTTTTTTATTTTCACCTGAACTTTCTTTCTTGGTCTGAATATCCAGCGGACATCCCCATCTCTAGAAACATCTGACTCTGTCCTAGGGGTGCAGGTAGAACAAAATGGTTAAAGGGTTCAGACTCATCTACAGTGACTTTAAATTCTGGTCTGGGGGATCCCATGGGAGACCAGATGTATTTCCCAGGAGGTATTTTCAGGCTTCCTAATTTTCCCCTGGGAGGCTGATCTAAATTGAGATTCATGATTATTCCCAGCAGGAATGTAGTCACTTGTGCTGTTCTCTAACCTGACCCCCTCTACCCACATGGCATTCTGAACTCATCCTATTCAGACCTGCATCCCTCTGAGTAGAAAACACCCATAGCGATGTCAGGATGTGTACCAGGACATTTGCCCAAGAATCCTCAGCCTCTGCCACAGGACGCCCCAGACTCAGATCATATAATCTGAGATATTAGCTCTGGAGGGGAACTTTAAGATAAGCTTGCTCCACCGCTCATTTTATCAGTGAGGAAACTGTCAAGAGAAGGGAAGTGACTAAGGTGACACAGAGTGTAGGTAACATGCTGGGATAAGAACTTGGGTTTCATGACTCTGAATTCAGTGTTCATTTCCCTGTCATGCTGACTTAAAGATTGGTATCAGCCTTCTTCCATTATCTAAGTGAACCCTTAATTTCATCTTGATTTGTGTCTAATTAAAATTTAATAAAATATTTTATCAAATTTTCAAGATAATTTACATTCCGACTCATTACATTCAAGCCTCAGTCTGCTTACACTATTTTATATGGTGGCAAATTGGGAAATTTCTTGTGTAACTGAAAATATACTGGCAACAGGGTTCACACAACTTTCACATATCAAGAACAGAGGACTGTGTTTGTCCCAGTCATTACAGGGATGATTTTTGTAAAGGACTGCACACATAGATTAAGCTGGGTATCAGTTACCATTGTTTTCCCTTCCAAATTATAAAATCAGGTGATGTCTGTAAATGCTTTCATTATAAATATTAGAGAACATGCTGCTTAAAACAGAGTAGGGGAAACTATAGGAGGGAGGGGTCTGGAGTGCTGATTTTGTCCTTGAATGTTGACAGTTCCATGTTGTGGTGAGGTTAATGTTGTTTTGCTGTTGGCAGATGGTCCAATTATTGGAATTCTCTCTACCAGAAATAAACTACATTTTTTTTTCTATGAACAGGTACCCTCCCACAGTAATACTACCAGTGTCATTGTGAAATAGCTGTTATTGTTCGAAGGATGAGTATGTCCTCTTTTGTTTGAGGCAAGAAACAACTAATTAATTCAGTTATGCAACCTGCAGAATAGGTGTCTGAATCAGATTGACACAATTTTATTTATTTTGTTATAAATCAAAATAAATTCAGCAAATGGGTCTATTGTGATAGAGGTGACAGGTTATGGAAAAAATATAATGGTGATACAATGGCAGGGACTTTAGTTCAGATTACTCAATAGGAGAAAACTTATGTAAGCCTGTACATTTTTAACTCTAAAAATTCTGTGTACAGCTCAATTACTAAAATATTTCTCTTTTTCCTCAGAATGCTCCTTTTAGCATTCCATAGATAGGAGTTACTCCTTAGAAATACGTATTGTGGTCTTTATCAGTGGTTCTATATTTGATAATATCATCTATTAGGAGATTATATATATATATATATATATATATACAAGTTCTGGAAAAAGAAAGGTGATTATGTTAATTATGATATAAGCAGTTGGATTCATGAGAAGCAGTCACGGATCATAGTCTTCTGGTTATGGTCTTATAATGAACAAGAAATTATGTTTTATGTGGTATGCCTGGGAAACATCAAAGCTCCTTACTTACTCTCTGCTTTGTGGCCACACACAGTATCTCCAGCATGGGTGGCACACATGAATCCAATGCCCTTGACTGCAACTTGAGAGCATTTTAGCCAAGTGCAAACCCACTATTAATGGAAAAGTAAATCAAAGTAGATGTGGCATTGACATTTGTCTATGAAGAACAGCATAATATTGAAAAATTCTAGGATAAAATATTGATCTAAAAATAATTTTGAGGATGAAATATTGCCACTATAAACATACTATAGAAAATTATATTTGTATTGCAGATATATTTATACATATAATTTAAAATCCAAGGTTTAACTGTACATTTTCCTAGTTTAAGGAGTTATTTTGAAATAAAATTATCTACTCTAGAGAAAGTTTGGCATGGATCTATAGAATTTAATGAAAACAGCGAGTGCAACACTTGCACAGATTGTAATAGTTTACAAATGGGAACAACCTATCTTCTCCAACATAGGGCAGTGGGGCAAATAGCCTGATTTATTCACAGGATGTCATGTTAAACAGCACTCAGAATAAATGAGGTAGATATACAAGTATCAATGGGACTAAATGTCAGAAACACAACTTTTAAGTTAAAAAAAGTTGCAAGAAGCACAATATGATACCATTTATATAAAATTTAAAACCTCAAAAACAGTTCTATACATTCTAAAAATGGATACACGTGTAACAAAAGTACAAAGCATGCATAAAATTACACATGCCAACAAGCAGTAATTGTTCACTTATTTACTTTTTTTTTTTTTTTTTTTTTTTTTTGCGGTATGCGGGCCTCTCACTGTTGTGGCCTCTTCCGTTGCGGAGCACAGGCTCCGGACGCGCAGGCCCAGTGGCCATGGCTCACGGGCCTAGCCGCTCCGCGGCATGTGGGATCTTCCCGGACCGGGGCACGAACCCGAGTCCCCTGCATCGGCAGGCGGACTCTCAACCACTGTGCCACCAGGGAAGCCCCACTCATTTACTTTTTAAAAAACAAGTGCTGGCTAACACATATATATGGAATCTAAAAAAAAAAAAAAAAAAGTTCTGACGAACGTAGTAGGGGCAGGACAGGAATAAAGACGCAGACATAGAGAATGGACTTAAGGACATGGAGAGGGGGAAGGGTAATCTGGGAAGAAGTGAGAAATTGACATGGACATATATACACTACCAAATGTAAAACAGATAGCTAAGTGGGAAGCAGCCACATAGCACAGGGAGATCAGCTAGGTGCTCTGTGACCACCTAGAGGGGTGGGTTAGGGAGGGTGGGAGGGAGACGCAAGAGGGAGGAGATATGGGGATGTATGTATATGTATAACTGATTCACTTTGTTAAAAAGGAGAAGCTAACACACCATTGTAAAGCAATTATACTCCAATAAAGATGTTAAAAAATATAAAATAAAGATGATATGAAGTTCCAAAAAAAAAGTGCTCTTCAGTTGATATTGGCCAACTGTAACATGGTATATCTGGGTAGGTAGTTAACGATTTTCTTTTCAGCACCTATCTGTTTGCTGAAATTCAAACTTATATTAAAATATGGCTGTGTGAGATGAGAGAACTCTAATATTCCATGTTTGTGATTAGTTTGTAAACTTTTTTTAAAACGTTTGAATCTTTTCCTACATTCACATTCTTGGTCTACACAGTTAATTTGAAATGAGGTACTGAATACCAGGTATAGGGTGAGCAGCTACCCAAAGCTAGTGGTCAATCAATGATGGTGCTATAGCTTAGGATTCCTTGTGGGGATGAAGTTGCTATAGGAAAGCATTTTCATTTATTGAGAATGAGAGGGCTGGTGGGATTGGACACTGAGGTTTAGAAAAGACATAGTAGAAAATGGAAAAAAAAAAAAGCAAATTATGGGCTGCCAGAAAGTAATGCTGAGCAATACTGGGGGAAGGGGCAGTCTGGCTTGAAAATATACATTTGAAATGGAATCAATTAGCATAATATTATTTCCCAGAAGGGTTTAACCTCAGATCCCCATTTCACTAGGCCATCATAAACAAAATGACAGGATTACATGTCTTTCTCTTTCGAAGGCAAATTAGCAAGATGGTTAAGACTTAGACCTTCTGGGTTCAAATCCATGTGTTCAGATCTATTCTTATATATTCAGGCAAAATGGTAATGAATTTGATGAACAATTTGATTTAGTGATGAATGGAAAGTCTGATGAGGAAGATTTGGAAAATACAACTTTGGTCTTCCCTTGTTAACTCATAGGCCTTTGAGGACTTGATGAAATGTTGGAAACTGGCCTGAGGCTGAAGTCTTCTGTCACACTTTTTTCCTAAAATCCCCACCTATCCCAGACTGCGAAGGGTGTGGCACTGGGCTTTAAATACCACCTGTGCCTTTATACTCCTCCCTCCTGTTGCCAGTTCCCCTTTATATGGTTGCCTCAAGAAACTGTTCATTTTGGTAATAATTCCATCGCTCAAAGTGCTTTTGAAAGTTCTATTTTGAAATCACGTCAAATCATTTGGGCTCTTTGGCTTCAGTTTCTTCATCTGCAATGTGAAAATATTAATGCTTACTCTGACTCCTAAAGTTGTCATAAAAATCAAATGAAAAATATTTTATGAATTGTTAAGTGCTATGTAGATGTTACCAATTAACACACTATTTCAGAAATTACACCTTTGCTTTATGGCCGCTCTTCACTTTTTAGTAAAGAATACCTCATACATAAACGTCTCCAAGTGACTTTTGCTGTAACCTAAAATAAAATGTTACTTCAAAGTATAAAGATATTACAAAGGACATCAAGAGTTTCATGTGTGGCATGGCTCTCTTTCATCTCCTGTAAAGATGAAACTACTTGTGTTGAAATTATGAGGGCATTTTATGAAAGAAAAATAAAATTTCATTTCTGTTTTCCATCTTCTGCAGGAAGTCACCAAAGCAGTACAGCCTCTCTTACTGGGAAGAATCATTGCTTCCTATGATCCAGATAACAAGGTAGAACGCGCCATTGCGATTTACCTAGGCATAGGCTTATGCCTTCTCTTTATCGTGAGGATGCTGCTCCTTCACCCAGCCATTTTTGGCCTCCATCGCATTGGAATGCAGATGAGAATAGCTATGTTTAGTTTGATTTATAAGAAGGTAATACTTTCTTGCACAGTCTCCATGCTACGTGTTAGTGGCATCATGTTTTAAATACCATGCTGATACAAATAAGGGCTAAATGCTGAAATCAGTTTTGTATACCTTGAAATAAATGGCAGCAATAATGAATATTTCTAATTTTCGCTGATAATTCACTTTACTTCAACTAATAATTATTGAGTGCCTTCTATAAACTGCCTATATTTTAGATTTCTTTTTTTTTTTCACTAGTCATATACCAGTTTTTGGAATCCATGGCTCCCCATTGAAATGATTCTTACTATCTGCATAAAAGTCATTGACAAAATATCATCTTATGGTAAAATGCCATGTATCTTTATGTTCAATAACAAGAAATTGTTAACAATAACCCAAGCAATAGAAATTTCTACCTTAACTAGTTGTGACACAGTGGTGGTATCCACTGCCTTATTTTTATTTTTATTTTTTTTGCGCTACACGGGACTCTGACTGCTGCGGCCTCTCCCGTTGCGGAGCACAGGCTCCAGACGCGCAGGCTCAGCGGCCATGGCTCACGGGCCCAGCCGCTCCACGACATGTGGGATCTTCCCGGACCGGGGCACGAACCCGTGTCCCCTGCATCGGCAGGCGGACTCTCAACCACTGCGCCACCAGGGAAGCCCCCACTGCCTTATTTTGAGTTAGATTTTTGTCATCCTAAGTTCTGCAAGTTAAAAATTTTTAGAATAGCACATGCATGGCAACCATAAGAACCTTCTCTGCTTTTCTGTATGCATTGTCCAGTTAAGAGCCCAAGTTGCTGAAGCGTGCTTTGGATGAATTCAGATTAAGACTTCCTTATCTTACAAACACAATTTAAGGTCATCTCAGTGACATGTGCTTTCACCAGCCTGATTCATGTGTGACCCTTTGATCTACCAAGTGATTATAGAAACCTGTTTGGTTGAATCATTTGGGTATTGCTTTACCCTTCTCTTTTTTCTTTCCCCAATGTAAAAACTTTATATACTTGGCTTATAAGGGACATGGACCTGAAATTCCCTCTAGCAAATAACCCATAACACTTCCATAATATACATGCAAGATCGGTGGTGTTGTAAAACCTTGATAGCCATACTTTATTGTTCAAAAAAGCCGTTTGTGGAGGCACAAGGGAAAAACCGACTCTGCAGTTTAATCAAATCACCTGAACCACAGTCTCATCAGTTCACAAGTACCAGGAAAGCATGGGTGATAAATCAATAAAAATTTTATCTTGATCCAGAAATTATATGTAAGTGAAGAAATTATTAGGTATTATTTGGAGGGTAGAATTTACACAGAATGCATATCAAAGGAAGTTGAATCCAGTTTAAAAATACTTATAAAAGTGATTTTATCATAATGATAACTAATAGCTAAGGATGTACATGACAAGCTTCTAAGTGATTTTTAGGTATATCATTTCATTTGACCAAAACTCCATATGGTAGAAACTATTATCCCTATTTTATGGATAAAATATTTTGAGAAGCTAAGACCTAAAAGGTATAAAACATTGTGCAAGAACTGCTTCAAAATTTCTAAAATGGGTAAGTCACAATCCTTGAAGTGGAGGGTTTTCCAACTATTAGAGAACATAAAATAAGTACTGAAATAATATAACAAGTCAAATTGTGTTACATAGGCAGAGAGAAACATGAAGTGCTCTGGGCTAAGGGGAGGGGAGATCAAAGAAGGAGCAGGTTAGTTTGTGAATAAGTTCATATATAATGTTTGGCACAAATACAGCGATATATGTGCTTTCAGACCCAGAATGCATTAATGAAAAGTTAGAAGTTGTGTCTGTCCTTTTTCAACATTGATTATCTGTGTTCTTACACATTTTCTTTACCCCTCTATCCACACCGATTGACCTGCATTAACATCATCACCAAAGAATACAAATTCATCTCCATGTGGCTGTGGTTTGGTCCCTAAAATAAACTGGTACCATATCTGACCAGTTTCATCCATGTGGCAGGCAGCCACTAATTCTTCCCACATTGTTCCAGATTTTGTAATAGAGCATAGTTTTCTTTGTTCCAAAATCTGTAACCATGATACATTCAAATTACATTTTAAATAATGAATCTAAATACAAACTAGATTGAGCTTTGCCTGTGAATTTCAAGAAGATAAAGTTAACTAGAGTGAACAGATATTCACTGTTTATTGTGCACATAAACTCCATGTTAAGCCATGTGGAACCCATGTTAAGCCCAGTCTCAAGTTACCTGAGACTGAGTATGTTACCAAGTCATGTGTCATCCAGCTCAATGGATTCCCCCCAGCCCCTGCCCCATATTGCTCTAATAGCATTTTGGAATTAACTGCTTTATTCCTTATTCATCTGTGCTTATCTAAATGCTATTCATTATTACACACCCATCTTAAAATTCAACCTCAATAAAATATTTGCAGATTTATATAACCAGATATGGGAACTTTTTCTTAATCACCCTATTTTATTCTATCTACTCCCTTTAACTAATTTATCATATTTAGTTATGTATGTACTAGGTTATCTTGAGGCAAGAATTATGTTTAAGAAATCTTAACAATAATCCCTGAAGCCTTGAATATAGTGATTTGTGTCTACTAAGTGCTCAATACATATGTGAAGGATTCAGTTGAAGCAAATATTAGATAGGTACTCTTCAGTCAAAGCCATCTAATGGCAAATCAATTCTTATTAAATTTTATAGGCAAAGTATGACTGTGATCTTTCATAATAATAATTTATCTACATAAAAATTCTATTCTGTGTAGATGGATATATTTTTCTTTGTAAAATTTAAGAATTTTTTATTAATGTAATCTTTCACAAAATTATTAATGATTAAATTATTTGTAATATAATTTTATTGACTTTAACAGTAATTTTATTCAACACAATTACTATAAGATTGCATGAAAAATTTAAGGCCAAGATTTTATTAAAACAATTTTTTTTTATTGACGTATAGTTGGTTTACAATATTGTGTTAGTTTCAAGTATACAGCAAAGTGATACAGATATATATATATATTTTCAGTTCTTTTCCATTATAGGTTATTACAAGATATTGAATATAGTTCCCTGTAAGGCCAAGGTATTAATCTCAAATTTCACTGCCTTTGGTTCCATCTTTTATAAAAACAAACAAAAGCAAAAAAAAAAACCCTCTACAGTATATAAATGAATATTTAAGTACAATGTTGTTCCCATTTTGGATTAGAAAAAATATTTACTCCTCTTTAGATACTGTAAAATAAAATAAGAAGAGGCATGCCAGTGTAATATTTGTTGTAAAGAGAAATATTTATAAATCTGAGAAGACACTGAGTTAGATGAACATAAAATAATTTTCATTACCTTAACTTAAAAATGCGTGCATGGTTACCTAACTCCTCAGCTGTATTGTAACATTACTTATAAATATATTTGTCTATTGTTCATTGACAACATCTAACTTCCCATTTTCCTTTTAGACTTTGAAGCTGTCAAGCCGTGTTCTAGATAAAATAAGTATTGGACAACTTGTTAGTCTCCTTTCCAACAACGTGAACAAATTTGATGAAGTATGTACCTGCTGATTTAATCTTTTATGCATCTTTATTATAACTCATACAACCCCAAAGGTTTTCTGGGTCAGATAACAGTAATAAGTGGTTAAGTCATAAGCATCCCTACCTTCCCTATTTCTGAAAACTGAGAAGGCTCAGTTGTATAGCAGAGTGCCATTTTGGGGTCTCACGGAACCACCCAACTCAAGGGCACCTCAGCTTGCTTTGTATTTATGAGGTTTTTTAAAAATTCAGTCCCTATCAGACCTTGTTTCCTTTTAATACTTTAAATCAGTTATTTACTTTGGCTGAGTATGATACTCTGAGCAATTCTTGCTCAGTGCTGTCTTCTGTCACAATAAAATTCAAGGTCCTTGAGGACAGATTGTTTTATTTACCTTTGTATTTCTAGTATTTTACATGGTGTCAAACCCTTAGCAGGTGCTAAATAAGTTACTGTTGAATTGAGCATGCATGTATTCTGAATATATTGTCAGGTGATAGGGTTGTACAGTTGTGTAGATTGAACTTCTGAAGAGTCTTTTGTTCTCTCATGTTCTGTGTCATGGCTCTTGCTTTATCCACACAGAAGTAAGTTATTTAAAATAAATTCTTCAATCACCATGCAATTCCACTGGAAAAAGATCACAGTGACTTGAAGTTTGTTTGGGGGAAAATCCTATGCATAGAATGTTTAAGCACATTGCTACGTGTTCCATGTAGTGAATACCTAGATTTTAGTGTGTTCAGAACCATGAAGTGTTTGATTGTATGAGCTCACTGTGCTTGATTTCTTTCTTCTTTGATTGTTTTTTCCTTTGTTTTGGGCATGGAGGAAAAAATGTCAGTGGTTTTCACTGTGATTTTATTTTTCAGGGACTTGCACTGGCACATTTCGTGTGGATTGCTCCTTTGCAAGTGACGCTGCTGATGGGGCTGCTCTGGGAGTTGTTACAGGCCTGCGCCTTCTGTGGACTTGCTTTTCTCATAGTCCTTGCCCTTTTTCAAGCCGGATTAGGGAAAATGCTGATGAAGTACAGGTAGCGCTCTTATGTACATAGTTTGAAAGGGTTTTAAATTAGGTTTTCCAAAAGCCCACTCTAGTAAAACCAGAACTTCTCTATGCACTGAACCGTGATCTCCTTGCTAAGTGTCACAAAAAAAGGAATTATTTTCATGACATAAATAATACTTTCTATATCAAGGGGACATTTTTTTGCTTGTTAGTCTATAGAATTTCTTTATAAATATGTTACCATCCAGTTCACTTTTTGCACATCAGAGATTTAGGTACAATGGATAAAACATTTATGTGAATGGGAGGGAATACATATATTTTGGGGAGAGTTTATAGGCTTTTTCTACCCTGGTTCATGAATCATCACACCACAGCCTTAGTTGCTTTTTATTACAGAATGAATCGGTGACACCAGTCACTGCTTATGAAAGGGGACTTCTAGTGTGCCAGCTAGAGTATGATAGAAAGTGTACAAATTTTGGAGTCAAATAGCTCTTAGTTTGAATCCCAGATTTCATGCTTACTAGTTACATGACCTGTGTCAAGCTGCTTCAGCCACTGTGTTTCTGGGTTTTTTTGTCTTTAAAATGGAGGTAATCACCTCTGTTAGGTTGTCAGAAGGATTAGGCATAATGTATGACATGCATCTAATACAGTGTCTGGCACATGGGAGGCATTTACTAAATGACAGATACTATTTTTGTTACTATATATTTGATAATAAAATAAACATCCTTTTAATAAAAGAAATGTGGCTTTTCTTAAAAGCTTGGGCAGTTCTTAGTGGACATTTTGACTTGTTTTTACTAAGTATTTGATTGGTGGATGGATTATTTACAGAGATCAGAGAGCTGGAAAGATTAATGAAAGACTGGTGATCACGTCAGAAATGATTGAAAATATCCAGTCGGTTAAGGCCTACTGCTGGGAAGAAGCAATGGAAAAAATAATTGAAAACCTGAGACAGTAAGTCATTCTGATAATTTCAGTATCAATTGAATTAGCCAATTAAGGTTTAACATATTAAAAATTAGTATGTCTTGGGCTTCCCTGGTGGCGCAGTGGTTGAGGGTCCGCCTGCCGATGCAGGGACACGAGTTGGTGCCCCGGTCCGGGAAGATCCCACATGCCGCAGAGCGGCTGGGCCCATGAGCCATGGCCGCTGAGCCTGCGCTTCCAGAGCCTGTGCTCTGCAACGGGCAAGGCCACGACAGTGAGAGGCCCGCGTACCGCAAAAAAAAAAAAAAAAAATAAAATAAATAAATAAAAATGAGTATGTCAGAGTGGACTTCAGCTCATATTTGAAATTTCTGACAACCAAACAGTTGTATTAAGTTATATCAATATTCATGTGTTAGTGGCTTAATGTCATTTTCATGGGGCTATCGTTTTACATAGGTGATTAAGTATGCTATTTTGCACTACAAGGATATGTATCCCTTATGAAAGAATTGTCTGTATGTGCTTATAGCTGCTTAATATACTTATTGACTAAAATAATGGTCATGATTCTAGAGACTGATTGAAACCTTAAATGGAACTGCTAGAGTAATAAGGATATGATTCTGAACCAAATAAATGATTCTCTAGTATTATAGCTTCCTTAATTTATATGTTATGGCTCATGAAAAACAAACAAAACACAAACCCTTCTGTTTGTTTAAAATATGTTTGTTCTTCCTTAACTTAAGAGTAATACAGGGTAATATCTATACATTGTGTTTCTATAAACCCTCCACTTGAGAAATCAGTTCAAGTAATGAAAGCTGCCACCTGAAGTAGAATCAGTACTTGGCAACCATCTACATATCTGGTCTTGTTTTACCTCAGATAACCTTTCTCTCACTGATTAGTAAAGATTATAGCCAGGAAAAAAGTACAGCACAGACTGAGAGATACTGTTACTGAGAAAATTTTGGACAAAATATAGACTAGGGCATATCTATAGCTGTGACCATTTTTCTTCAGTCAAGTTCCATGTTCTACAAATTGCAATCCAAAAAAAAGGCTCTCTGAGATTCAGTGGGCATAGATCTTCTGTTAAAGGGCAAATAATTTCAAGATGGATTAGCTCATGAGAATTTCTTGGGGAAAAAAGGTCCTAAAGGGAAGAGTCGCATTTTGGATGCTGTGAATATGGGTTATTCAGGATATCAGGCTGCTGATTCCAGTAGACAGTGGTAACTGAGCTGCAGGTGTGTGATTGGAACAACAAAAGAAATGCTGAAATGTTAAGTCCTTTGCGGTGTAAATAGAAAGAGTAAAAGCATATTTATTGCCCAAACATAATTGGTCACCTGTTTTTATTATGCCTTTCAAGACAAATCCAGGAAAGAAATTATATTTTCTTTCCAGAAACATCCTTAAAGATCTTGTTTAGTTGGTTGAAGGTTTTTCTCATTAACAAGTGAGTTTTCCATCACACTTGCCCCTGGGTCACTCTTAAATGCCTATAGGCACAGGCATAACCAGAATGATGAGGAGATTATCAGAGAATTTGGTTTTCTCAAGCTTCAGGGTAAACTCCTGGTCAGATCATTCTAGGTGCTGACTTTTCTTGACTTTGGGTTTCTTTTCCCCTCTTCCTCAAAAGATGAAATCCATCCTTCTTATTCTGTATTTTTGTTTAACCAATTCTAATAGCAAATGTTTGGTTTTAACTTGTATAATCCGGTTCCTTAATCTGGCATGAAATTGTTACCTGAAAAGGCTGCAAAGTGCTGACGTAAATATGGGAAAGCAAGAATTGCTTCTACTCAAAAGAGCAAATAGAATGTTCTGGAAGAGATTGGCAGGATGCGCTGCAAAGGGTTGACCTCAGCCTGGGCCACTGCTGCACTGGGCAAAAGGCTGTGTAACACTCCCTGAAAATCTACTTCTTTATTGCTCTCTGGTAATAAAGTCACTTTCAATTTTTTTTATAAGATAAAATATTTTTATGACTCATATAGTGTTAGTGATTTTATTATGGTGAGTACTGCTTTCTAGGTGATTCTTATATATGTTCTTTTTTTTTTTTTTAAGAAACTCCAAGTCTTTTATTTCACTCAGGAGCAATTATTTATTTTTATTTGTAAATGTCCATATCAGGGTATACAATTAAGCATTCTAATGATGTATTCTAATTAACAAGACTAAAGTCATAGGGAGATTGACTCAAGATGGCAGAGTAGAAGGACATGCTCTCATTCCCTTTTTTTTAATTTAATTTTATTTATTTTTTTATACAGCAGGTTCTTATTAGTCATCCATTTTATACACATCAGTGTATACATGTCAATCCCAATCTCCCAATTAATCATACTCCCACACCCACCTCCACCCCCATGGCTTTCCCCCCTTGGTGTCCATACGTTTGTTTTCTACATCTGTGCCTCAACTTTTGCCCTGCAAACCGGTTCATCTGTACCATTTTTCTACATTCCACATATATGCGTTCATATACGATATTTGTTTTTCTCTTTCTGACTTACTTCACCCTGTATGACAATATCTAGATCCATCCACGTCTCAACAAATGACCCAATTTCGTTCCTTTTTATTGCTGAGTAATATTCCATTGTATATATGTACCACTTCTTCTTTATCCATTCGTGTGTCGATGGGCATTTAGGTTGCTTCCATGACCTGGCTATTGTAAATAGTGCTGCAATGAACATTGGGGTGCATGTGTCTTTTTGAATTATGGCTTTCCCTGAGTATATGCCCAGTAGTGGGATAGCTGGATCATATGGTAATTCTATTTTTAGATTTTTAAGGAACTGGCATACTGTTCTCCATAGTGGCTGTATCAATTTACATTCCCACCAACAGTGCAAGAGGGTTCCCTTTTCTCCACACCCTCTCCAGCATTTGTTGTTTGTAGATATTCTGATGATGCCCATTCTTACTGGTGTGAGGTGATACCTCATTGTGGTTTTGATTTGCATTTCTCTAATGATTAGTGATGGTGAGCAGTTTTTCATGTGCTTCTTGGCCATCTGTATGTCTTCTTTGGAGAAATGTCTATCTAGGTCTTCTGCCCATTTTTGGATTGGGTTGTTTTTTTTTTAATATTGAGCTGTATGAGCTGTTTATATATTTTGGAGATTAATCCTTTGTCCGTTGAAATGTTTGCAAATATTTTCTCCCATTCTGAGGGTTGTCTTTTTGTCTTGTTTATGGTTTCCTTTGCTGTGCAAAAGCATCTAAGTTTCATTAGTTCCCATTTATTTATTTTTGTTTTTATTTCCATTACTCTAGGAGGTGGATCAAAAAAGATCTTGCTGTGATTTATGCCAAAGAGTGTTCTTCCTATGTTTTCCTCTAAGAGTTTTATAGTGTTCCGTCTTACATTTAGGTCTCGATTCCATTTTGAGTTTATTTTTGTGTATGGTGTTAGAGAGTGTTCTAATTTCATTCCTTTACATGTAGCTGTCCAATTTCCCAGCACTACTTATTGAAGAGACTGTCTTTTCTCCATTATATATCCTTGCCTCCTTTGTCACAGATTAGTTGACCATACGTGCGTGGGTTTATCTGTGGGCTTTCTATCCTGTTCCATTGATCTATGTTTCTGTTTTTGTGCCAGTACCATATTGTCTTGATTACTGTAGCTTTATAGTATAGTCTGAAGTCAGGGAGTCTGATTCCTCCAGCTCCATTTTTTTCCCTCAAGACTGCTTTGGCTATTCGGGGTCTTTTGTGTCTCCATACAAATTTTAAGAGTTTTTGTTCTAGTTCTGTAAAAAGTGCCATTGGTAATTTGATAGGGATTGCATTTAATCTGTAGATTGCTTTGGATAGTATAGTCATTTTCACAACGTTGATTCTTCCAACCCAATAACATGGTTATCTCCCCATCTGTTGGTATCATCTTTAATTTCTTTCATCAGTGTCTTATAGTTTTCTGCATACAGGTCTTTTGTCTCTCTAGGTAGCTTTATTCCTAGGTATTTTATTCTTTTTGTTGCAGTGGTAAATAGGAGTGTTTTCTTAATTTCTCTTTCAGGTTTTTCATCATTAATGTATAGGAATGCAAGAGATTTCTGTGCATTAATTTTGTATCCTGCATCTTTACCAAATTCATTGTTTAGCTTTAGTAGTTTTCTGGTGGCATCTTTAGGATTCTCTATGTATAATATCATGTCATCTGCAAAGAGTGACAGTTTTACTTCTTCTTTTCCAATTTGGATTCCTTTTATTTCTTTTTATTCTCTGATTGCAGTGGCTAGGACTTCCAAAACTATGTTGAATAATAGTGGTGAGAGTGGACAACCTTGTCTTGTTCCTGATCTTAGAGGAAATGCTTTCAGTTTTTCACCATTGAGAATGATATTTGCTGTGGGTTTGTCATATGTGGCCTTTATTATGATGAGGTAGGTTCCGTCTATGCCCATTTCCTGGAGAATTATCATAAATGGGTGTTGAATTTTGTCAAAAGCTTTTTCTGCATCTATTGAGATGATCATATGGTTTTTATTCTTCAGTTTGTTAATATGGTGTACCACATTGATTGATTTGCGTATATTGAAGAATCCTTGCATCCCTGGGAAAAATCCCGCTTGATCATGGTGTATGATCCTTTTAATGTGTTGTTGGATTCTGTTTGCTAGTACTTTGTTGAGGAGTTTTGCATCTATATTCATCAGTGATGTTGGTCGGTAATTTTCTTTTCTTGTAGTATCTTTGTCTGGTTTTGGAATCAGGGTGATGGTGGCCTCATAGAATGAGTTTGGGAGTGTTCCTTCCTCCATAATTTTTTGAAAGGATTTAGAAGGATGGGTGTTAGCTCTTTTCTAAATGTTTGATACAATTCACCTGTGAAGGCATCCGGTCCTGGACTTTTGTTGGAAGATTTTTAGTCACAGTTTCAATTTCATTAGTTGTGATTGGTCTGTTCATATTTTCTATTTCTTCCTGGTTCAGTCTTGGAAAGTTATACCTTTCTAAGAATTTGTCCATTTCTTCCAGGTTGTCCATTTTATTGGCATAGAGTTGCTTGTAGTAGTCTCTTAGGATGCTTTGTATATCTGTGGTGTCTGTTGTAACGTCTCCTTTTTCATTTCTAATTTTTTTGATTTGAGTCCTCTCCCTCTTTTTCTTGATGAGTCTGGCTAATGGTTTATCAATTTTGTTTATCTTCTCAAAGAACCAGCTTTTAGTTTTACTGATCTTTGCTATTGTTTTCTTTGTTTCTATTTCATTTATTTCTGCTCTGATTTTTATGATTTCCTTCCTTCTGCTAATCTTGGGTTTTGTTTGTTCTTCTTTCTCTAGTTCCTTTAGGTGTAAGGTTAGATTGTTTATTTGAGATTTTTCTTGTTTCTTGAGGTAGGCTTGTATAGCTATAAACTTCCCTCTTAGAACTGCTTTTGCTGCATCCCATAGGTTTTGGATCATTGTGTTTTCATTGTCCTTTGTCTCTAGGGATTTTCTGATTTCCTCTATGATTTCTTCAGTGATCTCTTGCTTATTTAGTAATGTATTGTTTAGCCTCCATGTGTTTATGTTTTTTTCGTTTATTTTCCCTGTCATTCATTTCTAATCTCATAGTGTTCTGGTCAGAAAAGATGCTTGATATGATTTCAATTTTCTTAAATTTACTGAGGCTTGATTTGTGACTCAGGATGTGATCTATCCTGGAGAATGTTCCATGCGCACCTGAGAAGAAAGTGTAATCTGCTGTTTTTGGATGGAATGTCCTATAAATATCAATTACATCTATCTGTTCTATTGTGTCATTTAAAGCTTCTGTTTCCTTATTTATTTTCATTTTGGATGATCTTTCCATTGGTGTAAGTGCGGTATTAAAGTCCCCCATTATTATTGTGTTATTGTTGACTTCCTCTTTTATAGCTGTTAGTAGTTCCATTATGTATTGAGGTGCTCCTATATTGGGTGCATAAATATTTACAATTGTTATATCTTCTTCTTGGCGTGATCCCTTGATCATTATGTAGTGTCCTTCCTTGTCTCTTGTAACATTCTTTATTTTGAAGTCTATGTTATCTGATGTGAGGATTGCTACTGCAGCTTTCTTTTGTTTCCATTTGCATGGTATATCTTTTTCCATCCCCTCACTGTCAGTCTGTATGTGTCCCTAGGTCTGAAGTGGGTCTCTTGTAGACAGCATATATATGGGTCTTCTTTTTGTATCCATTCAGTGAGCCTGTGTCTTTTGGTTGGAGCATTTAATCCATTCACGTTTAAGGTAGTTATCGATATGTATGTTCCTATGACAATTTTCTTAATTGTTTTGATTTTTTTTTGTAGGTCCTTTTCTTCTCCTGTGTTTCCCACTTAGAGTAGTCCTTTAGCATTTGTTGTAGAGCTGGTTTGGTGGTGCTGAATTTTCCTAGATTTTGCTTGTCTGTAAAGCTTTTGATGTCTCCATCGAATCTGAATGAGATCCTTGCTGGGTAGAGTAATCTTCGCTGTAGGTTCTTCCCTTTCATCACTTAAAGTATATCATGCCAGTCCCTTCTGGCTTGTAGAGTTTCTGCTGAGAAATCAGCTGTTAACCTTATGGGAGTTCCCTTGTATATTATTTGTTATTTTTCCCTTGCTGCTTTCAATAATTTTTCTTTGTCTTTAATTTTTGCCAATTTGATTACTATGTGCCTCAGCGTGTTTCTCCTTGGGTTTATGCTGTATGGGACTCTCTGTGCTTTCTGGACTTGGGTGGCTATTTCCTTTCCCATGTTAGGGAATTTTTCGACTGTAATCTCTTCAAATATTTCCTCTGGTTCTTTCTCTCTCTCTTCTCCTTCTCGGACCCCTATAATGCGAATGTGTTGTGTTTAATGTTGTCCCAGAGGTCTCTTAGGCTGTCTTCATTTCTTTTCATTCTTTTTTCTTTATTCTGTTCCGCAGCAGTGAATTCCACCATTCTGTCTTCCAGGTCACTTATCCGTTCTTCTGCCTCAGTTATTCTGCTATTGATTCCTTCTAGTGTAGTTTTCATTTCAGTTATTGTATTGTTCATCGCTGTTTGTTTGTTCTTTAATTCTTCTAGGTCCTTGTGAAACATTTCTTGCATCTTCTCGATCTTTGCCTCCATTCTTTTTCCGAGGCCCTGGATCATCTTCACTATCATTATTCTGAATTCTTTTTCTGGAAGGTTGCCTGTTTCCACTTCATTTAGTTTTTTTCCTGCAGTTTTACCTTGTTCCTTCATCTGGTACATAGCCCTCTGCTTTTTCATGTTTTGTATCTTTCTATGAATGTAGTTTTTGTTCCACAGGCTGCAGGATTGTAGTTCTTGCTTCTGATTTCTGCCCTCTCAGTAAAAGTTTTAAATATCACAAAATTGATTTGATTGTCAGCAGCAGATTGCTTGCTGAGTTTCAGTTTCTGCTAGTGTTGTTGGGTCTCCCGCAGAGGTGGGGGGGTGGCTGTGTCTCACCATGAGGACAAGGACACTGGTAGCAGAAGTTTTGGGAAGTACTCCTTCTCTTGTAGATGTTTCTGATTCCATTATTCTTATAGTACCACTTCTTTCATTTTCCTCAACTGTTTATAATACACAACAATTTTGACAAATTTATTAACATTTTTTTAAACAGTATTTTCTAGCATTAAAAACATATAAGCCTAGCCAATAGTGTTCTTCTTTCTGTTGTAGATTAGCAACACACACGTAGATTCTAAGTGCAAGGCCCTGTGCTGTGCTGTCATTTATCTTGGCAGCAACTCCACAGGGGAGATATTATGTTTCTCTGCTGTAGATGTGAATTCTATAGGATCAGAGGAAAGAGAAACTTGCTTAAGATGGCACAGCTATAACCAGGAGAGCTGAGAGTCACACCCCAGTGAGATTCCCAAATCATAATCTGCCTTCAATACCAAATAATTAAAATAGGTAGGCTAGACCGCATTAGACTGGGAGTCACAATGTAGATTGGGAACATTGAACTTCGTTTTCTTCATCAGAGGGCTCCGGATTACATTTTTTTCAGACTTAAAAAAAAAAAGATTTCCTCTGAATTCTACAACTTGAGAATGAGAACTTTTCTGAGTTGTACAAGCATGTGGAACTAAATGCCGGGCGCAGCTATTGCTACTTCCCACCAGCACTCTCTACTTGTCTGTTTTATCTTTGCTCTTTCCCTTGCAAGAGCTGAATAGGAGGATCACAAGTGACTCTAGTTTTGATGGTCCTGGAAGAGTAGGACGGAGGTTGAAGGCAGCATTGTCTTCTCTTCTCACCAGTCTCTGCACTCCCTGTTTTCTGCTTATTGGTGCATTTAAACCTCTTCTGCGTGTGTTAAAAAAATTGTTCACATTTGTAGTTCAGACTAAAGGATCAGAAGTATGATTGCAAATAATTATACTGAAAGGAGAGAGACAGGGAGGATACAGCATCTACTCACTTATAATTTTTCAAAAATTACCTGTAACAGAATCACTTGGCTTCTTTTTAAAAAATTATTTATTTATTTATTTATTTACTTTTGGCTGTGTCGGACCTTTGTTGCTGAGTGTGGGCTTTTCTCTGGTTGTGGCGAGCAGGGGCTACTACTCTCTTGCAGTGCGCAGGCTTCTCATTGCGGTGGCTTCTTTTGTTGAGCATGGTCTCTAGGCACATGGGCTTCAGTAGTTGTGGCACATGGGCTCAGTAGTTGTGGCTTGCGGGCTCTAGAGCGCAGGCTCAGTAGTTGTGGTGCACAGGCTTAGTTGCCCCATGGCATGTGGGATCTTCCCAGATCAGGGTTCGAACCCGTGTCCCCTGCATTGGCAGGTGGATTCTTAACTACTGCGCCATCAGGGAGGCCCCATTTGCAGATTCTGGAGGCCTACTCAGTCAGTTTCTCTGAGTGGTGGACCTGAAACTCTGCATTTTAACAGGTTTCTCAGGTGATTTTTACTCATGCTAAGGCTTGAGAACCACTCCTCTATGGCTTATATGTTATTTTCAAGGTTCCCCAAAGTCAAGCTAGAACTTCTAAAATGTTAACAATCCATTAGGGAATCCCAGAATTGTCTTTTTCCTTTATAAGTCATTATTCTCATATCCACACTTAATTACTTAAAACACCAACCAACCAACCAACAAACAAAAAATTATCAGTGTCATTAATCTTAAAAATTAATAAAGAAGTGAATAAAGATATAAAAATAATATAATAATTATAGTAATAATTATTAAGATTATTGTAATTTTAAAATAATATTTATAGGTATTATATGCAAGACACTGGTATATTCATTATGATCCATCTCCCTTTCAGATAAGGTAACTGAGGCCCAGAGAGGTTATATAACTTGCACAAGGTCACACAGCTCATGCAGGGTAGAACAAGGATCAGAACACAGAGAGAAAGATTTGAGAGTCTATGTTCAGATTTTTAATTCCAAGATGCCTGATATTTGAAAAGTAAATAAGCATCCCAAATCTTATTTATTTTTTTATAGAACAGAACTGAAACTGACCCGGAAGGCAGCCTATGTGAGATACCTCAATAGCTCAGCCTTCTTCTTCTCAGGGTTCTTTGTAGTGTTTTTATCTGTGTTTCCTTATGCACTGCTTAATGGAATCGGCCTTCGAAAAATATTCACAACCATCTCATTCTGCATCGTTCTGCGCATGGCAGTCACTCGGCAGTTCCCCTGGGCTGTACAAACTTGGTATGATTCTCTTGGAGCAATAAACAAAATACAGGTAATGTACCAAAATGGGGCATCATACACAATGAATTTAGAACAGTTTAGAACTTTTCTCATGAGCAAACTCTCTGGAGAGGTATTCTTGGCCTTGGGCCAGTTTGATGCACAGTATTTCCTCTCTTGAGTCTGTATGTGCTCTAATGAGCCCTTGTAATGAAAGACTAGTGAAATAAAATGAAGGCCTGTGAAATTCTCTTAAGTCAGAGAAATTGAAGAAATTATTGTTTCTGTATTCTGGAGATTTTTATTCAAGTAATCAATCGGTAGAGCAGTTCTAATGAACTTGGCAAATGTGCAAAACGATGGTGGCAGATTCATCCGGAAGTTATAAGTTTTTCCAGCTAACACTAGGAATGTTCGCCTTAAACTTTTCCAAGTGTTTTTCTGGACTGCATGATGGATGACAGTGGCATTTTGTGACACATTAATTACCTTAAAATATCAGCAAGGTGATGTAGCTGGTAATTTTGAAGAGAGGTTCTAAAGTCCTCAGGTAATGAGACTCAATTAATGCAAAGCTAACAGAATCAGCACCATAACCTTGGGTGTGGTTTTAATTTTTATAATTAATATACAGTTCAAAATGTTTTATTATACTTGTTTGATATCCATTTAAATATTTAACCCAGAACCTAAATCATTGTGACATAAATGTTAAAAGTGAGGGTGAAGGGTGAGCCACTTTCAGGTAGTTCTGCCATTATTTAGCCTAGGCCAGAGTTTGCAAATGGTGGCCCATGGACTTAATTTTGGCCCTTGACCTGTTTTATTTGACCTTTACATTCAAAAACAAAACAAAACAAAACAACCTAAAACAATGCATTTGAATTAGTTGGCAGCATTTAAAAATTGTGTGCTGTCACATATACAACAAATCATGTCTTCAGCCTCTTTTGAAAATTTGAAGTATACCGTAAACTGGGTCCTCTTCCCTCACAAGCTGTGGCAGCTCTCCACTCAGAGAGGGTCTGCCCTCTCCAGTTCATCACAGTCTCTACTTAGCCACCTTCCTTAGTTTTATCATCTTGAAAATATGTGAGTTTGAGATCTGCCATTTAGACAAATTGGTGAATGTAGCTCAGAACCATGGCAGCTCTTGGACTAGTCTTATTTCTTCTGTTAGTCCATCACAGCCATGTGAGAGGTGGTGGGGAGACAGAGAAAGAGAAGAGAGAAACAGACATAGAGACCCAAAGAGAATGCATCAGGGAAACAGATTCACTAAACAGGAATGCAGACAGAGAAACAGATCTTAAAAACAAAACTGGGAGAAAAAGAGGGAAACCGAAATAGAGATAGTGAGTGAATTGAAGAGGCGAGAAGGGAAAAAGTTAGCAAGGACAAGACTTTTAAAACTACCTGCTATGAAGAAGACTTCAGGATGCATAAACCTAATTCTTCCTCATGCTCCCACCATCTCTAGGAGCACTGTGATTCTGAGTCGCTAATAGAGCCCTTCTTTTAGAATCAAGGTTTGATGCCCTAAAATCAGTTATATCAGATCTTCACACCTTTACTTAACCCAGAGAAGTGATGCTAATGATGCCTCTAATAAGGAGGGTGCTATAAAGATGAAGATGATAGTTTTCTCTCTCTCAATGTTGAGTGGAGGCAATTGGTGGGTAATTCAGGTGTGCTTTATAAATTCATCACTAAGGTTAACATGTAATAGTACAAGGATGAATCAGTGGTATGTTAAAAATCTAATGTATAAAAACAGTTTTATAAAATATTACATTTCAAAATGATTAATTCTAGTACTTGGCAAATTAACTTTAGAACACTTATAAAATTATTTTATTAAGAAACAATTTCTAATGTAATTCATAAAATCCAAGTACAGAATGCATCACTATTAGAGTGTAAAATAGATGTAATAATGTATTAATGGTATCCTGGTTCTGCAATACGTTTTTGCTCTCTTTTGCAAACAGGATTTCTTACAAAAGCAAGAATATAAGACACTGGAATATAACTTAACAACTACAGAAGTAGTGATGGAGAATGTAACAGCCTTCTGGGAGGAGGTCAGATAATTTTTGTTTTTGTTTGTTCTAAATATTTAAGCTTTGCTTGTTTGTGGTTCTGGTTTTCATCCGAATGGGCAATAAAGTTAGCATGATGATAGAACTTATTTTATAGATTAAGAGGTAGAGGCCCAGGAATATTAAATACGATAGGCAAGCCTCGTTATTTTTCTCTAAGTCATGTAATTTGCTTCACATAACAAATTAGGAAGTAATACAAAGCTTATAGGTTTTGGAGCCAGATAGAACAGGGTTTGAATCCTGGTTCCGCCATTTACTATCTGTGTAATCTAGACCAAGTTACTGAACTTTGTGGAGCCTCCTGTTCTTCATCTATAAAATGGGAATATTAATATATACCTTGCAAGTTTGTTGTGAGGATTGACTGAGATAACTTATGGAAAGTATTCAGCATAGTACCATGCACATGATAGTTCCTCACTAAATGCTACCCTCTCTGATCTCAAGTTCCAATCCAATGCAATTTACATACACCAGTCACCATAAAGATGTATGAGAAATAGACCAATGTATTGTTTTCTACTATTTTTACTTATTTTAATTCACTACTAAAAATTCTGTAGTAAATATTTCTCATGGTCAGAAAAAATATTATCAATGATTTTTCAGCTTCTAAAGAAGTAATATTTGATTATTGAGAATACCTGTTGAGTTCCTCTTTCCTTATCATTTTTTTATGTTGAGTAAACATAGGAGTTATGAAACCAATGTCCCACTTCTACATATTTCACAATATCTTAAATTGGTTTTATTTACGTAAGTAACTTGACCTCAAGGGCTTTACTATACTTCATTTTTTTAGACATAGGTAAGAGAATAATTCTTTATCTGCCCAGAAAAATTGTGGAGAGGTGTGTGGATCCGGTTGATTTTACTTCTTTGATTTTAGGAATTTCAAATGCCTTTCTAGGCATGAAGAAAAATAAGAAGTTTGACAGTACTTACAATTGTTTTTCTAATCTCCATTTCACTCTGCTTTCATCTAATAAAATAGGTAGCATGCTTGAGCCCTTACAATCTGCCAGGTACTAGATAAGCACTTTGTATGTTTTGTCTTATTTCTCATAACATTCCTATGATGAAATCTTAATGTTTCCATTTTGCTGATAAGGGAATGGAGGCTTAGGAAGGTTACAGAACCTGGCTCAGCTCACAGAACAGGCAAGGGCTGAAGTCAGGTTTTGGACCCAAATGTCACAGACTACAACTCCTTCAGTGAACCTTCCATCCGGCTGTATCCTCATCCTCCAGACTCTGTCAGCTGTCAAATTCTGGATACCCCTTGATGATATTTACCCGGGATAGTGGTGCTTGTTAAATCTCTGCCATCATGTCTGAAACTTCAGCACCCATGTGAGAAATCCTTCCACTACTGTCCTCAGAACTTACGTTTTACAGTTAGTTCAGAAGCTTCCTTTCATGGTCACATGCTGAGCTTGGTGAGCACCTAGACTTACTCCACTTTGGAAATGTCACACTCTGGAATCTCTTTCTTAGTTCAGAATTTCCTAACCTTAGCTCTCTCAGTCTCTTCATCCCACCTTTACTGCCTTCCAATTTCATGAAGATTTCCAGGCTCCTTAGTTCTCCCTTTTGGACTACTCCTGGTTTAACCTTCACCAATGACAACACCAGTCACTTCAGTTCTTCTCCCAGCAGCACCCTCAATTCCCTTTTCCTTTCACTGAATCTTTTGCTACAAAACATTCACTTGATATCTTTGACAAAGGAGGTGCTATCTGGGAAAATCATATACTCTAGTCAGTTATAAGTTTTATACAGTTATTGTTTCAACTTCAAATGGGCCTATAAACTTTCTTGGGAAATCTTTTCATTTGTATTTAGTTAATTTTCTTTACCATTTCTCTAAAAGCTTTTCCAGATTTTTATCACTTTCCTGAAACTCCCAATCTCTCCTAGGTTCTGCTCACCCCCAGCAGATGGTCTTGACTTCTGTAAGATATAGAGAAAATATATAGATGCTATAAGATATGCAGCATCATGTATGCATACTTATAACTTCTTTCTTTGCCCTTGGGATTATTTTTTTCTTCTCTTTCTTATCTAAGTGAAAGATGTATGCTTCCTCCTGCCTTTGACTAAACTGTTATCATCTTGCTTCGTCTTCTCAGGACATGGGGCCAGCAATTAGTCTCTCTCTACAAGTTTTAACATCTTTTTTTCAACTGACTCCTTTTCACATTTAAATATTTTCAAGTTAAAAAAATTTCTTCTCTGACTTTTGCCCACCCAGCCTCATCCTCCAAGCTTTATCATTCTGCTTCCTTTGGCCATCAAAGCTGTTCTTACTTCGTCATCTTTTATGACTTTTCCCTGCTGCAATCTGGATTCTGCCCTTACCAATATATTAAAACTTTTCTTTTAAAAATACTTATTTAACTTAGCTTTAGTGAACCACTCTTTCCATGTCATCTTATATTCCGACCATGAATTCTAAGTCTTCCCTGCCTGCCTCTTCAATGGTGATGGGCCACTGTGTCTGCACCTAGGCTTCCTTCTGGCATTTCATGCTCTCTGGGTGACTCAGGCTCACCTGACATCAATGTGCTGATGACTCTCAAAGGCAAATCTTTAGCCCCAGTTTCTTTCCTGAACTTCATACATTATTTCCAAATTCCCTGCAAGCTCCTCAAGCACTCACATTTATCACTCCCCAAGCTTCATAAATCTGCTCCTTCCATTGTCTTCTCCACCCATTTGATGATGTCACCGTTCACCCAGTTATTCAAGAGGCAAGTCCCTGATGAGTTATATATGACTCTTCCCTCACACCACACAAGCTGAATAGGTACAATTTCTATTTATGTATTAGGTAGCTGAGCTTTAGGGATTTTAAGTAACTAGAACAAGGTTATACAACTGGTTAGGAGAGAGCCAAAAGGTCAGCCTAGGTTTCTCTGCCTCTAATTAAAAGAAATGGACTAATGTTTTACTGTATACAAAATACTTTCATATATATTACCTCATTTAAAACCCTCAACAACTCAGGAGACTGAAATTCAGAATGTCATGATTTATTACCCAGCTAGTTGAGAAGATGAGACAGAGACTGAAGTAAAGGCAAAGGATATCATAATTCTTCCTCTGACAACCACAGGGGACTTGTAAACATGGAACATGTTCAACTTTACTAGGTATCAAATAAAAATAAGATCAATAGTGAGATTCCATTTTCACCTATAAAACAGAAAAAACAGAACAAAACAAAATAAATCCCAAACCAGAAAGCAACAGTGTTGATAATGGTTCCTCAAATCTAGCACTCTCATACCTTAATGGAGGAAAATTTGGAACTACTTTTCAAAAGACTTAGAATTTTTGCTATACCTTTTGCCCTGGAAATCCCACATTTGGGAATTTATACTTATAAAAAAAAAAAAAGAGATTTGCTCCAAGGTTTATAGCAAAGTCCATGCATCACAGAATTATTAAGTTAAAAAGAAAACCATATAATGTCAAAAATAGAGAACTATTTATACTTTATCCATGCTCTTGGATACTATCCTGCAACTTAAAATTATATTTAAAAGAATGTTTAATGATATGTGAAAATATTTATGATTTATTGTAACTCAGAAAAAGCAGGTCACAAACCTTATGTATAATTTTTCCTTAATGTTGTAAAATATCATATATATGATTTTATATATATATATATATATATATATATGTGAAGGAGTGGAGGGGTATCATTAAAATGTTAAACGTGGTTTCTTTTCAGTGGTAGGATAACAGGTGATTATTTTTTTCTTCTTGCTGCTTTCCTCTGTTTACCAAATTTCCTGAAATAAGTGTTTTACTTCTGTACTCAGAAATTAAAGTTATTAGTAAAAACAACCTTCCATTGGTCCAAGGGTTTATTGGATAAACGTCCTATTTCTAAGCATGGCACATGAGCCCCTTAATAGCCTGCACTGCCCACCTTACCAAGGATACCCTTTGTCATCTTACCATATACATCTCACCTAGCCACTCACCATTCCTGAGATGTATTTTGTTCTTTTAAGCCTAAAATGTGCATGCAGATCCTTCTTCCTGGAACACCTAGACTATTTCTTGCTCTTGTGAAATAACCACTTACATCCTTCATAGCCTAGTACTGTGTCATTTACTTGGTCAAATTCCAGACTGAGTCAGTTGCTTTCTCTAATGCGCTCCTATAGGACTTGGTGTGAATTTTCAGTTGTAGCACTAAACACATTGCAGTATTAATATCTATCCATATGTTATTCTCCTATGTGGGATTTTTGAAGTGGTCTTTTAAAAAAATATTTATTTGTTTATTTGGTTGTGCTGGGTCTTAGTTGCGGCACGTGGGATCTTCGGGGATCTTTAGTTGCAGCATGTGGACTCTTAGTTGCCGCAAGCGGGATCTAATTCCCTGACCAGGGATCGAACCCAGGCCCCCTGCATTGGGAGCATGGACTGTTAACTGCTGGACCACCAGGGAAGTCCATGAAGTGGTCTTTAATACAGAGGTGATGCTCAAGAAATGTCTATTAGTTAAATAAATGAATAAAGGAATAACAGATGCCTTTGTCTCATTTAAAGACTTTTCATTGCCTACTTCTTAAAAGCTTTGCTTTTAGTTATCTGTTAACTGAAAGGGGTGTTAGCCATCCATATCATAAGAATTCAAGCAGTGGTCTTTAAGCTTAATTGCTTATGTATGCCCTAAAATAGTTCTGAAAAACTATGTATATCTGATACATTTTAAGTTGACTTTTCAACTTAAAAACTAATTTTTCAACATAGGTTTAAGTGGTGGCAAAGAATGTAATTCTTGTCTATTGTATATTGTTTTCATATGTTAAATAATTTTTTTCAAAACTTGGGAGCTGCAGTTTCAGTGCAATTTCATGGGAAATAAATGAATTTATGAAGTCAGGTCTCATTGTCAAGCCAATCAGCTGAATGTGACTTGCTTTATGTCAGGAAAGTGTGACTTGACTTTAAAATACAGATAATAATTTGTATTAAATTATTAACTCATTAAAATTAAATAAATAATAAGTTAATTAAAATATCTTATTTCTCAATTCATTTCTGAAATCTGATTCTGAGATGATAAGACACATAGATCGCCATCAGTTTGAAACTTGGGTGAAATAAGATGTTACCTCCTTCAGTATTTCTGGCTTTGCTTTTATGGGATCACCTTTCAGGAGAAAATCATTCTCTTACAGTCCCCTTGTTTGTATTATTGAGCTTTTTACACTCCAGAAGATGCAATGTAACTAAACTTAGGGCTAGTGAGAAGGCTGCCTCTTCTGTGTAAAGTGAGGGAAGGACAATTGTGAGCAGGAAGTGGGAAAGAGAAATGACAAACAGCAGGCAAATTCTCAGGCAGACTAACTTTAGGAAGGAGTACTTTTGCATGTTGAGGATGTGGGAATACATTCCGTTAAAACTGTGTGCACTACCTTCCTCCTGATAATCTGTAGTGCTGTTTACTTTGGTTTGAAGACCACTACCCTAACGCTTTCCATGGGGCAGTAGAGAAGCAGGGCACTTTCAAAAGAGAATTCTTTCTCCCAGCTACTCTTACAAAAATGGAATTCATTCAAATCATATGGCAGTATCATCATATTTACACTTAATAATAGCTAATTAAAGAAATGCTTTGAGCTTCTCAGAGGAAGGTACTACCAGCATGATAGAGCAGAAGATCTGGGTTGTAATTCTACTCAGGCCTACTACTTACATGACTTTAGTTGCTTAACTTCTTTGAGTCACTGTCTACAGCTTTGAAAGAGGATTATAAAATCTACCTCATATATTGTTATTCTACTGAAGATTAAATAATTATGTTTATGTACCCAGCCTATAGGAGAGGATATATATTTATGTGTGTGTATATATTTACATCACACGCACACATATATATAGATAGATACCTTTATATATGTAGATAGATATCTTTAATTAAATTTGGCGGTGAGCAAGAATCTGAGAAATTGAAATTATTATTATAATTTTCAGATGTTTTGGATTATGTGCTCTAGAAATCATGTGCTATCAATTGTGTGCTGTAAAGTATGGGTCATGTGCCATGTGCTTTTCAAACTAATCATACATAATGCAAATAGCTATTGAAAATATCTGAAAAACATGTTTGTTTGTTTTTTTACAGGGATTTGGGAAATTATTTGAGAAAGCAAAACAAAATAATAACAATAGAAAAATTTCCAATGGTGATAACAGCCTCTTCAGTAACTTCTCACTTCTCGGTGCTCCTGTCCTGAAAGATATCAGTTTCAATATAGAAAGAGGACAGTTGTTGGCCGTCGCTGGATCTACTGGAGCAGGCAAGGTAGTCTCATTTATACCTCATTATGAAGATCTTAACTTGACATGATTTTCTCCTTTCTTTTTCTAGTTTGTCTGTAATGTAATAAGATGTTTTGGAGAAATTCTTACATTGGTATTAGGAGAATACTTGGATATAGAGTTCCTTATAATATAAATTATTCCACTGATAGCATCCTCTAGCCTTTTATTTCTTCCTATTATTTTCAGTGACTTTTTCTTTTATATCTTTATATTTTGGACACTGCTCAGCACAGCGTCATGCACATACAGGATGAGCATTCAATAACTTTATTGAACAAATAAAGCATCCATTTTTACCAGTCTGTGGCACAGACATTTTCTCAGAGCTGGTCCAGGAAAATCATGGCTTAGATTTTACTTCAGTAACTGCATGTAAAAGGTCCCATTTCGTTGACATTAGAATTTTGGAGAATGGACTCGGACTTGCTTATGATTTATTATGAGGAAAAATTATTGAGTTGGGACAGTTTTTTGAAGGCAATACATAGGAATGTTAATTTATTCAGTGCTGGTCAGCCTCAACACCTGCCCCCACCCCAACTAATTATAAACCATGGATATTTGGAGATACATCTGACAAAAATTAATAGGTTAGAAAGCTAAAGGGTCAAAGTTTATTGTCAGAAGAAGACTTTATAGTGATCTTCAAAGACCTGAGTTATTGTTCAGATAATTATAAACACTTGTTGTCTTTATCTAGGAAATAAATTTAAAGGGCATGAAGGAATAAAATCAGGGATAAGAAAGGGCCTCCTGGCTTTGGAATGGGCTACTAAGGATAATAGGTATTTGCTTTGAAAGTCTATTAAAAATAGGTTCTTCATCCCATTTGATTATAATTTTAGCTTTGATGAAAGAAAAGGAAGGAAGGAAGAAAGGGAGGGAGGGAAGAAGGGAGGGAAGAAGGGAGGGAGGAAGGAAGGAGCAGTGCTGCTATAAGATAAAAATGTAAATAAAAATAGAAATACTCCTGAAAGACAGTTATTTATTAATGTCTAATTTAGGAAGAACCATATTTTGAAGAATTTAGTCTGAGACGTGGGAAACAAAATGCCATAGAAAATTTCTAATCATTGAATTTGGTGTTCATAGTGCTAGTGATATACAGTTTGCTTATTTCTCTCTCCAGGTACGTTCTCCCACATGAGAAATAGGCCTTTCAATAAAGTAGCTGTAGTTGTGCATTTTCTTCTTAGAAAAATGTGTTTCTTCTCCAAGTGCTACTTTTTTCTTCTATTTCTTGTATAATATTACTAGCAATTATCACTATTAAAAGAAAATGATACCATAGGAGGAGTTGCTAATAAGCAAGTCACAGATGATCTAAACAAGAATGATTGCTTGTGAGCACACAGTAATAGTATTTCACAGAATTTTTTTAATTAATTTTGTTTAGGTGTTTAAAATTGCTTCTTTAAAGGTGTAAACAAATAGCTTTGGGATTACAGATTACAAGACTTAACCAGCAATTAAATTTCAGGCAACTCTATTAAGAACTGATGAGCAGATAATTGCTGGCTGGAGTTACAGTTGCATCTTCTGGGAAGTAGACATGAAGATGGAGTCAGATGGAGGCAGTGACCCCTTAGGAATAATTAAACCCCTCTGAGAAACAACTTGGCAACTCAGTCTAGGAGGATGTCCTTTCATAGTATAGGAATGGAGCATTTTATAATCTTATTAGATAAAAGGTCTAACTAAAATATAAGATAGAATAATTGAAAATATTCACATTTCAAGATAATTCCTGCACCACTCAATTTGGTAATTTGTATATCCAAAGCCTTAAAAATAACCAAATAACTTGTCGATTTGTATGACTTATCCTAGTATGTTTGCAGAGATTTTATATATTCATCACAACATAGTTTCAGTAGCCCAAAATTGGGGGAAGCCCTAAATATCTAACAATAGGGGATTGATTAGATAAATTTTGGTGTAGTTATATAATGGCATGTTATTCAGTCAGGCTAAGGGATGTTAAAAAATGACTCTGAAGATACTCTTAAGTGAAGAAAGACAACAGGTTATAAAATAATATGCACATTATGATCTGCATTTTATAAAAGCATATATATGTGTATACTTGTGTCCAGAAGGACATTATGGATCAAGCAGCTATCTCTGAGATTTTGGTTGTATTTTATATCTCTGGAAATCCGGAGATATAAAATACAGTAAGGTCAGGTATAAGGATTAGATAAGGAAATGTATAGAAAGCCCTTGATGCAGTACTTGGAACAAAATACATGCTTAATAAATGGTAGTTGTTTATACTGTTGCTAAAACTTTGTAGAAAAGCAAGAAAATGCAGATAGAACAAAAAATATCAGGGAAAAATGCACATTATTCCTAATTTCACCTGTTAGGGATAATCGGGTAAATATTTTGAAATATTTTTCTTCTAGACATTTTCCTATATATATGTGTTTATAAAAACCAAAATAGGATTATTCTCTAATACTGTATTGTAACCAATTTCACTCAGATAGAAATCAAACACATCACAAAGCTTTATCTGCAGAACACAGTCATTCGCAATGGCTGCATAGCATTACATATTTTTGTTGAATATTCAGATTATTGCCAAGTTATTTTTGTATAAATGATGTTGTGATGGCATTCTCTATTATTTGTAAATCGATTGATCTGTATCTTTGTGCATTTCATAATTTTCTAATGATCAGTTTCTAAGACTAGGATTGCAGAGTCAAAGAGTTTACAGATTTTAAAACCTAATTTTTATTGGACTGTTTAATTTTTGAATAAAACACACGTCCTAGTCTCTTAAAAAAACCCAGTAAGGTCAGGTTTAATTTTATCACTCTCCCTTGTTATTAATGTCTAGACTGTAGGGGAACCATGTCTTCTTTGTTTTTATATTCCAAGGACTATCATAGTACCTAGCATGTAATAGGTGCTTGATATAAATTTATTTAATTGAATGTCTTTGGGAAAATGAATTTTGGGGGGGTTCTAATCTACATTCAATATCTTTCATTTATGAAACTTCCTTGAATTATTTTAATTAAGCAGTACTGGTGTAAGAGTCTACACTCCTGGGTATCCCCAACTAAAGGCTGGCTTATGGTATCGCCCCCAGGGTGTGGGGATTTTTAGTTCTTCTGTTGTCTACACAACTGAAGCAGGTCTGTGGCCTTGCTGACAACCCCTGACAGCACATAGTCTCTGTCTTCTGCCCTGGCTGGCCTTGCTCTGGAACTCTTAGCTTGCTCTGCTAATAACTGAGCATCAGATGTGTGGAATGGCTGTTGGCTTCTGTTTTTGCTTACTTTTTAAATAAAATACAAAGTCTGCCAAGTTTTATTAATATTTGGTATTTTATATATGTATTATATTCAATGATGTTTACATTTAACTTCACATCTCTCAAAATACCAAAATATTGATAAATGTTTATATTGATAAATATTATATATTTATCTATATAAGTTTATATAGATAAATATTGTTAAATATATATTTAACCTTTGTATTTAATATATACAAACCTATATTTAACCTGTATATTGTGTGCATATATATGTATACATATATATGTATATATACACATATAATATATGCCTACACACATATATATATTTATATATTATATATAGAGATATGTAATCCATATATAATCAGATCCATTCCATTGTTGGGATTTATAAAGCTGTTCTATATGAAAATAACACTTCTAGTTTTAATTTTTATATAGAAGAATTTTATGTAGAAATAAGGAATTTTGGAATTTTTTTCCCTATACAATAAGAATTTTAAAATTTACTGAACTAGATATCACAAAGATGTCTGTCTCTTGTCCCTCCTTTCTTCCTAATATATTTTAGGTGATATTATTATTTATTAAAATTAAAAATTCTGGAAAATTAAAATGTATAAAAAGTTGAAAAATTTCCCTCTCACTTCTGTTTCTCCTCTGCTTATTTTCCACTTTCCACCATTTCTCCCAACCCAGGCAGCTACTCTTGTTAATTTTTTGAATGTATATATATTATATATTATCGCTGTATAGTATTTTATTGTTTGGTTAGAGGTCTGTAATGTAATGGTCACCTATCGATTGACATTTGGGTTATTTCCAGTGCTTAACTAACACAAAGAATGACGCTATGACTAATCTTGCATATATGCCATTTAGCACGCCTACAAGTATTTCTGCAAGGTAGCTTCCTAGAAATGGTAAAGCATTTGTATATCTGTCAAACTTCCTGAAGGTTGCATCGATTTATTCACGTGCCATACAGTCCATATAAGATTGCAGATTTATTACCCCACAGCATCCCCAGCAGACGGCATCTAATTTTTTAATTATTTCCAGTCTCATTGGGTGAAGTCGTATGTCAGTGTTTTTTTCAATTTGCACTTATTATGAATAAAGTACAGTATCTTGTCATATGTTTAAAGGCCACTTCTATTTTAATTTTTGGTAAAATATCTGTATACTTTGCACAATTTTCTAATGAGATGTTAGTGTTTTTCCTTTTGATTTTAAGATCACTTAAGAGGGAAATTATTCCTTTGAGTGATATAACTTGCAAATATTTACTTCAGTTTGACATTCTTTCCTTTCATTTTCTGTGCACAAGATTTTTTTTAACGTGATTTAATTTATCTTTTATAGCTTCTGGATTTTGAGTCATAGAAAGGCTTTCTTACTCCATTTTTCTTTCTGTTTTTTTTAAATTTAGGCATCCTTCAATGTTTTCTTCAAGTATTTTATGGTCTTATTTTTATACTTATTCTTTGGCCTGTTTGGAGTTCATCATGCATATGGTGTGATATATGGCTACAGTTCTTTTGTTTGACCTCCAGTTGGCTGTTCAGTTGTTCAGCACCATATACTGAATAGTCTGTTTTTCTCCACTGATTTTAGATGACATCTTTATCAAACACTAGTTCTTTTATGCATTTGGATTTGTTTGTGTAGTTTTAATTCACTTCCATTGGTTTCTATATTTATGTACCAGTAATTCACTGTTTAAAGTTATTGAGCCCTTCTAATTTAATATAATGTATCATATCATTAAATTATTGAGTAAAATACAATATCATTTAGCAATTATATTGAGTAGGTACTTTGTGCCAGGTACCATTCTAGGCCCTGAGGATATAGTAGTGAACAAAACCCACAACATACCCTCTTCCTCAACCCAAGAGGCTCACATTCTAGTGGGAGATATACATATGTGTGTGTGTGTGTGTGTGTGTGTATGTCATATGATAGTAAATGCTATGAAGATAAAACAGAAAGGAAGATTGGTGATAGCGGTGTGATTTTAAGCAGTGGAGATAGAGAAGGCCTCATTGAAAGGTAACATTTGAGCAAAAAATTGAAGGAGGTGAGAGATTAGGTCATGTGGCTCTCTGGGGAAGTCTTCCAGGTAAGGGGTGGAGCAAACCTGTGAAATGGGACTGTGTCTGTCTAGTTCACACAAGAGCAAGGAGGTCAGTGGGGTTGGCACAGTGAGCCATGGAGAGTAGAGCTGTCAGAGAAGTAATGGGAGCCACACCATTACTTGGGACCTTGTAAAAAGGCTCTGAGGGACTTACAAAGGGCCTTGTGAGGAGTTAGGCTTTTGTTCTGAAGACATTAGAAACCTTTGGAGGGTTTTCAGTAGAAAAGTAACATGATCAGACTTACATTTTGACAGGGCCACTTTGAGAATAGATTATAGGAAGACAAGGGCAGAGCAAAGACGTAAGTTAGAAGGCTATTGTATTTATTCTGGCAAGAGATGATATTAGCTTAATCCAGGTAGTAGTGGAAGAAGCCCCCAGATTCTGAACATGTTTCCAAGAAAGGTACAACGGCATTAGACAGATTGAACAAGGCATATGAGAAAATAAATGAGCCGTCAATAAATGTCAGCTGTTACTAATCTTTCCCTGACCTCTTCCAAACCCATCCCAACAATCTGAATTAGGTGCCCCATCTCTGTGAGCCTCTATTGTAGCATTTATCACACTCCATTGTAATTGTCTCTTTTATTCCTCTTTGTTTTATTCCTGTTCGTATCTTTTGTGCATAGCAGTATACCTAGAACAGGAAGTGCTTAAACTTTTTTGAATTGAATAAATTAATATAGAATCTTTAAAAATTAGAAGAGTTACTTCTGCTTAGGATGACAGTTGGAGGCACGTGCATCCTGAGAGTGATTTGATCAAGTGATTTAACGTAATAACAATGGGTTTATTTCCAGACCTCACTTCTCATGATGATTATGGGAGAACTGGAGCCTTCAGAGGGTAAAATTAAGCACAGTGGAAGAATTTCATTCTGCTCTCAGTTTTCCTGGATCATGCCTGGCACCATTAAAGATAACATCATCTTTGGTGTTTCCTATGATGAGTATAGATATAGGAGTGTCATCAAAGCATGCCAACTAGAAGAGGTAAGTAATTATGTGAAAAATATCTGATTATGCATATGAAACCTTCAAACTAGATATTTAACTTTTTACTTAATCAATCTGTATATATTAATCACATTTCCACAATGGGTAAACTGTGAGTAAATTAATTAATAAAATATATGACCCCTGCTGTAAGAAGCTTGCAGAAACATAAAGAAATTACAATTTATTTTTTAAATGGTGGTCTGGTTTGGTTACAATAAAAACTCTATGAATGGTAAGAATTTTGTACACTTATTAGTGAGACAGATGTCCTCCATGGACATTTATATAGCATATATTTTTTAAAAGGTACTTCAAAATTACATAAGAGGATTTTAATTATTTTAATAACACCATAGCCTAATGAAACAAACATTGACCACCAGTAGGGAATCAGCAATTAAATTGTGATTAGATCTCATCCTTTGGCCTTGAACATGTAACCATACAACTTTTAGTGACTAATTCTCTGAAACAGAGGCAAAATTACGATGAATCACTTCGTGACAATATCAAGGAATGAGCTAATCATCTGGAAATACAGAAAGCATTCCAAGTGAAGTCAGTACATGGATCTTATACTATTCAATACATAAATTGCATAATAAAGGGTTCAATAATTATTGGTGTTAATGGTAGGGAATATATCATTATGAGGTTGATCAGCAGGGAAAATATCACATTATGAGGTTTATCAGTAGTATTGCCTGAATAGTGATCTTGATTCAAAATCACTATCCTTGGTAAATGGCATTTGACATTAGTAGATTCCTTTAAATCAACTTTTATGAAAAAAATTGCAGTGGAATAAAATGAAGCTTAAAATGCAGTGCAAGAAAAATAGAAAAAAGGCTAATTGTGGATTAGATAGAAACTGCAGTCCTTACAAAAGAGGGCTACATCCTTGAACAAATGGCTTTTTATGTATATACTGACTCATTCAACAGTAGTTTTTAAAAGCTCCATTCTCTTATTTTTCATACACTCTGAAAGCATAATAAAAATGAAAACTATCCTGAAAAATACTGGATTTACCTTGAAGAAAATATTCCTCATTCCTCAAAAACTCTTCTTCCAGGGATAGTGTTTACAACCTAGAGGTTGGAACACTCATTACATTTGTTATAAAGCATCTGCATGTTTCTAGAGAATACAGATATTTGTCTAGGAGGGGGCTAGGATGTAGGACTGATAGTGAGTGCCCTGCAAGATAAATCAGGGGCTCTATTTGTTTATTAGTGGCAAGGTGTTGGCAGGTTTCTGGTAGGTTTTATTTTTTGCTTTGAATATATCTTTTCCCATAGAAATGGTTTTATAAATAGTGTCTTGATTCCCCCAAGTAAACCTATGGAAGTATATTTAACCCAAATACGGCATAGCTATATCAGTAGTAGTAAGTTCAGAGGTATAGGTACCTAGTTCATAAAATGAGCATTTACTATCTTCTGAATAGTGTGCTAGGTCCTGAGAATGCCAAGTTGAATAAGATGTGGTCTATTTTCTAAAGAGTGCATAGTAAAGTGACCTGTATTTTAATGAATGGTTGTATGGTATGTGAATTATATCTTGATAAAACTGTTAAAATAATGAAGGAAAGAGGATAAGAATAAAAACATATTCCTTTTTTTTTCTGATTCCACGGCCAGCCTTAAAATTATTTTTAAAGTGTATAATACTTTTTCTTTTTTTTTTTTAGTATATTCTCAAGGTGGTACAACCATCACTACATTTTGAACTCCTCTAAAAGAAATTCCGGTTAGCAATCAATTTACATTCTGTCATACCTAACTCGTCCACCCAGCCCTAAGCAAACTTTTGTCTTTAAAATATTCCTATTCTAGATATTTCACATAATTAGAATCATACAATATATGGTTTTCTGTGCCTAAATGAACTTTTAAACTATAAGAAAATAGGGAGTCTTAATTTTGAAAACATTTATTGAAACTTGCTGTCTTTTATGAAAATATGAATAGAGCAAGATCTATATACTGCGGAAGTTCATGGGCCAGTAGGGAAAAAAATCAATAAAGAATGTAATGCTTGCTCTAATAGGAACAAAAGAGACATTTCTATAGGAGTAAAAGGATGAAGCTGAGACTGCTAATGTAAGGAATAATCTCCAGAGGAGGCACAAGGCTGATGTCCTCTGATGGAATGATTCCCTGTGGAATTCTAATGGTGACAAGAGTGAAACTTATGGCGTTGGAGGAATTTTTTTTGATTAAGAACATTAGAGCTGCCAATAGGAATAGAGAAGATTAGGTTGATATGAAGAAGTGAAGATTGATGAGTGATGTTCCCTGGATTGTTGAGAAAATTAAATGAGATAAATAGAAGGTGCCTAACACAACATCTGGTACAAATTAGCCATTCAGTAAACAGTAGCTCATTTCTATTTCCTTTGGAGGTGGAGAATACTGCTAGAGAGCATGACGTAAGATAAATGTGTCTGAGAGCCTGTTCTTGTTAGTGAGTACTGGGGAAACAAGGTGGGGTTTGGCGTAATTGAAGAGAACCATGAAAAATCATCAATATCAATTTTGATGCTGACAAAAGCAGTTTTAAGAGAAAATTATAAAAGTGGTCATCTATAGCTGCTCTACATGACCCAATCAACAAAAGTTGGAGTGTTCTGTGGGAGAAAACAGTTGGCATACGATCCTGAAGGTCTGGCGTGTAGGCATATTGGTTCCATGCTCCAGAAATGGCCACAGGGTTGGGAGGTGCTTCTAGTTTCTCTCTCCCTTTCAGACCCCACAACATGACTTCTGTGATTACCAGACACCGTTCACTGTGGTGGAGGCAAGGTGGGTACAAAATGAAAACTTTATTATCCCTTTACTCAAAGAAAACATATGCAAAGAGACCATTTCAATACAATATAGCAAGCGTTGGGGTAGAAGTACTCTCAGGCACTACAGAAGTCCAGTTGAGGGAGCTTCTCAGGGAGGCTTTCTCTAAAAACAGACACCTTGAAGGATAAGTAAAAATGGAAAATATATTCTGGACAGAGGAATCTGCATGAGCAGAAAAACCAGACATGAAACCACTTGGTTTGCGCAGGGAACCACAAGCATCTTGAGAGAACGAGAGTATTATTGGGGGACAGTGAGTGGGGAGGAATGAAGCTGGAGGGCCATGTCTTGGGAGCCTTGAAAACCAGTCTCAGGAATTTGGTCTTGGAGAGCTTTAATCAGGGAAGTGTAATCAGCTTTGCAATTTAGATATATCTCTTTGGCTGTGATATGAGAAGCAGAATTAAGGTGGATGTGATTCAAACCTTTGTGGACTAACAGAAAGAACAGAGATTTTGAAACCTGATAGAGCTGGGCTACTGAAGAAAGTTACTTAACCTTGCTGTATACTGAGTTTTATCCTCTGCAATATAAGGATAATATTACCTATTTTATAGGGTTTTGTGGATTCTTCTGGCACATAGAAAGTACTTAATAAATAAAACAGTGATTATTATTATTATTATTAGTAATAGTAGTACTATTTGCTATTCTGATTAGAAGGAGGAAGACTAATAGGAAGCTATTTCAGTAATCCAGATAATGTCAATGATGGACAAGAAGAGACTAAAGTATCAGAGTAATTATGAGAAGATAAGGAATCCCTTATTTGTGTACTATTCAATATTTGCATCCTTAGGAAAGGGCATCAGGAAAAATGAGCCTTTGGGAAAAAGTGAATATTTTTTCCCTCGAGAAGTTGGTTTAGGATTAAGGATTCCTTACATAACAGGAACTGGAAAGAGGTACAGGTAGAGAGGCTATGGGTTTAGAAAAGAAGGATGTGGAGGTCAGTTAAGATGTCTGATCTTACGATGACTAAGATGTCTGATCAAGCAGAGGGATCACAGGTATTGCTAACAAAGTACCAGTGGAGGACACCACTAGATGGGTTTTAATAATGATGATGTTCTTTGTTTTTTTATTGTACAATTCACTCTTCATCCTCTTTGCCTTAAAATAGCAAATAAAACACTTAGTTTTTTATTTTTAATAGTCCCTGAGTCCCTGCTCCTTTCTGTCCTGCTGACGTTTGCAACTGACTTAGGTCTTCCTAGTCATCTTATGATAGGCAAAAGCATCCAGTCTCTCCTAAATTCCTGTACTTTAAACTGGCAAATGTAGTAAGTACAATGAGTACATTAGTATATGATTTTCTCTTCTCTTTACTGAATGTTTCCTGTATGCTGTTATCTATCCAACTACATGGTAAATTCCTTGAGAATAGTGATTCTAAACATTTTATTTTGGGATACTCCACCAAACACATTGATAGGGAGAAGGATAAATTCTTGTTGGATGACTGTGTCAGAAATATTTTGAAGTAGGCATGTCAGTTGCAAGAATTTTGCTCAGAAAATGTTCTTTTCTGAGCCTCACAGTCTCAGAGTTTGAGGAGACAATTATACAACAACAAGTTTTTGCTGGGAGTGACAAATAAAAATAATTAAAAATGCTAGACTATCCTGAAAGTCAAAATCAAGTTTCCCCTATTTTAAACGACTTTAAAAGTTACCGATTTTTGTTGTTGTTAAATTTAGTATAAGTATTCTGTAGACAAAAATTGCCCTTGAAAATTGCCTTTGAAAGAGGCCAGTGAGGACCTTCCAAAATGAAGGTTTTATTTTTTTAAGCATTTGGTGGAGGAGTTTTGAGCACAGGAACACAAAATACCTACAGAATCCTTGAGGGTTAACAGCTGGTGTCAGCCCAACACTCCCTCAGCGTGTTCTCTCTGTGGCCCCTATCACCAAATACAAACGTTCATGATTCAGTAGGTTTTCATTTTGACTGGCAAAGCTGATCTGTTTCTTAATGTACTACATCTAGACTTGGGGCTGTAGATGAGGCGGAATATTTTCTTCCTCATTTTTGTGTTTTTATTCAACTTTGATATCTACAAAGCACTTGAGTGTGTATTGATGCCTGGTGTCATAGGAGTAGGCAGGTAGGTGCAAATTTGCTTCGATAGGAAAAAGCATGCACAACATAGTTCACATAGTTTTCTGATTTCAGTCTGTGGTTGAAAACTATTCAGCCAGTGGGATTTAGTGAAGACTCTATCACAGGGAAGAGTATGGAGACAGTGCTATGCTGATAGAATAAATTGTAACAAGCAGACACGAGTAAGCAAGTCCTGTTGACTCTTCACCTTTAGGTCTCCTCTTTCAGGAACTTTTCCATGTCTTGCTTATATGTCCTACTTTGGATCTAGATTATAGTAGAATGGATTTCTAGACAAATTAATAGTTAATTCTTAAAAATACCATTTTGTATCCTTGTGCCCATTAACTTCTCCTCCAAATTTTTCTTTCCACGTTCCCAAACTACCCTTAGAATCCTCCTATTTGTGACTTTTGTAACCAGCACTGAAGATTTTACTAGCTCAAAAAGAGGAATTAATATAATTGGGCCCCCGTTAATTTACTTATCCCATAAGGAGATTATAATCACATTTTGTCATTGAAAGAGTGACAGGTTTCACTGTCCTCTTGCCTTTTAAAACTTTCCAGAATACCGCTCCTTCGCCATTCTCCAATATCTTATCCTATGACACTGTCTCACAACTGACAGCAACAGATCCCAGGCAGGCTAGTGTTTGGGTACCAAGTAATTGGACTGTCTTTCTTCAGTGACTCACTCTCTTGTAAGAGGACCTGGTTTGGAGCCGTAATTGGCTTTTGTAACAGTGCATGGTGGGAGGTGGGGTGGGGGATGTGAGAAGAGGTCCGAGGCTTAGGATATGTTACTGGTTTCCACAGAGCTGTTGCAGTCCTTCTGTAACCACAAAATGGTCGTCATTAGGTAAATATTTGTCATGGCCATTCATTACATACACATTGTAATAAAAATATTTACTGTGTAAGTTGAAGAAGTAACATCTGTTTGTGTTTTCTATTCCACTAGACAGTTTTCACATTTAGTCACTAGAAGAAAAAAACATTGGGAGGGAACTTGGCAAGAGATTACTAAGAGAAAGAAATCTTGGGAGGGAAACTGGCAAGAAATATGAAAAACTTGGGAGGGAAGTAAGCAAAGAAATGAGTTAACAGCTGTTCTGGAAAATAAATTCCATCATGCAGATACCACAAGACTAATTAAATTTGAATTTGACCCCTGGATCTTCAAATCTGGCCAAAACTCACCTGCATTGAACAGACTTGACCTTTGGGTGGTCAATCCACCATTGTAGGAGAATTCAGGAATGTTCAGTTGGGAGATCTGTAAATAAAAAATGGCCACACAAATTAACATTTGCATGCAATAGTAGCCAAGATATAATAGACATCCAAAACAGATATTCGAAACACACTGAACTATGTCCCCTAAACCAGAATAAACCACACTAAGTGACTGTACCTTGAACCACCTGTCATTTTCTACTGATAGGTAATTAAGTTTGAAAGCACTCCCATTTATTTATTGTAATATGAAGCAACTACATTTATTTAATAAAACTGTGGAACCAAACAGGAACACCATAGCGTTTCCTGAACTAGACTATTATTTCACTTCATTTGAACCCTGGAACTTAAAAATAAATACTAGCTAACATCCATTGGGAGGGCACAAGTCAGCATTGCTCTGCTAAGCATTTTTGCACGCATTGGTCCATTAATTCTAACTTTCTAGTTATCTAGTGACCACTTTCCCTAGAGTTTGCAATCAAAATGAAAATGTGCTGAATTCTAAAAGTGTGAACTAGGGTTTAGCAATTAAGATTACAATTCTGGAACTAATTATTAGCTTAAACAAATGGGAGTTCTTACATCTCTAAAACCTGAATAACCCTAAGACTGCCCCTCTTCCTAAGATGTGGGCAGATCAACAGAACAGTAGTATAAAAGTCGAATTATAAAAGAATCTTTAGTTGCAAGAAAAAAAAAAAGTCAAGTTATAACTGTCTGGGACCAAGCTATCTCATGAATAGATAATGAAATTAAGATATTTAAGCCAGGCCCCTCATATTAAAAAACAAAACATCATTAAGTTTTCCAAAGGTCAAAGCCATGCTGTATCATTATATATAGGCCTGATGTTTCATCCCTTTTGAAGAACTGGGATACTGGACCCCACACTCCTGGAATTTTCCATTTTGTAGTGATGGCTAATTCAACAAGGTCAAGAGAAGATTTTACACTTATATTTTAATAGAACTTTAGACTTTAATAGAACCTTAGAACTTGGTAATGTTCATAAATTCCTTTCCAGGAAGGGACACTTGGGTTTTCTAAAAATTTAGTATAAGTATTCTGTAGACAAAAATTGCCCTTGAAATGACAATTATATTACCATGAATATGTTTCAGAACCAAGTCTGTAATACCTAATTTTTATTTAGAAGGTTTAATTACCCTTGATTCAAATTTCATAAATTAAAAAATTGATTTCAATAAGCATTTGTTGAGTTTCTGCTGTGGACACAGTATATGTTAGGTACTCTGAATGCTGCCTGCAAGTATAACAAGGGTCCTGTCTGTAATGAGTTTTTGACTTACAGATTTTTTGGGGGGGGGAAATATATCTATATACACACACATATATATGAATATATATATTCACTCATGTAGTAAATATTTGTGAGTGCAAACATTAAACTAGGGACTGCATCAAACTCTCGGAATTACTGGTAAAAAAGGCACAATCCCTGTCCTCAAAGGTCTTCCACTCTGGTGGAGATGAACAAGTAAAACCAGTGCAGTTTGTTAAGTTCTACGATATTGGTTAATACCGGGTACTTATATGGTATAGAGAAGCAGCACTTAATCTGGTCTTAGAAGGTCAGGTGAGGTTTCCCTGGAGGAAGTGACATCTAAGGTGAGAGAGATGATGGATGAGTAGGAACCATTTGAATGAAGAACAGGGAGAATATTCCAGAAAGAGAACACAATGTACAAAGCTGGGAGCCAACAGAGAACATTGTACCTTCGAGGAGCTATGATCAGTTGTGTGTGGCTGGGGTGTAGGATGAAATGGGCTGGAGTCAAGTGAGAGCACTGCACTTTCAGGGGAACTCTAGGTGGTGCAGCGAAGCTGGGACCTGGAAAGGAAGGCGTATATGATGAGAGCCGAACTGGGAGAGAACAATCAGATCGTGGTTTCTGTCTCCCCACTTGCCAGCAATTAAACCAAATAGCCAAAAGAGGCAGAAAGAGAGAGTCATCCACACTTCACTTTCATGTTTCATATACCTGGGGAAATGCAGTTCTCATGCAGCGGTTTAGCTGCAAGAGGAGTTGGTGAAACGTGGTGCTTAGTGGGAGCACAGGCCCCTTGGGAGGGGAGCAGGTGGGTCCTCCATGGTTGCTTTTCTTCACTGGAGGGAGTACCATAATAAAAACAATATTTTAGGGAGATTTATCCAGTGTAACATGAAAACTGGAGGGGGTAATGGAGATGTGGATAGACATTTATGAAATATTGTTATGCACATTTTAAAGTGTAAGAAATGAAAGTTTGAGAGACTTGTTGAAGATCACGTCTCATAACTGATGGGACCAGCAAGAGAATCCAAATCTTCTGACTTCTTCTCTTTTTTGCTATACTCGATTAGGGTTGTTGCCTATTAGAAACTCCTACGACTTATGCATTGAACATTGCAGACTTTGAGTTAGGACTTCAGGCTGGTTAATGTCACTATGATTGTAACAGTATTATTAAACCATTGGGATTATAAGTCTGCCATTTGTGAAAGAGAAGGTTACGATGACAAAGACTTGTGAACTAACGGCACTGAAAATTTCGTGACATAGTTTTGAAAAGTCTTTGCAGGATATTTATTTTCATATAATTGACATATCAGGCTACCATACTCCTAAATTCCGTACTCCTTGATCTTGGGAAGACCACCTATACTAACACACTTGAAATTTAAATGTCAAGACATTTCTACCCATATCTTCTTCCAAATTATCTTCTTTTCTTCTCACCTTGGGGCAGAATCTCCTCTTCACGCCTCATGACCTCAAATTTAAAATATGGAGGCCTAAGTAGGTGGGCAGTCAGCTCAGGGAAGAAAGCCTTCTCAGGGAAAGTTGAGCAGCTGGTTTTTTAAAATGAGCTCTTGAGAGAATAAGGATCTTGGTAGGATTACTTCAGAGGTGATGGGTAAGGACATATTGAAGCCCATCTCCTGGGGCTACTAGGACCTACTGGTCCTACTAGGGACCTGGGAGACCTGCGAGGAACTCCAGAGCAGGATCAAGTGTGAGGTAACACAGTAATGTGCCAATGAAGCTCTTGAGAAAGGAGTACTTTCTAGATGCTGGATTTGTCCCAGTATCTTGGGCGGGTAGACCTAGAAAAGATAGTTAAGGAATGAGTAGGTTCTTAACTGCCAATTCTTAGACCAACTGAATTAAAATCATCTAGAGAGAGCTTTTAGAAAATAGATTGTTAAGAATCATTTCAGAGAATCTGAAGTCTGGAGTCCAGAAATCTGTCATTAATTGAGTCTAATGTAGAGCTAGAACACAATAAATAAGATTCTTTGTCTCAAGTATCTTTTTTAGCTTCCTTGGGGACACTTATCTCAAGATACGTTAAAGCACTGCATTTTACAGCTCTTCAAGCTATGAATAGAATTACATATATACTCACAAGTTCATACATAAAAACCATGTATGTATATATATATATGAATATTAAACAATAGCTTAATATCGACAACAAAAGACTGTAATATCTATTATAATAGTGCTTTTTGTACTTTTGTTGGGTCCAATAACGAATATATTGGAATTCGAGTTTTCTGCTATGAATCGGTCAGTACCAAAGCCCAGTGAAAGAAGAGTTTTTATTTTTCAAGTTGATAGAATGTTCTCACTTCTTAAGCTTTCTAGCAAGGATTAATCTTTAGCCAATATTTGTAGGTACAGCTATTTGTAATCAAGTTTGACTTAGGCCAACAGACTGTCTTCCCTAATGAACAGAACTCCGATTTTTAATTTATAGAATTCATTCATGTATATTCCCTGCTTTAGAAGTTAACCTCCCTCTTTGGATACGTATCATACAGTGCTACATCCACAGTTACAACAGCTGTGTGCAAAAATGCTTAATTCATTTTTTCTCTCTATACAGTACTCTTTTGGCTTTCTCACATTCTCTTCTTCCTCTCTTCTCCCTTCCCCTTCCCTCTGTTCCCCCAACACTTCTTTTCTCCTTCCTCCTTCTTGCCTAGTTTCCTTGTGCATAAGGCATAATACAAGTGCTTAGTAATTATTAAACATTAATAACAGTGACATTAACTGTCTAATGATTCACTGTTAAAGACATGTTTATTGAATGGCATTACTTCTGAAGTTCATGTTCCCGCAACCCAAGCTTCTCACCATCCTCCCTTACCACAAGCAGCTGTATTGTCAAGGTTGTTCTGAAGAGTGATAAGACAGCCATAAAACAAGGTTTATGGTATTTTCCTATCTACAGAGCCACAGCAAGCTCAAATGTACTCAGCAAATATTGCAAAATTACATAGGACCATTAAATGTAACACTTCACCCTTTCTTTAAAGTTCTCTCTCTCTCAATATACTAATACCCTATACCATTCCTCTATGTTCACGTCAGAGTCGATGAGCTTTGTATTAGCAGTTCCTCCTGAACAGCTTCTGGTTTGTCTGGCTCAGTTGAATAATATCAGGGTGATGAAATTTAGGTGCATTTTAAAAAAGTAAAGTGGTACACGTTTGTGTGAAAAGTGTGTTCATAACATTGGGTATATTATATACTTTTTTAATAATAAAATAAGTTAATCTTTATTGCACATTTATTATAATATTACTTTTACCCTCGCTGGTACTCTTTATCTAAGTATTTTCAAGTGCTTTACAATCTCAAACAGACTTAATGTTTTTTGTGCACAGAATCCTTTGAAGTTGACATTTGCCTTTCTGACCAGCATGTTGTAAAGGAAGTTAGCCAGAAGAACAGGTACCTATTCAAACAGGCATAAAAATCACAGGTTAAAATGCAGATTCCTGTACTCTGCCCTAATTCTTCTGAGTAAGAATAGGTGCAGCATTTTTAAGCAAGCTCCCCAGGTGATTCTGAAATAATTGGTCCAGGGATCACACTTTGAAAACCAATGATCCAGATATTTGATTTTATCTGTAAATAAACTGTGATGAGAAAATTATTAAAAACTGAAATGACAGTGTAGGGTGGTTGCAAAGAAAGATTTTTCAGGGTCTCCTTCAATAGGAAAATTAACTGATCACAATTTTTAAAAGTTTATATTTGATTTATTTTAAGATTTAGGTTTAGAAAAATCTTAGTAGTTAATTTTTATATTAGAAATCAAATCATGCCCAGTATCTGAATTCCAATAAATGATTTCCTCCATTTTTTTTTTTTTTTTTTTTTTTTTTTGCGGTACGCGGTCCTCTCACTGTTGTGGCCTCTCCCGTTGCGGAGCACAGGCTCCGGACGCGCAGGCTCAGCGGCCATGGCTCACGGGCCCAGCCGCTCTGCAGCATGTGGAATCTTCCCGGACCGGGGCACGAACCCGTGTCCCCTGCATCGGCAGGCGGACTCTCAACCACTGTGCCACCAGGGAAGCCCTCCTCCAATAATTTTTATGGGTAACTCCAAGAGAACTCAAGAGAAGTTGCAGCGCAAGTAAAGAGAAATCAAATTTGTCTCTGGTTGCAAAGTTTCCCTGGGCAGCACATGCTCTTATGCTGCTTTTTAAACTCATGATAGCACCAAGGCTGAAAACCAACACCCTTAAGATAAATATAGCACCAGATTGGAGTGCCCTTAGTCATCAGCAAAGATAAATGTTTAACAGAGTATACAAAACAAAGTGTTTTATGTTAAATAGAAGCTAAATACTAATAAAGAAATCTCCAAATGAACAATAAAGTAATCAGAACAAGTACTCACATTAGCAGCAGGATATTGGTTTTATTAATGCATTTGATCTTAAAATAATGGGCTTATTCACAATTCTCTTCAGTCTACCCCTACTATTTTGTTTCACTTCAATCTCAGCAGCTTTCTAGTAATTATGATCTTTGAGATATTTGTTAAATTATCCATATTGACACATTTCTCTTCATAAATGGTTTCAGTCCAGAAAAGGAGGCCAAGTGCATTGGCTCAGAACATCAAATCTTTTTCAGACGCAGGAATCTCTTATTTTCGTGCTTTTTCAAGGTAATCTGCATCACTAGCATCTATTCCAGATAGGAAACATTCATATGACAACATCCCTGTTTTCTTAACTATATTGTTAGAGCCCTAGACGAATTGTAAGAACATTTCACCAAATCCTCAAGTCCATTCTCTAGTAGGTCTGCGTCTTTATTCCCATCCTGCCCGGGGAGGGGGAAGGGTAAGCTGGGACAAAGTAAGAGAGTGGCATGGACATATATACACTACCAAATGTAAAACCAATAGCTAATGGGAAGCGGCCGCGTAGCACAGGGAGATCAGCTCTGTGCTTTGTGACCACCTAGAAGGGTGGGATAGGGAGGGTGGGAGGGAGGGAGACGCAAGAGGGAGGAGATATGGGGAGATACGTATATGTATAGCTGATTCACTTTGTTATAAAGCAGAAACGAACACACCGTTGTAAAGCAATTATATTCCAATAAAGATGTTAAAAACAAACAAACAAAAAAGAACATTTCACCAAATCCTTCTCACCATCATTCTTCCATAAACCCCAAGCTTCAGACAATCACTGTTACGAATGTGATATGTACTTTTCAATCCATTTAAATGAATTTACACCATATATATTTATCTATAAACAATACTTAATTGTTTTGTGTGGCTTTAAAATTTACATAAATGGTATAATTTGTACACATAATTCTGCAACTTGCTTTCTTTGTTCCAGTTACCTTTTTGAGGTCTAGCTATGCTACTTAGATGTAGAAATTTATTTCATTCTATTAAACTGCTGGATGGTGCTTATGTGTAACATTTTATTTACTCCGCTCTTGATGAATATTTAGATTGTTCTAAGATTTTACTGAGTACTTCAATGACAATCTTTGAATATTTCTCTTTGCACGTATGTAAGAGCTTCTCCTGTATAAATAGATGAATTGTGGTGTCCTAGGATATGTATGTACATTTCCAGTATCGCTAGATGCTGCCAAATTGTATTTTAAAGTAGCTGTACCGATTTACACTACGAACAGTCATTTATGAGCGTTCCCATTTCCTCAATCTTTGAAAACTCTTGGTTTTGACAGAGAGTTTAATTTTTGCCATTCTAAGTTGTAAGAAGTCCTATCTCTTTACTGTTCTAATTTGCAGTTCCCTGATTGCTTGTGAGATTATATTTGTTAGCCATTTGACTACATATCCTTTGCCATTTTTTTGGTAAGATTGTGGAAGCTGTGAGATGTGCCTTATACACCTCTGTCGTAGGGAATGTAATTGAATGAGGGCCCACTGCTATGAGTTAAAATCCTTCCCTTTCAGAGTTTGTCTTGAGACTACACCTTCCCACAAATGATTGAGTGTGGCAGGGATACTGAAGCAGATTTGTGTCTGAAAGACATGGGACTTATTTATTAATGGATTTTGGCTCAGAGACTCTCAGATGGCTCTGTCAGACCTTGCTTAGATTGCAAAGTGTTCTAATGTCTTTCCATCTAACCTTCTGTCCTTCTCTCCTTCGCTCAGGGGTTGGAACTGCATTGAGGTCTGACAGCTCTCCCAGCCTTCCTTGCCTCCTTTCCTGTTTTCTTTTATGCAAGTATTTCCCATAATAAGATAATTTCATGTTCAATACTTTCTTGGTATCTGCAGCTTGGAGGGACTGTACTAAAACAGTTATATACATTGCATTACTCTCCTTTAGGGATGGGAGGTAATGCAATGTATGTTTTGTTCTGGAATCTTTTGTTATAGAGAGTTTTTTTGATTTTCATATAATGAATTATATCTATATTGTCTTTTATGGTTTGTTCTTTATCTTTAAGACAATCCTTTCTAATACAAATCTTAAAAATATATTCTTGTGTATTCTCAATATTCTTAAAGTTTCAGTTTTTGCATTCAGGACTACAAACCATTGGAATTAATTTTTGTATTTGGTATGAGCTAGGGGTCTAATTTTATCTTCCAAATGGAGATCCATATGTCATGAGATAATTTTTTGAGCAGTTTCTCCTTTCCCTATAAACTATCATTCTAACACTTTTATGCTAGGTTCTGATCTGTGTGTGGGTTTGTTTGTTTGTTTGTGGAATCTTCTGTTCCGTTCATCTGTCTGTTTACTCTCCATCAGAATCTACTTTTCAAATGACAGTAGGCTTACCATTTAACTTTATTTATTATTTAGGGTTAACGAGTGTGCTCTAGCGACATATCCCAGTATCTCAAGCTGGCCAGAGAGATAAGTTGGGGGCAGACTTGGTTAGGTTCGAACCTAACCTTCCTTTGTGAGGAAGTCACAAAGGTTCTCCCAGGCATGAAGCCACATCTCAAATCCAGCTCTTTCATTAAGTTGTCCTTGATAGATTATAGATTGTAAGCTCCCGAATGCGGGGGATTAATCGTAACCATCTCTAAATTGCCTAAAATACTTGCTCACTGTTTGGAACATATGCCTATAATAATTTAAACTTGTCCTGGTTCCCAAAGCATAGAGCAAATTACAACCCTGCCCTTGCCCTTGAGAAGCTCACAGTCTTTGAGGGTAAACAGACAATTAATAAGAAAAGACATAAAAGCTCTTATAACACATAGGAACAGAAAAGTCATGACTAGTTGTCAAAGAAGTCATGGAAGACTTTATGGAGGATATTAAATTTTTATTGATTTTAAAGGAATTTGCCAGATAAAGAAGTAGAGGAAAGCCATTCTAGATAGAGGGACCGGCAGGTGCAAATAGTAAAAGATATGGTAAATTTGGAGAACAATAAAACTTCCGTGTGGCTAAGGGTCAAGACGTATTTGGAAGAGTGCTGGGAGGTGAGTCTGAAGAAATGAGCTGGGAAAAGTTTTGTATGCCATCTTTCTATTTTTATTTTTTTAATTTATTTATTTATTGGCTGCATGGGGTCTTCATTGCTGCACACGGGCTTTCCCTCTAGTTGTGGCGAGCAGGGCCTGCTCCTCGTCGTGGTGCTTGGTCTTCTTATTGTGGTGGCTTCTCCTGCTGCAGAGTATGGGCTCTAGGCGTGCAGTCCTCAGCAGTTGTGGCTCATGGGCTCCAGAGCGCAGGCTCAGCAGTTGTGACGTAGGGGCTTAGTTGCTCCGTGGCATGTAGGCTCTTCCTGGACCAGGGCTCAAACGTGTGTCCCGTGCACTGGCAGGTGGATTCTTAACCACTGCGCCACCAGGGAAGTGCCTGTGTGCCATCTTTTAAAGTTTGGATTTTATTCTGGAGTTCACAAGGATCCAATATATTTTTGGTTGTTTGTTTTATGATGTTTTGTTTTAAGCAGGGATGTGACATGATCAGTTCGACTGAATGAATTTGAATTGTTCAAAGTAATGTGGATCATACGTTCTTTGGCCAAGCTATCCGCTACCAGCTGAGAAAAAATGACTTCTCCTATATTTTAGGGTCATGGGATATGATGAGCATTCTCCATGAATCGGCTCTCATTATGTTATGTTAACAGGATTGAAGAGGATAAACCTTTGGAAAGTGAGACAACTTGATACTTAAGAACTCCATATCTTCCACATATGTTTTATTATTTTTTTGATAAGAGAACTAGTAACCTAGTTCATAAGAAAAGTATCAATAAACATCCCCTTTTACTTATGCAGAATTCACTTGCTTAGCACCATAATAGTGGATGATAGAGATCAAGCTGAATAAACACATGCATATATGTATGTATACCATACATATACGTGTAAGTAATATATATATATATACACATATCTATGTACATATATAAAGATGTATAAAAATGCAATCTGTATGTGTATATATATGTATATTCAAATGTATGTGTGTCTATACCCCAGTCACTATAATGAGTATTTTGGATAGCAGTTGTGATAACCTCTGGTTAGATATACTATAGTTACCAAAGAAAATATTTTATACACCATTAAAATATTATTGAGGAAAGTACAGCTAGCGGATAAAGTCTTTTTAAAATTTTTATTATTTATTTAATTTTTAAAAACATTTTTATTGGAGTATAATTGCTTTACAATAGTGTGTTAGTTTCTCCTTTATAACAAAGTAAATCAGTTATACCTATACATATATCCCCATATCTCCTCCCTCTTGTGTCTCCCTCCCTCCCACACTCCCTACAGTTGGTCACGAAGCACCGAGCTGATCTCCTGTGCTATGTGACTGCTTCCCACTAGCTATCTATTTTACATTTGGTAGTGTATATATGTCTGTACATACACTACCACTCTCTCACTTTGTCCCAGCTCACACATCCCCCTCCCCGGGTCCTCAAGTCCATTCTCTAGTAAGTCTGAGTCTTTATTCCCTTCTTGCCCCTAGGTTCTTCATGACCTTTTTTTTTTTCTTTTTTAGATTCCATATATTTGTGTTAGCATACAGTATTTGTTTTTCTCTTTCTGACTTACTTCACTCCGTATGACAGACTCTAGGTCCATCCACCTCACTACAAATAACTCAATTTCATTTCTTCTTATGGCTGAGTAATATTCCATTGTATATATGTGCCACATCTTCTTTCTCCATTCATCTCTCGATGGACACTTAGGTTGCTTCCATGTCCTGGCTATTGTAAATAGAGCTGCAATGAACATTGTGGTATATGACACTTTTTGAATTATGGTTTTCTCAGGGTCTATGCCCAGTAGTGGGATTGCTGGGTCATATGGTAGTTCTATTTGTAGTTTTTTAAGGAACCTCCATACTGTTCTCCATAGTGGCTGTATCAATTTACATTCCCACCAACAGTGCAAGAGGGCTCCCTTTTCTCCACACCCTCTCCAGAATTTATTGTTGGTAGATTTTTTTGATGATGGCCATTCTGACTGGTGTGAGGTGATACCTCATTGTAGTTTTGATTTGCATTTCTCTAATGATTAATGATGTTGAGCATTCCTTCATGTGTTTGTTGGCAATTGGTATATCTTCTTGGGAGAAATGTTGATTTAGGTCTTCTGCCCATTTTTGGATTGGGTTGTTTTTTTGATTTTGAGCTGCATGAGCTACTTGTAAATTTTGGAGATTAATCCTTTGTCAGTTGCTTCCTTTGCAAATATTTTCTCCCATTCTGAGGGTTGTCTTTTTGTCTTGTTTGTGGTTTCTTTTGCTGTGCAAAAGCTTTTAAGTTTCATTAGGTCCCATTTGTTTATTTTTGTTTTTATTTCCATTTCTCTAGGAGGTGGGTCCAAAAGGATCTTGCTGTGATTTATGTCATAGAGTGTTCTGCCTATGTTTTCCTCTAAGAGTTTGATAGTATTTGGCCTTACATTAAGGTCTTTAATCCATTTTGAGTTTACTTTTGTGTATGGTGTTAGGGAGTGTTCCAATTTCATTCTTTTAGATGTAGCTGTCCAGTTTTCCCAGCACCACTTATTGAAGAGGCTGTCTCTTCTCCATTGTGTATTCTTGCCTCCTTTATGAAAGATAAGGAGACCATATGTGTGTGGGTTTATCTCTGGGCTTTCTATCCTATTCCATTGATCTATATTTCTGTTTTTGTGCCAGTACCATACTGTCTTGATTCCTGTAGCTTTGTAGTATAGTCTGAAGTCAGGGAGCCTGATTCCTCCAGCTCCATTTTTCTTTCTCAAGATTGCTTTGGCTATTCGAGGTCTTTTATGTTTCCATACAAATTGTGAAATTTTTTGTTCTAGTTCTGTGAAAAATGCCTTTGGTAGTTTGGTAGGGATTGCATTGAATCTGTAGATTGCTTTGCGTAGTAGAGTCATTTTCACAATGTTGATTCTTCCAATCCAAGAACATGGTATATCTCTCCATCTGTTTGTATCATCTTTAATTTCTTTCATCAGTGTCATAATTTTCTGCATACAGGTCTTTTTTCTCCTTAGGTAGGTTTATTCCTAGGTATTTTATTCTTTTTGTTGCAGTGGTAAATGGGAGTGTCTCCTTAATTTCTCTTTCAGATTTTTCATCATTAGTGTAGAGGAATGCAAGAGATTTCTGTGCATTAATTTTGTATCCTGCTACTTTACCAAATTCATTGATTAGCTCTAGTAGTTTTCTGGTAGCATCTTTGGGATTCTCTATGTATAGTATCATGTCATCTGCAAACAGTGACAGCTTTACTTCTTTTCCAATTTGGATTACTTTTATTTCTTTTTCTTCTCTGATTGCTGTGGCTAAAACTTCCAAAACTATGGTGAATAATAGTGGTGAGAGTGGGCAACCTTGTCTTGTTCCTGATCTTAGTGGAAATGGTTTCAGTTTTTCACCATCGAGGATGATGTTCGCTGTGGGTTTGTAATATATGGCCATTATTATGTTGAGGTAAGTTCCCTCTATGCCTACTTTCTGGAGGGTTTTTATCATAAATGAGTGTTGAATTTTGTCAAAAGCTTTCTCTGCATCTATTGAGATGATCATATGGTTTTTCTCCTTCAATTTGTTAATATGGTGTATCACATTGATTGATTTGCGTATATTTAAGAATCCTCGCATTCCTGCGATAAACCCCACTTGATCATGGTGTATGATCCTTTTAATGTGCTGTTGGATTCTCTTTGCTAGTATTTTGTTGGGGATTTTTGCATCTATGTTCATCAGTGATATTGGTCTGTAGTTTTCTCTTTTTGTGACATGTTTGTCTGGTTTTTGTATCAGGGTGATGGTGTCCTCGTAGAATGAGTTTGGGAGTGTTCGTCCCTCTGCTGTATTTTGGAAGAATTTGAGAAGGATAGGGGTTAGCTCTTCTCTAAATGTTTGATAGAATTCGCCTGTGAAGCCATCTGGTCCTGGGCTTTTGTTTGCCGGAAGATTTTTAATCACAGTTTCAATTTCAGTGCTTGTGATTGGTCTGTTCATACTTTCTATTTCTTCCTGGTTTAGTCTCAGAAGGTTGTGCTCTTCTAAGAATTTGTCCATTTCTTCCAGGTTGTCCATTTTTTTGGCATATAGTTGCTTGTAGTAATCTCTCATGATCCTTTGGATTTCTGCAGTGTCAGTTGTTACTGCTGCTTTTTCATTTCTAATTCTATTGATTTGAGTCTTCTCCCTTTTTTTTCATGAGCCAGGCTAATGGTTTATCAGTTTTGTTTATCTTCTCAAAGAAGCAGCTTTTAGTTCTATTGATCTTTGCTACTGTTTTCTTCATTTTTTTTTCATTTATTTCTGATCTGATCTTTATGATTGCTTTCCTTCTGCTAACTTTGGGGTTTTTTTGTTCTTCTTTCTCTAATTGCTTTTGATATAAGGTTAGGTTGTTTATTTGAGATGTTTCTTGTTTCTTAAGGTAGGATTGTATTGCTCTAAACTTCCCTCTTAGAACTGCTTTTGCTGCATCCCATAGGTTTTGGGTCGTCATGTTTTCATTGTCATTTTTTTCTAGGTATTTTTTGATTTCCTCTTTGATTTCTTCAGTGATCTCTTGGTTATTAACTAGTGTATTGTTTAGCCTCCATGTGTTTGTATTTTTTACAGACTTTTTCCTGTAATTGATATGTAGTCTAATAGCGTTGTGGTCGGAAAAGATACTTGATACGATTTCAATTTTGTTAAATTTACCAAGGCTTGATTTGTGACCCAAGATACGATCTATCCTGGAGAATGTTCCATGAGCACTTGAGAAGAAAGTGTATTCTGCTGTTTTTGGATGGATGGTCCTATAATTATCAATTAAGTCCATCTTGTTTAATGTATCTTTTAAAGCTTGTGTTTCCTTATTTATTTTCATTTTGGATGATCTGTCCAATGGTGAAAGTGGGGTGTTTAAGCCCCCTACTAAGATTGTGTTACTATCGATTTCCCCTTTTATGGCTGTTAGTATTTTCCTTATGTATTGAGGTGCTCCTATGTTGAGTGCATAAATATTTAAAATTGTTATATCTTCTTCTTGGATTGATCCCTTGATCATTATGTAGTGTCCTTCTTTGTCTCTTGTAATAGTCTTTGTTTTAAAGTCTATTTTGTCTGATATGAGCATTGCTACTCCAGCTTTCTTTTGATTTCCATTTGCATGGAATATCTTTTTCCATCCCCTCACTTTCAGTCTGTATGTGTCCCTAGGTCTGAAATGGGTCTCTTGTAGACAGCATATTTATGGGTCTTGTTTTTGTATCCATTCAGTCAGTCTGTTTTAGGTGGAGCATTTAATCCACTTACATTTAAGGTAATTATTGAAATGGCTATTCCTATTACCATTTTCTTAATTGTTTTGGGTTTGTTATTGTAGGTCTTTTCCTTCTCTTGTGTTTCCTGCCTAGAGAAGTTCCTTTAGCATTTGTTGTAAAGCTCGTTTGGTGGTGCTGAATTCTCTTAACTTTTGCTTGTCTGTAAAGGTTTTAATTTCTCCGTCAAATCTGAATGAGATTCTTGCTGGGTAGAGTAGTCTTGGTTGTAGGTTTTTCCCTTTCATCACTTTAAATATGTCCTGCCACTCCCTTCTGGCTTGCAGAGTTTCTGCTGAAAGATCTGCTGTTAGCCTTATGGGGATGTCCTTGTATTTTATTTGTTGTTTTTCCCTTGCTGCTTTTAATATTTTTTCTGTGTATTTAATTTTTGATAGTTTGGTTAATATGTGTTTTGGCATGTTTCTCCTTGGATTTATCTGTATGGGACTCTCTGTGCTTCCTGGACTTGATTAACTATTTCCTTTCCCATATTAGGGAAATTTTCAACTATAATCTCTTCAAATATTTTCTCAGTCCGTTTTTTTCTCTTCTTCTTCGGGGACCCCTATATTTCGAATGTTGGTGTGTTTAATATTTTAATAGTTCCAGAGGTCTCTGAGACTGTCCTCAATTCTTTTCTTTTTTTTTTTTCTTCTTTATTTGCTCTGCAGTAGCTATTTCCACTATTTTATCTTCCAGGTCACTTATCCGTTTTTCTGCCTCAGTTATTCTGCTATTGATCCCTTCTAGAGAATTTTTAATTTCATTTATTGTGTTGTTCATGATTGTTTGTTTGCTTTTTAGTTCTTCTAGGTCCTTGTTAAACGTTTCTTGTATTTTCACCATTCTCTTCATTTGGTAGGTCTGGTGGGTTTTTACCTTGCTCCTTCAACTGCTGTGTTTCTGTCTTCTCATTTTGCTTAACTTACTGTATATGGGGTCTCCTTTATGCAGGCTGTAGGTTCGTAGTTCCCGTTGTTTTTGGTGTGTGCCCCCAGTGACTAAGGTTGGTTCAGTGGGTTGTGTAGCCTTCCTGGTGGAGGGGACTAGTGCCTGTGTTCTGGTGGATGAAGCTGGATCTTGTCTTTGTGGTGGGCAGGACCATGTCCGGTGGTGTGTTTTGGTGTGTCTGTGACCTTATTATGATTTTAGGTAGCCTCTCTGCTAATGGGTGGGGTTGTGTTCCTGTCTTGCTAGTTGTTTGGCATAGGGTGTCCAGCACTGTAGCTTGCTGGTCATTGAGTGGAGCTGGGTCTTGTTGTTGAGATGGAGATCTGTGGGAGATTTTCCCCATTTGATATTACATGGAGTTGTGAGGTCTCTTGTGGACCAGTGTCTTGAAGTTGGCTCTCTCACATCAGATGCACAGCCCTGACACCTGGCTGGAGAACCAAGAGCCTGTCATCCACATGGCTCAGAATGAAAGGGAGAATAAAAGAAAGAAAGATAAAGATAAAATAAATTAAAATTAAAAAGTTATTAAAATAAAAAACAAAAAATAGTTATTAAAATTTTTTTAAGTAATTTAAAAGAAAGAAAGAAAGAACAATGAAACCAAAAGACACATCCACCAGTGATAACAAGTGCTGAAAACTATACTAAAAAAAAAATAAAGAAATGGACAGGCAGAACTCTAGGGCAAATGGTAAAAGCATAGCTATACGGACAAAATCACACACAGAAACATACACACTTACAAAAAGAGAAAAGGGGGAAATATATATATATATATATATGTATGTATATAGTTGCTCCCAAAGTCCACCTCCTCAATTTGGGATGATTCGTTGTCTATTCAGGCATTCCACAGATGCAGAGTACATCAAGTTGATTGTGGAGTTTAATCCGCTGCTCCTGAGGCCCCCAGGATTGATTCCCCTTTGTCTTCTTTGTTCGCACAACTCCCGGAGTTCAGCTTTGGATTTGGCCCCGCCTCTGCGTGTAGGTCGCCTGAGGGCGTCTGTTCTTCGCTCAGACAGAACGGGGTTAAAGGAACCACTGATTCGGGGGCTCTGGCGCACTCAGGCCGGGATGAGGGAGGGACATGGAGTGCGGAGCGAGCCTGCGGCAGCAGAGGCCAGCGTCACGTTGCACCAGCCTGAGGCGCGCCGTGTGTTCTCCCGGGGAAGCTGTCCCTGGATCACGGGACCGTGGCAGTGGCGGGCTGCACACGCTCCCGGGAGGGGAGGTGTGGACAGTGACCTTTGCTTGCACACAGTCTCTTGGTGGCAGCAGCCTTAGCATCTCATGCCTGCTTCTGGGGTCTGCGCTGATAGCGGCAGCTCGCGCCTGTCTCTGGAGCTCCTTTAAGCGGTGCTCTTAATCCCCTCTCCTCATGCACCAGGAAACAGAGAGGCAAGAAAAAGTCTCTTGTCTCTTCGGCAGCTCCAGACTTTTCCTGGACTCCCTCCCGGCTAGCCGTGGCGCACTAGCTCCCTTCAGGCTGTGTTCACGCAGCCAACCCCAGTCCTCTCCCTGGGATTCGACCTCCGAAGCCAGAGCCTCAGTTCCCAGACCCCGCCCGCCCCGGCGGGTGAGCAGACGAGCCTCTCAGGCTGGTGAGTGCTGGTCGTCCTGATCCTCTGTGCGTGAATCTCTCCGCTTTGCCCTCCGCACCCCTGTTGCTGCGCTCTCCTCCGTGGCTCCAAAGCTTCCCCCACTCCGCCACCTGCAGTCTCCACCCGCGAAGGGGCTTCCTAGTGTGTGGGAACCTTTCCTCCTTCACAGCTCCCTCCCACTGGTGCAGGTCCCGTCCCCATTCTTTTGTCTCTGTTTTTTCTTTTGCCCTACACAGGCATGTGGGGAGTTTCTTGCGTTTTGGGAGGTCTGAGGTCTTCTGCCAGCGTTCAGTAGGTATTCTGTAGGAGTTGTGCCACATGTGGATGTATTTCTGATGTATTTGTGGGGAGGAAGGTGATCTCCATGTCTTACTCCTCCGCCATCTTGAAACTCCTCTGCTAGCGGATAAAATCTTATCTAACACTTAAAACATCTTCAGTTCCCTAAAAAAGAAACAAATGAACAAAACCCTTAAATTTCATACCAGTTTAGATCTTTTTCAAGTAATTTTGTAGATCTCTTCTCTTAAGCTAAATTTAGCCCAAACCCCAATTTTTTTAAGTTTGGCTAATGAATGTCTGTAAAAATCCATGAAAATTTTAGGAAATAGATGTAAGCCCTTTTAATAGCACTCTTCTTCCACTCAAACTTTTTCCTTTTCTTTCGTTTCTTTTCTTTTTTAAAAAATAGTTTCTTAGCTTCTTCTTAAGTCATAGTTAGGAGTTTCTAATGAGAATGTCTGACTAAACATGTTACCTATGCTTGGTAAAAGATAAAATTTGTTTAGCTATGATTAATCTAGTTAAGTTGAAAAACACATACTTTGAGAGGTAAAATCTCCTGACTGAGTATAAATTGTTTAAAATCTAGAATACACTGAAAGAGTGAACACTTCATATAAAAATCTATAGAACATGGCTGTACTCAGAGGGAAATTTATAGCTTTAAATGCCTTTATTGTTAAGAAGCAAGCCTAAAAATACACAAAATTCGTATTTTTCTTGAGAATTTTAAAAAAGCAACCAAATAATAAGTTAAAAGAGGGAGCAAGTAAGGATAAAAATTTAATGAAGTAGGAAACAAACAGATAAATGAAAGATATAATAATTCCTCAAAGCCAATTCTTTGAAAAGACCAGTGAAATAGTTAAATCTATCCTTGTCTTTAGTAAGGAAGACTTAAAATATTAGGAATGATGAAGAAGCTTAAGCAAAAATATGGACAAGATTAAAACTATTATTAAAAATTAGTGCAAATCTGTTGAAAAGTTAAAAACCTAGAGGAACTGGATGATTTACTAGCAAAATACAAATGATCAAAATTGAAGAAAGAAGCATAAAAAAACTTGAATAGACAGCTTACCATTGTAAAGTTGGTTCAATGTGGATTAATAAAAATTAAAAGGCACTATCACTAGATAATTTCATAGCTGGGTTCTATTTTACCTTTAATAACATAACTTCCAATATTATTTAAACCATACCAAATCATAGAAAAAAATGAAAAACTTCATTTTCTAAAGCCAGAATAGTATTTGTATCAAAATATGAAAAATTATATAAAAAAGAAAACTAATAAATCATACTTATGAATATAGATATTTAAATAAAATGCTATCAAATAAAATACTACTAAATAGAATTCAGTATGGTATAAAAAATAAAATATCAGGCAAGATTCATGAATAGGAATACAAGGGTGCTTCAATATAAACAATCTATAAATACAATATAATTTGTTACATTGAAGGAAGAAAACCATAAAATAGGGTCAGTAGATGCTAAAACCATAAAATAGGGTCAGTAGATGCTAATAGGGTCAGTAGATGTTCGTGCCCCGGGTCTTACATAAATTCAGCAGTTATTTCTAATAAAACTTCAAAGTAAGAATAGTAGGAGAAAACTTCATTAAAGAGCTTCGTACCTTTTTTGAAACAAACAATCCAAAGTAAGCATTATTTTATTTATTTAAAATTTATTTATTTATTTATTTTTGGCTGTGTTGGATCGTCGTTGCTGCATGTGGGCTTTCTCCAGTTGCCGTGACCGGAGGCTACTCTTCGTTGTGGTGCACGGGCTTCTCATTGCTGTGGCTTCTCTTGTTGTGGAGCACGGGCTCTAGGTGCACGGGCTTCAGTAGTTGTGGCTCGTGGGCTCTAGAGCACAGGCTCAGTAGTTGTGGCGCACGGTCTTAGTTGCTCCGTGGCATGTGGGTTCTTCCCGGACCAGGGCTCGAACCCGTGTCCCCTGCATTGGCAGGCGGATTCTTAACCACTGTGTCACCAGGGATGTCCTAGCATTATTTTAAATGGTGAAAGGTTAATGCCATTTGTCTTAAAATAAGAATAATATTACATGTTCGTGAAAAAATTGTTCACCTAAAAAAACCCCAAGTGATTCTAGCAAAGGCAAACGGAGAGCAAAACCCTGCCAGAATTAATAAGGGACTATGATAAGATGGCTGAATAGTAGATGAGCATACAAAAATAATCAGCTTTTCTTTACACTGGCAACAACAATCTAGAAGTGGAAATAAAAAGCTATTCAGGGGCTTCCCTGGTGGCGCAGTGGTTGAGAGTCCACCTGCCGATGCAGGGGACACGGGTTCATGCCCCGGTCTGGGAAGATCCCACATGCCGCAGAGCGACTAGTTCCGTGAGCCATGGCATCTGAGTCTGCGCGTCCGGAGCCTGTGCTCTGCAACGAGAGAGGCTACAACAGTGAGAGGCCCACATACCGAAAAAAAGAAAAGCTATTCAATTCACAATAGCAGAAAACCATAAAATACTTAAGGATAAATGTAACAGGAAATGTACAGGACATATATGAAGAAGATTGCAGTCTTATCGAAAGATCTAAAACAACTGAATTAATGGAAAGATATGATTTAGCATCCTAAGATGCGAATCACATCCAAACTTATGTATACATTTAATAAAATCACAATACATCTGAATGAGATTGTTTTTGGAATTTTATTAAACTGAACTTAAATTTCATGTGGGAGGAAATATAAAGAGTAGTTAAGAGTATACACTTTGTAGACAAACTGCCTTGGTTTCAATTCTGGCTCTATTGTTTACTGGCTGTGTTATCTTTGGAATGATATTAACCTTTTCTAACTTTCAATTTTCTCATATTTAAAATGGGGATAGGGTTGTGATGAGTATTAAAGAAGTTAATACTTGTAAAATGCTCAAAATAGTACCTGGTGCATAGTAAGCACTCAATATCCATTAGCTATTATTAGTATTATTATTTATATTATTGTTGTTGTTAATATTGTTATTATATAGAAGACTAAGTGAGCAAAAAGAGACAAAAATTTATGAAGAAGAATTGTGCTTTGTCAGGTATTAAATCATACTTAAAGCCATTAAAAAAACCTAAACACCAAAAACCCAGCAGAATATTAGTGTAGGAGTAGAGAATGGATCAGAGGAACTAAACAGAGAACCCAGAAATAGATCTTTGGCAATATGAGACTATGAAAGATGATATATAAATTGAGTGGAAACATCATTTAATAAATTATGTCTACTATCCAACTAAAAGAAAATAAGACTACATTCTTATCTCACACCATGTATAAACATAAATCATACCTTGAATAAATTCTTTAATTTAAAAAGAGTAATCAATATTTTACAAGAAAATTTAGGATACTATCTGTACAACCTGAAAGTGCAGTAGTATTTTTTAACCAATATACTAATTACAGGTAGATATATTGACTGAATGAAAAATTTAAATTTTGCATATGACAGATGGTACATACATAGTGAAAATAGAAACAGGGAAAATGTTTTAAAAATATTAAAGAAAAAGTTGTTAATATCTATACCTTACAATGAAAAATGAATTAATAAGAAAAGGACAAAAATCTGGTAAAAACAGGCATTTCACAGAAGACAAAACCCACGTTACCAATAAATATTTAAAATTTCACCATTATTAAGGAAAATGCAAATTAAAATGACAAGTTAGCAAAAATTAAAATGTGATGGTACGTATTGTTGGTGATGATGTGAAGAAAAGTAACAGTTCCATCAAATCTTGATGATGGAACTGTTACTTTTTTTTTCCCCTTTTTTTTGTCGTACGCGGGCCTCTCACTGCTGTGGCCTCTCCCGTTGCGGAGCACAGGCTCCGGACGCGCAGGCTCAACGGCCATGGCCCGCAGGCCCAGCTGCTCCGCGGCATGTGGGATCTTCCCAAACCAGGGCACGAACCCGTGTTCCCTGCATCGGCAGGCGGACTCTCAACCACTGTGCCACCAGGGAAGACCCCCACTTTTTAAAAAAAATTTATTTATTTTTGGCTGCGTTGGGTTTTCGTTGCTGCGCGTGGGCTTTCTCCAGTTGCGGTGAGCGGGGGCTACTCTTTGTTGAGGTGCATGGGCTTCTCACTGCTGTGGCTTTTCGTTGCGGAGCACGAGCTCTAGGTGCGTGGGCTTTAATAGTTGTGGCTCGCGATCAATAGAGCGCAGGCTCAGTAGTTGTAGCGGACAGGCTTAGTTGCTCCGCGGCATGTGGGATCTTCCTGGACCAGTGCCTGAACCTGTGTCCCCTGCATTGGCAGATGGATTCTCAACCACTGCGCCATCAGGGAAGCCCTGGAACGGTTACTTTTAAAAGTTGTTTTGTAAAGGATTCTGGCAGCAATAACTTTTAAAAAGAAAAGACACGTACCTGTGACCATGCTGTCTCATTCATGAGAATATATCTTATAGAAATAAAATCACAGAAGCTCAATGATTTATGTACAATGGTGTTATCAGTAGACTTTTTTTTTTTTGGTAGCAAATGCCAGTGAAGATCACAGAGCATCTGACAGAGCTATGTTTTGTGTTTTTTTTAATTTATTTATTTTTTATTTTTGGCTGCGCTGGGTCTCTGTTGCTGCACCCGAGCTTTTCTCTAGTTGAGGTGAGCGGAGGCTACTCTTTGCTGCGGTGCACTGGCTTCTCATTGCGGTGGCCTCCCTTGGTGCCACCAGTTCAGTAGTTGTGTCAGTTTCAGTAGTTGTGGCACACGGACTTAGTTGTTCCATGGCATGTGCGATCTTCCCGGACAAGGGCTTGAACCCGTGTCCCCTGCATTGGCAGATGGATTCTTAACCACTGCGCCCCCAGGGAAGCCCGGAGCTATGTATTTTGAAATTCAAAATCTTACACTTCCAGTCCAGTCTAGTCCAGACTGCAAATAAATGTGGACCAGTGAATTCAAGCACAGAGCTTCCTGAAAGGAGCTTGCATCAAGCTGCTTTCTTATTATAGAATTCTGATGTTGACTCATCAAGAAGGTTACTCTGGTGTTGATTGCTAAAATATTTATTTGTCTAACTAGGTGTTCTTCATTCAGTAGTACCTCAGTCAATTAGCAGAAAGTGTGGGGAGTTAAAAATAGTCTTCTTATTTGTTTGTACTGCTGAAACATATTCTAGTGGAAATTTCTAATCAAATACTACAGAATCATCCCCAAAACATGAAAAAGTTTCTCAGAAAAAAGAAAGTAGGTGTTCCCTACCCTCCTTGATTCTTTTATAATGAGAAGATAATAAGATGAATAAAAATATCATAGCACAATTTACCATGGCTAAAATGTTAAATAAAATTAACTAACCATCTCTAGAGAGGTAGCATTTGGAAGGTATCTAGATCTTGTCTGGGAATATGGTGTCACCCTTAAGAACCTTGACTTTTAGTTTCAAAACATGTGACTACATACATAGCAACCTCAACAAAAGTACATTTGGTAAAGGCATGCGAACTTGGGACTTGAATGCACGGCTTCCAATTCTAAGTCTGATTCTTTTCCGATACATTATCCCTTGTACGTTTCTTACGATCATATGCTAATAAAGGCTATATTTTCAGGCCTTAATAAGAATCTACTTTTCCTTTAATATGAGAATGGCGCAGAGTATTATATCAGCTAAGCATTCTACTCAAGGCCAAATGGAAATGAATGATGTACACAGATTGTTGGTAAATATATCATTCTAAAATTGCAGATCACCAAAGTTTGAGTGTGCATTATGGACCAAGCTCTTTATATGAAGTTACTTCAAATTTTTGCAACTGTTAAAGGAAGGTACTATTACCCCCATTTACAGAGGGAGAACTGAAGGCCAGAATAGACTTGCCCAAAGCTACTTATCCAGTTATTAGCGGAAACAGCTACAAAATAAGTCATTGTGCTCTCTGGTCAATGTTGCCATTCATGTTCTTTATTTTGTTTTAAACTTTATTTTAGAATTAAAAATATTCCACTTGGATTGGCACATTTCACTTCATTGATTTATATTTATTGAATTGCTTTGTATATGACATATTCTTAATTCTTATACTGAGCACCCTTTATAAAAGATGGACTATAATTGCACCTAGCTTATGGTTAGAATTAAGTTACAAAGCTGTTAAGTAACTGAGATTTCACAATAAGCCTGCAGAGCAGGGTTCAAATCCTGGGCCCCATGCCATGCAGTTCAGTATTCCAGCTTTGTTACTTATTGAACCATCACCATTAGCATAGTTTACATGACATCCCAACAGCTCTCTAAATGGACACCGCAAACATAATTCAGATTTCAGCTCACCAGTGACTTGGGAGCAGAGACGCTTAGATTCAGTTCGTCATGGCATTTTCCCAGGGTGCACCCAACCTGGAAATTCTCCCAAGTATGGGGGGAAATTTCACACTGAGAAATCCCATTCCATCTAAGGCAGGCCAAAGAAGATGACCAGTCACTTACCAGGCATCATGCCAGGCAGGCCTGGGGCACCCCAGGGATGCAGGCGTGGCTTACTGACTGAACGTGCTGAACAGACCAGGCACGGGGCAGAGTACATTATCATAGGAGCTCAAAATTAATAGCGTTCTGAAACTAAAAATGAAACAGAGTAGCTTGTGGTTATAATTGAAATAGATTAACTTGGTACCAGGAAACCATCTAAGCAATTCCTTCCTTGAATCCCTCATTTTCTTAATGTATTTTCTCCTTTCCCGGACCAGTTCCAGGTCAGGATTTGAGGAGTGATACTCAAAGGAATGGCTATTTCTGGTCTTTTTTGGAGGAAATTGATGGTTTTCCATTCAATCTGAACATGTAAAGTCTAAGCTCACTTGAGGATCTTCCAATTTCTTTCTCTAATATTACGTTTCAGCCTACTCATATGGGAAGGAAGAAAGAGATTTTTTTTTTCCTTCTCCCTCCTATTTCCTTGGCTTGTTTAAAGGATGAATATTACAGGCTCCTGTGAGAGAAATTTGGCTAAAACAGCCTCTTATTTATTCTGTCTTAAGAGAAGAAAATTATTGAAATAAATTGCATTTGTATTCTTTGGACATTTACATTCACTAGGGATATTTGCTAAAGTGTCAATTATAGTTCCTTGTCTTCTATCATTTCCTATCTTTCCCTTCACTTTTCTTGTCTCTTTATGCTGCCAGTATCTTCCTACTTTTTCCTACAGATGTCTACTTCTTCTGACAATTATTCCTTTTCCCATTTTCTTTCTTTTTCTATGCTGTACACCTTTCTTATTTTCTTATATGCAACTGTTTCTTTGTCACTTAATGTTTGTTTACCTTTCCTTCATCCATTCTCTCCTTTTTTCTTCCTTCATTCCACAAATATTTGTTAAACTCTTGCACTGGGCTAGGATTCTACACCTTCCAAATCTATAATCCCCTAAATGTAACTGTATTATTAGCATACCATCAAAATAACTACTGATATTTCTAAATTTTAAAAAAAATAGAAATTTTAACTGATAGTGTATTGAATTCAAATTTGAAAAAAAAAACTCCAATAATTCCAGAAACCTCTCGTTTTTTAAGATTGTGTCAGAGGGCTTCCCTGGTGGCACAGTGGTTGAGAATCCGCCTGCCAGTGCCAGGGACACGGGTTCAAGCCCTGGTCTGGGAAGATCCCATGTACCGAGGAGCAATTAAGCCCGTGTGCCACAACTACTGAGCCTGTGCTCTAGATCCCGTGAGCCACTACTACTGAGCCCACGAGCCACAACTACTGAAGCCCGCACACCTAGAGCCCGTGCTCCACAACAAGAGAAGCCATCGCAATGAGAAGCCCACGCACCCCAACAAGCAGTATCCCCCACTCGCTGCAACTAGAGAGAGCCCGCACACAGCAATGAAGACCCAACGCAGCCAAAAAAAAAAAAGATTGTGTTAGAAAATGTGCCTCCTTTACAAAAGCCTGCACTCAATCTATTCATATAAGATAAATTATTCTTTCTTTTCCTCTAAAAGATTTAATTTTTTAAAAAGGGAATGGGATATGGGGAAGGAAAATATGGTGCAGCAGAGAAGAAATACACATGTGAGCCTACTAATTGCTCTAAATTGAGTACAGAGGTTGTGCTGCATAGAACTGCTCACTAAAGGCTTAAAGGCTGAGGTGCTCCTGGACATGCTCCCTTAGCAAGACTGAGATTTAAAACCTCGGGTGTGGAATTTAGCTGTAGTCCTTGTTATTTGGATGGAATCCTGGTTATGTGGCCTGGTCCATGAGTTGAACAAAAAAATTCAGTCCAGTGGAAAGAAATGAAGCACTTCGTTTCACGTGTCTCATAACTACAGAAGGTCCTCCTCATTACAGTGCTCTATGGGTCTCAATGACCTCTCTGTGTTGTATTTCTCCAGTGCCTGAGTAGCTAGCTCCACTGGGTCCTGCTGTATATCCTCCAACATGTCAGCATTTTTTAAGTCACATTTTTTATCCTTTTTGGTCCCCTTAGCTCAGGAGTATTGACAGCAACCATTCCTTGGGGGCAGTGGCTGGCATGGTTCTAAGCCTACAGGAGCTGCCAACTAGCTTTTAATACAAATGATCATGTACTAATTTACCAGCTTTGTGAGTTTACAGTTTTGTGTATGAAGTTCTATTTGACTTTCATATGGTGGATAACAAAAACAAATGGACAATATAAGTAACCATTTTGGCAATTTAAATACAAGTAATGTTCATGTCAGTTCAAGGAGATCGGATGTACTGCTTCTAGATTGTGAAAGCAAAAGGAGGAATAGAGTGGAAGAGTATTTTTAATAGAGGGAGAGAGAAGAAGGTGGTAACAAAAGAAAAGAGAAGATGTATGGGGTTGAGAAAAGAAAAGGCAAAGAACTTGTTTTGAATTAAAGAGAGAATCCTATCCATCTAACTCGTCACATTCTCAAGTCTCAGGGCAAACCTCACCTATTCCAGAAAGCACTATAGCATTTTCTACTTACTTTACAATACTTCTATATTCTGAACAATTAATTTGCCAATTAATTGCACGTTGTTTGATTATCTTAAAATGGTTAATTGATTCTTTGGGATGTTTTTTAGCTTTCTCCAGGATTATGGCTTATTTTCCAAGTTAGACTTACAATGACTGCAATTTGAGGACTGTTTCTTATAAATTCTAATCTTTCACAATGTCTAGCATGGTTGTTGCCACAGAGTTCATTAACTGGAGAAGGGATGACAGGACACGTGTGGCAGGGAGGTGACAAGAGAGACAGAGCGGATGGGGAGAGGACATAAGAATGAGGTGGGAGGATGGATGAGGGAGAAGGCTGTGTTGTTTGGGTGGGTAAGTGAGAGAAGTGTGGAAAAGAGATGCCTTGTACCCCTGGTCACTGAATATGCTTAGATACTGCAGGGAGCTGTAAATGGTATTCTTTTAGTTTCTCTTATTAGGAGGTTTATTCATCTTTGGGGATTTCCTTTTAAAGGAGTGAATTGAAATTGAAAGGAAGTGCACTTTAGCACATTAATAGCACTTGGGTTTGTAAAATGGTCAATGGATGATATACACACATCTTTACGTATCATAAATATGCATAAGCTTTACTTTCTGATATTTTCCAATTCTTATTTAATTATAAATAACATTTGAAAAATTAAAGTTTTCTTTATAAAATTTCAACAATGTTTTGAGCAATTTAAATGCATTTAAAATAACTGAGATGCGGTGTTCACAATTTCTGCTGTGGTTAAATCAGAAGTCTGATATACGATTGCATTTGAAGGAAAATGTACCTTTCAAATTCAGATCCAACATACTGACAATTCCTCTCTGTCTATTTTTGATAATAGGACATCTCCAAATTTGCAGAGAAAGACAACATAGTTCTTGGAGATGGTGGAATCACATTGAGTGGAGGTCAGCAAGCAAGAATTTCTTTAGCAAGGTGAATATCTGATTATTGGTCCAGTGAGCATTTGTTGTAAATATCATGCATGTAAAAAATTATAGATGATTCTCCATTTCTTTATATTCTGTTTCTGGAATTGAAAAATGCCCAGGATCTTATAGGTAGCAGGTTAAGAATAACCTTTAAGAATTATAGTTAATGATAGAGTGTTCATGTCTGATAAAGCTGATGGCTTTTTAAAAATGCATACCTTTATGTTGGTGTATGTGTTTGTTTGCCTCATGATATGATTTACTACAAATGGAAAACCCTGGCACTCTGCCTAGCCCAGGAAAGAGAAGATGTAAATTTTTATTTAGTCCTTCATACAGTTCCTTGCTCGCCCCATCCCAAAATGTACACACCTGCTCTAGGCTTCTGTTTATGCTACTTGGTTTCAATAAACATAAATTTTCAAAATTTTCAACCTAACTAATTAATCTCATGACAGAGATAGCAGGGCAAATGATGTCACTTAGCTTAAAGTCTGTAATCTTTAAAGAAAAATAAATAGGACAAGCACATCTAATATAGTGGGGGCTATGGTGGTCCCTCGGTGGAGACATTCTTGGCCTAAGCATTTTGAAGTGTCAAAGGGAAGTGTGTATATATATATATATATATATATATATATATATATATAGTTAATTTGTGTCAAGAAGAAACTTGCGGTTAAATTGTAACTCTCAGTTTAAAAAATTATTGGTGATGTGGTATGGCAAATGTTACTCCAGTTTTATTTGAACAAGATTCTTCTTACTGTGTTGCCGAAGTTGTTAGCAAGAAATCACCTTGACTTATTGATATTTTGGCTTCTTTCCCTTACTTTCTTGTGCTTTCAAAAGCTGGGACAGGAAACTAACTCACTGAGCACCTACAGTTGCCTAGTACTATTCTGGGTTGGGTGTGCATGAGTACATGTGTAATTTTACTTAATCCCCATATCACTCTGCCAAAAAAGGATTGTTCTCCCCAACTTATAGAAGAGATAAAGAGATAAATGAGGAGGTTAGATCTTAACTTGCCAAAATCCATACCGGGAAATTCTAGGGTTACAATTTGAACCAGGTCGTCTTGACTCTACATTAAACCACACCTTGATCTTGGGATTACAAGGTCAAGTAATAAATCAATAGATATGGATAATTCACAGACAAAATAATATTTTCTAAATAACTGAAAGTTGATTAATCTGTGAGCCAAAGTAAGACTTGTCTTAAACATTTCATTTCAAATTTAGGTAGGATATGCTCTATGGCTTCAGGCATTCAGAATAGAATTGAGTTTGTATTTACCAGTTGAAGATGCAGTTTTATTATAAAATGCACACAGTTTGAGGCATTAAAGAAAATAATTGTTTATTGCTCTTCTGATCTGAATGTGTCATGTATTGTCCATTTGGGGATGGTGAATATGTTATTTCTGATCTCTTGAGAAACTGTGGTCATAGATGTGTAGATAGAGAGAAGAGCTGAGTAAGGGAAGAAAGCCCTCGAGGGTACATTTAGATGGGGGACTTTTATCTAGTTCTTACGTGTTATCTTCAGAAATAATTTACACTGCAAAGGTTCTTCTAGATTTTACTTTGACTTTTTGTCAGTTCTGTTTTTTAATTATTATTATTATTACTTCTCTCAGTTACCTGCTGACTAAACACAGTTTCCTTTTTTACAGAATTATACGTAAACACTGCATGCTATGTGACTGGCACAGGTATAGGGTACTAACAACCACAGCTGAAAAAATTTAAATGTTATGAAGAAATTGCCTCACTTCCGTTCATATGGGACCATATCTTCATCTTATTACTGTCCTAAGATCAACTTAATGAAGATTTTACTTGCTCATAAAATTTTATTTTTTAACTTAGAAAATAGTAAAATTTTCTGAAATTTTATAATATGAAATAATATGGGTATACATTTTCATTGCAAATTTTTCATCCTTCACTTGTGTGGCATTTTTATGAGTATGGTCCAGAAACTAAGACTATAAGGAGCGAAGAGCAATGTCAATCATACAGCCGTAACAACACTGCTATCAACTTGTTGGTAACAGTCAACACTGAAAAAATATTTAAAAAATAATTTCACATAAGTGCTGCAATTTAATTGCTGTCTCTGACATTTTACAGGTTTGAAACAGTCTATTCTTCTTTGTTTCCCACCAAAATGCAAGACCTTTGAGGGCAGAACTTGTGTAATTTTTACGATTGTATTCCCAGCATGTGGCATAGTGCTTGGCTGTAAATAGATACTACTGTTAAAAGGTTTTCTTTTTCTTTTTTGAGGTAATATTTAAAATTGTAGGTATGATGTGATTCAGTTTGTAACTTTTGTAACTTCAAGTGTATGTCACTTATATTTAGCAAAACCACTTCAGCAGTTTTTGGAGTATTGTGAAAAGCCATAAAAATCACATATGACTTATCTTTTTGTTCTTCACTTAAAATAATCCATACCAAAAGACATGGGAAATATTGAAGGAATCCAATTTCATTTCCATTTTCTTTTTAGAGCAGTATACAGAGATGCTGATTTGTACCTATTAGACTCTCCCTTTGGATACCTAGATGTGTTAACAGAGAAAGAAATATTTGAAAGGTATGTTCTTTGAATAACTTATTCATGCTAAAAGACAAGAAGGAACAACTATACCACCATAGGCTGCATATTACTGCTTGAGAAATATGTCCACCATTGTGACTCAGAATGGCAGAATGTAATGTAGCCACTTACTCAAATCTGATCTTCCCTCTATGGTCAACATTAAAGATCACATCCACTTTTCTGTCCACCTTATGCTGAACCAATTTTTCCCATTATTACTTTAACAATCACTATTTATGTAGGTTTTTATAGTATTATTGTCTTGTGACATAGCTTATATTATTTTAATTGATTATTATACTTAAACTTTTTATTCACTTTTTTCGTGTTAGTATTTTATTTTATCTCCTCCTTAGGTAGTAAACTTCTTAAGGAACCAAAGAAACTGAAGATTTTAATGTTTTAATATAGGTGAATGCTCAGACTATTCATCTACCTCAATACCTCCTTCAGAACCTTCTCGTCAGTCACACAAAGCTCAGGGTATACATTTCATTGGAGCTCCCATTAGGGCTCAACGTATGTGAAGTTCCTACCAGGAACAGTTAGTTATATAACTTGATTTTAAGGTTTCAAAATAATTTCATAGACTATAAAGTAGTTTATTAAGAGAATTATCATGATTCATTTTAATCAATAAGGATGTAGATTGTGTGTGTATAAAATGGCCATATTTTTCCTAGAAGCACCTTTCCTAGAATTTAGCAAAATTTAATACCTATGATACTATTTTTATAATCCTGTAACTATAAGTACCTTCTTACCAATATAAACTTTGCTAGTTATGTTAGTATGTTAGAGTATAGACTAGAATGATGCCTCTTTCTATCAATATATAATATAAAATGTTTTAATGCCAAAAAGAAATTGGTCTCAGATGGTTCTAGTCAGGATTTACTTCTAGACTTAGAGGGAAGTTTTGTTGGAGGACGGTCAAATGTATTATCCAATTCTCAGGTTTGTTATCGTTATTGTGTTTTTTGTTTTTTGTGGGTTTTTTTGTGGTACGTGGGCCTCTCACTGTTGTGGCCTCTCCCATTGCGGAGCACAGGCTCCGGACACGCAGGCTCAGCGGCCACGGCTCACGGGCCCAGCCGCTCCGCGGCATGTAGGATCTTCCCTGACCGGGGCACGAATCCGTGTCCCCTGCATCGGCAGGTGGACTCTCAACCACTGCGCCACCAGGGAAGCCCTGTTGTTGTGTTTTTAACAAATAAAATTAGTCTTAATATAAGCTCTTGAGGACAAAATTGGTGGTCAACTTAAAATATAAAAGGAAATGAGTAGAAAGTTTAAAGAACAAGAAAGCTCTGACATTTTAGAAGACATGTAGAAATATAAACCCTAAGGAATCTTAAAGGTCATCTAACGATTCTCTTATTTTCTAGATGACTCAGCCATGACCCAGAGGGTAACCAGTTCATTCAAAGTCAAATGTTTATTTAATATCAGATATTTAATTTCATTCTAGGTCTGTTAACACTCAACTTTATAATGTAGCATACTATAGTAATTCAATAATACAGTATTTCATGTCATAATAATTCAAGAAGTGCAAATTAGTTACTATTGAATATTTACTTAAGTATAATAATAACATTGTATGGTAGAGGTTTTATACAAGAATAGGTTAATAAAATGTTAAAATGCAATATATATACTATTGTAATAAATTGTTTATTAAATTAATATTTATATATTTTTATATTCTTAAAGCTGTGTCTGTAAATTGATGGCTAACAAAACTAGGATTTTGGTCACTTCTAAAATGGAACATTTAAAGAAAGCTGACAAAATATTAATTTTACATGAAGGTAGCAGCTATTTTTATGGGACATTTTCTGAATTACAAAATCAACGGCCCGACTTCAGCTCAAAGCTCATGGGATATGACACTTTTGACCAGTTTACTGCAGAACGAAGAAATTCAATCATAACTGAGACTTTACGGCGTTTCTCACTAGAAGGAGATACTTCTGTGTCCTGGAATGAAACGAAAAAGCAATCTTTTAAACAGACTGGAGAGTTTGGTGAAAAAAGGAAGAACTCCATTCTCAATTCAATCAGCTCTATGAGGAAATTTTCATTTGTACAGAAGACTCCATTACAAATGAATGGCATCGAAGACGATTCTGTTGAGCCTTCAGAGAGAAGACTATCCTTAGTTTCCGGTTCTGAACTGGGAGAGGCTATCCTGCCTCGGAGCAACATGATCGATGCTGGTCCCACATTTCAGGGACGAAGGAGGCAGTCAGTCCTGAACCTTATGACCCGCTCCTCGGTGAACCAAGGTCAAAGCATTCACCGAAAGACAGCGACATCCACACGAAAAATGTCACTGGCCCCTCAGGCGAATTTAACTGAAATAGATATATATTCAAGACGGTTATCTGAAGATACTGGCTTTGAAATAAGTGAAGAAATTAATGAAGAAGATTTAAGGGTGTGTATAAGTAATCAGTGTGGTGTTTCTGTGTTTTCCTTTCTTTTTTTTCTTTTGGCCACAAAAAGTGGGATGTAATACATACTATGTAGCAAAATTTACTCAAATTTGAGTTTAGGATGAGGTTTATTTTTAAGATTCCCAAAGTCCAAAGTATGTAAATTATGTAAGCAACTTCGAAATGTGAAAGAATCAACTATTTCCTTTTGTGATGTCTCTTACTGTAAGATGTATTGTAAGTCAAAGCAAGGACTAATATTGAGTCCTTTACTAAGCAGTGATAATCATTATTGTTAATGAGAAAAATTATGAATTATTATAAATCTGTTTCATTACCCTCCTAAAACCTCTGTGGGAAGAGGTGGAGTGAAAACAAATATATAAACAAATAATAGCTTCAGTTATTGAGAGACAAAGAAATGTTTCTGTATGCAGGTAGCCTCTATAAGGTATATAAACATCTAGTCTCTCAACAGGACTAACATTCTGGCTTATACCTCAGTCTTGCCTGAATTTAGTTAATGTGAGCTTTTTTATCATTTAAATTTCATTATACGTAGGATTTCTGGGCAGGTTTCTTTTAAAGAAGGTATGTGAAATTCAACATATACTAGTGCCAACGTTCAGGTAGAAAGTCTTTTATATTAAGTTCTAAAGAATAAAATGCTTTTATTTTTAAAATAGGAGGCAATAGAAAAGAGGAGGGTTTTTTTTAAAACTAGAAAAATTCCTTAAGTGCCTTGGATGAAACAGTGTTGTAATAAATTGATATGTTTAATAGCGTAGATCAATTACGAGTAGTGTGACCTTTGGCAAGTCACATGTCATTTAATGTCTCTGGGCCAAAGTTTCTTTCTTTGTAAAATGAGGGAACAGAATAGATGATCTCTAAAATACATACTTTCAGTGTTTCTATAATCTTAAAAAAGATTTCCTAAAAGATAATTTATCTGTATGGTTTTAATACCAATCTGAATGAATTTCTCAAACCTGATTCTATAAGTTTAATTGTAAAGAATGATCACTTTGACTGATAATAGTATTTATTGATTGCTTCTAGTGCCATGAGCATATTCTTAGAAGATCCTCTCATTATCCTCATTTATAGAGAAGGAAACTAAATTTTAGAGAAGTTCAGCTGCCTGAATTCAAGCAGCTCCTAGGAAGTCAATGATAGAGTCCAGATTCAAATCCAGGTTTACTTGACTTCGAAAATTTTTACATCTAACCAGTGTGTCATATTCCAATTTCCTAGGACCCTTTCTTTGATGTTCTAGTGCTTCTTCTGTGAATTTTGTTGACTTTATAAGAAACAAAACTATCCTTTCCCTTTGAAATATCTGGATTTTCTCTCTTTCAAATTATTGAACTATAGCTCTCAAAGTTAAGTCAAGGACGGTTCTGGGAAGCTTCAGTTTGCTGGTACCATTTATTTGATAAAATGTGTGACACTGTTAAGCATTAAAATGGTAAAATTGTTCAAAAACAATACAGTCGTTTTATCAGCAATATTACATTCAGAGTTTGAAGAATCGCAGTGTTTCTCATTTTTCAAAAAGCTATGTTGCTCCAGTGGACATTATATTGGCTGTGGAGTGACATCACATGTGTCATTCATAATGGTTTATATTTGTTGAAATTCACTTAGTTTCAAATAGTAATATTCCTTTATTTCCACACATTCAAAATAAAACCACAGTGCTGGTGTGAACCTGTATTGTCACATTGTAATAACTATGATTCTTTTTTTCAGGAGTGCTTTTTTGATGATGTGGAGAACATACCAGCAGTGACTACATGGAACACATACCTTCGATATATTACTGTCCGCAAGAGCTTACTTTTTGTGCTAATTTGGTGCTTAGTCATTTTTCTGGCTGAGGTAAGAATTTTCTGTTATTAAATATTAATGTGATTTAAAGTTAAATTAGGAATAGTTTGGAAGGATATATATATATATATATATACACATGTATAAATGTATATATATGCATAAATGTAAGTGTATATATGAAATTTTATATCATATAATGATATGTATAGTTCTTCTACTGATATTTTATTACTTCATACATAGCATATAAAATATACTTAAGCACATATCTTCTATATGAAGAGTTTTTGAGACATTCAAAACCTCAAAGTAGAATGTCTTTATATGAATCGAATTTAAACAATGAAAATTATTCTGTACTAAATATTAAATTCATTTGACTCTAGATATTGCATTATTAAATATGCCAGTGATGAATCACCACCTTTAAAAGACTATTTCCTCACAAAATAAAATAAATATATATTAGTGGCTTAGAAATCATTTTAAATAAGCCTTTCAGAGATTCAAATCACCCATTTGCTTACAGAATTCTTTTGTCTTCAATGCCACCATCATGGTCTCTTTACCATGCTGCTCTCCTTCACATCACCAGGTTAAAATAAAAGAGGGGGGCAGTAGGTCACAGGTTCAGTTCTGCATTAAGGTAAGAGGTTTCTGAAGCTGGTTGGTGAATGAGGTTATTCTCTAGGTCAGGAGCAGCCACTTAAATGAGAAAAGAGGCTTGGCAGAGGATGTCTAGTGGTGAAGTGGCTTGGGGGCTGGATGGAGAATATTTGCCCTCCAGTTGTCGAACGGGGGCAGTCGTAACTCAACACCAGCCAAGGACTTCCCATGAGGGGTTTTGGGATCAGTTTCACTAAACCTTCTTATTTTTCAACATAAGATGAAACTACAGATTTTTTCTGTAAAAATTTCTCATTTTTAAGTGTGGGTAGTTGGTTAAAGCAAAACAAACAAATGAACACTACGTGGGTACAAAAAAACATATCTGCGGATTGGATTCAGCCTGTGAATGACTACTCTAGATATTTATCTCAGAGGATACTGCTGGATGTGTCCTAATATACAGCCTGAATCCAACATAAAGGCCCAGGCTGCCTTCAGGGGGAGAAATGACCCAGGTGAAGTACTGCCTCTCCTGAGGGTGTATAATTATATACATACCTGAAACCCAAACTTAAAACTACACCGTTGTCTTATTAGGCTGCTTCTAACCTCAGTTAAGAAGTCCACATAAAATATTATCACTCCTCCTTGACCAAATAAAGTAGTGTAAAATATTAAAGGTATGTACCAAAAGTTGTACATACCACTTCACCTATAAAGTGTTGGTTTCCATTTGATCTTTGAGTTTTGATGATATCACTTCTTTTGCTCTACTACTATTTTAAATTAATAAAACAAATGGAGGCTGAATGTGAGATGCGGTATTGCATAGCGCCACCTCTGGACTCAGACTGATCTGGCTGTGAATTCTAATTCTGTGTTTTTAACACTATGACACTGAACAAGTTAGTTAACCTCTCTGAGCCTCAGTTTCCTCATCTATAAAATGGAGGTTGTAATAGTACCAATTTCAAAGGTCATTTTTGTGGGTTAAGAGATATCATGATTATAAAGCACTTACTGTAGGGCTTGGCATATAATGAGCAATGCTAATTGCTATTCTTACTAATATCCTTAATGTCTATCATCATTATAAAGCTCAAGTTAGTTTGAGGTGAACAAGTCCATGACAGAGATATAGTAAAAATTTCAATAATTCCTTTTACAGTTTAACAAAACTATGGGGTTGAGTAACTTGAGACTCTCACATGAGGTAATGAAAATTACGTTGAAATGTATTTTTAATTTACCTCATTAATCTCTGCCAGTCATGCCAAATGACCAACATTAATGCGAATGAAACTCAGTCTTGTGCCACAGTTAATCTCAAACCAGCCCTTTGTCATTGTTAATGATTTGAACCTCTTCATTGAAAGATCAACATTACTTGACTGTCTTCAGTTTAGTTTTATGAGAAAAAATGGTCCTATCTGAATGTGGTGGTGATTTATGTTCACTTACAGGACCCTTGTCCCATGTAGAGCTGTAGAGCTGAACTTACATGCCTTTCAACGCAGTGTATAGTTAATTAATTAGAGACTGAGCGTTGAGCCACTGAACATGTGTACAATATTATTAGCTCACTTACTCAAGAAGACAGTGGTCCTTTGTCTTTAGGCTAGAAACCAAACTACAACAGAGGATGTAAATGTTGTATAACTTCCCATTATTAGTTGAGCTCTCACAATTATTGCAAAAACTTTTCTTTTTAATGGACAAAATAACCAGTAATGTCACCTTTTTTGGCCCAATATCCTGAAGGCATTGCCAATTGACTGGTTCTCAGAATTTTGAATAACAAAAACTTGGTGATAGTAGAAAAAGAGTAATTGTTTTCATCATGTGCACCGTTATACAGCTAAACAAATCATTCAGATGTTCACAATTCTGTCACATCTTTGAATCAAAATTTACATAATTTTACTTTTAAACTAAGCTCCTTTCTTAATACCAATGTGCCTCTTCTCATTACCATTGAAATATCTCATATGTGCTTTGCATCATGGTACCAGTGCTAATCCAGGAAGATAGTTTAGGTCTTTTAAACTTTATTTAGAGCCTCATACTCAACATGATCAGAGAACCTAAAGAAAAGTTAAGATACATTTCTTCCTTTGTGGAAGTGATGTACCCATTTTTAGTTTTCATAGGGGCCACTTCAATCTAGATCTTATAATTTTATAGAGTAGGTTCAATAAACTTCCCTTTTAGAGTATGAAAGTAATAACTTTTTTATTTCTTCAAAGTGCTAAACTGAAAAAATTAGTTTGGTCTACTCAGTTTGTTACCAATTATCATTAGAGTGTCATTTTGATAAAGGAGTCAGTCTAGCTTATATTTTTATACTGTTTTCTTTACCATAGAACAATATCTTCTGTTAAGTTCTTAGATATTAGCACCAGGGATATAGGCTTTTAAATTTCTATTATGTTGGTCTCTCTAGTGCTCTAACTTGGCAGTACAGCATTGACTAGATAGAGAAGAAACGCAAATTATACAGTAGGAGGCAGTTTCCTCCTTACTTTTACAACAACCAGAGGGTATTATTGTTGCCTGGAGTATCTAAAGATCCAGTTTCGTCCTTTTATTCCTGAGAGTTTTAAGAAAAGTGTCAGAGAACTGCTATATACTATTCCCTTATGATTTCCCTTCTGTTTGCTAATGAGGAATCACTAGGTGGCTTTACATTATTAGTATACACAATATATGCTCCCATAATACCTTAATGATAGTTATACCTTTATTGATAGTAATACTTTTAAGGCAGCATTGCTTAGCAAGTGTCTATGTTTTAGGGCGTGATTTAACCTGCAAAGCATTGAAATCTGCGATTAAGTCATAACAAGGTGTCACTTTACTATTACTGCCTGTCATTCATTCAGCCACTTACTAATTCAACACGTACTTTTTAGTTCTTTCAGTATGTCAGGCATAATTCTATATGCTGTGTATACCATGAAGTACAAAACAGTGTACAGATAGAATACACTAATGTACTTATGTTAGCAGAGCATTCATAATACTGTGCTCCTTGGTGAAAACTCAAAATGCCAATACTATTTTAATGGTAGTCATTTACATACAGATCTCCTTGTGTGACTTGGGAAGAGCTCTGAATTCTGCATTTGTACAGAACTTATAGAATGAATTGGTTCCGGTTCTTTATCTTTATCCTACATAACATATCATGATATGTTATGCTTTTTTAAATGTTTTCTATGTGATTAGTATATAATTTCTGTCTGTTGACATTGGTATTTTTTATTTTAAAAAAATATTTATTTATTATTTATTTGGTTGCACTGGGTCTTAGTTGTGGCAGGCGAACTCTTAGATGTGGCATGCACGTGGGATCTAGTTCCCTGACCAGGGATTGAACCCAGGCCCCCCCCATGGGGAGTGCAGAGTCCCAACCATCATGCCACCAGGGAAGTCCCTGTATTTTTTATTTAAGTATACTCTTATTTATCCCTTCCTTTATTTATTAAGTACAGATTTACCGAATGCCTACTGTTTACAGGGCGTTGTTTTAGACACTAAGGCTATAATAGGAAAGAGAACAGAGGATAAATACATTTTGATGGAAATAATCACAGAGTGTAATAAGTGCCTTATTAATATAAGGCACTTATATTATAATAAGGGCTAATATAAAGCTGGGCAAAGGAGGGTAGACAGGGAAGGCTTCCTGACTAAATGACATTTCATTCACACCCGAAAGATAAGAAGGACTCAGACATGCAGAAACTGGGGCAAATGCAAAGGTCTTGGAAAAGTTTGGTAAATTATGGAAACTGAGAGGAGGCCAGTACAATTGGAACAGTGGGAGAGAGAAATGAGTGGCATGTCACGTGGTGACATTGGAAAAGCAGGCCAGAAACAGGTTTGCAGACCCATTGGCTGAAGTAAAGAGTTTGGGTTTTATTTTAAATGCAACAGGAAGCCTTTGAAAGGCTTCATTCAGGGTATGATATGACTTTTTTATGCTTTAAAAAAGATCACTCTGTCTGCTATATGGAAAATGGATTGGATGGGGACACGAAGGGAGGCCGGAACATCTGTTATGACAGGAAGGGATTGCTGTTATTAACTAGGCTCAGCATCCAGAGTGTTTAGAACCGCTGAGTCATATTTAAAGGCCTCTGAAGATATTCCACAGTGAAGTATATAGGAGTGTCTTCTTTGTAGTTTATTAAAGTTCTTCATGATAGAATATTGGACCGTTATACCTCACGTGGTTGTATTCACATTTTTGAACCTTTTCTGTACCTGGCCTTGGCAGTTTTCTTCTCTTTTCACGCCTATTTTCTTTTGTTGTGAGTATCAAACTTGTACCTAGCCAGGTTATGTCATGGTAGGGTTCCTCCTAAGTCTTGAATATATTCTTGCTGTAGTTCTCCATCACATCTTATTTTTGAAATCATACTGTTGGTGTTTTACTCTATAGATGATGAACCTTCATCTATCACGTGTCCGAAGATGTTTACTAGTTCATTTAGCAGATAAGCCTTTCAGAAAGAGGCACTTAATTTCTCTTTCCGTATGTATATGCTGTATATTCTATCCCCGACATGCCATTATTTTTTAAATCATAGAGACAAATTATCTATATAAGTTAAATTGTGACCTAGCTTCTAAATACTGGCTACTTCTTTTTCATTTGGGGTCATTTGCAAAGTTCGTGAATCATCACGTTGACTGTTCAGGGATCTATCCTTAGAGGACACCATCATCAGACTCCTGGTACTTAGCATGGGTATATAATAAATACTCTGGCTACACCGCTATCTAACTAACAGTTTTAGTCTATTCATGCACTGTCCGGTACAGTAGCCGCCCACCAGCCATGTATGACCACGTAAATTAAATGAAATTATTTTAAATGAAACACAATGTAAAATTCAGTTCCTCAGTCACCCACAATGGCCACATTTCAAGTGATCAAGTGCCATGTGTATTAAGTGGCAATGATACTGAACAGTGCAGATGTTAAACATTTCTATTTTTGTAGAAATTTCTCTTGGACAGTGCTGATCTAGACGGGACCATTTTCTATGTGATATGGAATGATGTCTAAAACCCTGAAAGAGCTGAAAATAATGACCTTTTTGCTTTTCCTCTAATCTTTCAGTACTGTCACTCTATCACAAACTGTATGAACTTTATAACCTCAAACATTTTTTTTTTTTAAAGAAGATGTTGGGGGTAGGAGTTTATTAATTAATTAATTAATTTTTGCTGTGTTGGGTTTTGGTTTCTGTGCGAGGGCTTTCTCTAGTTGTGACAAGCGGGGTCTACTCTTCATCACGGTGCGCGGGCCTCTCACTATCGCGGACTCTCTTGTTACGGAGCACAGGCTCCAGACGTGCAGGCTCAGTAGTTGTGGCTCATGGGCCTAGTCGCTCCGCGGGATGTGGGATCCTCCCAGACCAGGGCTTGAGCCCGTGTCCCCTGCATTAGCAGGCAGATTCTCAACCACTGCGCCACCAGGGAAGCCCAACCTCAAACATTTTGGAAATTAAATGTTAGAACTTGCTTGCTTAATTGTTTCTATATGCCCCAGACATTTTCATTAAAGTCATTATGTCAAGTCCTTGGAAATGTTTTTGTTCCAGTCAATAAAAGTAGTTTGGGTTGGTGGTTCCACAAGCGGTCTCTTCCGCAAGTGGTCTCTATTCACAAGAGCCAAGAAATAACTTTATATTACACTGATTAGACCAGTGTCTTTGAACAACTGCTTTGGTTATTGTCAATATTATAAAATATTTACTTCTAGGATTTACTCACATTCAGAGAAGGTTGGAATGCCAACATTATTGACACTTCTTTCACTGAAACAAAGAGGGACTATAATAACCAAAGAGTCCCTCACAAATATACCCTTATCTAGGTTCTTGAATAATTTGATTAGTCTTAGGAAATAGGAAAACATTTGTACTGGAACAAAGACTTTTGAAATAGCTAGATTATTGCTGTGTTTCTTGTCATTTTGAATTCACTTGAATTTCAAGGAAACAAAGGTGGTTTTTCTTTTTATTAATATGGTTCATGGAGGCTATGTGTATAATGAAAAAAAGTAGGAAAGTGAGAATGATGCTATTAGATTTTTCATTATTATACTCCTATCTGGTATGCAAATTTACCAAAAATTATATACTATTTAAAGTATATAACTTCATAATATAATTTCTTAATGCTAATTATTCTCCATAATTTTTATATGGTACTGTTAAATACTTAAGATAAATTGATTATGAAATAAGAGATAGATTTCTTATACCAAGCGTATTTGTTTCTCCCCTATTTATTTTTACTCTGTGTTCATTTTCAAATTATTTTACTTACAATTTCTCCTTTTTTTCTATTTGATTCTTTGTTAAAGTTATTATCAGGCTAATTGTATAATTTCAGTCTTATAATTGTGTAAATATTTCTGGTGTTATAATTGTGTTGGTATCATCACAAGATTGTTTTCCCAAGCATTTAGGAGACTGCAATGCCAAATTGAAATAGAACAGAGTACAGATCATTTAAATAACACAGAAACTAAAAAATAAAATCATGGTTATTAAACATTTTTCTTTTTTGGTTTAGTTATGGGATAGAACATTTGTTCTTCAACCAAAAGTTTCCACCTTGAGAAAACCCAAATAGTGCCAATAGTGTATGTTTTAACCTGAATGCACCTTATCTTTATTTAAAAAATACGAATTTATTTATTTATTTATTTTGAATTTTATTTTATTTATTTATTTTGTTTACAGCAAGTTCTTATTAGTTATCTGTTTTATACATATTAGTGTATATCTGTCAATCCCAATCTCCCAATTCATCCCACCACCACCACCCCCCAAAAAACCATGAATTTTTACACTTTTGAGATTTTAACTGGTTTTCATGAATATATATCTCATCTTTTCCAGTAATTAATTGGTCTTATAGTTATGCCCCTCATAATCATTGTATGACAAATGAAATTATTTATAGCCATCAACCAGATAAATTATCTGCCAGCAGGCTGAGAGTAATCTCTTCATAAGAAACAAACTTTATTATTTAAAGTGTTTAACTGCAGTATTAGTTCTCCTGTGAGGTTCAATGAACAGTTCCTGTTGAATGAAGGAGAGAAATGGAAAAGTATTTTATTCAGTGAAATTGGAATTCCATTAACTTAACATGTTCTCACCTCAAATAGTGGTTCTTAGAGCAATTATTGCAGCTGCTGGACCCAGGAAAGTAAAGCAAAGGAAAATGAAATTGTATATATTTCAATGTTAGTCATGGTGGAATTAGAAGTGGGTGTGGGAAAAATAGGAGAAGATGCTGGAAAAAAAAATCAAGTGTGTATTGTTCCATTCCAGGTGGCTGCTTCTTTGGTTCTGTTGTGGCTGCTTCCAAAGTGAGTATTCCATGTCCTATTGTGGATTGTATTTTGTTTCTATTGATTATTTGGGTCTTATTAATTATTGTAATATCCACTCTGCTTCATTTCCCCACAGTACTGTAGTGGAAAATTGAGTTCTTTTGTTTAAAATTGTGAGCATGTGCAGTTCCTGCAGCTCTTTACCAATTTTTAAAGGATTTAGTTGTGCTTAGTTTCCATAAAATGCAATAACAATATTTAAAACAACCTTGCACACTTAGTATTTTCTCTGAGTATTTGAAATTTTATCTATTTCAGTGGTTAAAAACTTAATCTACTTTCTTGCAATAGTAAGTCCTTCAGGTTAAAGGCATAAGCTCTGCTAATGAAATATGTTGTGTTTCTTTAGACTCAAATTCAGCATCATTTACATGTATTGGAAATTCAATGGGAAAGTTTGGTTGCCTGATAGCAATTTCCTTTTGCTTTACAGAGTACTTCCTCAAGACAAAGGGAATAGTACTAAGAGTGCAAATAACAGTTATGCAGTGATCATCACCAACACCAGCTCGTATTATGTTTTTTACATTTATGTGGGAGTAGCTGACACTTTACTTGCTCTGGGACTCTTCAGAGGTTTACCACTGGTGCATGCTCTAATCAGAGTGTCAAAAATACTACACCACAAAATGTTACAGTCTGTTCTTCAAGCCCCTATGTCAACCCTCAACACGTTGAAAGCAGGTACTTGACTAGGTGTACAAAATGAAGCTACTGCACCTCCACAAACAGGGCCTGTGAGTTGGTTGGTTTTCTAGTAGTAGCACTGGCTTTTGCATGCAGGCATCTACCCTTTGTTGAGCTTCCTTATGACTGGCATGTACCTGTCTCAGGTATTATAGGCTCTCAGATACAGTCACTCCTCATATTTCTGTATCAGTTAATTAGAGTAGCTCAGTTTGTTAGGACATGATGCTGATGGGACTGTAGCGGCAGAAGCAGGCCCTTCTGAGTCAGCTGTCCTTCTCTGTTCAGATATTTGATCTAGCCCCCTTCTAAGCATCTTGCTGCCAATGTATATTGTTGTTTAAAAGAGGAGAAGATTTGAAGTGATCAAAAAAATTCTAAGATTCTTTTACTAATAAAGTGTTTTGATGAGGTAGAGTAATCTAGTTTCATGTAACTGTTCAAAGATGATCCCATAAATTCATTCAAGGTTGTTTTAAATGGGTTGGGTGGATCCCAAATGTATTTTTAAAGTATTTTTGACACTATCATAGAGGTTAGTAAAAGAGTACAAGCTGTCAGTTATAAGATGAGTAAGGTCTGAAGATCTAATGTATAATGTGGTGACTATAATTAATAACACTGCCCTGTATTACTGAAATTTGCTAAGAGAATAAAACTGAAATGTTCTCTCACACACGCACAAGGGTAACTATGAAAGGGGATGAATGTGTTAACGAACTCAGTGAGAGGAATCCTTTCCCAACGTATACATATATTAAATCATCACATTGTATACTTTAAATATCTTACAATTTTTTGTCAATTATATCTCAACAAAAATAATTAAGGCCACAGAAAGTAAGAGTAGTGAAATAGAGGGACCAAAGATTTTAAAAACTAAGGACAATAAGGTACTTTGAAAGTAATCAATTTTATTGATCCCCCTTTAGACAAATTCACATTTAAAGAATCTGAGGTTAATAAGGAATCTCCCAAGTTTTATTCTTACAGAAATCTGTTGAACACTTACTTTCTATGGCACTAAGCCAGGGACTGGTATGAAAAGATGAATAAGGCACAGTTCTTGCCCTGGAAGAATCCAGTCAAGGGAGAGGGGGTAGACACAGGAACACTTGATTATAAAGGAAAGAATAAATTCCAAGACTGAGATTTTTAGAGTGATATGTATCTAAAAATCTCAAGATAAGAATTATCCATCATTTTTTTCTGGGTAAAACATTTCAGTGTTCGTATTCAAGAAGATCTTCCTTACATTTATTCTTTTAAGCCCTTGTGTATCACTAAAGCCTTGCCTCATTTGGATATACTCATCACCACACTTCTGTTTTAGAGCTAAGAAATTTTAGACCTAAAAGAGAATGCCCAATTACCTTGATCCAATGATTTCATTTTTTTAAATGGGAAAACTGAGATCCAGAGAAGGTAGGGGATTTGCCCAGGATTCTAGCAGTGAGAAATGGGCAATGAGATATAATGAAAGGAGCATGGGAATTATTTGAGGTCTGGCTTGTCCTCATAAGAGTGATGATCATGGGCAAGTTACTCTTCTGAGACTTTGCATCCACATCTGTAAAATGAGGAAAGGAATAATTATCTCAGAGGGTCATTGTGAGAATGAAAAAAAGTCATCATCTACTAGCCTGTTACATAGCCAACATGAAATAAATGCCGGTTCCCCACTGTTGTTCCCTTTCTATTGTTTCCCATTTGAAATATACTAAGCACTAGAATGATGTACGTATATATATTATTTTTTACCAAAGCAACTTTCATTTTCTACACAGAATAAATACCATACGCTACTTTTTTTCAATTTTTGATTCATTTATGAAAAGATATACAAATATGTTTAATTAAATATGCTAAATAAAATATCATTAGTAAGGGCAAGGAGATAGTGACAAATAAAAAAATAATTGAATTCTTCCTACATAAGGCTTTTTGCCGAGGGCTCAGAGTGATACAAAATAAATGTGGCATGGTCCAATGACCTCTAGAAATTTACAGTCTAGAAAAAAGAGATGACATGTATACAAGCGACTGTACAACATGGATATAATTATTACAACACAGAAGTGCTGTAAAGATGTATTAAAGGTATTAAGTGTGTCCAGAGGAAGAAGGGATTAATTTGAGCTGGTGCAAAAATTGATGCTTCCTTGCAGGAGAGGCATTTGAGTTGGGCCAGGAAGGAGACATAGATTTTAACATGTAGACATGAGAGGAAAGGGTTTTCAGGCAGAGGAGCTACATGGAAAAGGCAAGGAGGTAGGAGAGTATAAGGTGTATTTAAACAATAAGCCAGTTTGAAACAATGTTTGAGAAGAGGAAGCTTGTACCTAGGGTAGTTTAAGGCCAAATCATGGAAGGTATTAAATATTAAACTAAGAATTTTAGACTTTATCCTGCAGTAAATGGGGGGGGAGTAAATGATAAGATTCAATATCACTTTGTTTGTACAGTAATATGTTATAATTATAGGTTTAACTCACCCCTAGACAACGTATTCCTCAAGGGCAAGGAGCAAGGCTTATTCACCTCTGTTATCTCAGTGCCTAGCATTGTGCCTGCCACCTAGCACTCCATGTGTAACTTTTCTTCCCTGAAGGAAAAAGTGATCAGACTTACAAATGTGAGTCTGTTAATTTAGAAGACAGACGGAAGCTTAGATTGCCAGTGAAGAGGGTAGAAAAGGAGGACATGGCAAAGGAGGTCCACATGGTGGGCAGGAAGGGGTTGAGAGCAGCCACGGGTTCTGCTGAGGTATGTTTTAGAAAGGTGTGGAAGTTGAAGGATACGGAGGCTCTATATTACAAAATACAGATATAAGGGAATGATGAGAGCATATCCAGAAAATTATTACTAAACTCAGGCTTGTAAATGGGAGACTGTAGTAGTAGGATGGGTGCCTATTCCTGACATAATTTGTGATAGGGCTCTATTAAAGACCTTGGTTTTTGTCTGAATCTTATAGCAATCTGTATTTTATAAAAGTTTAAAAGTAGGAGACAATAAGTTGAACACAGAGTTATTTAGAATCTTTGTACAACTTAGAATCCTTGTACTAACATTGTGTACGTCATTATATATATATATATATATATATATGATTATGTACTCATTTGTATTTGAGTTCTGAAGGCTTCTGCTGTGATCCAAAGTTATCAAATTCACCAGATATTGATATGTATTTTTAAGATTATTAGTTTCTGAAGAATTTTTCTTCACATTATAGGTGGGATTCTTAATAGATTCTCCAAAGATATAGCAGTTTTGGATGATCTTCTGCCTCTTACCATATTTGACTTCATTCAGGTTTGTAAAAATAAGTAATATTAAGTGACTTTGCTTTGTTGCACTTTTTAAAACTAATTAGAAAATGTAGTAAATTAGTTCTTGCTTACTTTTCATCTGATTAAGAGTTGAAGCCTGTATATTTATAAATCTTTTCAATATTAAAAAAAAATCTTCGAAATAGTCATAAATTTAGTAAATTCAGTAGTAAGTCAGAACTGTTTACCTGACCAAAACCTAAGGCAATTCCTCATTTAGATATAATAGCTGTCTACTTGGGAGTGATTTAAGATGTATAGCAGACCGCTTTCCCCCAAATCACTGCCCATGAAGTGTGACATTTTTGACATTGGCATCATTATTTAAGAGAAGTCACCTACTTCCAGAGGGCCCGTGTTAAAATGTAGATCAATCAGTTTCCTGGTGGACTACAGTTTCAACCAGTCTCATCCATGAACACTTTGGCAAAGATTAGCTAGTTAGCAATCTCACAGTAAGGGCCATAATGCAGGGACAGAAGTACAGGTAAGTTTTCAAGCAGGTGAGAGAGGAAGGAAAAATTCAGGACTAGTCAGGACTATCCCTGGGTGACAGATCTGAAGACACCTGCAGGGCAGCCTGACTCTGAGCATGTGTCCTGGGGGTGGGGTGATTGCTGGTGAAAGTGGAGAAGGGAAGAAGGGGTTGGAGATGAAGTTGACCTAGGGGATACCGCATTAAGACTTCATAAGTGACAGAACTTGAGTGTTCTGAGTTAATAACCTTGGCTGTTGAACGAGGTTTGAAAACAGCTTACTGTCTGGCTTAGGTTGAGCCTCAGAGAGTAAATGACGCAGTCGCAATGACCTCCTTGGAGAGACACTTGGAACAGGATGCTGCCCATCTTAGGATGAGTTGTTTGCCACCTCCGCCACTGAGAACCTGTGAAATAGAATAACATGCGGGCTATCACATTTGTGTGTATACACAACTGACATTGGCAGGTGCACAAAAACCAGATTGTCAGTGTACCTCATCTGGAATGATTGGCACAGTCAAGCACATTAACTGTTCCAGGTGAACTTTAGTATCTTGAGTTTCCTTCAGTTACTCTGTTTAGGGATATAACTTAGCAGCCGCTGCTGGAATTCTTTAACCGCTGCTGTGAGTTTATGCATGTGAAGGAATGTTTCCCATGTCTTTCTTTAATTTCCGGACATTTCTTCCTTGTTCTAGGATTGTAAATGACTGGTCTCAACTGTAATATTATTAAATCAGGTACAAACTGGAACATGGACATCTTGACATGATTGCAAAAGAATTCACGAACGTTAGCCCTTGATAATTAAAAAAAAAAAAACTTTTGTAGTCTGCTGAGTATTTTCTGAATCAGTGTGAGGCTTACTTCAGAAGTCCTTTGGGAGAGTGCAGTTTTGAACATTTATTTTACGAATTAACACGTCTTGACACATGTGATGGTTCTCATCCTTCCTCTTACGGCAATTTCAGTAGTTTCTGCTCAACTTCTAATGTTGTTGCAGCTCACTAGTTGTTTCCTAAGTGATTGGGCAGGGCATTTTTATTTTGATTTCCCTATTTTATTTACAAGGAGGTCTCACATTAAGGAAGCATGGTACATGACAATCAAATACAGTAAAAATCTGATTAATTTTGATTCATTAAAAAATGCATCAGAGGGGTCCTTTAAATTGTGAACCCCTTTGGTTATACTTATGTTCAGATTAGTTAAATTTCTTTTTAGTCACATTTCAGAAACAGATTTTTTTCACAGAATGAGGCACACCTGTAAATTTCCTTTTTTTAAAAAAATGTTATTTCTATTAACTCTAGTTCTTAACATTTGATAATATTCTGGGCAATTTACTTTCTGGATTGGAACATTGTATAGTGAAAATGAAAGATCCAGATTCTATTCTGCAGATACCATTGTTTATTTTACCTTGAGCAAGATACTTAACCTCTAAGAGTCTCAGGTTTCTCAAGTGAGGAAGATAAGTCTGATGATGGTCACTTTCAGTATTAAAGTCGTATGCTGCCGATGGGCATACTGGAAGTGGACCATACATGACAAATTTGAACTTGAAGCCACACAGAAAAAGAACTATCCTGGCGTCCTACTTATCTCTATGCGTCAGTGACTGATTTTTTTCACAAAACAGAAGCCTCCGTGTTTTAAAATATGCAAATCTTCTCTTATCAGCCTCAAAACCTTTAGATTTGTTTGATTCTTTCTGTCTTACCCTAATATATGAATACACAGTGAGTCCCACCACTTTGATCTCTACTGTGTCTTTTACATCTTTTTTCTTCCCTTATTCATTCTATTAATCCCATTAATGCCTGGCTTAAAAATTCTCAAGGACTAACTATCAATTATGAATGAAATTCCAGATCTGGTGTTCATTGCCTGGTTTTAAATAGGTATTTATTATCTATTTATTGATCAATCAATTTATTAATTAACCTTCTAAATGATTTCAAAGTGATCCTTCATTCTTATCATCTGGTGCCTTGCAGGTTTTATAGTCTGTTGATTTGTTTTCCCCTAGAATTTTAGGATTTGGGTAAGGATGAATGGGAATTAGAATCTGTACTCACATTTCCATCTTGTATTGAAGTCCCTCTATTTATTTATTTTGTTGTCCTCTCACTAATATTCCTGGTCTGAAATGACTTGTTTCTTATTCACTGTGAATTAAAAACTAGGACAGAATTTAAAGTTTCTTTGTATAATTAGAATATCAAACATATTAAACCACTACCTTTAGTTTTGCACAAGTGCTAAATTATTAGCTTCTGACCTCAATGCCTAAGGATGGCTTCTTATAAAGCAAATAGAGTTATTTTCCTCAAAGCTTAGATTTACTGTCCACTTCTTAGTTTGGGCTTTATTCTGGATAATTTTAATCTCTGGAAATCTACCTTGTGAATATTTCACCATTTCCAGGTTTACCCACCTTCTCCATTCTTCTCAAACCCTATGTGATATCTTGGTTGGGTTGGCTGCACAATTCTTCCTGTTCTATTGTAAAATAGTTATTGTCATTCCTAAGAATCTCCACCATATCAGCAATAATTAAGTCAGAAAGAGAGAAACAAATACCGTATGCTAACACATATATATGGAATCTAAAAAAAAAAAAAAATGGTCATGAAGAACCTAGGGGCAAGACAGGAATAAAGACACAGACCTACTAGAGAATGGATTTGAGGATACGGGGAGGGGGAAGGGTAAGCTGGGACAAAGTGAGAGAGTGGCACGGACATATATACACTACCAAACCTAAAACAGATAGCTAGTGGGAAGCAGCCGCATAGCACAGGGAGATCGGCTTGGTAATTTGTGACCACCTAGAGGGGTGGGATAGGGAGGGTGGGAGGGAGAGAGACGCAAGAGGGAAGAGATATGGGGACATATGTATATGTATAACTGATTCACTTTGTTATAAAGCAGAAACTAACACACCATTGTAAAGCAATTATACTCCAATAAAATGTTAAAAAAAAAGAAAAAACAAACAAAGAAAAAAATAATGATCACTTTCCCCACCCATTGTTATAATCCAACAGCTCCAGATTGGAATTACATGGTAAAAATAGCACAAAACAAATGAACACAGTGCCGTTCACAACTGTCAACAGCAAACAAAAAAAAACCCTGATTCTAATGGAATAGCTGAACGTTTCCATGTTGCCAATGCAATAGCATTTGTGTTTCAGACATACTGGTATTTAATATGGTGGCCCATTTAAATTAAATTGTATTTCCTAGTAAATAATGCTTGGAAGTTAATTTTTCTCTTTTTTTCAAAAGATCCTATTTCTGAGAAATAAATACCCTCAGTTAAAAAACTGAGTCCTTCGCCATTGATGAAGTCTTGTCATGTAGTAACTGGGGCGTTTGAGGCTTTCTCATTGTACTGGTGGAACTTGTAGGGCAAGAACAGAATAGAGAAGACTTTCTTTAGATTATTGAGTCATCATATGTACTTAGTCCAGTGTTTGGCACTGTATTTATCTGAGTATTTGTTGAATGAAAATGAGTGAAGGGCTTATTGTAGAATTTGATGATGGACACCTTACAGGCATTTTCCCTAGAAAAGTATCATTGAGATATGATCATCCGAAGCTTTAGATGAACATAACAACCCATTCAAAGAAGATTTATGCAGATCTTAGTTACATGCTTATTCATGTTTTCATCTACCAAAATGTTCTGTATTTCTGTATCGGTTGTACATGTGTCGTACAAAGTACATTGGTTGTACAAAGTACATATGTCACCCATGGCGGTTGGTAGACAACTGGCTCAGTGATTATCAGATAGATGTTATGATAGGTTTATTTTTCAACCCTTGTTGTGACAGTTACTTTATTTATGCTTTATTCACATGGGGTATTGTGGAACAAATGTTAGCAGATTTTTTTTTAATATGTATGGATTTAGTGTCCTTTGGAAATATAGAATTTAAGCATTGAACTTGATCTGAAGAACACCAATATGGTTAACTTGTTTCTGAGACTGCCCACAAGGATCCAGTTTTGAGGGTGGATAATGTGAAGATATGTCTCTAATGAATGGGCTTGACTGAAACACAAAATTCATTTGATAATATATGAGAGAAAAGTGGTCTAATTTCAAATTAAATCAGCCATACCCCCAAAATCTTCTTTTTTCTTTTTTTTTGAGCCTCTAGGTCATCTTCGATTGTTTTAAGGAACAGTAACAAAAACAGGAAGGGGAGTGAAATTTATTAAGTATACTTTTTTTTTTTAATCTTAAATGTTAATCAACTAGGTTTGGAGAAATTAAGTAGCTTGCCTAGATGACCAAGCCTACCAGATTTTTCTGACTCAAAAGGCTCCAAGATGAATGCCCAATTTTCAGAAATTGTCTGAACAAAATAAATCCTAAAATTTCATATTCATACTAAAATTATTTTAAAATATAAAGTTTGTTTTAAAAGAAGCCCAGGCTAGAAAAAAATTATGTTCATTTAAAATTTATTTGTCATACAGCACTTTAAAGTGTATAGGAAGTGAGTATATACTAAGATGCAAGAATACCGTGTTTTCTAAACTTCAAAATATTATTATGAGCAACCTAAACAATTTTTGGAATTTTGATAGAACTTATGAAAAACGTACTTTGAGGTGGCTGCCTTCCCAGTACGAAGGTACCTGCCCCGTATTAAGAATGGAACAGAGTGCGAAGACCCTATTTAGAAAGATGTTGCTAACATACCTTGTCCACTTTGCAACACGGAACTATTTACTTACCAGTGTATTTTCTTTGATCCCACAGTTGTTATTAATTGTGATTGGGGCTATGGCGGTAGTCTCAGTTTTACAACCCTACATCTTCCTAGCTACAGTGCCAGTGATAGCGGCTTTTATTCTGTTGAGAGGCTACTTCCTCTGCACCTCACAGCAACTCAAACAGCTGGAATCTGAAGGTATGATGCAGCCTGTGCAACGCTCACCTGGGAAAACATCACAAGAGCTATTCGTGGATATTTATCTGTGATTTATGTACCTTTCCAAAATTTTTTTCCTATTTTTAAACTCTTGCATTATATGACAATGACTTTTAAAAACATCTATTTCAACTGTGATCCAGGCCGTGTCTGTACATTCTCATCATATATAACTGTCTTGGGTCTCATACTTTTGTTATTCATTAGATCTTAAGTATTATTATTGAGAATTTGACCTTTGTCTTCTTTCAGATTTAAAATATAATGTTAAACCACAAACTATCCCCCCCCAAAAAATAGTATAAGTAGGAAAAGGAAACAGTAAATTATAAAGCACACATAGATTGTTTTTATTAATTAATGACCGTGTGACTTCATTTTGATTTTAAAACAAGTATATAGAGGCTTAGGAGGCTTGATGTATATGATATCCATTCATAATCATATAAACTAAAATTTGAAAAGATAGTGCTACTATCACTAAATGTTTGTGTGTGTTCCCAAATGGTACTGGACAAAATTCTTCCCTCTGGCTTGTTTTCAGACACCTTTCCTTTCTCTCCTGGGGGTCGGCCTTTTTGTGTGCCCCCAAACACTGCTTGAGCTCTTTGGGAAGCACATTGTTCAGTAACAGCCTTTGTTTGGGTGCATTTTCAGGGGATATATTTCCAGTGTGTTTCTGCATTGAAGGTTATTTGCTAAATTAAGTCACATAAACTTTCTTAATTGAGGCCTTGAATAAATTGTCTCAAAAGAAAAACATTTTCTCTGATTAATTTAGGATTAGTCAGATAAACAATGCCCAGTGGTAGCCAAGGAATATGAATAAATAATGGCAGTGATTTTATAATAAGTTCCCATCCATGGTAACCAAGTAAAAAAGAGGGTAACTCATTAAAAAAATAACAGATTGCATCTATTCAAAGTACAGCACCAGAATGAAAAGCCTTTTTAACCAATGACGTTTGTTGTTTGGTTATTCTTTAAGCCACTCTTTTTAAAGTAAGAATTTGCATTATGTGTTTACGTGACTTGCATTATTTTCTATGGGAATATTTCACAGGCAGAAGTCCAATTTTCACTCATCTTGTTACGAGCTTAAAAGGACTATGGACACTTCGTGCCTTTGGACGGCAGCCTTACTTTGAAACTTTGTTCCACAAAGCTCTGAATTTACATACTGCCAACTGGTTCTTGTATCTATCAACACTGCGCTGGTTCCAAATGAGAATAGAATTGATTTTTGTCCTCTTCTTCATTGCTGTTACCTTCATTTCCATTTTAACAACAGGTACTGTGAGCTCCTTAACTATTTAGCTAAGCATTTAATTTAAAGCTTTGCCAACCAATAAAATGCTACATTCTTATAGGTTAAAAATTTTAGGTATCTTTAAATCAATTTTTTGAGAGTTAATTGACCAAAAAATTTGTTTATTGTTGAATGAATGATTTCTTTGAATTAGAGATGTATGCAGTTGAAAAACTGAGATACAAGGAGTGTCAGATAACAAATCTGTGATTCAAAGAGAAAAACCATCTAATACTCTCATTTTGATAAAGGATCTTGGCTTCAAAAGTAACAGGTCTCTTTATTAAAGAACTCTCTGAATAGGGGAAAAGAAACATCCAAATTTATATACAGATACACACAAAACCGCCATCCCTGGTAAATTTTGTTCTTTTAACCACCTGTTGGTGCAATTTGTCATCCTAATGTGAACTTTGCATGGTGAAAAACTGCCACAGAAGTGAAAGAACTTAGGTGAAATTGCCATGTTTTTCAAATACAGATGTTCTGAGTTTTAGGATCTTTGGGTGACAAACGTAAACTATTTCATCGTAAGTAAAATGAAAACCTATATAGACAAGTGAGCTCTTCTAATTAAAAAAGGTGAATTACTGAGCTATAAGAAAAGTTGAAATATCTTATATATGTGACTGTGGACAGAGATTCAGAGTGACTGCCAAATCTGAGGGGTCGTTCGTTTCTAAGAATAGAATCCGGATCAAACAAAATGAAGTGCGTGTTGGAGAACTATAGGAGGACCTCGTGGAGCACAGGGTGGGAGGCACACGGAGCCTCCAGGGAAAATGGGACAGGCGTGGAGAGTCGGACTCAGAGCTTCCTGTCTCTGGACACTGGATGCCGGCTGTGCCCACTCCTTCCTCTGGCTACTTCATTCATTTCTCTTTCTCTGAAGACTGACTTCCCTGATGTCCCAGAGCTGTGCTACAGTGACCTTATATGGCCTCTCCATTCAGGCCCTTTGAATGAACAGCTGACTTCCTCTGTCCAGTTACCAAGTATGGGCAAGAACCGAAAACAGGCTCATTTTGGCTGAAGGGTCCACCTGCCATCCACACAGGTGCCGTGAGAGTAGTGGATTCCCCGCCTTCACTGTTCTCTCAGCCTAGGGCGATGGGAAATTACTCTATGAAAGGAATATAAAGGGTCAGGCAAATGAACTAAATCCTTAGCAGTACAGTAATTTGGGGCAACTTTAAAACAAAATAAAATCTCTTTTGCAGTTCAGAATTTTTTAAAAATTTTGCCTTTGATTAAGTTATTTGAAATGGGATCCAAGAGGGCTGAGTGAACAAGGATTTGTTAACAGTGAATTCAAACCAATATATCATGTGCTATAACATAATGGTTAAGGATCTGACTGAGTCCCGATTTACCAGGCATGATAGTCGAAGCATTTAGCAATCAGTATAGTTCAGGACCTATCCATTAAATCAGATGCCGAGCCAGAGTGAATGTTAGCCACACAGCTAATAACAACCCTGCCTCTGCTGGTCTTCAGCTGTGGTAACTTGTACACTTTAACTAACTTCTCTAAAGCCCTCATTTTCCTCATGTATAAATAAACATAATGATAGTACCTATCCCATAAGTTTGTGGTGAGTATTAAATGTGATAATTTGTATAAAACACTTAGTATAGTGCCTGGTCCATAGTAAGCACCTGAAAATCTCATATTACTTATTATTGTTATTATTTTAAAAATTTTATCTTACTCTCATCTTAATCTTCAGAATGAGTAATATATTGGGGCCCTGGATAAATCTTACCTATTTAGAATAAATGATTTAGTATGAAAAGCACATACCTGCTATCTATGGTTTGTTTTCTGTTAGAGGAATTGTAGAAGCAAAGTTTCAATTCACAATAATGGGATGAATTATTTCTCCCAATTTTAGAACCCTATGACAGTTTTATCATGCATTACAGATGCGAAGACTGACTCTCAATTGAGACTTGATAACCTAAATTTATAATAATTTAAGAACATTCCTATTAGAAAAATTGTAGGGCTATGAATAGAGAGTATTTATGAATTTTAATTAGTGGTCCCCTGTAGCCCTTAAAAACTATTTAATTAGACATTTAAGTATTGTTCTTCCTGGGTGAACGAGTCAATTTTTTTTTTAACATAAAGAGCAGTCTTCTCTTTTTCCAAATGGCAGACCCATGAGTTCTGACTTCCCCATGAAACTCGAAGTTCTTTCTTCCCAGCAGCATCTGATTGGCAGAGAAAGTCCTCCTCGCAAAGGCATGAAGTACATCTAAACATCTTCTGGATGCTGTTCACACACATATCTCTCCTACTTTTGACTTCTTTGTAGAGGAGCTTATTCAGACACAGTACTTTTTTTCCATTGTCCATTATTTGAAGTCTTTGAAGGTATTATTACTTACAGAGTAATAGTAGAAGGGATAAAAGTGATATTTACCCAACACCAACATCCCCTTCAATATCTGAAGCATTTAAAAAAGGGCAACTTGGGCTTCCCTGGTGGCGCAGTGGTTGAGAGTCCACCTGCCGATGCAGGGGACACGGGTTCGTGCCCCGGTCCGGGAAGATCCCACATGCTGTGGAGCGGCTGGGCCCGTGCGCCATGGCCGCTGGGCCTGCGCGTCCGGAGCCTGTGGTCCTCAACGGGAGAGGCCACAACAGTGAGAGGCCTGTGTACCGCAAAAAAAAAAAAAAAAGGTAACTCTTTCCTAATAGTCAATCACTCTTTGATTTAAAATGTTGGTTGAATACTTATTATATACAGGGCATATTATTACTAGGGATACATGCTGTGGGGATCTGAGATGAAAAATGGTTAAAACTGGCACAGAATCAAAATGTAACTTTAATATGTGCCCTCTTCTAGGAATACATAAAGTGGCTCACAGAAGAGAGAAATAGCATAAAGTTTGTTTATATCTTTTTTCCATCTATAGGTGAAGGAGAAGGAACAACTGGGATTATTCTAACTTTAGCCATGAATATCATGGGTACACTACAGTGGGCCGTAAACTCTAGCATAGATGTGGATAGCTTGGTAAGTATTATTCTTTTTATCTTCTATGAAAAAAAATTCAGATGAACCAAAAAGTATAGGTAATAACATAAGGGATGACTATATACCCAGACCCAGTTTAAGATATAAAACACTGCGGATAAATCGAAGGTCACTCTCTATCTCTCATTAAACCCATAACTCTTCTTTCCTCCACATAAATAGCCACAATCAAGATCTGGTGCTACGGTGAACATTCTTGCAGTCTCCTTGCCCAGGATTTTTCTAGGATAGCCATCCAGGAGTGGTATTGCTAGGCCATAGAAGTCACCCACGTTCAGCTTTACAAGATGGTGCCAAATTGTTCTAAGATCTGTTGTACCAGTTTAACCTCCCATCAAGAGAGTATAAGAATTCTCAGAGGTCCATAGCTATGACCTGCAACACTTGATATTGTCAGACTTTGGTTTAATTGAAGTATAGTTGATTTACAATACTGTGTTAGTTTCAGGTGTACAGTGAAGTGATTCAGTTATATATATTTTTCAGATGATTTTCCATTATAGGTTATTACAAGATATTGAATATAGTTCCCTGTGGATATAGTAAATCCTTGTTGCTTATCTATTTTATATATAGTAGTTTGTATCTGCTAACCCTATACTCCTAATTTATCCCTCCGCTCCTCCCTTTCCCCTTTGGTAACCATAAGTTTGTTTTCTATGTCTGTGAGTCTGTTTCTGTTTTGTATATAGATTCATTTGTATTACTTTTTAGATTCCACATATAAGTGATAATATATAGCATCAGTATTTCTCTGTCTGACTTCATTAGTATGATAATCTCTAGGTCCATCCATGTTGCTGCAAATGGCATTATTTCATTCTTTTTTATGGCTGAGTAGTATTCCATTGTATATATGTACCGCATCTTCTTTATCCATTCATCTGTCGATGGACACTTAGGTTGCTTCCATGTCTTGGCTATTGTAAACAGTGCTGCTGTGAACATTGGGGTGCATGTATCTTTTCGAATTAGCTTTTAACTTTTCCAGACATATGCCCAGGAATGGGATTGCTGGATCAAATGGTAGCTCTATTTTAATTTTTTTTAAGGAACCTCCCCATACTGTTTTCCATAGTGGCTGCACAAATTTACATTCCCACCAGTAGTGTAAGAGGGTTCTCTTTTCTCCACAACCTCTCCAGCATTTATTATTTGTAGACTTTCTGACGATAGCCATTCTTGTCAGACTTTTTAATTTTGGAAATCTGATGGGTATGAAGTGAATGCTAGGGAGATAGGGCAGCTTAATACATACTTATTGGCCATTTGAGATTCCTTCTCTGTTAATTGCTTGTGCATTTCGATTGCTCATTTTTCAAGTAGATTGGTTTCTTTCTTAATTCATTTGTTGGAGTTTATGAATTCTGAATCAGTTATCACTTCTTTACATTTCAAACATGGTCCTTCAGTCAGTGGCTTAGCTTATAGTATCTTTTGATGAAACTTTTAAGTTTAATGAAATTAAATTTTTCAATATTTTCCTTTATGTTTTGTGCTTTTGGTATCTTTTTAAGAAATCCTCCCCTATCTTGGGTTTTCAAATTTATCAGCATTACATTTTTCATAATATTTTTTCATATTTTTAAAATTTCCACAGTCTTTTTTTTTTTCTTTGGTGGTAGCTCCTCATTCTCAAGTGTTTATCATTGCCTTCTCTTTTTGCTTGGTCAATATTGCCACATATTTATGTAATTTATTAGTGTGTACAAAGACCATATTTTGGTTTTGTGATTCCTCTTGTTTTGGTTCCTTGGAGTGCAGAGCCTGCAGTAATGTATGTGAGGTAACACTGTGTCCAGGGCACAAATCCCATGGCAGCAAGAGTGAGAGATAAATGGAATCAAGGCATATTTCCCCTTTTATTTAAAAAAACAAATGCATGGGCTTCCCTGGTGGTGCAGTGGTTGAGAGTCCGCCTGCCGATGCAGGGGACACGGGTTCATGCCCCGGTCCGGGAAGATCCCACATGCCGCAGAGTGGCTGGGCCCATGAGCCGTGTCCACTGAGCCTGCGCGTCCGGAGCCTGTGCTCCGCAACGGGAGAGGCCACAACAGTGAGACGCCCGCGTACCGCCACAAAAAAAAAAAAAAAAAGCATAATTTTCATCCGATGGCATAGTTGGTCTGGATGGATAGCTTCATCATCAACTTCTATTAGTCTAGCTGGAGTACTGTATTCAAAATCAGACATCCAATACTGTATTTGTGGATGGTCTAGAAACCCATGTTGGGAATGACTATATAACACTTGTTATTACCCTTTTGGCTTAGGTTCTTTTTATTATTCTCTGAGACAGTTGACGTGTTCTCAAAATGCACACATTCGTTCAGCTGTGAAATTTGTATAATCAATTCCTGTCAGAACAAGTATCATTATAAAACATACTTCTATAGGGAAAATCCAAACCTTTTCATGCCCTCTTCTTGTCTATGTGACTTAATATTTTATTTAACCAAAGCATTGTAGTAATTCATTGAAATGTAATTTAACCTTAACCTGATTTATGGCAGGGTTTTTTTCTTTTCCTTTAACATCATTTTTTTTTTTTTTTTTTGAGCTTGACCAACTCTTTTTAGTGATGCCATTCATCTCCTCACTTAGCTCTTATGCTTTTGGGGTTGAGTCTTGTAAATGTACTTTAAAATGTTTCTGTTGGAAAATAGCAGGAAGGTAGTAAGTACATATTGTGCTGGCATCTATTTAATTCTTTGTTCAAACTTTCTACAACTTTGACTTTACGATGAAAATCCTCATGCACTTCACTTCATTTTCTTTATCTGAAAACATCTCTTTACCTCGTATATGCACAATTCCTTTCTGTTTGTCACATTAATTTGCTTGGTTTATGTAACAGCCTCTACAGCCTCTCTTTGTTTGGTGTCTGTCTGTTTTGCATGTCTAATCTCCATTAAAATTTCCTTCAGGCATTTTTATTTCTCTAGTTTTTCACATGGTCATCCTGGGCTTTGTGACCTGTGCTTTGACATTGTTTTGCCTCCGACATTGTTTCACCTCCTGGCATAAAAGGATCTTTGCAAAAAACTATTATGTTCTAATACAATCTATGAAAAGTATCAATATTTGCATTTCATCATATTTTTTAAAGTCGTTTTCTTTTCTTTGAATATCAAAGCGATCATGTTAGTTTTCATTTCCCTGCCAAACAGCACAACTGGTCTTTCCTGGGCCTTTATCTAGTTATTAATTCCCATCTTGCTGCTTCCACCTCTGCAACTGCTAAAGTTGTCCAGTAATCTGTTGGTTTTCACCTAGTGTATGTTGAAAGTAGAAGGGGAGAGAGGTTTGCCCTCAAATTTCATGTTTACATATATGTTAACACTAAAGGTCCTTGTGACCTCTGAAGTAAAAACTCACTTTACTTTATTGAGTTCTGAAATGGATTTAGACCTGAGTTTAAAATGCAGTAAACAGGGTGTTTTGTTTGACACACACTTTTAGTTTTTCAGTACAAAGGTACCCAGGAAAAAACGTCTTTAGACTTGGAAAGAATATTTCATTTATGCATCTGGCTGGGTTTAGGCATGAACAAAGAGTCAACCATCAACAGAAATACGATGTTATAAAAATGGCAATATGACTTTTCTTCTACTGCTCATCCATTGCTTAACCCAGGTGCCTAGCTTTCATTAGCTTTCAAACAGTAGAGGTAATATTTGGAGGATAACACTTCCTCATCACAACCTCAGGTATCTTTGCATTTATGACTGACTGCACATCTCAGATGTTGGCACTCAGAACTGGTCAACAACCCTTTTATTACATTTTCCTAATAAATTCTCTATTTTATTCCCTAAGATGGTTCTTTCCCACCTTCTTATCTCTTCTTAGATGCTCCAATAATTCCACCCCCTGCATTCTCAGCCAATGACCTTGCTACATACTATATAGAAAATACATGCAGCCAGGAAGAATTCCCTCCTTTCTCTCCACCACCCTTCTGCACCACTACTCATATGCTCCAGTGCTCTCTGTGTCTTCGCTCCTGTGTAAAGGCCAGTGATATGCAATCAACCCCTCTTTGTGGGACCTTTCTCCCTAGCATAAAACTACCATCCTGGGAAGCTGCTGCATAGCACAGGGAGATCAGCTTGATGCTTTGTGACGATCTAGAGGGGTGGGATAAGGAGGGTGGGAGGGAGGCTCAAGAGGGAGGGGATATGGGGATATAGGTGTACATATAGCTGATTCAGTTTGTTGTACAGCAGAAGCTAACACAACACTGTAAAGCAATTATACTCCAATAAAGATATATATATTTTAAAAAAAAAACCTGCCATCCCTTGATCTCCAGCTAGCACTCCATTTCTTTGACCAATTTTCAGCAAAATTTCTTAAAAGAGTGCCTGACTCTATTTCCTCACCGCCCCCATTCTTTACATAACCTGCTTCATTTCATTTCCATCATCCCCAGCACTCATGACCAACATCTTTCCAGAGCCAGCATCTTTGTTTCTCTCAACCTCTCAGCAGTTACTTATGCCATGGACACGTCCTTCTTGTGATCCTTTCTTCTCTCCATAGGGTGATGCTCCTCCCACCTCGTTTTCCCGCTACCTCTCTGGTTCCTCCATAGTTCTCTGTGCTGGCCTCTCATCTTCTTGCAGAGCTCTAAACATCAGCTGTATTCCAGCCCTCCTCTATCTACACTTTCTCTAGCTGTTATCTAACTCCGTGCTTCAGAAATCATCTCTCAATGCATTGCACATTCATATCTCTAATTTAGACCACTCCCCTGCCCTCTAAGTATATATCCAACTACTAACTTGACACCTCCCGGTGTTTATAAAACACAGTGATAGAATGTCTTCCAGTAGACTCGACATTCTAGGGCAAAAGCTCTTGTTTGGAATCTCCTCAAAATATGCTTGCAGTATCAAGAGACCATTAAAAGTGAACAAAACTTCTACCTACTAGTTTGTCTAGTTTTATATAGCAGTTTGGAAAAAAAATCATCTGAACATTGTCACCTTATGAACAGCATAGTGTAATAGGTTGTGAATAACCCCAGAAATTTTTAAAATAGTAAAATTATCAGAGTCTTAATAATTCCCACTAGAAACCCCCATGTTAGGGGATTTCCAATTATTTCAATTGATATCACAGTGTTTTAAAAACTCTTACTTCTAATTCACTCTTCATTTTAACATGAATAGCATGTATGTCTCTCTACTCATTTCAGTTGTGTATCTCATACTGTTCTGTAGATGGGATGAAAAGAGAAGTGTTAATTCTTTTTAGCTCCATTCCTCACATACTATATGGATTATAGTTGTTATTGCTAAAGCTATTATCTTAAAATTTTTGTGTTCTTAATTAACAAAGCTGTGTACTTACTTATTTTATTTGGATTCACAAGATGCCTGCCATTTTTAGTACCATAAAGCTTCTCTGTCTCCTATTGTTAGCTACTTAAATATTATATATCTTAAATAGGCTGTGCATACCTAGATTTTTGCCTCCATGAATGAGTGAAAATTAAATAAATAAATAAGAGGTAGAAAGGATGAAAGGTGATGAGGTGATGTTTCAGACTTAGTGGTTATCAAGCCATCTGGTGACTAGTGAATTGCCCACACTCATAGTCTCAATGTTTGAATGAGGCAGTTGACAATTCATCTGTTTTCAGGACTGTCTACATCCTAGTGAGCATAGCTAAAAGATCTGAGCATATGAATAGTATCTACTGCCTTAATTCACCAATTGCAGCAGCAGATAAGCCATCCCTGTTATAGAGTGTGTTCCTAATAACACAGGAGTAAAGGAAGCCGCCGGGATGAGCAGGGAAGACTGTGCCTCTGTACGGTTCACAGTTAGATTCCAGTTAATGAGTTTCCAGAAAGTTCTTGCAAGATTGATGTAATCTGAGAAGAGTTTTCTGTCAATAGAAACTCCCTCTGTTTCTCCTTTGTCCTTTTATTGACCGTGTTTATTTTGGGTTCCAGTAAAGATCAAGTGACTGATTGTATAATGACCAACAAGAAACCTGATGGGAGGAGAAGTGGGGAACCTGCCTTTTCTTCAATGCTCCTGATGCCTAATTCTATTTTGGTTAGAAATTTTTTAAGCTTCTGTTAGCTCTGACATTCTCTTGTGAACCTATGAAAGATTTCAAGTCTTGACTGGCATGTATACAGGCACTATTCCAGGTGCTCTCAGGAATCACACATATCTGCCACTGTCCCTGAATGCTCATGTCCAATGATTAGGTCATTATCCACTGCAGTTGTCAGAGCTGATAAAGAACTCTGAACCAGTGTGTTACTGGAACCAAGAAAGACAAAGAAAGCACCATTAAGATGTTCTTGGGTCTTGAATTAGTAGGAGAGGCTTACGAGAACCTGAAGGGATTGCGGGAGTGTGGAAAAGTTGGGAAAATTTGTTGAGCTTTGTGCCTGTCACTTTAACTTTCTGGGTTTAGAATTTTTCATTTGTACCAAGAAGGAATGGATTAGAACAGAGGTTCTCAACCTGACAGCGCATGTGGAAACTTTATAAAGAGAGAGATTACTCAGGGTCCTCTAAGATTAGTTAAAGCCGTCCTCTTCGTTGGGGGCGAGGTGACCAGGCATGATGTCTATCTTTTAAAAAGTGTTACAGATGATTCTGGTATATCTAGACTTGTGAATCACTGGATTGGATGGTCTCTAAGATTCATTTTCACTCCAGTTTTCTGAGAGTCATGGCACGGAGTCAGCAAGCTTTGTCTATAAAGGGTTAGATAGTACTTTTTTCAGCCTTGTGAGCTATGTGGTCTCTATGGCACTTATTCAACTCAGCCTTTGTCGGGCAAAGCTAATGTAAACAATGGATGTGGCTGGATCTGGCCATTGGGCCATAGTTTTGCTGACCTCTGGTCTATGGGATAGAATTTACCTTGGAACTGACAGACCATCAGCAAATTATTTTTGTCCTGTATATCAACCAATGACACATATAAATCTGTATAAGACATATAAAGGATGGTGCTTAATGAGAGAGAACTTGGGGAAGTTGCACTATCTCAAAATTAAGATGCTTATAGAAAATCAAAACCTCGGGAAAATATTTTGATTTGTTGTTCTGGATTTTGTTTTTTAGTAAATCTTCTCTTCTTGAGATTTCCTTTGAAATATGTTTAATGGATACCACATAGACCCAGTTGCATTCACCAAGCACTTGCTGATGGCCTATCATGTGCTGTTAAAAAACAGTAACACCAGAAAGAGTTCAAGTTGGAGTAATAGATTCAATAAGTGATACCAGACCTTTTCAGATAGGTAAATTTGAGAGTCTTCCTTTGCCTATTGGCACTTAGTACCTTGATTATTGAAACTCTTAATTATTAAAATAGGCACAACATATTTGATACCTCTACGTTTATTTAGGATATGTCTTTTGTCATTAGTTGTAATGTGTTTTCTTTCTCTTTCTCACTTCTTACAGTCAGAAAAAGTGACATTGACTTGCCATGTGATTTGCCACAAGTTAAATAGCAAGCTATAATAATTTCCAAAGGGTTAGAATTTATAGTATACTATAAGTAACTCACTCATGCTGTTAATAATTTATAACAATACAGTTCTGATTGACTTTTTAAGTGCTCTAGGAGCATAAGTAATGGGCGCAGAAAGATAGACCAGAGTTTCAAGAATATGTTTTGGGCAGAGTCTGTTTCCATAATAACCATTATCTCTTTTTTTTTTTTTTTTTTACATCTTTATTAGAGTATAATTGCTTTACAATGGTGAGTTAGTTTCTGCTTTATAACAAAGTGAATCAGTTATACATATACATGTGTTCCCATATCTCTTCCCTCTTGCATCTCCCTCCCTCCCACCCTCCCTATCCCACCCCTCCAGGTGGTCACTACTCAACCATTATCTCTTAAATCTATATGCATGGCTTAAAGATTATGCCAATGACTCTAACGTGGTCTTGGGTCTCAGGTCTCTAGTTAGCTGATTCTGAAAAGCATTTAGTTTGGGTCTACCAGGAAGAATCTATGATTTAAAACACTTTAATCCTCCCTTTCATGTACTTCACATTTTGAAAATCTCTCTTGCAAAATGTGTGTTATTTCACATGTCACTCTTCTAGATGATTCTCTTCACATTTATTTCTTATAATCTTCTTATAACAACCAGTTATGAAAACTCTTTACAGTGTTGCCAGCCAGATCTCAGGCTTATGAAATATATTTTCTATCATCATGGCTTTTGGGGTATTACAGCATGTAGTTTAGGTGTTAATGCACAGTTTTGATGTACTGGTTTCCAAATAACCAAAAGGATGAAAGGAAAAAGAGCAATATTTTATGAGGGAGAGGAGTCTGGCTTCCTGACTTGCCCTAGAATAGATCTTTAAGCCTCTTTGTTAACGAAAGGTGGAAAGGAAAATCAGGAATCATTTTCTTTTTCACTAAATATATCTGTTATAAAGTTGAGATGAGGCTGTGGAGCTGTCTTTTCCCAAAAGACTCTGTTCTCCTGATGCTTAGATTAGTAATTTAGACCAACGGTCCCCAACCTTTTTGGCACCAGGGACCGGTTTCGTGGAAGACAATTTTTCCACGGACGGGGGGTTGGGGGGTTGGTTCAGGCGGTAACGCGAGCGATGGGGAGCGGTGGGGAGCGGCAAATGAGGCTTTGCTCGCTGCCCAACCGCTCACCTGCTGTTGTGCGGCCCTGTTCCTAACGGGCTGCGGACCTGTAGAGGTCCGCAGACTGGGGGTTGGGGACCTCTGATTTAGATGCTATCATAAAGATAATGAGATTCAGTTTTAAAGATTGACTCAGGAGAATTTTTTGAGCATAGTAAATTTAAATAATCAAGCCAAAAATTTGAAGCAGATGCTACTCAAGCAAAAATCCCACTTCATTTTAGTTAAACTCCAATTTTATAGAAGTCTGTGCAAATTATATCAAGTTTTCCTCTTCATGTGAGGAAAGGTTTGATGTTTCAGTGCCTGAGTCTCATTTTGGCTTCATCATTTACTTCTTAAAATCTAAGACACATTCTTCCACCTAAGCTGGTAATGGCTACATTGAGACTTTGCTGTCAGTGGGCTAGACAGAGCTTCCCCCTCATTCCTCTTCGGGAAACACGTTTCTATGCACAGAAGCAGCAGCTTAAGGTTAAGGAGTTTGCCCGACTCCGTCTACAGAACTCTGAAAATTGCCAACTCTGAATTTCCATCCAGCTCCATCTACATAGCTGGACAATGGCGTAGCAGTTTTTACATATCACCTGAAAATGTTTAGACATTCCAAATTAGAGACAGGATTAAGTTAGTTTAAAAAGCTCAATGAAGACAAATATATGAGACTAAAAATAGTTTGGTATGTTACAACTTCCTTCTGATCCAGATAGCAGTGTATATTTTCAAGCTGAGAGGCCGAGGCTACAACTGCAGCCTGGATTTCCTGCTAAGGTCCTCACAGCACTGTCATTCTCCCTGCTCAGAAACTGCTTTCTGCATATGAGGTAGAACAATGCATTAATTCGTTATGAACAAAGATTTATTAAGGGACTGCATGATGGTAAACACTAGATGGGGAAGATACAACAAACAATGCTTGAATAAGTTTACTGTAATAGCCACAGTGGATTTAACTGAAGCCCATAAGATGTAAGCTTCACGTTCTCCCACTTGCATGGAACCCTTTGACGGCCCTATACTTAATTTTTTATGCAGAATTTTAATTCTTTTTCTTTCTTCTCTCTTTTTGAATATTGTTCCCTGTAAATCCTTGTTGTTATACAGTAAATCCTTGTTGCTTATCTATTTTATTTATAGTAGTGTGCATCTGTCAATCCCATACTCCTAATTTATTCCCCCTTAGTAACCATAAGTTTGTTTTCTGTATCTGTGAGTCTGTTTCTGTTTTGTAGGTAGATTCATTAGTATTATTTTTTAGATTTCACATATAAGTGATATCATATAATATTTATCTTTCTCTGTCTGACTTGCTTCACTTAGTATGATATTCTCTAGACCCATCAATGTTGCTGCAAATGGCAATATTTCGTCCTTTTTATGGCTAAGATTTCATTGTATATATATTCTTTTTCTTAAGAAGAGTCCCCTAAATTACTGAAGTTTCAGGTTCCACCAAACCTGGATCCATCCCTGACTGCAGGTATGAATCTTTGTCTGTGAAATCAAGTGTACGAGAAATATGACTTGTGCTATAGTCAAATTTATTTTCTATTTGAACATGCCTTCCGCCGAGTGGAAGAAACAACCTCAGCAAATACAGAGATCTTCCTAGAAGTGAAACTATAATAAATTGTGAGTGGAGTTTACAGGATACCAAGACCCTGAAGGAGGGGGCGTCTGGCCCTAGGTTGTCCCTTGTTGTGCTTGCTGTCTCCGAGACTATCTCTGACCTAGAAGTGTACAGTCCAGGTCTATGGGGTCTTTGTCCTTCTGGTCCTGATTCTGAGCTCTCCCTAGGTGAGCTCTCTCTCTCTCTCTCTCTCAGCTGCTTCCATGTCTCTGAGGAATGGAAGACCCTGAGGGATCAAAGCATTGGGATTCTTTGGCTTCCCTTCAGCACCATTCTGGAAATACAAGAAAGTCTGAAGCGATGTCAAGTTATCTATGTCTAGACATGCCAAGCATCCGTGTCCACTCTATTGCTCCTGTGCCATGCCGGGCACTGGAAGCTTCTCTGAGGCCCTCCTCATTCCTGGCTCCACCTTAGAAATGAGGCATAGGCTTCCTATGTTCTAAAATCCCTCAAATCTACTTGAGGAGAGAACCAGAGTTCAGTTGCAAGGCAGTGCTTCTTCTAAGAGGAACTGGTGTCTCAGCCCATTCATGAGTTGGATTGTGCAGTGAGGAGAGAAGCTATTTCTCATCCATCAGAATTTCATCCATGACTACTGTTTTTTACATAAACACTGTGCTTTGTGTCCTTCAGGTTTTGGTTTTTGAAGCTTAAAAGGCAATATTCATGTGGCTCAAAATTTTCAAACTGTTAATCTCTGACTACAAAGGCAAATTTTTGCAACTTGCAAGACTAGAAATGATTTTCTGTGCTCTGGTTCTGATGTAGCTTCTCCTTTGAGAGGCAGTGAAAGTAGAATGTGCAAATTGGAGAGCCTGCGAGGTACAAGGAATTAGTTAGCAATTCATAACATTATCTGGCCACATCATCTATTCAGTAGTGGCATTTCAGTGGCTGATAAACTGACCATAATGCAGGTGTCTGCCCTAGCCACCTTTTCTTCCCATCAGAAAATATTCTAACCCATTGAGTTGAGTGAATGTTCATGTGCTGTGGATGAGTGCCCATTGTTAAGGTGAAGTAGTTCTTGGTCAGGGATATTTGACCATGCTGTGGGTAACTATAATAGCCTGTCTTGGGGTCACTTTATGCAATTAGACTATATGAAAGGTGACGAGTTGAAAATTGTTTTCTAAATTTGATAGGTACATTCCATCTATCACAGCTGACATTAGAAGTTCTGCATTCAAAAAACTAGCAAACAGGGCTTCCCTGGTGGTGCAGCGGTTGAGAGTCCGCCTGCCGATGCAGGGGACGCAGGTTCGTGCCCCGGTCTGGGAAGATCCCACATGCCGCGGAGCGGCTGGGCCTGTGAGCCATGGCCGCTGAGCCTGAGCGTCCAGAGCCTGTGCTCCGCTACGGGAGAGGCCACAACAGTGAGAGGCCTGCGTACCGCAAAAAAAAAAACAAAAAAAACCAAGCAAACAAAGAAGTTCTGGATTCACCCTTGCTAATGGAGAATGTAATTTGCTGTACTCAAACACAAATCCTTACACAGAAAGCTTATCCACTACATTTTAGTGCTACCAAAATAGTAGTTTTGAATGTCATTTTCTAATAACACCACATATAATTTTGAGTAGTTTAGATAGCAATATTTAAATGTTCTTTTTGATTGCTTGGAAGTATGAAAATACGATAGATTTTTGTTATACAGTACCTTTCTTGACATACTAAAGCACCTAACCAAAGACTAGTTCAGAATTCTTCACAGCATTGACATGCAGCAATGTCAACAGTTTACTTTAATTCAAAATTAATAAAAAATAACTGAATCAGGATTTAACAAACCCTGAAAATCACCCATAATTTGGAATTTAAAATACTATGTCAGAGGACTAGTTATAATATGCCTTTCATTTCCTCTAGAGTTAGTTATGATGGATGTGGGCTTTGGATACTTTTCACTTCCATTTACAGTGGGTTTGGCTTAAAAGGATTCCCTTTTTGAATTTTGAATAATTATTGAAGATACTTCAAAGATAGTCTCAAGATGAAGGAAATTGAAGCACACAATTACTAGACAGAAGAAAGCTCTTTATAAACAGCAGGCTTGATCAGTGCATGTGAAAACAGGCAACGCTATTAGATTTGCTAAGGTGGAACTTTTAATGTTCAGTTAAGGATCAATGTCTAAACTTCTCAGATTCATCTACCAGTCATTCATACTAAAGGTGAAGAATTCTTCCCATTTCACCTTTTGATAATGAAAAATAGAAATAATAGAGACATATGCCCAAAGGCATTTCTTCCCACCATTTTTTTGCAAAAAGAATCATTTCTAATAATCTAAACCTTAACTATAAATACAATGATAAGAAATTAACATTGTAAAGGAGAAGGTTAAAATCTTGACTGGGTAAAGCCAGAATCAACAATTACTTTTAAGACAAAAAAATTTCTGTCTAGTAAGCTGTTAACACCTGTGAAGGACTAAGCCATAGAATCAAGGATGATATCTTTTAAAAATAGAAATTGAGGGCTTCCCTGGTGGCGCCGTGGTTGAGAGTACGCCTGCTGATGCAGGGGACACGGGTTTGTGCCTCGGTCCGGGAAGATCCCACATGCCGCGGAGCGGCTGGGCCTGTGAGCCATGGCCGCTGAGCCTGTGTGTCCAGAGCCTGTGCTCCACAATGGGAGAGGCCACAACAGTGAGAGGCCCGTGTACCGCAAAAAAAAAAAAAAAAAAGAAATTGAGTGAATTCAAAGTCTCCAACTCTTTCTTCTTATTCATTTATTTATTTATATATTTAATCATTCACATATTTATCCCTTTATTCACTTAAATTTTTTCAAATATTTATTGGATGCTTATTATATGCCAGGCTATTTTAAAAATCAAATTCCAATAAATTATAGTTGTTCAGAGAAATATGTTCTTGTTAAAGAATTTAAGCACCTTTGAAAAATAGTTGAATTTCTTAATGCCATTTGCAGCAACATGGATGCAACTAGAGATTATCATACTAAGTGAAGTAAGTCAGAAGGAGAAAGACAAATACTATATGATATCACTTATATGTAGAATCTAAAATATGACACAAATGAACTTATTTAAAAAACAGAAACAGACTCACAGACATAGAGAATGGACTTGTGGTTGCCAAGGAGGGTAGGCAGTGCAGGGGTGGGGGATGGATTGGGAGTTTGAGGTTAGCAGATGCAAGCCATTATATATAGAATGGATAAACAACAAGGTCCTACTGTTGCAAGGGAACTATATTCAATATCCTGTGATAAACCATAAGGGAAAAGAATATGAAAAAGAATTTATATACATATGCATAACTGAATCACTTTGCTGTATATCAGAAACTAACACAACATTGTAAATCAACTATACTTCAATAAAATACATTTTAAAAAATAATTTTAAAAATGGTTGAATTTTAAATACAGCTCTTATACACAGTCACATTTTGCTCAGCAATGGAAATTGATCTTTAAGTAATTCAGATTAAAAATGTAATATTTAACTACAGATATATGCCAGTGACTTAAATTTGTTTGAAGATTATTGTGGTTATTCAAAATTTACTAAGCCTCAAGAGTCCACTTACCACCCAGCTGACATAGAATTGTTGATAGTTATTAATGTACTGTGAGAGTAAGGCAAGACTCTTATGTAGTGGTTTAGAGGTGTGAAACATTTTATTATAATATACCAGTTGTAAAACATTGTGTAGTACTACTCATGGTAGAAAAAAGTTTTCCCCTTGACATCATCTATTCCCTTGAGTAGAGTTTGGCTATTTATGTGTGACTTGCATAACTGAGAATTTACTGATCACAAAAACAAGCAGTTTTATACAGAGCACATTTATGGAAATCCTAGTTAATTCTCTTGGTTAAGCTTTTAATTACATCCAGTTATTTCCTGTTAGTTCATTGAAAAACCTAACAAATAACCAAGTGACGACTAGCTAGCATCCCATCTTAAAAGTTATTTTTTAGCAAACACCAAACTAATTACGACATTGTCTGCAGCTCTTAAAGAAAAATTAAAAATTATTTTTATTTCAGATGCGATCTGTGAGCCGAGTCTTTAAGTTTATTGATATGCCAGCAGAAGATGGTAAACCTAACAAGTCACTGAAACCATCCAAGGATGGCCAGCTCTCAAAAGTTATGATTATCGAGAATCATCATGTGAAGAAAGATGACATCTGGCCCTCAGGGGGCCGAATGACCGTGAAAGACCTCACAGTGAAGTATATAGACGGTGGGAATGCCATATTAGAGAACATTTCCTTCTCAATAAGTCCTGGCCAGAGGGTGAGATTTAAACATTGCTTCCTTTGTTAAACCTGTGTTCAGTAAGTGAATTTCAGTAGCCTAAAGCAATGTGTTAGTAGAATCCATTTGTAACACTGTTATTGTAGACTAGGACCAATATTGAACACAAATATTTTCAAGTTATTATATGAAGTCATTGTTTCATGTGAAATATACTTTGCAAAGTCCTGAGTCTATATAATGGAACCATTTTATTTTATTTTTGTATTAATTTTTATTGGAGTATAGTTACTTTACGATGTTATGTTAGTTTCTGCTGTACATCAGAGTGAATCAGTTATATATATACATATATGCACTCTTTTTTAGATTCCATTCCTATTTAGGTCACCACAGAGCACTGAGTAGCGCTCCCTGTGCTATACAGTAGGTGCTCATTAGTTATCTATTTTATACATAGTAGTGTATATATGTCAGTCCTAATCCCCCAATTCATCCCACTCACCTCTTTCCCCCTTGGTAAACATGAGTTTGTTTCCACATCTGTAATTCTATTTCTGCTTTGCAAGTAAGTTCATCTGTACCATTTTTCTAGGTTCCACATATAAGCAATATTATATGATATTTGTCTTTCTCTTTCTGACTTACTTCACTCTGTATGACAATCTCTGGGTCCATCCATGTTGCTGGAAATGATATTATTTCGTTCTTTTTTATGGCTGAGTAATATTCCATTATATATATATTATATATATATATATGCCACATCTTCTTTATCCATTCCTCTGTCAATGGACATTTAGGTTGCTTATACAAACAGCTCATGCAGCTCAATATCAAAAAACAAACAACCCAATCAAAAAATGGGTAGAAGATCTAAATAGACATTTCTCCAAAGAAGACATACACATGGCCAAAAAACACATGAAAAGATGCTCAACATCACTAATTATTAGAGAAATGCAAATCAGAACTACAGTGAGATATCACCTCACACTGGTCAGAGTGACCATCATCAAAAAGTCTACAAATAATAAATGCTGGAGAGGGTGTGGAGAAAAGGGAACCCTCTTGCACTGTTGGTGGGAATGTAAATTGATACAGCCACTATGGAGAACAGTATGGAGTTTCCTTAAAAAACTAAAAATGGAGCTACCATATGATCCAGCAATCCCACTCCTGGGCATATAATGGGATCTTTTTTTAAAAAAAATTAATTTATTTGACTTATTTATTTTTGGCTGAGTTGGGTCTTTGTTGCTGTGCACATGCTTTCTCTAGTTGTGGTGAGCAGGGGCTACTCTTTGTTGCGGTGCGCAGGCTTCTCATTGCAGTGGCTTCTCTTGTTGCAGAGCACGGGATCTAGGTGCGTGGGCTTCAGTGGTTGCGGTATGCAGGCTCAATAGTTGTGGCTCACGGGCTCTAGAGCACAGGTTCTGTAGTTGTGGCGCACAGGCTTAGTTGCTCTGTGGCATGTGGGATCTTCCTGGACCAGGAATCGATCTGCATTGGCAGGCGGATTCTCAACCACTGCGCCACCAGGGAAGCCCCGGGACCATTTTAAATGTGATTCTACTTGCAGAATATCTAATTGATTGCTACCTTACCAACTAAAGAAGCTGTTAAATAAACCAAAATTATAACATGTTTTAGATTTTGCATCTTGAAACTATCTTCCATTTCAGGTGAGGGAAATATTTTGTTGCTGACTCCATCTAAAGTTTTCTTAAATTTTATGTAATTGACACTCTTTCAAACAAGTGGTACTTTTTTTCTTAGCTTTTTCCAATTTTCTTGTTTAGTTGGAGTTTTCATCAAGGTATGGATTGTTAAATTTTTTTCCCAATAATGTGCTAAGTTATAATTATTTATGAAGCAATAATTTTTTATTATTTAATAAGCAAAAATAACCTTGTACTATTTTGAAGTGTTTTTTATGGATCCCAGAGCTGGGCTGAATTCACAGAAGTTACTCAAATATACGGATTCTGGAATTGATTCTTAGAGAAAGGGATGGTCATTCTCCCTACATTTTATGCTGTGTAAATGTGATTTTGCATTCTCTCCAGATTCCTTATTCTGGGCCACTCTATAAATCTAGCAGGAGTATTATATTGTTTTGATTGCTTTCTTTTCCATTTAAATTGAGGTAGAATACAATAGGGCCACTTCTTATGAAAACTGAATTTTATTTTATTTATTTTTAAAAATATTTATTGGGTTGCGCTGGTCTTAGTTGCAGCTCACCAGCTCCTTAGTTGTGGCATGCATTTGGGATCTAGTTCCCTGACCAAGGATCTAACCCGGCCCCCTGCATTGGGAGCGTGAAGTCTTAACCACTGCGCCACCAACGAATTCGCTGAAAACTGAATTTTAAAACTTCGTCTCTCTGTGGTTTAATCTCAAACAGAGATTTTTTTTTTTAACTGGGGAGATAATGGTCAGTAAGTTTCGTTAGGCCACCATCACTGTCACCAACACAGAAACAGACTGTTTTCACTTGCTTTTGCCCATGGGTTTAGGAATGTTTGATAATTGGATGTATTGGGCAAAGTTCTGATAAGAAAAATGTATAGAGTGAGCAAAAATTTTCTACATCTTATGCTAAATGGCTTGAAATTGCACACTGGAAATTTTGACTTACCTTTTAGTCTAGTTAGGAAAAATATATTCACATACTACTAAAATTAGCTCTCTATTATATTTATGCTCATCAAGAATGAGATTTTTTTTTCTGAGAGAAAAGTATAAATGGGCATAAATGGAAAGACTAGGTTTTAGACTGAATTTTCCCGTAATATTAGAATGAGGTTGTCTAAAGTTATGCTTTGGAACTAAGTAAAATTAATGGTTTGCCTTCATTCTTCCCTTCCATTGAGAAAAGCATAATTAATTACTCTTTCTTGCTTATACATCAGTGAATGCCATAGGCAGCTGAGGGTCACCAGGATGGATGCCAAAAGCGCTGTGAAGTTATAACAACAGCAACAGATAGGTTGATCCACAGGAGGAATAGATTTGGTAAATTATTTGCTTTCCCTCCTCCTGACATTCTCCCATCCATTTGCTTTTCCAATGCTCACTTGCCCACTAAATTAAATACAAACAAGTCCGAGTAAAGTGACAGAGTTTCAGAGTCCTTGTTTTTGTAGGTAGTTTCCTTGATGCGAGAGTAGTAATCAGAGATGCTGTAAAGTGAGGAAGAAGCAATATGCTCAGGCATTCCATCTTCTCTGAACCTTTATACAGGAAGCAGGTGATGTGTCTTTGCAAGACACTCCCTAGGTGCTTTGGGGGAATTGAAAATCACTCACATAAGGCTATAGATGTTTATAGAGTGCTTATCATGTCCTAAGCACTGTTTAAAGACCTTTATTTGCTATCACATTTGATCTTATTTTAACTCCAAAGGTAGATGTTATTACCCTTTTTGCGCATAGTGGAAGAAACTAACAATCAGTTAAGTGAGTGAAGTAGCAGGGATCTCAAACTCAGATCTGTCTGACCTCAAAGTCCTATTTTACCTGCTTCTCTTAAAAGAAGAAAAAGAAGGAGCAGAAGAAAGAAGACAGAAGACAGAAAGAGAGAGAGAGAGATCTGTCACAGAAGATGTCATTCTAAAAGGGGAAATGTGAAATCCAGTAACAGCTAAAGCAGAATTACTCTGAAGCTAACAAGGCTGAGGTTTCAAAGAACTTCACTTGCCTGAGCCCCTTTCAAGGCCCTGTACATAATTTTGTGTTTATAGTTTTGAAATCTTTATTCTTGAAAAGAGCTCCCCTCCCCCCCCCAAAAATTATACCCTTGAATAAGAGATATGTAGATAAAATGCTAAGGTAGTTCAGAAGAGGAAGCAGTTATTATCATTTGGCTAGGAGTTGGGCTATTCAGGGAAGGTTTTCCACAGGAAGTGGCATTTAGAATGAGGCTTCAAGACTTAAACTGTGATTTTAGAGGGAAAAACATGAGGCATGGAGCGTGTGTGGAAAACAATGACTGGTTCAGCCATTCGATGACTGGAGGATGCATAAAGGATGTAATTGGATCCAAGATTGGTGCAAGTTGGTGCAGATTATGGATCTTGAGAGCCAAAGCAATAAAGGGAGGTGATAACTCAGAAAATCCTAATTGATTCTGCTACCACATGGTCTTTGAGAGCAGTGGTTCTCAAAGTGTGGTTCCTGCACCAGCATCATCTGTGTCACTTGAAAACTTGCAAGAAATGCATATTTTTGAGCCTCACTGAGCCCTACTGCCCAAGGGGTGGGAACAGTGGTCTGTGTTTTATCACACCTTCCAGGTGGTGCTGATACATGCCCATCTACTTGTGAGAACCCATATTTAAGAGAGTCTTTAGGTGTAGAGGAGTGATGTAGAAGAGTGAGGGTAGAATTCCAACTGTAAAGGCTTAGGGAATGGGTGATTCCTAAATTGAGGGGTTATATAGAACACCAATGTTGGTGGTGGGAGAGAGAAAGCAAGAACATCTGTCTAAGAGGATAGGTATATAGAGGGATTTGCCTTTGTCCTGTAGGAGTAGTTGGGGTTTTTTTTTTTTGTTTGTTTGTTTTATTTTGTTTCTTGAGACAGGAGGAAAGGAGATAAGTGGAGTTAAAGAGAAGTGGAGTTAAAGAGAGTCATTGAGCAAAAAGCTGGAAAACTGAAGGTGTTCTTATTAGACTGCCTTAATATTTTAAGTCAACTTCCAAAATCATCGAAGTTGAGTAGTGTCAGTTCTCTGATTTTGTTCTTATCCTTCAATAATGTGTTGACTGTTCTTTTGCATCTCCATGTAAACTTTAGAATCAGTTTGCCATATACACAAAATAACTTGCTGGGATTTTGACTGGGATTGCACTGAATCTATAGATCAAGTTGAGAAGAACCAACATCTTGACAATATTGAGTCTTCCTATCCATGAACATGGAATATCTCTCCACTTGTTTAATTTTTCTTTGATTTACTTCATCACTTTTTGAAGTTTTTCTCATCCTGATCTTGTGTATATTTTCTTAGATTTATACCTAAGTATTTCATTTTGGGGAGTGCTAATGTAAATTGTATTTTGTTTTTAATTTAAAATTCCACTTGTTCATTGCTGGTATGTAGGAAAGCAGTTGACTTATGTATATTAACCTTGTATCCTGCAATCTTCCTGTGGTCACTTATTAATTCCAGGAGTTTTAGTATTGATCCTTTTGTACTCTCTACATAGATGATAACGTCATCTGTGAACAAAAACAGTTTTATTTTGTTCTTCTCAATCTGTATGCCTTTTATTTCCTTTTCTTGTCTTGCATTAGCTAAGATTAGGATGCTGAAAGCAGTTGTAAGAGGGGGCATTCTTGCCTTGATGTTGATCTTAGTGGGAAAGCTTCACATTTTTCATCATTCAGTAATAATAGCTGTAGGGTTTTTGCAGAGGTTCTTTATCAAGTTGATGACATTTCCCTCTATTCCTACTTTGCTAAGAGTTTTTATCAGGCATTGATGGTGAATTTTGTCAAAGGTTTTTTCTGCATCTGTTGATATGGCCGTATTATTTTTCTTGCCCATTGATATGATGGATTGTATTAATTGATTTTCAAATGTTGAACCAACCCTGCATATCTGGGATAAATCCCACTTGGTCATGGGATTTACATTTACATTTATACATTGTTGGATTTCATTTGTTAATTTTTTAAAGCATTTTGCATCTATATTCATGAGAAATATTGATCTGTAATGTCTAGTTTTGGTATTATGGCAATGCTGGTTTCATAGAATGATTTAGGATGTATTCCTTTTGCTTCTGTCTTCTGAATGAGATTGTAGAAAATTGGTAGAAATTCTACTTTAGGTGATTTGTAGAATTCACCAGTGAATCTATCTGGGATTGGTGCTTTCCAATTTGGAAGGTTATTAATTATCAATTCAATTTCTTTAAAAAGTATATGCCTATTCAGATTGTCTATTTCTTCTTATGTGTTTTGGCAGATTGTATCTTTTAAGGAATTTGTTCATTTCATCTAAGTTATCAAACTCGTGGGCATAGAGTTGTTCATAGTATTTCTTCACTATTAATAATATGTATTAAGAGATGTAGTGACTTTCCCTCTTTCATTTCTTTAAAAAAATTTTTAATTGAAATATAGTTGACATACAATATTATGTAAGGTTCAGGTGTACTACATAGTGATTTGACATCTGCATACATTATGAAATGGTCACCACAATAAGTCTAGTAACCATTCATTCCCATACAAAGTTATTACAATATTAACCACATTCCTTATGCTAAATAAGGTAAATATTCTTTCATTTTTGATGTTAGTAATTTGTGTCATCTCCTTATTTTCTTAGTTAGCCTGGCTAGAAACTTATAAAATTTAATGATCTTTTCAGAGAACCAGTTTTTAGTTTCATTGATTTTCCCTACCAATTTCCTATTTTCAATTGGTTGATTCTACTGTAATTGTTATTTATTTATTTTTCTTCTGCCTAATTTGGATTTAATTTACTCTTCTTTTTCTGGTTTCCTGAGATGGAAGCTTAGATTATTGATTTTAGATATTTCTTCTTTTTTGTATTACATATTCTTTTCTATACAAGATATTTATATTATACTACAAATATATATTTTTTGTATGAGATATATTAGATATTTCTATATTAGATATTTCTTATTTTCTATAGCATTTAATATTATAAATTTCCCTCTGTACTGCTTTTGCTGCATACCACAAAATCTGATAAATTTCTTTTTTATTTTCATTTATTTGAAATCTTTTTTCCCTTGAGATTTCTTTTTTAACCTATGTGTTTTTTAATGTCCAAGTATTTGGGGATTTTCCAGCTGTCTTTCTGTTATTGATTTCTGGTTTAATTCCATCATGTTCTGAGAGCATACATTGTATGAGTTGCATTCTCTTGAATTCGTTAAATTGTGTTTTATGACCCATAATGTGATTTATCTTGGTGAATGTTCCCTGTGAGCTTGAGAATAATGTTATTTTGCTGTTGTTGGATAAAGTAGTCTATAGGTGTTAATTATATCCAATTGACTGATGATTGTGTAGAGTTCAACTATATCCTTACTGATTTTCTAACTTCTGTGTCTGTCCATTTTTGATAGAGGAATATTGAAGTCTCCAACTTAATAGTGGATTCATCTATTTCTCTTTGCAATTCTGTCAGTTTTTGCCTCATGTTATTTTGACACACTGTTAGGCATATACACATTAAAAATTATTATGTCTTTCTGGAGTATTGGCCCCTTTATCATTATATGGTACCCCTTATCTGATAATTTCTCTTGCTCTGATGTCTGCTCTGTGTAAAATTAGTTACTACAACTTTCTTTAATTAGTATTAACATGGTATATCTTTTTCTGTACTTTTAATCTATTTATATATGCCTTTACATTTAAAGTGGGTTTATTTCTTTAAAGTGAAATTAGGGAAAGACAAATACCGTCTGGCTTCACTTATACATGAACTCTAAAAACAAAAAAATGAACAAATATAACAAAACAGAGAGCCATAGATACAGAGAACAAGTGGTTGCCAGAGGGGTGGGCACTGGGAGGATGAGAGAAATAGGTGAGAGAGATTAAAATTTTTTGTAGTTGCCCTAAAATTTGCAATAAATGTTTTCAACTAATCCAGGTTACCTTTAAACAACACTATAGTGCCTCACAGGTCTTGGAAGTATGTTATTATAACAAAATACAGTTGACCACTGAACAGAGTAGAGGTAGGGGGTGCCCACCCTCTGCACAGTTGAAAATATCTTCTCTGTTTATCCGGGATTGCTCTGTACACATGGTTCCTCTTTATCCGCAGTTCTGCATCATCTAATTCAACCAACTCTAGATATTATAGCACTGTAGTGTTTACTATTGAAAATAATCTGCATGTAAGTGGACTTGCACAGTTCAAACCTGTGTTGTTCAAGGGTCAACTGTATTCCCACTTCCTCCCTCTTTGTCCCTTGTATTGTTGCTGCCATTCATTTCACTTATACAGAAGCATATATATAAATATACATAATTGAATTCATTGTTGCTATTATTATTTTGAACACACTACTACCTGTCAGATCAATTAAGAATAAGAAAAATAATATTTCTTATTTTACCTTCACTTATTCATTCTCTGATGCTCTTCCTTTCTTTACGTAGATCAGAATTTCTGGCTTAATTAATTTTCCTAAAGAACTTTTTAAAACACTTATTGCAAAGCTGATCTACTGGCATCAAATTCCCTTGATTTTTGTTTGAGAAACTCTTTATTTCTCCATTATCTTTTGAAGGATAATTTCACAAGGTACAGAATTCTAGCTTGGTGGTTCTTTTCTCTCAACACTTTAAATATTTCACTCCATTCTTTTTTTGCTTGCATGTTTTCTGAAGAATAGTTGAATTTAGTTCTTTTCTTTGTTCCTCTATAAGTAAGGTGGTTTTTTTCCCTCTGGCTTCTTTCAAGATTTTTTCTTTATCTCTGATTTTCTGTAGTTTGAATATAATATGCCTACATGTAGTTTTTTGGCATTTATCCTGCTTGGTGTTCTGAACTTCCTGGACCTGTGGTTTCGTTTTTGACATTAATTTGGGGAAGTTCTGAGTCATTATTGTTTCAAATATTTTTGTTCCTTTCTCTGTTTCTTCTCCTTCTGGTATTTCCATTGGCGGTATATTATACCTTTTGTAATTGTCCCACAGTTCTTGGATATTCTGTTTTTTAGTCTTTTTCTCTTTGCTTTTTGGTTTGGAGGTTTCTGTTGTCATAGCCTCAAGCTCACAGGTTTTTTTTCCTTAGCCATGTTCAGTCTGCTGTGCCCATCATAGCCATTCTTCATTCCTGTTAAAGTGTTGTTGTTGTTTTTTATCTCTTGCATTTCTTTTTTAATTTTATTAAAATTTCATTCTCTCTGCTTACACTATCTGTTCTTGCATGTTTTCTACTTTTTCCAGTAGAGCTCTTAGCATATTATTCATAGTTGTTTTGAATTCCTAGACTGATAATCCCAACATTTCTGGCATATCTGACTCTGGTTCTGATGCTTGCTCAATCTCTTCATACTGTGTTTTTTGCCTTTTAGCGTACATTGTAATTTTTTTTAAAGTTTTTTTTTTTTTGATGTGGACCATTTTTAAAGTCTTTATTGAATTTGTTACAATATTGCTTCTGTTTTTTTGTTTTGGTTTTTTGGCCACGAAGCATATGGGATCTTAACTCCTTCACCAGGGATCGAACTTGTACCCCCTGCATTGGAAGGCGAAGTCTTAACCACTGGACCGCCAGGGAATTCCCTACCTTGTGATTTTTTTGTTGAAAGGTGGGCATGACATACTGGATAAAAGAAACTGATAATTAGGCCTTTAGTGGTGTAAGGTCTGGGGGAAAGGGAAGTGTTCTGTTGTCCTATAATTAAGTCTCAGTCTTTTATTGAGACTGTGCCCTTGAGCAGTGAACTTCACAAGTGCTTCTCAGATTTTTCTCCCCCTTAGGTGCAACAGTACACTTATGTGGGCTGGAGTTGAGTATTCTCCTTTCTTCAGTCAGTTAGGTTCTAATAAAAAACCCAGTAAGTTAGGTTCTGGTAAAATAGTTTCTCTTGAAGGAGGCCTTGTTAAGAAAAACAGAATGTTCTGTAATATTATGAAATTGTGGTTTCCCACATCTTCCTGCTGGATGTACCAGAGGGTATTTCTGTGTACTTTGAGCTTCTGGAGGTAATACTTACAAAAGTGTGGGGACCTCTGTGATTGAGCTTCTGGAGGTAATACTTACAAAAGTGTGGGGACCTCTCTATGAATGACCTCCCTGGGAGGTTTTTACTCTCAGACTTGACCACACTGAGCCTCCAGCAATTTGTTGGTTACAGTTTAGATTTCCCTACCCTCGCTCGAGTTGCTATGGAGGTTTCTGATCATGGGTTTCTGTTCCAGTAAGTTGTGATTCTGTCTGTCTCTCCACTTGTGGTGGCAGTGATTTGCCCTGTGACTTCATTTTCTGAAGGATCTAAGAAGAGTTTTGATTTTCAGTTTGCTCAGCTTTTCACTTGTTAATATAGAGTGATGACACCCAAATTCCTTATATGCTGGACCAGAAACTAGAAGTCTTGTTTTTCAATTTTTTTTGTCCCTTTGCCTGGCACATTGCCTAGCTTACTATATGTTAAATGCATGAATGAATGAATGGATTATACCTACTTCTAGGTCATATGATTGATTACAGTAGGAATTGATTCTTAAAATGTTATTCTGAGCAACTCTCTTAAGAATGTAATTTCTACTGCTTTGCCCTTAGAACCTTTAACAACATCTTACAAACTGTAACAAGATGCCCCCCCAAAAACTTCTTGCATAGTGATTAAGAAGTTGGCTCAAGTTTAGTATGGATCTTCCTTGACTTATGATGGGGTTATGTCCTATTAAACCCATCATAAGTTGAAAATATTAAGTCAAAAATGCATTTAATACACTTAATCTACTGAACATCATAGCTTAGCCTGGCCTACCTTAAACAAGCTCAGAACACTTACGTTAGCCTACAGTTGGGCAAAGTTATCTTACACAAAGCCTATTTTATAATAAAGTGTCAAATATCTCATGTACTTTATTTAATATTATACTGAGTGAAAACAGAATGGTTGTATAGTTATGGAAAGGTTGTGAGTGTATCAGTTGTTTACCCTCATAATCACATGGCTGACTGGGAGCTGCAGCTCACTGCTGCTATCCAGCATCATGAGAGAGTATCATACCACATATCACTAGCCCAGGAAAAGATCAAAATTCAGAATTCAAAGTACAGTTTCTACTGAATGCATATTGCTTTTGCATCATTGTAAAGTCAGAAAATTGTAAGTCAAACCATCTTAAGTCAGGGACCATCTGTATATTATTTCTATTATCCAAAAGTCCTGCAATCTTAACTGTGGTCTAATTCATCTTCTTAAAAGAGAGAGAGAAAACATTTGAAAAGGACCTAAATGGGCATTTCTTGTTTAATTTTTAATGAATTTCAGTGTTCTTGGTTCTATGGTGTGTCTGAGTCCATTCAGGCTGCTATAACAAAATATCATAGGTTTCATGACCTATAAACAACAGAAATTTATTTCTCACAATTCTGGAGTCTGGGAAGTCCAAGATCATGGCCCCACAGGTTCAGTGTCTGATGAGAGCCCACTTCATCATAGGTGTCTGTCTTCTCGCTGTAACCTCACATGGTGGAAGGGACAAGGGATTTCTCTGGGGCCTCTTTTATAAGTGCACTAATCCCATTCATGAAGGCTCCACCCTCGTGACCAAATCACCTCCCATTGGCCCTACCTCCTAATACTGTCACATTGGGGGTTAGGATTTCAACATATGAATTTAGGAGAGACACAAATATTCAGCCTATAGCATGGTGAAAAGAGGAAAAAATCAATATTTTATGCATAAAAATGATTCAATATTCATATTAAAACACTTTGTTCATAGAAATTAGTTTAGTGAAGAGATGTCCTATTACTTTCTTGGCTCTTAATTTAGGCCTTTGCTTCACAGAACCTGTGATTTAAATTTTATTTTCAACGCATGAGAAATGTAGAAAGTATTTCATAACTTTAACTTAAAAACAGTAACTTAAAAAAAACTTATTTTTCTTTTCAGTCTCAAATAGTTTTTTCTTAAAAGCTTTTGATTTTTGCCTAAATTTTTAACATCACCTTCCCCTAACTAGAATATCTCTTCCTTTTTTTCCTTTTCTCTTTCCTCTCAAAATACAGGCTGTGATTTTAATCTGGAGCTAGGTCTTTCATGATAAACCTAGAATTAACAAAATGCCTGAGATGATATATTGTATATATTACAGTACTGGATGGTTCTCTGATTAAATAGATATTGAATCAGACTTCAGGGTCTGTTCTTTTGGGTGAGCTTATCTGCTCTCTCCATTTGTAGTCTCTTTAAAATACTAAGATCCACAAACAATTCAAACAATATCAAGGGCCCGGATCATAGCAGCATAAGTGCTTAGTATCTATTTGATTTGTTAAACGCATATGGACTTCTGTCTTATACTGGTTTTAGAAGGAGCATAGTCTCAAGAACTTATTATGTTAGGAATTATGTTTTATTAATAATAAACAGATTAATAATCGACATATAAAAGTTACAATTATTATAACTCTGGGGATCCAAATTTCATTTGATTTGGCATCTTGATTTCTGGAGACTAAAGGAGATGAAAAATAATTACAACAGGTTTCAATCTGTTGCAGTATTAAAATGGTGAATAAGACACTCTGAAAAGAATGTACTGAGACTGTTCTAGTCATGGTACAATGCAATTACAGCTAGCACCAAACTCAACACTGTTTAACTTTCCACATAACATTTTGATTTATCTTGATCCAAAGTTCTCAAAGAGGAGGTACACTGAAGTTACTAGAAAACATTGACTTGGAATTAAGATCTATCTTAAAAGCTTATTTGCGGGAAGTACTCTGGCCTTATTCAACAGATCACTGAGAAGCCTGGAAAAACAAATCCTGGAAAAGAATTATTATGTGCCAATTATATAAACAACAGAAGACTTTGTTATGTATGAACCAATTAGATTCCGCGCTGTTGAAAACCGTGTGTGGCATAATGCAATGCCAGCAGTTCAACAATATAAGGAAACCAGAGCGATAGCTAAAAACTTTAAAGCTAAAGATTTACAAATTGCCTCTGAATCCGGTTTTATCCCAACATAAAACCTGTGTTCTCTAAACATTCAATATTTGCTTCTTAAGGAAAAGGAATGTAGTCATTTATCCTAATCATTAGAATCCTGGCTAATGATTTAAGAGTCTGAAACTCAAGGAACTTTTCATCAAAAGTGCTTGATATGACTTTAGAGCAGATCACTTCCTGCTCTTGAACTTGCCTTTGCTTCTCTTTCCTCATGCCTCATCTACACAGGGCATACTCAGATTGCTTATACAAAGCCTTACTGTTGTGTTTGGAAAATCATGATGTGTGGTGAATGTGTTTGTACAACATGGGCTGATTCAGAAATAGAAGTGTGCATATGAAATTCCACAAGATTTTTAAATTAAGAGTTGATCTGGTAATTGACCAAAATTGACTCTATCCATTTATTTATTAGATCTACTAAATAAGTTTATTCATTCATCTACCCTCCCTCCCTTCCTCCCCTCCTTCCTTCCTTCCTTCCCTCTATCTACCCACCTGCTCACCCACCTATCTGTCTGTCTGTCCATCCATCCATTCAGCCTTCCATCTGACTGTCTCTCAGTCAATCCAAATAAGTTTTTATTGAGTATTTATGTGAGCCAACCACTATGCCAGGTGCTGAGAATTCAGTGGAAAACAAGATAGATTACCCTGCCCTTTTTGAACTTATATTCTTTGGGTGAATACAAGCAATAATCAAGGAAAGAATAAATAAAATAATTACCAATTGTGATTAGTAGTATGAAGAACCTCAACAGGGTGTTATGTATAACCTGTTGTTTATCTGATTTTCTCAGTTGTCTCAGAAAACAAACGTGTGAAACTCCCATTATAGGGCTCTTATGATAGACAGAAAGACAATTGTGTCACTTTTGTTTAATCAGCTTACCTAAAGGCCTAGTTTACTACCAGCTTCCTAATCAGTATTCAATAAGTTATTATTGTGGGTTTCTGTACACTCTCAAGCATTTATTGTGGTCTGTAACTAGTTCTGGTTTAGAAACTGTTACTAGTCTGTAATAAGTATAGAAATTGAGAGTAAGCATTTAGAAATTCATTTTTATTTTCTACTTTTTAAAGTACTGATGGTGGATTGGAAACTAAAACACAAAGCAAAACTGTCCTTTACCACAAATAGTGTAAAAAGCATGATTTACAAGACCATTTGTTCAGCTCTCTTGTAAAAAGGCCAAATGATAAAAAAGAAATAGCAATAATGTAAGGGGAAAGAAAGAAACATTCAGTGCCACTAAATGTCGAGCGCTTTATTCAGGGTTTAGTTAATGACTGCAGAAATGTTCTGTCCCACTCACAGCATCTTCCTCTAAGAGCTGGGTCTGGGCTGGCATCAGAACACAGAGTCAGCTCCCTGTGGGGCACATGAGGCACCTCTTCTCTCCTTGCAGTGCACAGCCTTCTCACTTCCGTGCTGTGTTCTTACAGTCTTTAAGGAACAAGACTAGTTTTTTCTTTTCCTTAATAACCCTTTTGCTTCCTAAAATTCTCTTCTTGCCAATCAGAATGGATATAAAAAGTTGATTTGACAACTGTCCATGTGCTTATCCACTGAGGAGTGGTAAGGCCCAACCTGCCTTCTGTGAGAATGTGAACTTATTCTTTATTTTAGGCCTAAACTTGATGCTCGCTTATTTTACTATGGCAGTATCTAAATATTAGAACCGTTGCAGATTTATTAATTTTCAAACTCATATTCATGTTTGGAACTAGATCAAGCTACAGGTCTCTGCTTCTGGCTTGAGCCCATTCTCAAAAATTAGTGCATTAACAGGGAGATCAGCTCGGTGCTTTGTGACAGCCTGGAGGGGTGGGATAAGGAGGGTGGGAGGGAGGGAGACGCAAGAGGGAAGAGATGTGGGAACATATGTATATGTATAACTGATTCACTTTGTTATAAAGCAGAAACTAACACACCATTGTAAAGCAATTATACCCCAATAAAGATGTTAAAAAAAAATTAGTGCATTAAGACACTGTATCTTTGTTTTCTTCCATGCAAAATGGGCATTTTCAACCTTTTTGCTGTTAGTAAAGGTCAGTAATAAATGAACCCAGCATCAGGGGTCCAATCTGTTATGGCCAGTTTCTATATTGTCTTCCAGGGTTGCTCTGTTCCAGATCAATTTTGGTCAGAATTTGAAGTGTGCAAAAAGGTTTGAATGAATAAGTGAAACTTCCCCTGGTGATGATTTAAAAAACAACAACAGCAACAAGAAAACGGTTCCAGTGGGGTTTTTTATTAATGTATAATATCAGATTACATTTATGGTATTGTATCTATCTGTCACAGGAGTAATTCCATCACTGATATTCTAGGTGGGCCTCTTGGGAAGAACTGGATCAGGGAAGAGCACTTTGTTACTGGCTTTTTTGAGACTGCTGAACACCAAAGGAGAAATCCAGATAGATGGTGTGTCTTGGGATTCAGTAACTTTGCAACAGTGGAGGAAAGCCTTTGGAGTCCTACCACAGGTAAGCCAGAAAGACTTAGCTAGTAAAAAAAATGACTAAGTACAGTGTTCCCTTTATTTGACACTTGCACTCAAGAAATTCACATTTCCCTGCAAAATATATTCCCTATGTATCGCTGTCTTTTTTTTTTCTGCAATGCAGCCTTTTCATAGGGAGAGAAACTACTTCTAGAAGTTTGGGATTCTCTGACATACAGTTATCGAACTATTAATAGTTTTGATAGCTTTTTCCGGAAGACATAAACCACAGCAGGAGCATGGGGCTTTTGTTTTTATCAACTTTTTGTTTCTGCTTCAGTGGTCTGAGCTCCAAGTTAGCAATCACAGCAGGTTGAGAAATGCTTTGCAAGATATAAAAGATGCTGCTGAAATAACAAACACTTGGAAGCATGAAGTAGTGGAATTGAAAATAAAAAGTGTAATGATTGGTTTTTTGTTCTTTGAAAAGAATGAACCATGTCAGAGTAATCTGTAGCTTTTTTTTTTTTTTAATGTCACTCTTTGATTTGGGTCACAAAGGATCTTCATTCTCACTGGCTTAGTATCATTCTATCTGTGTTATTGTGCAAGAGGACTTTTTAATTATGAGAGAAATAGCAACAGTTCCATTTTTAAATGATCTTAATGGAAACTAAAGAATGTCTTTACTGGGACCAAATCTGAAAGGCATGGGCTGTATATCTACTGGTGTTTGTTCTCATCTCTATGGATATAGTTGCTGGTTTAATATCTTTGTTCCCCTTATACTAATGGGCACTGAATCCTTTCTACTACCATGGTCCTAACAATTCTCTACTTTTAACACAAAATTAAAATGCCAGGAGCATCTCCAGGTAGATGCTACAGGCTACAAATCTAGCCTGAGAAAACAGCTTGTATGTCTTGATAGATTACCTCTGTGGAACATTTGCTCCTTTCATCTAGTGAGGCACTAAATATTGTAACTGCTAGACTGATGCTTTTAATTCATTTGTCTAAACTTTGTCATGTTGCCAGAAGCTTCATCAAAAGCTTTTTCAAAAGTTCAGCTTTGGTTGAACTTTTGAAAAACAGTATTGTTTCTTCAGAAAGAAAAAAGGGATTGTCAGAGGGTCTGAAGATAAAGAAACACTGGGAATACAAGTATCCTGAGGTGACAACATTAGGCAAGATAACAATGTTGAAGAGCATGGGATAGAATTTGGTTTTCCGAGATGCACTGCCGTTCAGTTGACTCTATTTTCTGATCCCATTTTAAACTACAGTAGTGAAACTTTTGTTCTTTTTTGTTGTTCTTGTTTATACAAATCCGCCCATTAGAATAAGCAAAGCTCTAAGAAATAATTTCAGTTTCATTGAGAATCCTTTAGTTTATCTGCCATGTGATGAAAAGATTTTTGTTTTATTGTATGTTCTACTTAGGAACCCAAATATGCAAAACGTAGAGGAAAACCAAGTAGCTAGAATTATGAAAATTCTTTATCTTGCCTCTCTGCCAACATGAATCTTCCAAACTTGCCTTTTCCCTCTTCCACGGCATCAAGTTTTTAATAAACTAAACAAGAAATACTTTGAGCTATGCCTTTAAAACTGTGTAATCGTGCTAATAAAAATGCTTCTCATTGTACATGTTTATGACCCTGGTTTCTGGGACTGTCTTCCGGTATCACAAGGATGTCTGTAGACAGAAGGTACTATTTCTTGTACAGTGACATCTTGAGAACGTTAAGTGAATGCCCAAGAAAGAGAGAAAGAGGGTAAACTCCTCAGACCTTTTTAACATCCAAACCAAGAGTTGCTTTTATTTTCCCAACTTTCCTTTGAAAGTTCAAATTAAGTAATTTTTTTCCTTTTCTGGAGTTTGATCTTTGAAAAGCAGAAAGAAGAAATTAAAAATCCAGGAACTATTTTTGTTTGCTTTTCCATCTTTTGTTTTCCCTTCCATCTTTCTGACCTTGCAAGAGTTTCCCCAAGACCTCTGACATTGAGATAGCAGAGATCTCTAGGTCAATTAATCACTTGTTTTCAGACACATGAAACAGGAACTTTGAACAAGAACCTTCCCTCTGCCTCATAGTGATCCCGAGACGTCAGCTGTGGAATCACAAGATGTCATTAGTTTCGGCAAATTCTTGCAGTTTGTGCGTGCATGTGTGCGTGTGTGCGTGTGTGTGTGTGTGTGTATTTGTGTGTTCTTCCCTCCTGCAGCTAAAAAGCAATCTTAGAGAAGGTACCAGCGTGGAAAACAGGACATTGTGTACATTTCAAGGTGGAGCCTTCTTTAATTTGTTCTACTCTACCTCTCAGCTCTGAGAGCGTGGACAAGACAGTGAGGCCTATAGTCAGAGTCCCATTGGCTTAGGCAATTGAACACCAAGACTTAAAATTGTTCATTCGCCTTGAATCTTGTTAATCACTTAATTCATGAAAAACAGAAAAATAAGTTTAAATTTATTTTAAAGCCTCAATTACAAATTTGAAAGGCTGCCAACTATAATTGGGGAGTGACTAGGCCTATTCCTGCAATAAGACTTTATGATCTGAAAATAATCCATACCTGCATACGACTTCCCCCAGAGCTGGAGCCTCTTTTGCTATCAGGGATATCAGATAGGGCCAAGTCATGTATCTGTAGAGCTGAACAATGGAACTGTGAGTGCAGCAGTTCACATTCAATTTCACAATGATTAACAATTTAATAATTAGTTATTAAACTACTTCCATATGCTTTAAATGATAATAAGTACCACAGGTTCCATACTTATGTAAAAGATACTGAGGTCCCAATCCCACCCATGAGCTTTCAGTGGGAGCTCATCGCCTTAAGTCAGCGATCAGAGGAAGAAGCCAAAATGATAAATTAAGCATAGGTAATTAAGTATAGTGATGGAGTGCCATGGGTAATGATGAGCAAGAATCCAGCTCCACGCTCCGTCATTGCTACTTCCACCACAGAACTGTAGCCTTCCTGCTTTTACCCCCATTGCTGTGCTTTTCTCACCTTATTCTTTGGAATTCTCTATTACATGTTGCACACAGATTAAACTTTTTACAGTAGCATTCCAACTCTGTGATTTGCCAAGTCAAAAACCTTCTAAGACCCCCTTTCTTCACTGAATAACATCCAGATTCTTCCATTTGTGGTTTAGGTCCCTGATAATCTGGTCCCAACCCAACCTGTCCAGTCAGATCCACCACTCCTCATACCTGGGCACCTTTAAGTTTCAGTCAAGCTGGACTTACTGTGCTGTGAGATATACCTCACTTTTCTCGCTCATTTCCTCTGTCCACGCACTTCCTCTGTCTGAGATGATCTTCCTTCACTGGAGTCACTTTGGCATCTCAGATGTTAAACTCTGCCAGATGGCCTCTTCTGACTCCCTTTCCCTGTTAACCCTGACTCTAACCCCAGCTCTCCACTCCCACATCCCAGTCCCAGATGGGATCTAGAACTTTGTTTACAAATCTCTCCTGGTACTTCTCTATGTCTTATATTGGAATTATCTGTATATTTATTTAATTTCCACTCAGTATTATAAACACTTTGTAGACATACTAGTTAAGGAAGCAAGACGTAAAGACAAAATCATCAACAATCAAAGAAATCTAGCAAGAAGAATAGAGTAGCAATGCTAAATTAAACATAGATTTTTTTTCCCTTACTGATTTTTCTGTGTCTTATATAGCACATACAGTAGGTTACATGGTAGGAATTCAAGATGTATATTTTTCTGCTGAGTCACTAAATGCTTGCTCTCTTTTACAAGAGGCTGTGGTTCTACCAGTGTCTGGGTTTTCTTGCCATATAAACTTATGCAATTTATTTAATTTCTCCGAGCCTCAATTTCCTTGTCTGTAAAATGTGTATAATGGTAGTAACTACTTCATTGGGGTTTTATGAGGATTAAATGAGTAAAGGAATAAATAACTCGAAGTACTTAAAATACTCCCTGGCATGTAGCGATTACAACACACTGTGTTATGCTGGTTGTTACTGTTTTTTAGAGTTCCTTAAGGGTAGAGGAGCATGTCTCTTTCATCTTTGTATTGACAAATGGGTATTGACAGTTTCACAAAGAAGATGATGATGGAGGTGGGCCTTAAAGGGTCATAAAATGTGTAGGTTTTAGAAGGGTTGGGGGCAGGGAGCTGTGGAGAGGATATTCTAGGATCCTAGACATGGATATTGTAAACAGCTACAGAGGTGGAACTAGAAAGAGCTGTGGGGGCAAAATGGGCAGAGGAGGCCACCTGTTAGGGAGCATTAGGAGGAAGAGGGAAAGACTTCACTAGTACTGAAGTGGTCGAGGAGTGGGTTGAGTCTTCTTGAGCTGGAAGGAGGGTAGGAAAAGAGTAGCCAAAGGGTATGCTGCGGCTGGCTGTATGTGGACAGAGGACTTCAGCAGGCAGGATGGGAAGCAGGCAGATGGGCTCAGAAACTCTCTAGCTGTGATGTGGTGAGAGCCTGGACTAAAGTGAAGAGGGCAGTGGGCATTGGGCGTGGAGTGCCGAATTCAAGGGAGAAACGAAAAATAACTAGTATGGACATTAGTGCAACACAATTGTACTATTTCTGAGCCTAACCATTTGAAATTTGTGATAATTTGGCCAGATCTGAAAATCATTTTTTAATGCTATTTCTGAGAAAGTGTGTATTAAAACGTAGTGTAAAAGGTCGTGAAACATTAAATGACTTTACAGAAACAAAAATCTGAACACGTTACATGCAGTCAATTTACCTACAAATAAATGATACGTACATCAAAATTTTAAAGTTATTCTCAAGTTGTTATAAGCTTAAACATTTTTGACTCATAAAATTCACCTTGTTTTTCTTCCTAGATGTTCCTAAAAGCAAAGCAGCATTTATTTTTAGACATTGTGTAATCCAACCTTAGGATCTCGATTTGTTCATATTGATGAATTTTTATTGTACAAATTCAATGTATAATAAAGTTTTGCAAACATTGCCAAAAGGCAAGATCACAGACACTTTGTTGCTTATAAACATTTGGGCCACATTTTAATAAAACTATACACTGTATATGTATGTATATACATATTGTGTATATATATATATTTTTTTCCCACCCTTCTGAGCCAAAACAAAGCAACACTATATACTTAAGGATAAGGAGTCATTCCTCCCACTTATTTAATTTATACTACACTCAATAACCGCAGAAGACAAATGCTTTTTTGTTTTTCATCTGACCTCCAAGGCTAAAGCATAATGCCTGTTGCTGTGATGCGTGGCCAGCCCTGAACGCCCCACACAGGCTCAGCCATCGCCACTGACCTGAGCGGCTGAGGAGTCAGCTTCAGGGAAGAGATGAGTCAGGTGGCGAACAATGGTGCTCTCTTTGTTCTTCCTTGAGCCCCAAGAATTGTTTTTGTAGCATACATACGTGATGACATTACATAAATATCAAATATTTGCACATCCTAATTTTCCCACCGGTGAACAGTTTCTTGAAAGAGAGGTAGAAGATCATTGTGATATATAATTTCCAGCGTATTTTTTGCTGCACAATCAGACTGTGCCTCCTTGGCCAAACCATATAACTTCTTAGGACCCTGGCTGTTTCATCTGTACACCAGGAAAAGGACGTAGGTGACCTCCAAGGACCTCTCAGCTTTAGAGATGAGTTTGTAGAAACACTGTTTCCAAACAATGGGACACCCACTGGCACCCCTCAAAGCAAATGAGTGCCAGGTACTATTTGTCAGACAAGAATGGAATGTTTGATTAGTTATATGAAACTGAATTTTAACTGAACCAGTTCCTTCACTTAATTTTTCTTTAAAGTTAAAATTAAAGTATTATTTTAATGCTAGACAATAAACTGTAAACAAAAGACCTATAGAATTTCGGAATGGTATCAAATCCACTGCATCTAAAATTTTTGGATGTCTAGTTTCAACAAAAACTTTCTTCCAGTGTAATTTTGAATATGTATCTATTTTAAATAAAATTAATATATAGTATATTGCCATACATTTATTACATATAAATTATCAGGCTACTGTGAAAAAAGTTAGGCATACCATTTCTCAAGCAATTACAAACATCAAGGTTTTAATGGGCTGTTAGTACTATTCATTTAAACACTCTGGGTTGTGGTAGCTATTCTTTCAAAAGGAAGAAAAATAGTATGTGCTGAACTGTGACTATGATGTTTCATAGTTTTACTTCTTATGTTCACATCAGCCCATTTATTTATTCAGGCAGTGTTTACTGAGCATATACTATGTAAAGCCTGTGTGCTAATGACAGGGTACACAGCAAAGTTATGGTCTAGGAGAGGAGATAGACATTAAAAACAAAATGCTCATAAATGCATATGTAATTTTAATATTCACTATAAGCCGTATCCTACTGGACGACCTTATTCGATGTTAAGAAGCAAGAGAGATTCTCTGAGGAAGTGACATTGAACTTGAGACCTGAAGGATGTAGTTGGCCATAGGAAGAAGGTAGGGGATGAGATTCCCAGGCAGGGAGGATAGAATGTGTGAAGTGAACTGAGGAAGTAAAAGAAACCCAGGTGGCTGGAGGCTGGAGTGAAAAAGGGAGTGGAGTAGCCAGGGACACTAAATGAGACAGACGAAGTGCAAGAGGTTGCATCATGCAGGGTCTGTAGGCCATCTTACGGGTTTTACATTTTACTCTGAATGTAATGGAAGGCCGCTGACAGTTTTTTTAAAAGGTTAATGACATGATGCAACTTACACTTGTGGTGATTACTTTGGTTGCTAAATGAGAGTGGACTGGGAGGGAGGCAAGAGTGAAAGGAAGGAAACCAATTAGGAGGTTCTTACAGTGTTCAGAGAAAGATACTGGTGGCTTGAACTATGTGGTGGCCATAGAGATAGAGAAACAAATGGATTTGAGATATATTGGGGAAAACAATCCACAGGACTGATGATTGGTTCCTTTTGGGAGGATCAGGAAGAAAGAAAAGTCATGGATGACTCCAAGGTTTGTGGATTGATAAAACGAAGGTGCCATCTATCAAAATGGGAAAGCCTGAAGTGAGAGAAGATTTGAGAAGAAAGGTAGCATCTCCTCATTTTACAATAACACTAAGGCTCAAAGAGATTGGGTTCCTGTTCACAGGTATACCTACCAGGCCAGAGATGCATTGCCACAGCATCTTAGGAAGGCATCTTGCCTTTATAACTTCTGTGTCTGCTTTGATGTTATGACACCTTTGGCCTCTACACAGTCCTCCAGAATAATGGCCTTTTCCATTTGGCCAAAGTAAAATTTCCTATTGTGCTCTTCCATTGGATGTGTTAAGTCTCTTTGAAAGTTACAAGGACACTGTAACCCATATAAAAACCTTCAAGTCAGGTCCTGAATAGGAACAGGAAGCTAAAATCTCCACTCCCAGTGCAGGAACTGAGCCTGTGACCAGAGGGATGGATAGCAGTGCTTGGATTATGACTATGCTGCTGAGCACTGATGGACTTTTTATGGACCCAATGGGCTGCACCTGCTCAACCTTTAATCTTTCTTGAGCTCCAGATAGGAATAAAAACTGGTCTGCCCAGGACTTGAGGCATTTTGCTATGGTTATGAGGAGCACAGGTTTGGAGACAAACACTATTAGGTTTGAATTCCAGCTCCATAACTACTAGCTAAGTAACCCTGGGCAAGTCACTTAACTTCTCCCAGCTGTGATTTCTTCATGTACAATAAGATCTATTTCATTAGGCTGATATGAAGATAAAAAGATATAACACATGTAAAGAGCCTTGCCAGGCACACGGTAAGCCTGCCATAGACCGGAGCTCTGTGTTCTGGCCTCTGAGTTCCCAGTGGAGATAACTTCAGTGAAGTAATACATTGGCTTATACTTGGTAAACCCTCACAGTTGTTATTTCCTATGTTTCTCAATAATGCTAGAAGCTTTTATATAAAGAAACATAATATTAAAAGAAAACATGTGAAAAACAGTAAATGGCAAAATTCCATTGGCAAGCCTTTGAACTTTAGATACCAAATAAACCTAATTGCTTCAATAATACATTGACTGGCCTTCTCAGAACCACTTCTTATTTAATTCTCTTTAGTTTATCAGAATCTCCCGATAGCACACTTTGTCTGCTCTCTTTAGCTTATTTGGACATTACTTTCATTTACCTGGAAGCTTGGAGGAGGATGTACAAATATATCCATCATCTCTTATGAGTCATATATTTGTCTCTTATATTCACTTCTGTAAAGCAGTGGAAGCATCCCTTAGGAACGTGATTTGATGCAGATTAAGAAATACCAGCATAAGTCTTGTTGCCTTCTCCAGAGGGTTCCTGTGATATTTGGCCACAACTTTGTTCTTTAAGCCATAAATTATGCCCCGGGGACTGAGGTTTCTAATGTGACTGTCCTTGAACTTGGCTGCCATGGTGAGGATCCTCTCCTTCTGCCTGAGAGGCACAGACACCATTCATCTGGGGCTGACTTACCTTGTGCAGTTCCTCACAGACCAGTTGGGCACTGAGCATTCTCTCTTAGCCTAAGGCAATTAATGAAAACTAAAGCTTCAAAGAATTTAGTTCTCAATTCTCCTGACTGGATGTTATTAACCAAAGGCAAAAGAAAAATGGTAAAGAAAAAAATTTTCTGAATGTTACATCAAAAGTATTTTTCAGTTCACCCATGTGTACAGAGAGAGAGAGACCTAAATATTATCTTTATTGTTGCATCAGCATTTCCCAGTGAGACAGTGATTTTCTTTAAAAAAATTTTTTTATTCATATAAGCAGACCTAAGTAGACAGTGATGTAGCAAGTAGGGGGGATAGCTGTGCAATGCTCCTTACAGGAAATTTGATTGTCATTTTGCTACCTCAGCAGGATCCAGCTCATCTGCCTCCCTTCCCTTCTGTGTCATACATTCAGTTAAACAAATATTTGATTCTCATTCTTTCACTGATTTCTAAGTCGTGACACTTTCCTGTGTCTGTCTGGTTGTATAAGTAGAAGTGTGCCTTGGTTTATAGACCATATGAATATATGTGTTTGAGTGTCTGTAAATTCATAGAGTTTCAGAATCCCTGAGGAAGCTAGGATAATAAAAGAAATCCAGGGAAAATATATGAACAAAATAGGAATTTCTTCTAACAAGTTAATTATAACTCATAAACTTATAATTTTTAACTTTAATTTTATATTTGTTCATAGTAAGGAATATTACTAGGAATAAAAAAAATTAATTTCCCACAACTTATAGTGATCTCAGTTTCTTTATTCTAAGGACATTGTGATTAGATAAGTGTTAACAAGGGGCTTCAAATGTAGCTGTAATATTTTATTTCTTAAAAATATACAAAGCAAATATGATAAAAATTTAAGAAAACTGGATGGTAAGTACATGGATGTTTATTGTGCTATTTCTTTAAATATTTTTTTCTGTTTGGAATATTTCACAATAAAATGAGGGAAATCTACAAAGTTTTTTAGGTTATTCATGCTTTCCTCTTTTTTTATTGATATAGAAAGTATTCATCTTTTATGGAACATTTAGAAAAAACCTGGATCCTTATGGGCAGTGGAGTGATCAAGAAATATGGAAAGTTGCTGATGAGGTAAGGCATGCTCACTGAAGTAATTCTGAAAAAGGTTGCTCATACACACGAGTGGTTATCACAGCTGAGATGATTTTATACACTTTTGTGCATGTATGTGCATGTGTGTGTGGATAACTTTAAAATGGAAAACTCTAATATACCTCGAGCACCAAGTTTTTTGGATTAGACCTAGCCCTTTCCTCAGTAGTAAGTTTCCAACTCTCAGGCCCCAGAGATAGTATACTCTGGCCTTCTTCCCAAATGCGCATCACTGAGACATGAACTAGGAGAGACCCAGACACCTACAGCACACCAGGATTATTCCCGATACAGAGGAGCATCTGTCCACACCATCTCATCTACTCCCTGTCTAGGTTCTGAAACTTTCCCAGCATAAGAAGGAGGCTTGGTTTGCCATGATATACTTCTCTGGGAAGCATAGGTTTAGCACAAAAGGTTAATGATCATCCTAGAACACCTGAAGATGGCTACAGTCTTCTCTGGAAGTCACCAGAAATCAACCGCCTTCAGAGGCTTTGGCTGTGAGCACCTCCAGCCAAAATACCACATGACGTAGATGTGGCAGACTCTATTCCTTGAGGTCATTAGGACACCATAGGAAATACATGGATTAAAATGGAATCTAAATTCCTAAATAATACCCTGTATTTACCCACCAGGTGGTTAAGGAAGTTAGGGCTGGGGGAGAGCTAGAGTGGGATTCTTGGTTCCCTTAACCGGCACCCTAGCTGTTAACTGATAATCCTTGAAATACAGGCGTTTTATTTAAGAAAAGGAGAACATAAATTGTTCTAGTTTACTAAACTTGAGGTTTATGTCCAAAGCTCTGGATGGTGGCAGACTACAATTATGGGGCCTAAGAACATTGAGATGCAAAGGTCTTCTCAGAGAACAGCTTTATTCCACTGTCTCTGACATATTTGGTCCTTGTTGTAAAGCCCAATTCGGTTTATCCCAAATGTTTTTTCCTTGGCTTCCTCCCTTCAGAGTAGATCTTGACAGAAGCTTTGAAATGCCTGTGAGTGTTAAACACTTACCCTTTGAGTGTCTAACCTTAACATGCCCCTAATAAAATGCACTTAGATTAACCGTCTTCATTATCAAAGTTTCCTTATTACCGAACAAACAGGGGTTTTAAAGAAAACATTAACTAAATTGCAAGTGACACGTTTTAAGGTCTTTGATGTGACTTCAGAGAATTAACTATAGGAACACAGTGTGGTGGGAGAGAAACTTTGAAAGGAAGACATTAGACTTTATAAAATCTGCAAGTATTGCCAAGTCACAATAAAGTTTACAGGAAATCAGGATCATAAAAAAATCTAAAATTTTAGAAGACATGGTTAAGATTTTAAATGCCAATATGTGCAGAAATTTTACCTGTTTAGATTTTTATTTGATCAACTCATACTTAGGTATATCTTTTTTTTTTTAATTATTTATTTATTTATTTTTGGTTGTGTTGGCTCTTCGTTTCTGTGCGAGGGCTTTCTCTAGTTGCGGCAAGCGGGGACCACTCCATCGCGGTGCACGGGCCTCTCACTATCGTGGCCTCTCCCGTTGCGGAGCACAGGCTCCGGACGCGCAGGCTCAGCGGCCATGGCTCACGGGCCTAGTTGCTCTGCAACATGTGGGATCTTCCCAGACCAGGGCTTGAACCCGTGTCCCTTGCATTGGTAGGCAGATTCTCAACCACTGTGCCACCAGGGAAGCCCCCTAGGTATATCTTTTTTACTGATCCTTTTAAAAATAATTTGCTGTTCAAAAACAGAGATGGGCTGCTGTCCTCACAGTTATGCCATGTGTTTGAGTAACAGTGATACATTTTGTTGAGGAGGCCTTAGAATGGAGCACAGACCAAAAAGCAACATCCCAGAGAAGCAGAAAAGGCATTGATTTACAAGTTTTGGGGTCTGGACTTTAGTCCTATATGGTTGATCATATACTTTGCCCAAACAGGACCATTTGGGGAGGGGTCAGTTTCTCACCTGGACAGGATAATGGGACAAAAGGTGTAAACCAGGATTGGCCAGGGCAAACTGGGATTGAATTTCATTTCATCTAAGTCCTCTCTGTGACCTTGGTATGACTTGTTTCTCTAGAGGGAAATGAATTGAGTAACAGCAGAGAGCCAAACACTTGAATCTTATCCCAATTCTTTGTAATTCCCCTTTCCCTGAAACGGAAATCAAAAGTGTGCACGATGACAATGTCAGGCCAAGAAACACTCTATTCCTACCTTGGATTGGGCCCTGCACTCCAGTGTGAAACCTTATCTTTGCAGATCTGGGCTGAATTGTGTGAAGCCATGAGGAACATGATTAGTTACAAGCTCTAAGACTTGGAAACAAAACTGGCCAAAGCAGCTTCCTTACCCTTTGTGCCCTAGGCCCGTACCTTCATCTTGGCACTGTATGCCTTATAATTCTATGGATGAATTTAAAGCAAGTCCAAGGGAGGGAAAGAGTTTCTAAGACCCAGAACTACAGAGATCTAATTTTCCCCTTCACAAACAACTCAGGACCAGATAGCTTCTCCACAGGAACACTGACTTTACCAGCTGTGTAGACCAAAGAGAATCTCAAAGGAGGCTGAATCTTAAGGAAACAAAAAGATGACCCTAACATTGTGGTCTAATAAATTGGTAGCATTGCTGTACATTTTCAGGCTAATATGTATAATGGGCCCAGCCTAAGGCCTGGCACATAATAAGTACTAAGTAAATGTTAGCTATTATAATCATGTTTTCATGAGGTCTTTACCTGGCCGTCTCTTAAATGTTGTTGCTTGTCAGAATCCTAATTGTTTTCTTACTTTACTTACTCTTCCTGGGAAATATCATGCATCCTCTTAGCTCTAACTAATACTTCTGTGCTGATGACTCCCAAATCCACTTGTCCCCAGAGCTCCCGACCTGACATCTCAGCATGGACAGGCATCTTATGTCCATAAGGGAGTCTCTTAGCTGCCCCACCCACACAAGTGTCCTGCGTTTCCAATTCCAGTGGATGGCATCACCAGCTTCTCGTTGCCCAAAGCCAAGACCTGGGTCTCATCCTTGACTCCCAGTTTCTCCACCTGTCTTCACATACCAAGCCCTGTCAAGACTGTCTCCTGCAAAAATCTAGGATATACTCACTTTTCTCCATCCCCATCTCACACCACTACTAATTCTCATGTGGATTTTAGAAACAGGCTCCTGTCCGGTGTCTCTCTTACCGGCTCCCTACAGTTCATTCTGTTCTTTGCAGCCTTGCATCTGAGCACTTGTTTCTCCCCTTCTAAGGCTCCTTATTGCCTGTTGGACAAAGTCCACACTGCTCAAGGTGGCTTGTAACGTCCTTCATGATTTCATCTTTGCCTGCCTCTCTAAACTCCCTCCCCAACTGCCTCTGCTTGCCAGGATCCAGCTACACTGAATTCCTTTGTTTCCTTTAAGGCACCATGTGCTGTCTGTTCTCCAGAGGTTTTTTCACACGCTCTGTGCCTGGGGCACCCCCAGCCCTTCACTGCCTGATCCCCCTCACCATTCAGGCCTCTCCTTACACATCACTTCTTCCCAGAAACCTGCCCTGATGCTCCAGGTGTGAGAGAGGAGCCCCTCCTACGTGTATCCTGTACCTCCACCCCTTTCACAGCTTTCTTCGCACGGGAGAGAGATTTACCTCTTAACTTGTCCATGTCCACCACTGGCTTGTAAGTTCCTTGAGGGCAGAGATATTCACTGTGGTATTTCCTTGCATAGAGTAGTGTTGGGCATGTGCATGGTGTTCAATAAACATTGATTAGATGAATGAATGAATGGATGAATGATCTGATTCATTTATTTAAATGAATAAATAAATGGTTCATGTGTAATGTATCATGCAGGTAGCCTTGTGATTGACACACAACGGGTATCACCATTAGCAATGAGGACACTGAGCCCTGAGACATCGGAGGGACTTAGCTGAGCTGGGTGGTGGGCGCAGAAACAGCTGTCTCCCTTGATTTCTGGTTCACAGGCTCTTTCGCCACAGTGAGCTTTCCCAGTGGCATCCAGAATCTCAGGCTCCTTGACCACAGTCTGTGTTACCCTGTGTCATCCAAGCAGCACATCTGTTGGTTCTAGAATGGTTTAGAATGCTTTTAGAAGGAAAACTGTTCGGTAATTGTTTGCTTTTTGGATTACTTAGAAAATAGTTTCCTTCCTTACACATCGATAGTCAGGTAAGCTATTTTAGAGGGCAAACAAACTAACAGAAATAGTGGCCTTTTAAGGTGAAAATTTGCCCTGGAAAACCTGCAGAATAGCAAAAGGAGTGTCTAAAGGAGTTGACAGAGTCTATTTTTATAACTGCCCAGTCCAACCACAGTTCACTTTTCTGATTTTTTTTTTTCATGTTTCCTTATCACAAGAGCAAACTCTTGCTCTATAATAACATTCCAGAGGGCAGCAATAGCAAAAGTCAACACTTTGAAGAAAATACCTGGTCCTTTACAGACTGTAATACATTTTTTAAGTTTCATATGTCACAAAATAAAATTTCTTCTTTGTAAATAGTAGTTTGGAAATACATATGATTTATTAGCTCAACTGCATAAATCTGGCAAATTCTTTCTTCCCAAAGTTCTTTATATCCACAAACTTTTGATGCTTTGATTAATTTGTAATGCTAAGTTGGAACGAAAATACTTAGAAATGTTTAGATCCCAGTAATTAAAATTCACCTTAGTTTGGACAGAGCTAATCTAAAGTTTGTATTTTTTTTAATCTGTTGAAAAGTGGTTTGTGACAATAGTGTAAATAATATTATATTGGGGATATGTATGTATATGTGTGTATACATGTATATATTTATTTTTAAAGAATTCTGCTGTTAAAGATCACTAAATTAGATGATCTCTGTAGCAAGTTCCCTTTAAGTCTTTTTTCCCCCCCATAGCTCTTTTCTCTTTTAACAGTAATTTCCCACCTATTATTTTTCTCCCTGTCTGAGCCATGAGTTCCTTCAAGGCAGAGCCTTGTGTTATTCATCTTTGAATTCCCAGGTCTGCCATAGTGCCTAGAACTTAATAAACTCTCAGTAAGAGTCCATTAAGGAATACATGACTGAGCACCCAAACAATCACGAGGTTAATTTAAGCCATTCTTATCAGTACGTGGAGTTGGTAACAAGAACTTTATATCTTTTAAAAACCAATTACTAGTCTATCTTGCTTCCCATTTTCTCTCCAAAGCCTATCACAATATCTGGCAGAAAATAGGTAATTAATACATTTGTTAAATATTCACTGACTTCAAACTAGTAAACTTTTACTAACTTATGTTGACCTTTCTCTAGTGAATATGATTTTAAAAGATTTTTACTATACTTGATAGTGAGTAAAACAGTTGAGATAGGAATGTGGCAAAATGCACCCTAGATTGGCCTGTGTCTCTGTCACTCATTTTATACAGTTTTCTTCTCTAAATATTGTCAGTGCTATATATTTAGGTACTTATTTACTTGTGTTAAGAAATAGTTTCATTTGGGTAAGAACCACACACTTTGCTCAGCTCTCTATCACAAGAAAGTACAAAGTATAACACACTAAAGTAGCTTTCCCCCTATGGCCTTAGGAAACTAGAGTATGATTGGTGTGAATCTAAAGGGAGACTACATGCTGCAATGTTCTTAACAAAGTCTCAACCTTGTTACTAAGCATGATGTAAATTACTAGTATTGTGACACTTTCTGCTAACTTGCTTTCCAAGATAACTTGTAAAGGGAAAGTCTTACAAGTCATACTGTCATACCAGGGAAACGTTTCAGTGGCCAGGCCCATGTCTTGGGATTTCCCAGGCTCTAACAATACTAATAGTCAGGGTTGATTAGGTGCTTACCACAAGCTACACTCTGTGGCAAGCTCTTTCCACAAATTATCCCATTTAGTCCCCATTACAAGCCTTTGAAGTCTATCCTAGTATTTTCTCCATTTTTTTCCAGTGAGCTAAGTGAGACTTCCAGTAACACATCTGACAGCGTCAGCCAGCGAGTGGTGGAGTGCAGACTTAAAGCCACTTCTGTGTGACTTCATAGCTCCAGTCTTTCATCAGCACTTTTCTTGATGCTTAATTTGACTTAAGAAAAATTCTCAAGTATTTCTGATTGATCTGAAAGGAAATGCTGACCTATCAGTGTTAAAGAACTTCTTATTTGATAATTTGTTTTTAAGGAGTTTTATAGAGTCTTAAAGATGAGAAAGTGGAGGCACACCGACAGGTGAAGTGACTGGTTTTAGATCACACTCCATATTGGGGGAGCTAAAACCAGCACTCATTCATTTACCATTTGTCATTCTTCCTTAAATCGGATTGATTTGTCATTCATCAAAACTGTGTTAGTTTTGTTTGGCCAGCATTCCAGGGGCTCAGTACACATTTGTTGAACAAATGAATGGGTGTGTTGAGGCTGACAATGTGTCTGACATTGGTAGTGAGCTAAAGAGCACATGTCTTTACCCTCAGGAAGCCAACAGTCTAACAGGGGAACTTGCACCCATACTTCTGTGACTATGTGCCTGACTGCCCTAGAGGATGATCAGGAGTATTTGGAATGGTGCTCCCGGCTAAGCAATGGCACAAACCTGAGAAGGTCAAGGTGTATGGGGAACTACAAGCTGAGTGTTTAGTGCTGCTGGAAGTAAAAGTGGAGGGGGCTCAATTCTGGATGCCTTATCTGCCATCTGAGAGAGTTCAGTTATTCTGTCAGCAGGAGAGCCACCATAGTATTTAAAACAGAGAAATGATGGGGTCAAACCTATATTTTAGAAGGATCCCTGTGGGGTTGTCGGGTGACAATCAACTTGAGATTACAGTATGAAGCTTAAGAGACAATAATGGCCTGGCCTAGGGTTGTTGTAATAGGGCTGGCAAGGAGATGGAAGATTAAGAAGTATTTGGAAGAGGTCCAGGGTTGGATATAAAGATGAAAAATCATTCGCTTATCGGTGGTAGTTGATACTCTGAGCATGAATGAGATCTCAGAAGGAGCATTTGGAGAGTTGGCAATGAGGAAAACTAATATTCAAGGGACAGGAAGAGGGAGAATTACCTACATGTGATAATAAGAAGAAATGTCCATAAAGGGTGTGGTTTCTCATAAGGCAAGGAATAGATGTTTGAAGAAGGGAAAAAATGTTCTATGGTCTCAGGCAGTAGAGACAACAGATACACACTCATTATTTAAGATTTCTAGATGAGAAAAGGGGGAGACATTAAATAATAGCTAGGGCTTCCCTGGTGGCACAGTGGTTAAGAATCGGTGTGCCAATGCAGGGGACATGGGTTTGAGCTCTGGTCCGGGAAGATCCCACACACTGTGGAGCAGCTAAGCCCATGAGCCACAACTATGGAGCCTGCATGCCACAACTACTGAAGCCAGCGCATCTAGAGCCTGTGCTCCACAACAAGAGAAGCCACCGCAATGAGAAGCCTGTGCACTGAAATAAAGAGTAGCCCCCACTGGCTGCGACTAGAAAAAGCCCGTGCGCAGAAGTAATGAAATTGAAACTGTAATTTAAAATCTTCCAACAAACAAAAGTCCAGGACCAGATGGCTTCACAAGTGAATTCTACGAAACATTTAGAAAAGAGCTAACACTGATCCTTCTCAAACTCTTGCAAAAAATTGCAGAGGGAGGAACACTCCCAAATTCATTCTGTGAAACCACCATCACCCTGATACCAAAACCAGAAAAAGATATCACAAAAAAAGAAAATTATGGACCAGTATCACTGATGAACATAGATGCAAAAATCCTGAACAAAATACTAGCAAACAGAATCCAACAATATATTAAAACGATCATACACCATGACCAAGTGGGATTTATCCCAGGGATGCAAGGATTCTTCAATATATGCAAATCAATCAATGTGATACACCGTATTAATGAATTAAGGAATAAAAACCGTATGATCATCTCAATAGATGCAGAAAAAGCTTTTGACAAAATTCGACACCCATTTACGATAAAAACTCTCCAGAAAATGGGCATAGAGGGAACCTACCTCAACATAATAAAGGCCATATATGACAGACCCACAGCAAACATACTCAATGGTGAAAAGCTGAAAGCCTTTACTCTAACATCGGGAACAAGACAAGGATGTCCACTCTCACCATTCTTATTCAACATAGTTTTGGAAGTCCTGGCCACGGCAATCAGAGAAGAAAAAGAAATAAAAGGAATACAAATTGGGAAAGAAGAAGTAAAGCTGTCACTGTTTGCAGATGACATGATACTATACATAGAAAATCCTAAAGATGCCACCAGAAAACTACTAGAACTAATCAATGAATTTGGCAAGGTTGCAGGATACAAAATTAATGCACAGAAATCTCTGGCATTCCTATACACTAACAATGAAAAATCAAAATGAAGAATTAAGGAAACAATCCCATTTACCATCACAGCAAAAATAATAAAATACCCAGGAATAAACCTGCCTAAGGAGGTGAAAGACTTGTACTCAGAAAACTATTAAACACTGATGAAAGAAATCAAAGATGACATAAACAGATGGAGAAATATACCATGTTCTTGGATTGGAAGAATCAGTATTGTGAAGATGACTATACTACCCAAAGCAATCTACAGATTCAATGCAATCCCTATCAAACTACCAATGTCATTCTTCACAGAGTTAGAACAAAAAATTTTACAGTTCGTATGGAAATACAAAAGACCCCGAATAGCCAAAGAAATCTTGAGAAAGAAAAACGGAGCTAGAGGAATCAGGCTCCCTGATGTCAAACTATACTACAAAGCTACAGTAATCAAGACAGTATGGTACTGGCACAAGAACAGAAATATAGATCAATGGTACAGGATAGAAAACCCAGAGATAAACCCACACATATATGGTCACCTAATTTACGACAAAGGAGGCAAGAACATAAAATGGAGAAAAGGCAGCCTTTTCAATAAGTGGTGCTGCAAAAACTGGGCAGCTACATGTAAAAGAATGAAATTAGAACACTCCCTAACACCATACACAAAAATAAACTCCAAATGGATTAAAGACCTAAATGTAAGACCAGACACTATAAAACTCTTAAAGGAAAACATAGGAAAAACACTCTTTGATGTAAACCACAGCAAGATCTTTTTTGACCCACCTCCTAGAGTAATGAAAATAAAAACAAAAATAAACCAATGGGACCTAATTAAACTTAAAAGCTTTTGCACAGCAAAGGAAACCATAAACAAGACAAAAAGACAACCCTCAGAATGGGAGAATATATTTGCAAATGAAGCAATGGACAAAGGATTAATCTCCAAAATATACAAACAGCTCATGGAGCTCAATATCAAAAAGACAAACAATGCAATTACAAAATGGGCAGAAGACCTAAATAGACATTTCACCAAAGAAGACATACAGATGGCCAAGAGGCACATGAAAGGATGCTCAACATCACTAATTATTAGAGAAATGCAAATCAAAACTACAATGAGGTATCACCTCACACCAGTCAGAGTGGCCATCATCAAAAAATCTACAAACAGTAAGTGCTGGAGAGGGTGTGGAGAAAAGGGAACCCTCTTACGCTGTTGGTGGGAATGTAAATTGATACAGCCACTATGGAGAACAGTATAGAGTTTCCTTAAAAAACTACAAATAGAACTACCATACAACCCAGCAATCCCACTACTGGGCATATACCCTGAGAAAACCATAATTCAAAAAGCAACATATACCACAATATTCATTGCAGCTCTATTTGCAATAGCCAGGACATGGAAGCAACCTAAGTGTCCATTGACAGATGAGTGGATAAAGACGTGGCACATATATACAATGGAATATTACTCAGCCATAAAAAGAAACGAAATTGAGTTATTTGTAGTTAGGTGGATGAGTCTGAACCTAGTTTGTCATACAGAGTGAAATAAGTCAGAAAGAGAAAATACTGTATGCAAACGCATATATATGGACTCTAAAAAAAAAATGGTACTGACAAACCTAGTGGCAGGGCAGGAATAAAGACATAAACATAGAGAATGGACTTGAGGACACGGGAGGGGAGGGGAAGCTGGGCAAAGTGAGAGTAGCATCGACATATATACACTACCAAATTTAAAATGGTTAGCTAGTGGGAAGCTGCTGCATAGCACAGGGAGATCAGCTCAGTGCTTTGCGATGACCTAGAGAGGTGGGATAGGGAGGGTGGGAGGGAGGCTCAAGAGGGAGGGGATATGGGGACATATATATACATATGGCTGATTCACTTTGTTGTACAACAGAAACTAACACAGTATTGTGAAGAAATTATACTCCAGTAAAGATCTGTTAAATAAATAAATAATAGCTAAAGGAGAATCTGGAGGCAAATGAGGGGGTTTTGTTTCAAGAGGGGAGAGATGTAGCAGGTTCACAGGCTGAAGCCAATAAAAAGCGAAAGTTGAAGAGAGAAAGAACACAAGTCCTCCAGTTCCTCACCCAAGAGCCCTTATTCACATTCTCAGCTGGTTAGATCCAAAATTAGTTTTATGTTTGAGTCTTCCAGGATACATGAGAATAGTCCCCCTTGTCTAATTAATATGTTTACTTTCCCTACCATCTCAGAAACTCTTTTCAAACATTAATGAATTCACACAAAGTGAGGTTGTTTTAATGAGAAATCCACTCAAGGAAAGGAATATTGGCTGCAATACATATCCTGGGCACAGTTAATATTTACTGAACAAACACAGTGATGTGAGCCATCTCCAGATTCATCACTGAACTCGTGAGAGTCTGTCTTAAGGCCACTATCTTATTCTGCCTGTATTACAGGTAGGTGGGAACACATCTTACCTCCCAATACTAAATCCCAGACTTCCCAAGGGCAGGATATAATCATATGTGTATCTCTTTAGGTCTCAAACACTCAGCAACACTTGGCAAAAATACATATGTCAATGCACATTTATTTGAATAAGTGATATGAGGCAAGGTTACATTTTTTATCTTATTTCGAAAGAATGGGTTTCTCTATCTCATTTGCTTTTTCAACCTCTTTATTTTTCCTATCTAGCTTAAAAAAATAAGCCGTTGACCCTAACACAACTCTCATATTCCACCCGAATATTTAAGCACCTTTAAATCTCCAGTAATACACCACTATTTTAACTCCAGTTATTTTTACTTCATAGTTCCGTGAGTTTCTTAAAGTCAGTTTTTATGAATTAAAGAGATGAGTAGTACATTACCATATGTGGTTTTAAATGGCTCCTCAGTTGATTTTTATTGCTGCCTTTCATGCTCTGTTATTACAGAGTAGAGAATGGAAGGTAACATAAAAGAATCTGTCATGATACAGTAAGTAACTGCATTCTATACATATTATCTTTTCTAGCATGTATTAAATTGTGTTATAATTATCTGTGTATGTCTTTATAAACCCTGAGCTTTGCAGGGCCCACGGACCATTTATCCTCTCTTTAATCCCTATTGGAGGACCTGGCATAGAATAGGCATTCCCTGAAAACCTCATGAAAGGAAAAGTACAGAGCTGAAACTGTCTGTAGACTGATGCTTTAGAGCTGCCAAGATTATACATAGTCTTTTGTTCAGTTAAAGCCAAATAGCAGGAATGGTGGGGGGTTGTTATGAAATTTAAACTTTTAGAACTCCTGTCTTTTCAGATTATCAGCCTCTTAAGTGTTTTTAACCCTGTAGTATGTGAACTACCCCTCCCAAGCCCAGTGTTTTTCCTCTTTCTTTTCTGCAGGTTGGACTCAGATCTGTGATAGAGCAGTTTCCTGGGAAGCTTGATTTTGTCCTTATGGATGGGGGTTGTGTCCTAAGCCATGGCCACAAGCAGCTGATGTGCTTGGCCAGATCCGTTCTCAGTAAAGCAAAGATCTTGCTGCTTGATGAACCCAGTGCTCATTTGGATCCAATGTGAGTTTCAGAATTCCTGCTATTTAATAACACAGGGGGAAAGGAATCATTGAGACATACTTCATATTGACACAAATTTCCATCAGGCTGTCATGTCTGCAAGCAGGAGACTACCTTCTAGATATGAAATAATTGCCCAGTGGAAAAGTTACTATTTGACATGCGCACAAGTGCTTATTTCCTAGTATAAGAGCTATGTGTTCTCTTCTAAGTGTAATTTTGCAATTTCATACAAACTCTTCCCCCTTATTGACGTGTGATAAAATATTTAGTTACATAGGCATACTTGGGTCCTTATGGTCTTCCTTACGATCCCATTTATAACATAGGAAATATTTATAGCATAAAATAAAGAACTACTATTGATGCTACATAATGAAAAATATACTTATTTGGGAAACTTTTTTCAAACTGTGAAATTTTTTCCCAAATATTTGTCCTATTTATTTATGAAAACTTAGAATCTGCCCTGTGGTTGGAAAGCTGATTGTGGCTGACTCTATTGCAACATTCTGTTAAAAGGATTCAAGGAAAGATAATTTAAGGAATTACATTGACAGAAGAATAGGTATGTTATCAAGGATAGAGACAGATTATTAACATTCTGTGATGTTATATGTGCTATTTTTTCTTTGCTAGAACATACCAGATCATTCGAAGAACCCTAAAACAAGCATTTGCTGATTGCACAGTAATCCTCTCTGAACACAGGATAGAGGCAATGTTGGAATGTCAGCGATTTTTGGTGAGTGTTTCTAATTTACCTAAGATCTCATCTCTCCTTTGATTCTTGATAACAATCTGATATGTGCTGGTTCCTGCAAGTCACAGCAATGTACAAGCTCACAGCTATCCAGCTTTACTCAAAATACCTGCCCAAGTGTCTCACTTTGTGCAACGAGTTGAGGTTGGAATTCAGCCAATCTAAAATAGCAGCTTATTACTAAATTACATTAATAAATTGGAACATCTATACTTTTTGCTTCTTTTATTTGGGGATCAGTCATGAAAAAGACTAGGTCCTGATGCTTTCAGTAACTGAATCTCCCATGGATGGGGTCCAGAACAGGCCTGGATTGTCTTGCAACCTGATGTATGGTTTTAACGCAGTAGTTGAAAGGTTTATTTCATTTTTCTAGCCATTATTTGGAACTCAGCTTAGTGCGTCTCCCAACCACCTTCTCATTTGTGGTTTCAAAACTGTCACCGATTCTTTCAAGTGATGTTTACAAATCCCTTTGGGTTTAGCCACAAGGAAATCCTGAGGATGATGTATCACATCATTTCTGTTAAGGCTTTTCAGGCTCCTGGAGGTAAATGCTTTTCTTACTGAAGGATTGTTATTACCATTATTATTACTAAGCTTCGAGTGATAAGTTAGGGGCCGACTCACAACCTCTTGCCCAGCTACGGTCAGGTTCAGCTTGAACGAGTGAAGGAGGCACAGTAACTCAGGCACATCCTGACCAATTTGAAATTGTTAAGCTTCAAATCCACTGTTGACGTGGTTCAACTCTTTATGGTGCTGTGGACTTAACACTCATTTGTAAGGTTAATACACAAGGGATCTAACATGAATAGTTCTTGTTTTCAAAGCCCCCTTAGTTCCTCTAAAGTTCTCTGAAGAAGCACATTGTTCAGTACTGTATCAATTAAAAAAAAGCAATCTCCCAGCTTCTAAGTAAAAAATTACAGCTGATTTCACAAATGGTAGAAGCTCCATAAAGCACGAGGACTCAGCAGTGAAACAAGCTCTCCCTGACTGTTCAGACTGCAAGCCTCTGGACACTCGCTGTGTGTTCTTTCTGGCTTTCCTCATCCTCTGAGCCTGTGCCCTTCTTGCCTTGCTTTGGTCCGCCCTGCCTCTTTGTCCGAGTTGTCACTAACGGCCACTTCCCTAGGTCATAGAGGAGAATAGAGTGCGGCAGTACGACTCCATCCAGAGGATGCTGAGCGAGAAGAGCCTCTTCCGGCAGGCGATCAGCCCCACAGTCCGCTTGAAGCTCTTCCCCCACCGGAACTCGAGCAAGCAGACGTCTCGGTCCAAAATCGCTGCCCTGAAGGAGGAGACGGAAGAAGAGGTACAAGAAACAAGGCTTTAGAGAGCAGAACAAAGGTTTGCCTGGGACATTCACGCGTGGAGTTGAAGAAAAGAAAAAAAAAGAGTTTCTGCCTCAGAAAACAAGGATGAATGATGTTTTTTTTAAAAAAGGAAAACTTCGGGTAAGAGGAATTAAGGATGTTCCCGTGGATGAATGGCTTCCTGGCAATGGTCAAACCGTGTGACAGGTACTTCAAATCTTTGAAGGTTTACCACTTGGAATCGCAAGCCAGCTTTTCCTGAAAACTTTTCCCTTTGGTCGTCACTGGAAAGGTGGCTGTAAACGTCAGCCAGCTTAATTCTTCAACTTATTGTTTAGTGAAACTTACTCATTTATATTATTGAAGAAGAACTGTAATCATACTACTTAGAGATACAATTAAGTAATGATAACTGGAAACTTTAGTGGCTTATATATGTTTATATACCTTTTTCTCCACTTTCTCCACGATATTTAAAAACACAGCTATATTGTCTGTTAAGGATTCAGACTGCCCCGTTTCCAAGCAAGTAATGGAATGCTGTGAGAGTCACAAGACAGCCCATCAAAATATTCACTACACAACACCTAAGTATCAGTCAGGAGACAGAACTTCCCGATCTTGGAAATCAGGGTTAGTACCATTCAGCAATACCCAAATGCAAATAAATCAGAAAACATCCATTATCTGGGAAACGGGCTGTTACAGTCCCATGTAGGGAACCAAGATGTAGCTCCCTTGATTTGGAAGAGAAGATGTCTGCTTCCAGAAAGTAACAAGCTCATAAGACTTCTGAACTGAAGGATGGCTGGAAAAACGCTTTAATGCAAATTGGTGCAGGAGAACACTTCATCACCCAGAAGCTCCAGGTAGAGTGTGTAGGCAGGTACGCTGTGGGCGCTACAGGTAGATGTACGTGAAATTCAAAGATCTAGGTATAGAAAGGGTGATGTGGTGTGTTTTCAGGCTACCTATGTGTACTTCATACTGTATATACTGAGCAGGAGAGATAATGGACACACTGAAGTAGAGTCAATCATGAATTAGTTTTATATGCTTCTGTTTTATAATTTTGTGATGCAAATGAAATTTTCTCTAGGAAATATTTATTTTAATAATGTTTCAAACTCATATAAATGGCTGTATTTTAAGAATGATTATATTATGAATTATATTTGTATAAGAGATTTTTATATTTGAAATGTTGACTTTTATGGTACTAGCTATTTTTATGATATGTTAAAACTGGGAGGAGGGGAAAACTTGGGGGATATTAGCCAGTTTGAATTATGAATTATGAATTATGTTGGTGTGGAGAGAAACAGTAGGGCCCACACAGATATTGCATATACCTGTGTGATTCCTGGCCAGTACACTTGTTCCCTCTTAGATGCAGCTCTAAAGAAAATGGTACCACAAAATCTGACCACCCCTATCAAGGATACACTGCCTTCTCAACTCCAAAGTAACCCTTAAGATTGCATTCTATTTATTACTGTAGGAAAATATCGTGTGTCAATAAAATCCATATATTTGTGTGAAACTTAGGGGTTTTCAGGTGTGTTCATTAATCGTGTCTCATTGATCTCTTACTTCAGTCTCTAAGGATCATGGTACACAAAACATGAATCATTCCTTTAGATATAGCTTCTTGAGAATCCTATGTGAATTAAGACACTCTAAAAATTATTTCTTTTTTTAAATTGTGGTAAAATATACATAACCTAAAATTTACTATTTTAACCATTTCTAAATGTACAATTCAGTGGCTTTAAGTACATTCACATTGTTGTACGATCATCATCACAATCCATCCACAGAAATTTTTTCATCTTGCAAAACTGAAACTCTGAAACCATTAACTAAAACTCCCTATTTATCCTTTCCCCCAGCTCCTGGCAACTACCATTCTATCTTCAGTCTCTATGAATTTAACTACTCTGCGTACCTCATGTGAGTGGAATCATATAGTATTTGTCCTTTTGTGACTGGCTTATTTCACTTAATAATGTCTTCAGGGTTCATCATATTATAGCATATGTCAGAATTTTCTTTTTTTTTTTTTTTTTTTTTTTTTTTTGCGGTACACGGGCCTCTCACTGTTGTGGCCTCTCCCGTTGCGGAGCACAGGCTCCGGACGCGCAGGCTCAGCGGCCATGGCTCACAGGCCTAGCCACTCCACGGCATGTGGGATCTTCCCGGACCGGGGCACGAACCTGCGTCCCCTGCATCGGCAGGCGGACGCTCAACCACTGCGCCACCAGGGAAGCCCAGAATTTTCTTTTAAAGGCTGAATGATATTCCATTGCAGGTACATATATATGACATTTTGATTTTCCATTCATTTGTCAATGGGCAACTTAGGTTGCTTCCACCTTTTGACTATGTTAGATGATGCTTTTATGAACATGGTTGTACAAATAACTATTTGTGTCCCCACTTTCACGAATGAGGACACTTTTGAGCTTATTTCTGTTTTAAAATGGAGACTTATAGAATAAAAAAGATAATATATTCCACAAGGGCTCATTTATTTATTTGAAACTTATTTAAAGAGCAGTAGCTATTTTTATCACTATCTTGACAAGTGAGCAAATCTCATCAAGGGAAATAGTACTTCTACACTAGAACCTGGGTGGATTTCTTTGTCCAAATCCCTGTTTTTAATTGATGAGGCTTCTTGGGACCCCTTTTCTTCCTTGCAGAGTTTCTTCCTGAAAGATGCAGGTGCCATTGTGTGGTAGATGGACAGTAGATCCCAACTGAGTGCCAAGGCCTCCCACTCCCTTTTCTTATTGGGAGAAAAAAATTTTTATTTTCACATGTGACCCCAAGAAGGCAATCTCAGACCATGCTCTATTCTAGTTAACCCAGTTCAAGTTTTTAAATGAATAAACTTTATTTTTTAGGGCAGTTTTAAGTTCACAGCAAAACTGAGCAGAAAGTAAGAGACTTCCTGTAACCCACCCCCATCCCAGCCCTCCCTAACCTCCCCCACTCTCAACATCCCGCACCGGAGTGGTACATTTGTTACGATCAACACATCATTATCACCCAAAATCCAATGTTTAGGTTTCATTCTTGGTGAACCCTTATTCATACCTTGCTCCTTCCTAAGCCCCGGTAACCACAGATCTTTTTACTGTTTCCATAGTTTTGCCTTTTCTGGAATGTCACGTAGTTGAAATCATACAGTATGTAGTAGCCTTTTCAGATTGACTTCTCTTACTTAGTATTGATAATTTGCATTTGTTTCCTCCTTCAGATAGGAAAGCCCTGTCTTCTCATGGCTTGCTATCTCATTTCATTTTGGTATAGAATAATATTCCATTGTCTGGATGTACCACTGTTTATTTATCCATTCACCTACTGAAGGACATTTTGGTTGTATCCAACTTCTGGCAATTATGAATAAACATTCCTGTGCAGCTTTTTGTGTTGACATAAGTTTTCAAATCCTTTGGGTAAATACCAAGGATCTTGTGGTAAGAATATATTTAATGTTGTAAGAAACCTTCAAACTGTTTTCCAAAGTGACTGTACCATTCTGCATTCCCGCCAACAATGAATGAGAATTCCTGTTTGAATCCTCACCAGCATTTGGTGGTGTCAGTGTCTGGGAATTTGGCCATTCTAATAGGTGTATAATGTTATCTCATTGTTGTTTTAATTTGCATTTCCCTGATGACCTGATGTTGAACACTTCTCATATGCTTATTTGCCATCTGTAGATCTTCTTTGATGGGATGTCTGTTCAGGTCTTTTGCACATTTTTTAATTGGGTCGTTCGTTCTCTTATTGGAGCGTTTTAAGAGTTCTTTGTATATTGTGGGTAACTGTCCTTTATCAAATGTGTCTTTTGCAAGTGTGGCTTGTCTTATGCTCCTGACAATGCCTTAGGCAGAGCAGAGGCTTTTAATTTTAATGAAGTCCAACTTATCAATTTTTCTTTCGTTAATCGTGCCTTTGATTTTGTATATAAAAAGTCATCGCCATACCCAAGGTCATGTAGGTTTTCTATGTTATCTTCTATAAGTTTTATAGTTCTGTATTTTATATTTATGTCTGTGATCCATTTTGAGTTAGGTTTTGTGAAAAGTGTACAGTCTGTGTCTAGAGTCATTTCTGGTGTGAGGATGTCCAGGTGTTCTAGCACCATTTGTTGAAAGGACTGTCTTTTCCCCATTGTATTGCCTTTCCTCATTGTCACAGTTAAGTTGACTATATTTATATGGGTCTGTTTCTGGGCTCTCTACTCTGCTTCATTGAACTATTTGTGTATTCTTTTGCCAATACTATAGTCTCTTGAAACTTTGTAGAAAAACTTGAAGTTGGGTAGTGTCAGTTCTTGGACTTTGTTCTTCTCTTTCATTATTGAGTTGGATATTCTGGGTCTTTATTCTCTCCATATAAACTTTAGAATCAGTTTGTTGATATCTATAAAATAACTTGTTGGGATTCTGATAGGGATTGTGTTGAATCTGTAGATAAGTTGGGAAGAACCAATATCTTGGCAATGTTGAGTCTTCCTACCCATGAATATGGAATATCTATTTAGTTCCTTTTTTATTTCATTCATCAGAGTTTTATAGTTTTCCTCACATAGAGGAAATATTTTGTTAGATTTATACCTAAATATTTCATTTGGGGGAGGATGCTAATGTAAATGGTAATGTGTTTTTAATTTCAAATTTTACTTGTTCATTACTAGAAATAGGAAAGTAATTGTATTTTGTATATTTACCTTGTACCTTGTATCCTTGCAATAATCACTTATGAGCTTCAAGTGGATTTTTTTTTTGTCAATTCTTTTGGGTTTTCTACATATGTGATTATGAGCAAATACAGTTTTATTTTTTCCTTCACAATTTGTATGATTTTATTTTCTCTTCGTTTTGAATTAGCTAGAACTTCTGGTAAGATGCTGAAAGCAGTGGTGAGAGGGTACATCATTGCCGGGTTCTTGATCTTAGTGGGAAAGCTTCAAATTTCTCACCATTAAGTAGGTTAGCTGGAGGGTTTCTGTAGATGTTCTTTATCAAGTTGAGAATGTTCCCCTCTATTCCTACTTTGCTGAGAGTTTTTATCAGGAATTGGTGTTGGATTTTGTCAGATGCTTTTTCCACATATATTGTTATGATCATGTGATTTTTCTTATCCTGTCATTGTGATGAATTACATGAACTGATTTCAAATGCTGAACCAGCCTGGTATATCAAGGAATAATCCCACTTGGTCATGGTGTATAATTCTTTTTACACATTGTTGAATTTGACTTGCTAATATTTTATTCAGCATTTTGCATCTATGTTCATGAGAGATATTGGTCTTTTGTTTTCTTGTAAAGCCTTTGTCAGATTTATTATTAGGGTAATGCTGGCTTCAAAGAATGAGTTAGAAAGTATCTCTTCTGTGTCCATCTTCTGAAAGAGATTGCAGAGAATTGGTAGAATTTCTTCCTTAAATGTTTGATAGAATTCACCAGTGAACCCATCTGGGCCTGGTGCTTTGTTTCAGAAAGTTATTAATTATTATTTCAATTTCTTTAAAAGGTCTATTCAAATTGCCTATTTCTTCTTGTCTGAGGTTTAGTAGATTGTGTCTTTTGGGGATGGGTCCATCTCCTCTAGGTTATCAAATTTATGGGCATAGAGTTTTACATATTATTCTTTTATTGTCTTTTTAATGCCCATAGAATCAGTAGTGATTTTCCCTCTTTCATTTCTGATATTAGTAATTTATGTCCTCTCTTTCATTTTCTTAGTTAGCCTGGCTAGAGATTTGTCTATTTTGTTGATCTTTTCAAAGAACCAAGTTTTTGTTTTGTTTATTTTCTCAAATGACCTCCTGTTTTAAATTTCATTGATTACTGCTTTAATTTTTTATTATTTCTTTTCTTTTGCCTAATTTGGATTTAATATGCGTTTCTTTATTGGTTTCTAAGGTGGAAGCTTAGATGATTGAATTTAGGTCTTTCTTCTTTTCTAATATATGCCTTCAATGCTATAAATTTTTGTCTAAGCACGATTTTTGCTGCATGCCACAAATTTTGATAAGTTGCTTTTTTATGTTCATTTAGTTCAAAATATTTTTATCTATATTGAGATTGCTTGTTTGACTTGTGTTCTTTAGAAATTAATGTTTAATCTCCAAGTATTCTGGGGTTTTCCAGCTATCCTTCTCTTATTGATTTCTAGTTTAATTCCACTGTGGTCTGAGAGCAGACATCATGCAATTTCTATTCTTTTAAATTTGTTAAGGGTTTTTATGGCCCACAGTGTGATTTTCCATGCAAGGTTGGTGAATGTTCCATGCAAGGTTGAAAAGAGTGGGTATTTTTCTGTTGTTGGATGAAGTCTGCAGATGTCAGTTATATCCAGTTGATTAATGGTGCTGTTGAGTTCAACTATGTCCACACTGATTTTCTGCCTGCTGAATCTGTCATTAATAGAGTCTCTCAACTGTAATAGTGGATTCATCTATTGCAATTTCTCCTTGCAGTTCTGTCAGTTTTTGCTTCATGTATTTTGTGTGTACACACACCTCAGTTGTTAGGCAAATACACATTAAGGATTGTTAAGGCTTCTTGTAGTATTGACCTCTTTATAATTATGTAGTGCCCCTCTCTATCCCTAATAACTTTCTTTGCTGTGAAGTCAGCTCTGTCTGAAATTAATATAGGTACTCCCACTTTCTTTTGATTAATGTTAGCATGGTATAACTTTTTCCATACTTTTCATTTTTAAAGTTGGGTCTAATTTTTTTAATTCACTCTGACAGTCTCTCTCTTTTAAGTAGTGTTTAGACCATTAAAATTTAAAGTGATTATTGATATAGTTCAATTAATATCTACCATACTTGTTATTATTTTCTATTTATTGCCCTTGTTCTTTGTTCCTATTTTTGTCCTCGTCACTTTTTCTCCCTTTTATGACTTTAATTGAGCATTTTATTATGCCATTTTTTCTCCTTTCTTAGCACATCAATTAAACTTTTTTTTCAAACTTTTTTAGTGGTTGACATAGAGTTGGCAACTTTAAATAACACCATGGCACTGCAGGAGTAGTACAGGTACCTCATAATAACAAAATATTCCTGATACCTCTCTCCTGTTTCTTATATCATTGCTGGCATTCATTTTATTTATTATGTAAGCATATTTATATGCATGCTATATGTAACCAAATATGTTTCTATTATTTATTGAACAAGCTATAATATTTTAGATCATTTAAGAATATAAAAATAAAAGATTTTATTTTACCTTTACTTATTCATTCTTTGATGCTCTTCCTTTTTTCATGGAAAGCTGTGTTTCTGACCTATATAATTTTCCTTCTCTCTGAAGAACTTCTTTTAATGTTTCTTTCTAAGTAGGTCTACTGGCAACAAATTCCCTCAATTTTTGTTTGTTTCACACTGTCTTTATTTCTCCTTTACTTTTGTATGATAATTTTACAGGGTACTGAATTCTAGGTTTTGGGTTTTTTCTGTCAACACTTTAAATATTTCACCCCACTCTTCTTGCCTGCATGGTTTTTGAGCAGTAGTCAAATGTAATTCTTGTCTTTTCTCCTCATAGGTATAGTGTATTTTTTCTTCTTCTTTCAAGATTTTTTCTCTATGTTTGATCTTCTGCAGTTTGAATATAATGCCTAGGTGTGGGGCTTTGGAGGGCCATTAACCTTGCTTGGTGTTCACTGAGCTTCCTGGATCTGCAGTTTGGTGTCTGACATTACTTTGGGGGAAGTTCTCAGTCATTATTGCTTCAAATATTTCTTTTGTTTATTTCTTTCTTTTTCTTCTGGTATTCCTATTACAGATATATTACACCTTATGTAGTTGTCCCATAGTTCTTGAATATTCAGGTTTTTTTCTGTATGTTTTTCAGTCTGGGAGGTTTCTATTATCATATCGTCAAGCTCAGAGATTCTTTCCTCCGCCATGTTCAGTCTACTAATGAGCCCATCAAAGGCATTCTTCATTTCTATTACAGTGTTTTTGATTTCTACATTTCTTTTGGATTCTTTCTTAGAATTTCTATCTTTTTGCTTACATTATCTATCTGTTCTTGTATCTTGTCTATTTTTTCTTTTAGATCCCTTAGGATATTAATAGTTTTTATGCATTCCTGGTCTGATAATTCCTGGCATATCTGACTGTAGTTCTGATACTTGTTCAATCTCTTTAAACTGTTTTTTTAACCTTTTTGTATGCCCCTTGTAAATTTTTTGTGATGTACTGGGGAAAAGGAGCTGTGGTAAATAGGCTGTTAGTTATGCAGTAGTAATATGTAGGGGGAAACAAGAGTTCTGTACTCTTATGACTAGGTCTCAGTCTTCTGGTGATCCTGTGCCCCTGGACTGTGAACTTCACCAATGCTTCTCAGCATTTTTTGCCCCTCTTAAGTGGAGCTGGATTGCTAGAGTGGGTTAGAATTGGGTACTTCCCTTCCCCAGATAGGTTAAGCTCTGGTAAAATAGTCTTTTCTGAGGTCAGGCCTTCTCTGGTATTCTTCAAAATGATTACCTTTCTGCTCCCCATGCTGGAAGCAAAAGGGAATTTTCGTCCATCTTTTTTTGTGAGACCCTGTTAGAGCTTTGGGAGGTAAAACTCATGAAGGTGTGGGTCCCTCTCCCCTGATGACTGCATCCCCTCGGAGTTTTCATCTCTCAGGCTTGCCTACACTGAACCTCTAGAAACTCATCAGTTACAGTTCAGGGTGTCCTATCCCAGCACTGGTTCCTACGGAGATTTCTCCTTGGTAGTTTCTACTCAGGTAAGTTGTGATTCTCCATATACACCTGTCTGTCTCCAATTTTTTAAAGCTGTTTATACAGGTTTAATCTATGTCAAATGTAGTTACAAAGGTAAAGGACAAGTACCTTCGTATAGAGTACACAGACACAGCATCACACCAATGGGGCCCATTAGAGGGGCAAGGGAGACAACACTTTTCCCTGGCAACAGCAGCTCTAATCCCAGGAAAGGTTCTCGACAGAAGGCTGGGCAGCCAGGAGCACCCTCATCTAGCCCCAGTCTCAGCCCCTGCTTCAGCAGCAGTTTGTCCTGTGACTTTACTTCTCTGACAGATCTACGAAGAGTTGCTGATCTTTCAGTTTGTTCAGCCTTTTATTTATTGTTAGGTTGGAGTGGCAACTTCTAAGTTCCTTACATACCAGATCTGAAACCAGAAGGCTTTCTAGTTCTTTTTGAGTAAAAACCAAACAAACAAAACTTTGCAAAGGTAGAAGGAGTCAAATGCAAACTCAATGTGACAAAAGAAGCCCTAATTCTAAAAGCTCACTTTAAGAAGGAAAACGCTGAAACAAGAAGGGAAAGTCAACGTTGTTCACCCAAAGCTCCACTGCTCATCATACCACTGGGCTTTTCCTCACATCAGATTTTCTTCACTCCTTTTTTTTCATTTTCAAAATACATTATTCTGGCCACAGGCCTTCTACTTTTATCTATTTATTTTCTATATGTAAGTCTGGAGTTTGGGGTTCTACTCATCTCAGTCTACACCCACTCTCATCTGACTCATACTTTTTTCATTTATTTCTCAGACCTTTCACTTTATTCTTCCTCATTACGAGAAAAAAGCTAAGGCTTGAAACAAGTACATTTCCTTCCAGTAACTGAGAACCTTCCAGGGTTGGGAAATTGCAGTGTACCAGAGTGAAAGGTTAATAAAACCCCCAATGTAAATATTTTAGTAGTTTGCTAAAGAAAGAACCCTCAAATATTATGTGGAAGACAATTTAGAATGAAGTTTAAAAAGCTCAATATAAAAACCTGTTTGACCTGTTAAAACAGGTGCAGACAATCACAATTCCCTATTAAAAGATACAATGAGAAAAACCCATAAATTCAAGACAAATGCCTTGGGCATGAGAACTCCAAATCAATAGATGGTGAATTATTAGCTGCTCGCAGTGTGTAGAGCCAAACAGACCCCAGTCACTTTCTGTCTGTTGACAGGAAACTGGGGAATCAGTATCTATGTACCTTCTCAGAGAAGGGAGACTTCTTGGCAGAAGTTTAGGCTTTATCCTTAATTCATTATAGTGGGACCACTCAGTTGCTTTTTTAATAACTCAGTTTCTCTAACTGTAAAATGATATGGAGCATTGGGAAATGTGGTCAAAATTTTTGTTTAAGCAAATATGCTAATGCTGGCCTTTAATTTCATGTAGCAAAATGAATTAATGCAGCAGTAATGATAAATAGTTACTTGGATCAAAAGTTGACACAATTTACATCTTCCATTCATCAAAGTACAAAATCGGTACAGAAAGTACAGATTGACCTTCAAATAGTGCTCCCTTGTAGAGATTTGGTTCTATTGTTAGGCTAACTGCTTTTCCCCAAAAAAACGCATATGCCAATTACAGAAATGAACTCAGACTCACACGCTGATTTAAATGAATCTCTAATACATTTTCTCCTGAAGCCATTGTAAATATTGGGATTTAAGCCTAAATAATTTTCGTGTATAAACAACTCTTTAACTATGTTCTTCCCCATTCACCTTTGACACTGATGGAATAATAGAAGGAATGATCTTCAACAGCAATGACAGATGTGCTGATAAATGAACTAAAGCTGAATTGTATTTTGATTGACAAGTATTGACACAAATGCTAAAAAAATACAGAAATCCATCTTGCAATTAACTCCTAAGAAATTAAAGTTGTAATTTACCTAAAATTATAATGTAAAGAAAAGGCTTTCTCTGTTTTATTGTTTTAAAAAATACAGAGTAGAATGGTGGTTGCCAGGGGCCAAGGGAAATAGGGAGATGTCAAAGGATACAAACTTTAGTCAAAGAATACAAACTTCCAGTCGTCAAGATGAATAAGTCTGGGGATGTAATGTGCAGCATGCTGATTACAGTTAACAATCTGTGTTATATACTTGAAAGTTGCCAAGAGAGTACATCTTATATATTCTCACCACAGAAAAGAAGTGATTATGTGATGTGATGGAGGTATTAGCCAACACTGTGGTGGTCATCATTTTGTAATACATAAGTATATCAAATCAACACATTAAATTTACACAGTGCTATATGTAAATTATATCTCAATAAAGCTGGAAATTAAATTCAGTGGTAAAAAGAAATAGTTGGCCACAGTTGATTGCCTGACCATCATTATTGTCCGAGTTCTATAAGCTAACAAAAACAAGGCAATTTTCTAAACAACCATCTCTCTTCCCCTCTGCCTCTTCACTGGCAACAGGTACCAGGGGCTTACTAATATTCTATGGAAACGTATAAACAAACTTATGATCATAGGCAATACTCTTGTGAGGAAGAAATCTTTATTTTTATTTCCTCTTGTCGCCCATTTAGGTTGGATGCTCCAGTGCCCTTGAGGAGGCAAAGCAGGCACTAGAGTGTCCTTGCACAGACTAAGCTTCCTTCCTACTTGGGAGCCCACACCAGGCTTTGCACTTGAACTTTGCAATGTTGCCTGGCTATTCTGTGACCAGGGATCCACAAAGTAAAATTAAACATTGGATGATGATCTTTTTACATTATCTGGCCAATTAGCATATTTAGAAAATTTTGGAAATTTCAAATATATATAAAAGTAGGCATATAATATAATAAACTTCACATCCCTGTTGCTGAGCTTCAATAGGTATCAACACGTAGCCAATCTTATTTCATCTGTTCTCCCTTGAATTTCCCTCCTACATAATTTTCAGCAAATCCCAGACGTCATACAACTTTAGCTGTGTGTATCTCTAAAAGGCAAGGACTTCCTCTCTTATCCTTTTGTTTAAAAAAAAAAAAAAAAAAGAAAGAAAAAAAACCATATCCACAATGCCCCTGCAACAACTAAAAAGAAAAAAGTCCTTAATATCCTCAAATACCCACTCAATGTACAAGTGCCATTGTCTCATTTTTTCCCAAACATAGGTAGTCCTCCCTTTGCACAATAGTGTGGGAATGTTAAAGTACCATACAAAAATAATTTAAATAATTAATGGGAGCTCAGTGGTTTGTGACCACCTAGAGGGGTGGGATAGGGAGGGTGGGAGGGAGGGAGACGCAAGAGGGAAGAGGTATGGGAACATATGTATATGTATAACTGATTCACTTTGTTATAAAGCAGAAACTAACACACCATTGTAAAGCAATTATACTCCAATAAAGCTGTTAAAAAAAATAAATAATTAATGGGAAAAATATGATTGTTCCATGACCTTTAAAAATATTAAACAATTTTAAAACCTCTCAAACTGCTGGTTATAAATAAGGAAATGAAATATCTGGTAAAACTAATATTTAGTACACTCTAAAACATTTAGAATTAAAGTGTTTTATCTCTTTATAAATAATCGTCAAGAATTGTTTGAGCAATGCTTTTCTTCCGGGCATGTAACTTGCGATGTGAAGAGAGCATGTCTTGGCAAGTTGTCATACTTTCTGTTTGGATTGGCTCCCAACATTTTTTTTTTTTTTTTTTTTTTTTTTTGCCGTACGCGGGCCTCTCACCGTTGTGGCCTCTACCGTTGCGGAGCACAGGCTCCGGACACGCAGGCTCAGCGGCCATGGCTCACGGGCCAGCCGCTCCGCGGCATGTGGCATCTTCCCGGACCGGGGGACGAACCTGCATCCCCTGCATCGGCAGGCGGACTCTCAACCACTGCACCACCAGGGAAGTCCGGCTTCCAACGTTTTAACCTTAGTGCCTCCAATGTTGTGAAATATCTCCAAGAGTCTGTTTAATGTAAAGACTTTGGCTGATGTCACTTCTTCTGGGACATCTTTGTCTTTTTGTCACAACCGCTTTCCTCGTTTATGTCACTAAGTTTGCCTTCATTAGGTCCCTCTGGCTGCATATCTAGAATCTCTTAAATAGCTGCTCAACATTCCCATGGTCGGCTGTTTCTTCCATAACTCCATTTACATACTATTTGAATTTCACTTCCAGCGTTATCACTTTTTGTCGCTGCTGCATTTTCATCTTTGTTGGCCAATTCCCTCTTGATTTTCCATTTTTGTAAACTAGCATGTGGGTTTATCACTGTGAGACCAGGAGGCACACCACCACACACTCCACACACCGTGCTGTTTTGTTGTTTTTTTTAACATCTTTATTGGAGTATAATTGCTTTACAATGGTGTGTTCGTTTCTGCTTTATAAGGAAGTGAGTCAGCTATATATATATATATATATATATATATATATATATATATATCCCCATATCTCCTCCCTCTTGCATCTCCCTCCCACCCCACCTTACTGTTTTTGAGTGTACTGAGTAACGGTTGCACAGAGACCAGTCACCAACAGACTTTGAAAGAAGTGACGTGATTGGTCACTGAGCCTGATGCAAAACCTGCAGACATGGAGGGTCGACTGTATTCATTGTACTATGCCATTTTATATAAGGGACTTGAGCATCCACGGATTTGGGTATCCATGGGGGCTCCTGGAACCAGTCCCTGTGAATACTGAGTGATGACTCAGAGTCGCGGACAGAAGGGCTAGTAATGAGGTTTGTATTTTATGCAATTATTCACAATCAGTATACTGTGTCAACTGAAATTTGAACGATGTTGCTGAGGGACTGGTATCATTTAACTAAACTGTTGTAACAGATATTTATTCATATCTGAATGGTATAAAACAGGCCTGCCTAGTTTGTTTGAATCAAGATCCTATTAAGGTTTACATATTGTAATTGGTTTATATATCTCTTAAGTTGCTTTGTAGATTCTCCCTCCATTTTCTTTTCTTTCTTTTTTTCATGCAATTTACTGGTTGGAGAAACTGGGTTTTTTAATCCTTTGCAGTTTTCCACAGCCTGGATTTTGCTATTTTCTTCTCCCTAGAGTTGTTTAACAAGTTTCTGTACTCCGTATTTCCTATTAATTAGTGGTTAGATCCAAAGGTTTCTAGTTGAGCCCTTTTGAAACATCCTAGTAGGTTTTGATAGTTTCTTTGCATCTTGGTGTCTCAGCTTACTTGTACATATTCTAAGCTTACTTGCAGACATGGAACTTGCCGCTTCTCCAAGGAGCCCAGGTTCCTCTCAGTGGGAAATGGTATTTGAAGACCAAAATTTGGTCACTAGAGTTGCTCCTTGCTATTGAACTGGTCATTGCATTGGTCTTTTCAGTGGATCGAGCTAAGAAATAGATATAGATAAAATATATAATGGATTTGAACTGAGCAAAGAAGTACATCTCTCTATATGTCTATTTCTATGTTTATGTCTATGTCTATATCTCTACCTATTTCTATACTATAGTGAAAATATGTCATAAGGTCATACCATCACTTTCAATCCAAATTCAGGACTATAGGGTTTTTACTGACCTTCTTCTGTCTTCTATCTGCGTTTTCTTTCTCCCATGCCAAGAATTCCAGTCCTCAAAACACTAACAGTGATAAAAGTTAGGGTATTATGTAATTACTCTCTGGCTCACAGTTTCAGAATAATAGTACAACACTATACCAACACTACAGTTACTGAAAAATGTTTGATTTCCTTTTCCTCTGTTTCCCTTGCATTTTTTTTTTTTTTTCATCTTTAGGGTATATTCCACCAGAGATGCAGGCAAATTTCTGTGCTTTAAAGTCATTTGGAATAATTCCTTTCTGTGTGATTAAGCTGCCTGCTTGTGACACATTTAGTTTCCTTTGTTTTATTTTATTTTTTCTTTGCTGTCTTTTTTCCTGGTTCTCTCTGGTAAACTAGCCGGCCTACTGGTTTAGCTCGTTGTTCTTTTTTTTTTTTTTTAACATCTTTATTGGAGTATAATTGCTTTACAATGGTGTGTTATTTTCTGCTTCACAACAAAGTGAATCAGTTATACACATATCCCCACATCTCCTCCCTCTTGCAGTGTCCCTCCCACCCCCCCTCTCCGACCCCCCCTCTCCCACCCCTCTAGGTGGTCACAAAGCACTGTAGCTACCTTGTTCTTCTGGAGCTACCAGCCTGCTCTCAATTTCTTCCCACCTACATCTCCATTGTTTCTGAAAGTGCCTTCAGGCTTGAGCTTCCCCCACACTCTGTTCCCAATAAAGTCCTTTCCTTTGGGGAGAGTTCTCTGTCCTGATGATGTGCCTCTCCACCTGGGCAAAATCTCTGAGCCACTGTCCCAGAACTGGGGGCAAGCCGTTTCCCACTGCCCTTGGAGGACACCCCAGTTTTCTAGCAAGGTATTGAGTTGGGGTGGTAGAGTCTGGTCTTCTAAGCTTGCATCTCCTGACATAAAACTTCTGCCCTTTGAATGAGCTAGTGTGTGAGTAATCAGGGCCCAAGCGTTCTCAGCTGCCACACCTGGGATGAGCCTCCGCCCTACAGTGGGGACTGGGGGGAGGTGGGGGGGCCCTGACCTCTCCATTGCACTCATCTGGAATTTAGCCTCTGTGACACAGAGCTGCAGGCCAGGGGAATGCGAAATGCTGCTGGCCTGCACCCATAGGGAGATCCTGTAGTCCCAGACTGTGAACGGAGGGAAAAGGAACCCCGTCTTCTTGGCCACAACACCCCAGAGTAGAGCTTCTTTCATACCAAGCTAGGGAAGGGATATGGGAGCAGGTTATGGCTGAATTGCTGTGGACTTTTGCTGTTCTTAATAGATTTACTATATTTTCTTGAATAAATGTTTCTTCATTTACTGTATGCCTTTAGTCCAGAGACTTTAAATGGTTGTTTGATGATTTTTTTACCAGTAACCATTGTTTCACTGGGGAGCAGGTCCACAAGTTCCTCACCTGCTGGTTCTGGAAGGTGTCTTCCAGCTTAATACTAATTCCTGTGGTTTTCAGTTTTTCTGATCTTTCACCCCCTAGTTAACTCTATTTTTTTTTTTTCACTGAGTTTGTGCCAGGTGCTTTTTATATATAGTTTTCATTTTGTTCCTCACGCAATCCCTGTTGAAGGATGTTCAGAGAGCTGTGAGGCTCAGAGGTCACAGGTCTTTCCAGAAATCACATCTGACTCCTGGATTTGGAGCCACTGGAAGTTTAGACTCATTTCTAATCAGAGGCAAGTCACCTGTTTACCACACAAAGAGAGAACCACTTTCTAGTTACGCTTTCCTGTGTAGAGAGCCTACCAGCCCTGCTCTACCCTCCCACTGCGTCTCAAACTGCAGAAAATCTCTTCAGAAAAACAGAATGCTCACAGCAGGAGAGAGCTCACGTTTCCCAGCACTGCTGAGATTCAGCTTTGTGGCTTTGTCGTTGATTGGTAACAGTCTTTACTACTGCTGAAGTGATTCTACCTAATATAACCCAGTCTGTAAAGGTATACTAACAAGGGGCTTGGATGGACCTGTATCAATAGTTTCTCAGTCTGTTTAGGGGAATGTTGTATGTTACTGAAGGACGTTTCAGAGCCTTTAACTTGCAAAGGTGCATTTTCAACTCTCTAAGAGTGGAATATCGTGTGCAGTGTTTCCCATCTTATTTGGCTGTGCAGCTCTATTTCCTTGTACTACTTACACTCTATGTGGAGGATGGTTGGCCTAAAACACTTACCCAGCAAGGAAAGGGCATGGGAAATCCTTACCAATGGCTGGAAAATATTTGCATATTAACAATGTTTCCATCAGTCATCCTTTAGGGTTAGTTTTTGGATGAGAGTACCTACTTTTTTGTCTCTTAAAGGGAGAGCACAAGGACAAACTGTTCAGTTGCTGCAAGGGTCTGTGAGGGCACATCCAACTCCCTATTGAAGTCTAATCTGCATTTCTGTCTGGAGAACTCTGGAATGACCTCTCAGGCTACCTGTTGATCCTTGGAAGAAATGCAGAAAAACACTTTGGGGCCGGTGGTTAACTTTGCTATGGCGAGAACACCCTGCTGTATCCTCCAGTGCCAAGCATGGTGTATTGTGCATAATAGGAGTTTAATAAATTATTTTCTTTTTAATTTTATTTGTTTTCTTTAGTTTTTTGGCTGTGTCCGGTCTTAGTTGCAGCACACGGGATCTTTGTCGAGGCATGTGGGATCTTTCATTGCGGCGCGCAGGCTCTTCCTTATGGCATGCGGGTTTTTTCTGGGCGGGCTCTTCCTTATGGCATGCGGGTGGCTTCAGGGCACGCAGGCTCTCTCATTGAGGCGCTCGAGCTCAGTAGTTGTGGCCTACAGGCTTAGTTGCCCCACGGCATGTGGGATCTCAGTTCCCCCACCAGGGATTGAACCCTGTCCCCTGCATTGGAAGGCAGATTTTTTTTTTTTTTACCACTGGACCACCAGGGAAGTCCCAATAAATGCTTTAAATAAATACCAAGTCAATGCACAATTCAAAGTCAAGCTTCCCCCCCAAAAGGAAAATTAGTTCTACCCTCACTGTTGGGGAGGGAACTCACTCTGAGGAGAGAGAGAATGAAAGCGCCCTTGCTGCTAGCACCCACTTTGGGTGCCTAGAGGGTATGACCAGGACTGCAGAAAATGCTATCCTGCTGAGAGCTCCTAAACCCAGTCCCTGCAAGGCTACTGGAACTTTCTCCACAGAGATAGTAACCTGAAAGAACTAGACCAGTGGTTTGCAGAGTGTGGTCCTGAGGCCTGTAGCATCATGCATTACCTGTAAGCTTATTAGATATAGAAACTCATGTACCCCTCCCCGAACCTACTGAATGAGAATCACTGGCGATATGCCAGAAGCTGTTTTAACAAACCCTCCAGGTGACTCTTATTCACACTAAAGTTTAAAAAACACACTATTCTTTCAAGGTCAAAATGATTGCTATGGTCTGAACGTTTGTATCTCCCCAAAATTCCTATGTTGAAACCCTAATCTCAGTGTGATGGTATTAGGAGGTGGAGCCTTTGGGAGGTGATGAGGTCATGAGGGTGGAGCCTTCATGAAGAGAATTAGTACCCTTATAAAAGAGATCCCAGAATGCTCTCTGGTCCTTTTCCGATGAGGACGCAGTGAGAAGATGGCTGCTGTGAACGAGGAGCTCGCTCTCACCAGACCCCAGGTCTGCCGGCACCTTGATCCTAGACTTCCCAGCCTCCAAAAATGTAAGAAATAAATTGCTGTTGTAATGGTATTTTTTGGTAGAGCCTGAACTAAGAGTGATAATTATCAGAGCAGTGGTTGTTAAACCTGGATGAACATTAGAAAAATCTGGAGAACTTGAGGAAACATGGAGAGAAAGCCCCATTTCAAACCAATTAAAGAAGAATCTTGGGAGAATGGAGTTAGGTTATTGATAGCTCAAAGGCTCCACAAGTGATTCTAATGTGCAGCCAGCTGAGAACCATTAACCTTGTAGCTTGGGCAATCAAGCAGGCTGAAAGCTGGGATGCTTAGGAGACCAGTGGAACATTACAGCAGTGACTGGGGAGACTGAAGCTTGTCAACTAAGTACAAGAACAGTAATGTGATGCCTGGCACCTGAGGGTACTACAGAAGCATTTATGAAAAAGTGACATCAAATGAGACTTCTTAACCAGATGTTCAACAAATTATCAAGTGTCAGCTCTGTGTTCTAGGTGATGGTGGTATAGCAGCAACGAAAAAGGCAAAGTCTTCAGTCTCATGCAGCTTACATTCTCTTGGGTGGGGACAGAGATAAACAATTGGTTAAACTATGTGATATAGTAGATTAAGGAGAAAAACTAACTAGAGATTTAAAGGGAAGTAAGCCATGTGGGTGTCTTGAAGAAGAGTCACTGAGGCAAATGGAAGAGCAAAAGCAAAGGCAAAATTATCCTCATTAAGTTGGAGGAACAACAATGAGGTGTTTTATTAAGATTAGAGAAATAGAATCATAGGGATAAGGGTGGTAGGAGAGGAGATGATATGGTCTTCTGTAAGAACACTGGCTTTTACCCCAAGTGATAAGGAAAACCATTGGAGTGAGAAGTGAAGTGATTGGAGTTATATTCTAGCAGCATCACTCTGCTGCTGTGTTGAGACTAGACTGAAAGAGGTAAGAACATAAAGGCAGAGAGACCAGTTAGGAGTCTGTTGATATGGTCCCAGTGAAAGACCACAACATCTTGGACCGAGGTGGCAACAACGGTGTAGCTGAGAGGTGGTTGGACTCTGCATGTATCTTGAAGAAAGAAACAACAGAATTTGATGATAAATTGGATATAGGTGGTAAAGAAGGATAGTACTCAAGGATGATGCTAAAGTTTTTGGTCTGAGAAGTTTTAAGGATGAAATTGTCAGTTACTGAGATTGGGAAGACTGAAGAAGAAGCTGGTTGAGGAACAGTAGGATTCAGGACTTGTTTTAGATATATTAAGTTTGAGACATCCAAGTGGAATGGCAAGTGAGCAGTTGAATATGAGTCTGAAGTTCAGGAGAGAGGTCCAGAGTAGAGACAGAAACATGAAAGTCATCAAAATGTAGATTTTCTTTCATGCCATGAGAGTGAACTAGATCGTTGCTCCTTGCACCATTAACATTACCTAGGAGCTTGTTACGAATGCAGAGTCTCAGACCCTACCCCAGAACTATTGAAAGGATATTGGCATTTTACCATGATCCCCAGGTGATTTTAAGGCACTTTAAAGTTTGAAGATGCTTTAGGATTAGATGACCTGGGGTCTGAATCAATATAGAAAAGAAGGGCTGAGGGTTCAAGAGATTGGGGAGAGAGCAATTAGAGACAGTAAGTATAGATTTTGAGTTTTGCTTAAAAGGAAAGGAGAGAGATGGGTTGTAAGTGGATGGGAAAGTGAGGTCAAGTTTTTTGTTTGTTTTTAAGATAAGAAAAATAACATCCTATTGGTATATTGGATGTGGGAATAAGCAGCTAAGGGGAGGCGGGAGTTGTCCCAGATACCTTGAGTAGGAGAGAGTGAAGGGACCTAGGGCACAAGAGGAGGGATCACCTTTGGTGAAGAGGATGGACGTTATTCACAGGAATGGAGAAAAGGCAGGTTGATAAATGTGGGGGTGGAAATTATGAAAGTTTTCTCTTGATTGACTCAATTTTGTCAATTAAATAGGGAGAAAGCCGTAAGTTGAGCATGAGAATTGGGAAGGAAATATTGGGGATTCAAGGAAAAAGAAGCACGAACTATTATCTAAAATACTTTCCCTAATCTTTTAAAGCCATGGCACACATAAAACCATGAGAATATTTGGGTGGTACATTTGGGTATTTATGAGGGCGTTTGGAGCTCTGGACAAGTTTATTGGGGTAGGAGGCAACTGGCTCAGGTCTTCTGCTTGCCATAGGTCCTGCCTAGATGTTCACATGGGTAACAAAAGTAATATCTCCTGGCACCCTGGTTCTGTTTGCCATATGGCTTTGAAGTAAGATATGGGAATGAATGGACCAGAGTAAAGAGATAGCAAGGTATCGCGAAAGGATCCATGTGCAGTAGAGTTCATGAATTTGAAAAGACACTGGTCAGGATGTTTGTATGTTTTTTAACCATCTTCAGCTACACAGGTATAGTCCTACAGCAGGTGGAGAACTGGATTTAAGTAGGTTTGGAGTTATGCCAAGCAAATACAACAGGAAGAGAGAGGGGATGAGGGAGTTGAGGAGAATGCAAAGGAATGACTTAAGTTTGGAGCAGGTAATATAAACTAGGTGAGGAGGGAGACCAGGACACTGAATGGGTGAGGAATATTGAAAGGTGAATGGTTGACTGGACTGTGAATTATGTGGGGTCTCAAGGTTTTTGGAATTGGGATCCCAAAAGGAAGGAGATGATCAAAGAATGGAATGCTTGATCATGGATGGGATGCAGATATTGGTAATGACAAAGCCACGGTGCTGCATGAGAGTGATAGCTGAAGAAAGGTGGAGAAGAGGTTGATGAGCTGAGAGGTCAGGGTATCAGAGGAATAATTTACATTGATATTAAAATCACCAAAAGTGATACCAGCTGATGGTAACAGAGCACATGGAGATAAAATCTTCAACAAGCGAGGGAGAGTAACTCTAAAGAAAGCTATGTGACCATAAAAAAGAGCCACTATTGTCTGCTGATAGAGTCTGATGTCAGAACTTCAAAGAAGGGCATTTGTGGAGGAGGGAGGTACAATGTGTTAGTGGGATAAGGAGGTCGGGGAGGCCATCATCCTCCACCTCTGGGTCTGGTGGTACAAGATGTATGGAAAGGAGAACAATCCACTTGAGGGCACCAGGAAAAGCGGTGTGCTCACAGAGAGCCAGATTTTCATTAAAACCATTTGGAAAAAGAAACCGTTGGCCGTGTTTGAAGATGCAGAGATTTTTCTGAGAGGGCTGTGATTCCAGAGGGTACAATGGGAGGATATGAGGAGTTGGGAGTTTGGGAAATCTGAGAGATGAGATCAGATTGGGGGTACGTAGAGTGATGGGGATGAGAGTTCAGGTGATGAAGTGATGGGTATTGCTATTACTGCTGCTGTTACGATTACTGGTGAGCAACAACAATTCTGAAAATTCATTCAGAATTTTCTACCTAAGCAGCTACAGGTTATCTAATGTCACTTTTCAGATAATGTATTTTTTTTCCTAAGACAAAATATTTTCTCATAATCTAGCTGAGAAAGCTGCCTGGCCTTCCTTTAACCCTTTCTTGAAAATTTCCTCTTATCAATTCCAGAAATGAGAAATGAATCCCATCTAATTCCCTGCCTTAAGATAATTCATTCTAGAAAAGCGATGATCCATTTTCTTCAAGACTCTTTTTAAAGCCTCTTTATTGAGTCTCCCTTCTGATTTGAACATTGATCCAAATCTTTAGCAGCCCTCATTCCATCTTAGTGTTCCGTATGAGGACATGAGCCTTTGCTCTGGAGGTGAGGGCGGGTGTATACCAGTGTATGTGAGTGTGAGTGTGTGTGTGTGTGTGTGTTGCCAGGATGGGAGTGGTGGTGTCCTGAATGCTCTTTAGACCTGACCTCTGTGGACTTCCATGGTATTTCCAATTCCTGTGACCTGGTGACTTTGGGTGTGACTCACCTTGACTAATGTTCTTTTCAAGAACACTGTGCACTGAAGGACAGCTAGGAAATTCTAGGAGTCCAAATTCTAATGAGGAGCAATTCCCCTCCCTCACAGCATTTTATTGGGCAACTTTTGTTAGCACTTGTTTTCCAAGTTACCAGATTACTCATTTCAGAGGTCAACTACCCAGAAACTTTCTTCTAAGCCCACAATAAGAGGCAAACAATAAAGACAATCAGTATGTAGGATAAGGGCTGGCATGTGGGTGGTCCCATCTTGGCTGTGATGCCACAGGGAAGCAGTGGGGAAGAGAGAAGCCAGCCTTCCGGCAGGCAATGGAATAATCCTGCTGCAACATCCCACCTCACATCTTGGTAGGTATATTAGTTGGGCTTTTCAAGGTCACAAGAAGGAATCTTATAAATAACATATCACCTTCTTTGATGGGATTTTGTCAGAATATGTGAGAACTTAGGGTAGGATGGGAAATTTCCTCATCGGCTACACAATTCCTCCTGGTCCAAGAGCCTCAGAGCTGGGATGAGGAAGCACAACAGATTTCTCACCTGTAATCAAAGGGAAGAGAGGTACTGTCTTCTCTTTTTTCCCGTCCCACCACAGAGTCTGAGTCAGCTCTCAGCTTTTCACTGTGAGGCCCCCCAACTAGAAATCGTTCCCCAAAGTTCACCTCTTTGCTGGTCAGCTTCTCTAGCATCGGGGAGTATTGACCTGAGGCTTTGGGGATCCACAAACCCCCCTGGAATTATATGCCCGAATGAGAGTCTGTTCCTATGTGCATTTTCTTGGGAGTTGATCACCCATTGCCAAAGGGGCCTTAATCCTTGCTTCAGTTAACCATGGCTCAGGTAACAGATTTGGGCTTTACTCATGGCCCATGGCAATGCAGGCGGGAATGAGTTCATTCGAGTCATCACCCTCAATAGGGGTCCATGACCTGGCAGCATCTGGAGGCTTCAGAGCCTCCTCCTGCAGCTGGTCACAGAACAAATTGTGCAAGGTAATTCTCTCACCTCCCCAGATTGGATTCTGATATCTCCTTCTGGTCTTTCCATTAATCACAGAAATTCTCCCATCTGTCTGCATGGGCTCATACCCACCCCCTGACTCAGGGACAAATGTAGAATGGTTTTCTTGTGTGGTTCTATGGCCAAATAAGTTTCTTTTACGCTGTTCAAATAGACTCTGTATATGCCTTAACGATGGTCGCCATAGTTGCCGCACTCAGTTCTCATTTCCTCCTGAGTGATCAAGGTTGAATAAGTGAAAGCCTTTCCAGGATTTTCACTTTTTAGAGAGCAGACAGTTTAGATACCAATCTCCCACACTTTAGTGGTAAAGATTCTCCGACTGTATATACGGGAATTCCAGGCAATCCTAAAGGTTTCTCTGGCCCATGCCTCTGTGCAGAGGTAAACTTTTAACCACCTGCAGCAGGGTTTTCAGTATATCTGGCATTGACTCAGACCCAATCAACAGCATTATCAAAATAAATGGATAGCAAGTCTGAAAAGAAAGTGTAAATGCTGTTCTTCAACCCCAAAGATGACATGGATGACGTGAACTTATGTTGCTTGTATAGTCAGCTATTCCAAGTCGAATGCACTTATCTCTTGATGTAAACGATCACTTTCATAGCCAGGGCTCTGCCTGGGCTTCAGGGCCCTGAGTTAGAGAAGATGGAAGGAAGGTTTGGGTGGTGTTTGTCTTCCGAGTGAAGCAGCACGTGGTTCAAGTTCAACCTGATGTCATTAACTCTGTAAGTGAATTAACCAGCAGCACCTACCAAAGCTAACCAAAGCCAGGAAACAAAATTTATTTTGCCAGAGTTTTCAGTTCGCTGACATTGAAAGGGTTTAAGACTTGATAATGTGAATGTACTGTAAGGGTCTTTACAAATTTTTAAGACATCTTTTGAGAGTAGGGATGATCACTACTCAGTTCCCTGGGCATCAAGGGTCATTGTTAATTTTTGCAGAAAATTTCTCATGCAAAGACCAATGTAACTGTAAGAAATACTCTTATTTTTCTTCCTTTGGGAAATCTGAACTCTTTTAAAAAAGTGAATGAAAATTCATTTCAGTTGAAAAGGCATTTAGGGCTTTCATTTGTATTTTCTGCATTTGTTTTGGAGGATTTTTTTTAATGTTTATCGATACCAGGTCTTTTATTATAATAGACTCTTCTATTAAGGTAAAGAAAAAAGCCAATATTTCAATAACATGCTCTACACAAATCTTGAATACAGCTCCAGAAAAGACACGTAAAACATGATGATTACATTTTACTTTTCTCTTTGGATTTGGAAAGGGTCAGAACAATGCTTATATTGAATCAAGAAGAGAGAAAACCCTTATGAAGGAAGACAGATCAACACAACCAGGTGGCATTATGTTTATCTTCTCAGCAATTTTTTTTTTTTTTGCGGTACGCGGGCCTCTCACTGTTGTGGCCTCTCCCGTTGCGAAGCACAGGCTCCGGACGCGCAGGCTCAGCGGCCATGGCTCACGGGCCCAGCCACTCCGCGGCATGTGGGATCTTCCCGGACCGGGGCACAGAACCCGTGTCCCCTGCATTGGCAGGCGGACTCTCAACCGCTGCGCCACCAGGGAAGCCCTCAGCATTTTTAAAAAACTTATTTTTGGCTCTACTTCTGACCTTACCTTTTATATTGTTGTTCATGTAGTTTTCAGAGAGCTTGGTTCTTTTCCTTTTATTTGAACACACATCTTATTTGTTGGAAAAACTTCCATTACATTATCTTGTCAGCTCCCACCACACTTTCTTTTCATGGCTCTTGCTGTCTAGGTTATAAGAACACACGGCAAACACGAGAGGCTCCGAAGGAATGTGTGATGGATCTTCCTGAAACATTATTGCCTGGATCCAGTGAGATCTTCGCCTCTGGGAAGCAGTGGGAAAAGGTAGGTTGGCCTGTGCACGGTCTCTCATAGTGGATGGGTTTTTCTTTAGAGTAACCATGTCAAGTAGTACCTCAGGGACTAACTGATACAAAGCTGAGGGGTTGGCAGAATGTTCTCAATAAATGTTAAATAAGCAACTCTCCTGCAGGTACTTCTTGGTTGGTATTTACCTTATGATTTCCACCTGTTGCTGTTCAGTGTATCCTCTCAGAGCCTAGGAGGTTGTCTTCTATCTCTCCCTCAGGACAAATGGGTTATTGTTTTCAAGCTTTTTTGCTATGAAGACAAAAATAATAAAAACAGCCTTATTTCAGTGATCAGTTTTATTACCTCTAATGAACAGTGATAGCCAGTGTGACCGTGCACCACTACATTAGGTTAGCATGGCCAACGGCACATATGAGACCATCAGCTGTCCCTAGGCAGGCTGCTTCCCTTTGGAGTGCAGCCCCAGGTGGACCCTGACACCTCTTCAGACTTGGCTTTAGTTGGAGAAGAGCTCAGAGAGAATAAAGAGTCTATTTTCATGCACTTTTAAAACCCAAACGGTTGTTGTAATTAAAATACTACCATGCACTGGCATTTTACGTTAAAAAAAAAATGATACACAAGTTAGAGGAAAAAAATATAAAGCAATTCCATCTTCTAGGTTTGACTTAAGCATCCTTTTTACTGAAATTAAGGATTATTGAGCTTTGCTAATGTGGCATAGAAAGGTGAAAGAGTTAAATGCCCAGGCGCTGCATCAGGGGACTTGTTTAATAGTGTGATGCACCCTGGGAAGATCCTCACTTTTCAATGTGGAAGTTAATCCTCCACCCAAAGGATCAGAGAAGAAAAGCACCTCCCCCGCAAATCCAGGTGGAATGCATTATGTCGAACCATATGATATTGCTGATATTGACCATTTTTGCCGGACAAAAAGAACAATTTCGTATTATTTAACACAAGAGAATCAGAAACTTCTATAAGAAGGACTGTGACCATTTCCACTTTTTCCTTTCTCATATGCTTGAGCAGAAATTCCCAGTAAGGAGTAAAACTTGCTTTGTTCCCAGGAGAGACAAGGAATTGTATTTTCCTTCCTCATTCTCTGCAGTGTCACAAAATATCGTGAAGTATCCCATGAGACCTGAATATTATGCCTGCTCTCTCCTGGAATCCAGACTTCTCCATCCAGATTGGCCTTAACTTTCTCTCCTAATTAAGCCTCATATGTTTGCTGGGTTAGACGGAGTGTGGGGACAGACATGGGGGTGTTTTTCTCTACATATATGAAGTTACTTTTCCATAGGATAGGCTTAATTTTCTCAATGTTTTTTAATGTCTTGGGTGAAGGAACCCCTTCAGGTATTGTTAGTGATGTATATCTATAACGTCAACTGATGATTTCAGTTAAGATTGTTTTACCCAATGAGTGTAGGCCAAGTAAGCATCATTCCTTACATACTGCTGTTTAATGAGTGTGTAGCTGTCTAGGTGTGTTACATGTTACATAAATCTTGGCTTTCCTAGAGGCTGTCTCAGGATACGTTCATATGACTCAACTACTTCTGTGTTCTTGACTTTCTGTCAGTAAAGCTAATAGCAATGTGTGTTTGCTCACCTCACCAGCTGTTACACTGAGCACTGATTTCCCTGGAAATAGATTCTCATTTCTTCAGGCAAATGTTTAACAGGCCAAGCCAGTTTGTCATTAGTTTCTCACCTTGAACAATCTTGTCTTTTATAGAATCTCCAACATTCAAAATGGAGGGACTTCTAAACCACTATCAAACTCTTAACTGTTTTTTGATATTGACACCATTATATCTTTTGATTAATAACATTTTTTTAAAAAAGAGAGACGGTGTATTATAAGTTTCCTAGGGATGCTAAAACAAAGTAACACAAACTGGGTGGATTAAAACAACAGAAACTTACTCTCAGAGTTCTAGAAGTTCTAGAAGTCCAAGATCAAGGTGTGGGCAGGGCCATGTTCTCTGAAGGCTCTAGGGGAGGAGACTTCCTTGCTTCTTCCTAGCTTCTGGTAGGTGCCAGCAATCCTTGGTGTTCTCGGCTTGCAAATGCATCACTGTAGCCTCTGTCTCCTTTATCACATGCCGTTCTCCCTGCGTATCTTTGTGTATCGGCATTTCCCTCTTATAAGGGCACCGGGCACTGGATTAAGTGCCACCACCTTCGTCCTCAACTTAATGTGATCACTTCTGCCAAGACCCTATTTCCAAATAAGGTCACACTCGTAAGTTCAAGTGAATTTTGGACAGACACTATTCAACTCAGTACAAGTAGTCTTGAAGATATTCTTCTTAATATGCTAAATCCTTTTAAAACTAAATGTGGTTCAAACAAATACCTAGACAGAAATAATCACCATCACATTCCCAAGTGCCACACTTCCATTCATTTAACAAATACTTATTGAGAGTCTGTCAGAGGCCACAGACAGTGGTGGGCACTAGGAAGACGGTGAAGAACCAGAGACACGAGGTCCTTGTTCTCAAGGAGCTTACATTCTAGTTGGGGGAGAGAGATACAAGTACAATTTCACTGGGCTCACCGGCAATATATTTTGAGAACTGACTATGTGCTGGTCACTGAGGATGAAGAAGGGGGAGAAAGAGCAAAAGTCCATGCCCTCATAGAACTTACTTTCCATTGGTAGAAAAACAATTCATAAATTAAGGAAGCAAAATAATTTTAGCTAGTGATAAATGCCATGAAGAAATAAAAGGCAGAGCAAAGTGGTGCAGGGAGTTCTTTTGTTCTGAGCCTGAAGGAAGCCAGGATATGAGTCTCCTGAATGTGTAAGTTCAGTGTTCTAGTGGGAGGGACTGGAGGTAAAGGAAGTTCCTGGTACATTTAGAAACAGCAGGAGGCCACTGTGGAGTCAACCAGGAAAGAATAGAAAGAAAAGGATTGAGCAGTAGTAGCCTGGGGCTCAGATAGAGCCTGGTAAACCATCAAAAGATACTATGGCTCTAAACCTCTGGAAAGCAGTCTGAGCGTTTTGAGCAGGAGAGTAATTTGAATTTACTTGGGTTTGATAGGGAACCCCCTTGGCCATTTTTTAAAAATTTTATTTATTTTTTATTTATTTTTATTTTTGGCTGTGTTGGGTCTTCGTTGCTGTGCACGGGCTTTCTCTAGTTGGGGCGAGCAGGGGCTACTCTTCGTTGCAGTGCGCAGACTTCTTATTGTCGTGGCTTCTCTTGTTGTGAAGATTGGGCTCTAGCTGCGTGGGCTTCAGTAGTTGTGGCACATGGGCTCAGTAATTGTGGCTCGCGGCTCTAGAGTGCAGGCTCAATAGTTGTGGCTCACAGGCTTAGTTGCTCTGCAGCATGTGGGATTTTCCCGGGCCAGGAATTGAACCCATGTCCCCTGCATTGGCAGGCGGATTCTTTACCACTGCACCACCAGGGAAGTCCCCCCTCCCTTGGCTATTGTGAGTAATGGGTGGAAAGGGACTCAGGTTTGGGAGGGATTTTGACTACAGAGCCAATGGGATTCAGATAATGAAAAGTGCTGTGAGGTAAACTTGGCATGAAGGAGAGGAGGGGTGTGCAGGAAGGTAATTCTGTTAGGCTGCTAGTAACCAGGCAAGGTCTCCCTGAGGAGGTGACATCTTAGCTCATACATGAATGACCAGAAGTAGCCGGCCTTCTACAAACCTTGAGGGAACAGAAATTGGAAAGCCTTAAGCCCAGTGTGTTGAAGGAAAGAAAGGACAGCTAGAACCTTGATGATTCCAGCCTGGGAAGCCATCAGATGCACCGTAGCAATCAAAGGGAAAGAGGCAGGGCAGCGTCAGGTGGGCCCCTGTGGGTCCTGTCTTCATTTCCTGAACTTCTTCAGAGTACCAGCGGGGACACGAGGCTCTGTGGCTGCCTTCCAGGAACAGGATACTGTCCCTGGCCCCTGAAGTCGCTGTTTGTGGATCGTGGGCTCCCACTGCCATTGTAAGGCACAACATTCCTCAATGTAAGATGAAGCAGTGACCACTTTGTGAGATATGATCATTTAGAGGATGTCCCTCTGCAAAGCATTACAACTAACTCTAAAACATCTATGCCTTTCCCACAGCAAGACCATTTCCAGGAATCTGTCCTATAGAAACAAAATTATTAATACTTAAATACAGAGTGTAAAGATTTTACTGTGCCGTTGATTATAATAGTAGAAACAACATTCAAAAAACTGAAACAACCTCCTTCACTGTTTTCTCAATTATTGACTTTTTAATTAAAAAAAAATTTGGGCTGACTGTGCATTCTAACTTCATTCTTCTAATTCTCCTGATTAATATTTTCGTATACTTAGTTTTGTCAAAAGCAAATTGAAATATAGCAAAATTTGGATGAAACTTACACCTGATACGAAAAAGCTTTATTAAAGCACAAATGAAAAGAATTGAAGCTACATAGTGGCTTCTTACTGTGGTTCAATGTATAATGACCCACTTTGACAGATAAATGGCTAATGTTTCACAAAATTGTCTATTTTCTCAGTGAAGCGAGATCTCTCTTCTTTGCTCATGAATTACAAATCTGTTCTGATTGCTGGTAATATTGTGGATTAGGTGATTAAATGAACAGTTGAATGATAAGGCTTTCCTTGTATGCAACCTAAGAAAGTAAGTGGAAGGAAAATACACCCATGACTCAAACCCCAAGTTTCTTTTAAGGAAAAAGAAGTCACATCTTGGACTTCCCTGGTGGTGCAGTGGTTAAAAATCCACCTGCCAATGCAGGAGACACGGATTTGATCCCTGGTCCGGGAAAATTCCACATGCCGTGGAGCAACTAAGCCCGTGTGCCACAACTACTGAGCCTGTGCTCTAGAGCCCGTGAGCCACAACTACTGAAGCCCACATGCCTAGAGCCCGTGCTCCACGACAAGAGAAACCACCGCAATGAGAAGGCTGTGCACTGCAATGAAGAGTAGTCCCCACTCGCCACAACTAGAGAAAGCCCGTGCACAGCAATGAAGACCCAGTGCAGCTAAAAAAAAAAAAAAAAAAAGTCACATCTTACCAATGACTTTAGTACAAACAGCAGGAGATAAAATACAGGATTTAATATGAGGGGGAAAAAGAAACCCTGAAACAATCTGAATAAAGCCCATCAACAGGGAAATGGATGAATAAATTATGGTACATATATAAGATGGACTTCTATGCAGCTATTAAAAAGAATGTGTTGGATCTGTATTTGACTTAGAAAAATGTCCACAATACATTATTTTGAGTGGTAGACTGGCCTACAGAAATAATATGTAAGTAGAAAGTGTAATACTATATAACAATCTAAAATTATTTTAAAAACCCATTATGTGGTGATAGAAATGTTTTGTATCTTAATTGTAGTGATGATTTCATGGGTATATACAACCGTTAAAACTCATGGAATTGTACATTGAATGTAGTTCATTTTACATAAGTCCTTTCTCAATAAAGTTGAAAAATTACACCCCTATAAAACCTGTCTACATTTGAGTAGGTTTGTGTAAGCAAATGAAGAAAATAAAGATAGTGTTTACATAGGGATGAATTTGAAGAGGATTGTACCTAATCTAGAATCCTATAGTAGCCTTAGCCTCAAGCTGCTATCCGGCCAAAATGTCTTAATGTGACAATACAAATTTGTCAACAGAGCTGAGCTAGGTAAATATTTGGGCTGGCTAAGTGAGGAAAGTAGCTCCCATGTCACTTCTGCACTTTGTGTGCGTGTGTAAGGAGGTGAGAGATGAAGAGGATATGGTTGTGGTCAGCTATAATTAAACGTAAGCCTCAGATTGGATCATTGACCAAAGGATCATTCTTTTATAGCCAGTCTTGGAACACAGTGGAAAGCAAGATGTTTGAGGTTAGAAATGCCCGAATTGTAATTCCAGCCTTTCTTTCCTTCATATGCAAAAAAGTAATAACCCTCATAGGATTGTAGAAGATTAATTCAGGTGAAATGTTCACAGGGCCTCCTGTGTTGAATGTCAGTACACAATATTATTACCCATGTGTAAAAGTTCTTTTTCTAAGGATTGGTGAATTTAGTGTGCTTATTTGCATGGCTGGGCAAAATGTTCATTAAAAAGTCCTAATTCTAGAATCTGCTGTGAGCCCACTCTACAATATTGTGATTTGGTACACTTTTAAATATTGAATTTGTAATAACTTCAGCACGTTCTCCAACATCTCAATGAAATCAATGATCATGTTTGGTCAGATAGTGTGTAATTCTCTGAAATTTGTTTTGTCAGGTTTAGGGCAGCCAGAACTCCCTCCACCATGATTTTCTTGCAGCCAGTGAAATTGCTGTGATGAAATGATGTTCCCAGATGTCCATGGATTTTAGGAGACTAACTTGCCCAAGTGGCTTCTCAAACTTGGTGGTAGTGGGGTGGGTTATCATCAGGAGACAACACTGATTTTTTTTTCAGGTAATAAGCAGAGGAGATGAAGTTGCCTTTTGATCTGTTTCTACAGATGCTATATTGTCTGCCAGAAAGTGTTTGAGATTAAGCTCTGTGTTCAGAGATGCATGGAGTGAGGAGAGTGAGCTTTCTCTGAAAGATGTGTGTGTCCCATTGTTGTAGGGCAGCCTCTGCTGAAAGACCTGGCCTCCAGTACATTTATTCCCTGTCACCCTTCAGCCACCATCTTGTAGCATGAGGTGCACTGCACTAATACACCAGAATCCTGGGTCTTAGTTTCCCTTTTACAACAGACTTGCTGGGTGACCTTGGGTTAATCACTCGGGGTCTAAGCTATTCATCGGTAAATTGGGGATAAGACTATTTCTCTATTTGTCTAAAGGCAGAGAAGTGAACAGGTAGCCCTTCCAATTTTTATTTTTATTGTGTTCAACTTTATTTTTCTGCTTTTCTCTTGTCATCTTCTTTCTGGGTTTCCTATCTTTTATATACAGGACACTCTAGCTCTCCTGCTCAGCATTTTATGCTAGAAACTATCATCCATGCTGTTTCTAACTGCAGGGAAAAAGTAAGGGTGACTTGCAGGTTTGTGTCTTTATGCTCCTGACACCTGAGATAAGGAACAAGAATAAAAGCATATGAAGGTAAAGAAGGAGTAGGTTCAGATGTGGCCATGTCAACTTCAAGGCAATTGTCTGTCATCATTTCACAAATAGATCTAAGTATTTACAACCCACAGTACAGATATGAATTTTTGGTAATCATTAGCATATAGATTGTTAACACCATGGGAGTGGATAAGATTCTTCAGGAAGAGTTTAGTGAGCAGAAAAACAAGTGCAAAGGGAGGCTGTGCTTGAACTTTTGACTTGAACAGATAGAGGTTCCAGTGAGGGAAGCTGAGAAGCAGCCACTGGAGTAGAAAGAAGACTGGAAGAGCTTGGTGTTCTGGGAGGACCATGGAAGGAGAAAGCCTTTGTCGTGGTGGTGGAGGCAGGAGGGGAAGGAGAGGCATGATCAATAGTGCCAAATACAGCATGGAAATGTAGTAACTCAAGGCTTAAAATCTGCCCATTGGTTCTGGAAGTTAGAAGGTCATGGGTGATTTTAGGGATAGCAGTTCCACTAATAGAATGAGCACAGAGCCCATTTTAGTTGATTAAAGAATAAAGGAGGGGAGGAAAAGCCTGGATGAGAAGACATGGGAAGAGATGTCAGTTGCTAGAGGTGGTCCTTTTCATTTTTTAATGAGGGCTGTTTGAGCTTACATGTGGGCTTAAAGGGAAAGAACTACAATGAGGGAAGATAAAGGAGACCAAACAGGTCACTGAAGGAGCTAGGTCCTGGGCAGTTGTGCAGGTGAAAGGGAAAACCTCATTTTGTGATAAGAAGTATGTTAGTTTGGGTTCTCCAAGAAGCAGACACCAAGATGTGATTGGATGTGTAAGAGTCACTGGGGAAAACACTTGTGAAGGATAAGGAGCAAGTGTAAGTAGGGAGAGCTTTCAGACTTCGGTGGAGATCTGACACCTGTGAAAGAAAGGGGAAGAAAGGAGGATTAGGCAGGAAGTATCTCTTCTCTAACACAGTTCCAGGGAAGTTTGGGCCAGGCCTATGGAGTGTCAAAGTCTCTAGTTAAAGAAGTTCTATGTGTCATAGGAATGGGCCGGTCAGTATCCCTTCCATGCTCACTCCCTGGCTGGGGGGCAGCCTATGGGCAGTGTGGCCTCAAACCAATGAAGGGGTGGACCCCTAGGGGCAGCAGCTGGAGTCCTCAGGGATTCTGCTTGCTGCAGCAGGAAACCTGGGCAGTGCATTTTCATGGTAAAATGTTGATACAACTGTGGCTGTGTTTGGATGTCAAGAAATGAGAACAGGAAGATAAGGGAAGTCTCAGCTGGCAGCCTCATTTTTCTTTGAAGTATGGAGCTTTACGTTTTAATCTGGCTAAAATGAAAAAAGAGGAGAGAACAGAATTGGGGAAGGGACCTGTGTGATGAAGGTTTGGAACAGCAGAAACTGAGAAGATAAATGATTTTGTGCCACACAAGGTATCACTGAGAATGGAAACTTAATGGACTGTGTTGTGTAGTGGAACTAACAAGGCACAAATGTGCTTTCCTCTGGAGGGTTGTAGTAAGAATAGAGAAGGATGATCTTGTGACTGATCCCTTTACTGTTAACATCATGCCTGGTTCCAAGGCAGAGTCACATTGAGACTTTAAGTTATTAGTAAGTTGTCCCTCATTTAATTAAATATATACATACACACACACACACACACACACACACACACATATATATATATATATATATATATCACTTGCTATGTATACAGCACAGAGGGAGATATAAACATGGTTCTCTGCCCTCAAGGAATGTGTAACTTTGAACAAGGGAGGCTGTGATAGGTGGCATAAGAGAGGTACAAATAAAATCTATGGGGATTTCAGAAGAGGTATAGAGCCACCTGGACAGGAGATAGTAGGGAGGGTAGGTAGGTCAAGAAAGCCTTTGTGGAGGTGGCTTTGGGTTGGGACTCATAGAGTGGATAGAGTTGTGGCTGGGTTATTATCTTCAATGTCTAAAATAGCACCAGGTGCCAACCCTTCTCCCCATTTGTCATCTTCTAATTCAGAACCTTGATCCGGGCCAAATGGTGACCACCTCATGTCTAGATTGCTAATCAACTGCTCAGTCACTCTTTAAATCTAGTGTCTCATATGCTCAGTTTCAAACACAGTTGGGTAAATCTGTTGTTCATACACTCCTCAAGCTTTTGGGGATCTCTCCCCTATTTCCCAAGCTTAACAGATGCTGCTGCATTTTGCACTGCCTGCACATTTTCAAATTTTGCACATTTGCACAATGCCATATTGCACCCAGGTATTTCCCTCTGCTAGGCAGTGATAACTTTGTGGGCAGGAAACTACATATACTTGGTACATAGTAGTGTTGGTGCAGTGTCTTAGTTATTCACTTAGTTATCTTACCTGCCAATGAGTCTGTAAATCAGTCAAGGTCTGGGTTTGGAGAGGAAAGGAGGGAGGTAGCCCTGCTATATTATCTAATTCACCTTAACCAGTAAATAAGCTAATCCTGAATGTTGATTATTAGTCTGTTTGGGCTGCTAAAACAAAAATACCATAGAGTGGGTGGTTTATAAACAACAGAAATTTATTTCTCACAGTTCTGAAGTCTGCTGAGTCCAAGATCAAGTCACTGGCAGAATCATGTCTGGTGAGGGCCTGGTTCATAGACAGCTGTTTTTTCCCCTGTGTCCTCACGTGGCAGAAGGGGCAAAGGAGGACTCTGTGGTCTCTTTTATATGGGCACTAATCCCATTCAGGAGAAACCTACCTTCATGACCTAATCACTTCCTTAAGTCCCTACCTCCTAAAACCATCACATTGGGGATTAGGTTTCAACATAAGAATTTGAGGAGACACAAATTCAGTCTATAGCATTTCTTCACTTGGGCCCTTTTGTTCATTTCCAAACGTTTGAGACTCCAGCTAGTCATAATATGTGGAACCGTTTAAAAATTTTCCCCCTCATTAATAAGCCTCTTCTGTCTTCTCAGTAACTTGGGATAAAAACTACTGGAGGATACAAGTATAATATTGTATAATCAGGGCCTCTACCTTATAAGGTAAAAATGAATTGTTGTACAGAATGTACTTACTGTACAGAATGGAGGGAAATGTACTTACTGTACAGAATGGAGGTTATTCAGTGCTATTGCTAAGTTCTTCCGATGAAGCTTAATACAGTCCATCAAGATATGCCCAGCTGAATTATCTTCACTGTTAATGCTACACAGTAGACTCCAGTCAAGAAAACATGTTTAAGACTTTTCACACTTGATTAATTCACTCCAGGCTTCACAATGTCATACAGAAATATCAGTAAACAGTTGCGAATGAAATTAAAGTCATAGAGCCCTTGCCAACGTGATAAGCCCCTCCAAGAGACTTTCCTGGTGATTTACTCAGATAACCAGTACTTAGATGTTTCATAATTAGTGATTTTTCATCTTTTCTGAAGGTTAATATTTTTCTCTCTATTTAGAGGTAAACTCTGAGGACCTAGATTTCAGCTCCAATTTCTGCTTGTTATGTAGCTACCATTGGTCTCTCAGGGTTCCGTTCCTTCAGAGGAAAAGACATCTTCTTTGAGGAAACTTTGACAAGGTCAACAGAACAGAGTGGATTTATTTGAATAATCCTTTTGTATTAACAGTATCTACTTTTAAGGTTATTAAGATCTACTTTCCTCCCACATAGCAAACTGGGCTCTTGCCACTTCAGAAAAAAGTGGAGTTTGTTAGTGTTGGCGAAAAGGCTGGAAACTTAATGTCATAAAGGAAAGGAAGATGCAGATGGATAGGACCTTAGAGTAGCTGAGAAAAGGACTCTGAGGGAGGCTTACTCTTCTATCTTAGATGTGGTAGAAGCTTCCATGTGAGACTCTTCTCCAACACATATGAAAACTCTTTAATTATCCATAGGTCTAACTCTAAGTGTTTTCTTTGCACTTTATTTTATTCTTTGAGGGTTGGGGAGGTGAGCTGCCCCTCCTTGGATTTAAGGTTCTTACTATTTTAGCTTTCAATATGCAGAGTCTCTGGCTGTCTGGTTCTGCACACAAAGGCCATTTAGAGCTCCATTTCAACAAGTGATTGCATCTTTGATCCAATAATCCTCTAGAACCAGAATTTGACGATCCTTCTCAAAATATTTTCCAAACAGCTTACAGCCATCCTTTTCATTGTGTTAAGTGCCAGGTAGATAAGCATGGAAAGGCCACTTTCCATGCTGCCTTGACAAACATCTAAGACATGGATAATTGACCCATGGTTGTAGGAAGTTCACATAATATTCAACCACCTCTCAAGTTTGCTTGTGACTGCTCAGTTACTTGTGACATTGGGCTGACATCCTACCTTTAGACAACCTTATTCTCACCTATAATGTGTGATAAAAGGATTACTTGATCAGTGCCTCAAAATGACCAATTTATAGACCACTGAAGCCCATTGGTGGATTATGTCCAAGTTGGTCCCTGAACTTCATCATAACATAAACCTTGGTAGCTGGGTCCTCTTCCTTTCCCCTTCCTCTTACTCACTCTTAGAGAATTTTATAATTTAGTGAATGGCTAGTTCCAGGCTTAGGGTTAGAAATATGTCAAAGGAATTTACCGTGAAGCTTAAGTTCATGGATATTCTCTTACACTGACCCATTCCAAACCTCCAAATATTCTCCTCAGTGGTTGCAGGTTAACACAATAGCCACAGCATGTGATAAGAGCTACAGTGTTGTTATCCAGAAGCTTTGATTACCCCAGACCAATAGACATCATCCAGGATCAAATCTTGTTTTTGCCCCAAGGCCCCAAGGAGAAGAATCTGAATGAGTCACTGCTTTGCTCTCTGAGCCAGACCACCGTGACTTAGCCTATATGACCAACTGGCCCATCCTGCCCACAGCCAGAGGCAGCAATAATTAAAGTCTGAAAAACTCTGCTACAGTAAAAACTGAATTATCTTTCTATTTTTTTCTATAGAAAATTTTACAATATCATTGCCACATTAAAAGGAAAACAATTCCGTGTGGTCCTTGAAAGAGTACACTCCTTAGACTGCAACTTTTTATTTTATTTTATTTTATTTTGGTAACAACTTTACCGAGATATAATTTGTATATAGGTAGGATGTCGTACAATTCTTCCATTTGAAACCACTACAATTCAATGGGTTTTAGTGTATTTAGAATTATGAAACCCTAAAAAAATCAATTTGAGATATTCTTAGCACCTCAAAAAGAAACCCTACACTTTTAGCTATTACCTCCCTCAACCCCTCTATCTCCCCTAGGCCTAAGCAACTGCTAATCTACTCTCTATCTCTTCACAGTTACTGGTTTTTTGGCTTTTTAAAATACATAGCGTTCTGTAAGAAGATTTTAAAAATGTATTTTTTAATATATTCTCTGGCTTGGATTTCCCTGTTTCAGCCCCTTGGTGTGGAGAAACAGACACTGGGTTCTGTTCTCTGCACTCCAGTTGGATTAGCACCTGTGACTAAACGTACCATTTACTTCAAAATTAAAGCAGAACAAAATATATTTTTTAGCACTCTACATAGTATCAAAGCATAACATTGAGAAGGAAAAGAGATCTGTGCTATGATTAGAGAATGCCTGATTAGTTTTAGATAGGCTTTCTTTCCTTTTTTACAAAACGTGGTCATGTATGGCATGGTATAGTTGGAAGTTATATTACTTAGAATTTCCAATCACAAGAGACAGAAGTTTGACTCACGCTGACTTAAGCAAAATGGGAATTTATTGGCTCATGTGAACCCAGAGTTCTTAGGCACTGCCAGATTAGATGCTCAAACACTATCACCAAGGTTCAGTCTTGTGCCCTCTGCCTTTCTTGGTTGACTCCATTCTAAGGCAGGCTTGCTCCTTAAGGTGGCAGGGTGGCTGCCAGCAGCTCCAGATGTACAGTCTATCCTCTCAACAACCTTAGTGGTGGGGAGAATACCTCTATGTGAACCAGAAACATAGTCGTAGAATTGAGTGTCCTTGGCTCTGATTGGCCTGAACTGGGTCACATGCCAACTTTTGGCACTGGAGAGGGAGTCAGCTCTGTCTGGTCCACTTGACAGAAAAGGGGAGGAATTGTTTCCCAAGGAAAATTGGGTGCGTTACCAGATGAAGCGGTCAAAGGGATGGCTTTGGGGCCGGTAAAAAGAAAGGATCATGATTAAAGACTGCTGCAGTATGAGTCATAAAATCTGGGTTTTAGTCTTATTTGCCACTAAGTAGTTTTATTACCTGAAACAAATCACTTACTCTGTAGACATTGGTTCCAAATTTTGTAAAACTACAGACTTGCATAAGTAGTCCTTAAAGGTCTCTGTTTAAAATTCTATTTCAGTGATGAATTGACTAGATATTTTGGTATTAAACAGGCATGACTAGCCCCGAGTTTCTTTGATAAAAATCAGTACAATGACTTTCATGGAATATATCCTATAGCAAGCACGGTTCTGCCTGGAGTCATGAGGTTGTGTGCTGTCTTTGATACTGAGTATTAACTAGAAGAGTGCAAGGTTTCTAACTCATTGTTGAACTCTCCAGTCTGTTTAAAGAAGTTTAATCCCTTATGATTTAGAAGAAGTCATACTGGATATCAAGTTGCTTCCAGTACTTTCTGTATGTTTACATCAAGCCTTGTGGTGTTGCTTAGAGAATGAATGAATGCTTGGAAGTAGCAAGGATCACTTAGAAAAAACGAGATAGAGTCAGGTTGCTAGCATAAATGAACCTTCTGATATGCTTTTTTTTAAAAAAAATGGAGCTATCATCACAAGTTAAGAACTATAGAATTGAGCTGGAGAAAAGAGTAAGCCCAAAAGAAAGGTCTTAAGACATTTATCCAAAGAAGATATACAGATTGCCAACAAACACATGAAAGAATGCTCAACATCATTAATCATTAGAGAAATGCAAATCAAAACTACAATGAGATATCATCTCACACCGGTCAGAATGGCCATCATCAAAAAATCTTGAAACAGTAAATGCTGGAGAGGGTGTGGAGAAAAGGGAACCCTCTTGAACTGTTGGTGGGAATGTAAATTGATACAGCCACTATGGAGAACAGTATGGAGGTTCCTTAAAAAACTACAAATAGAACTACCATATGACCCAGCAATCCCACTACTGGGCATATACCCTGAGAAAACCATAATTCAAAAAGAGTCATGTACCAAAATGTTCATTTCAGCTCTATTTACAATAGCCAGCACATGGAAGCAACCTAAGTGTCCATCAACAGATGAATGGATAAAGAAGATGTGGCACATATATACAATGGAATATTACTCAGCCATAAAAAGAAATGAAATTGAGTTATTTGTAGTGAGGTGGATGGACCTAGAGTATGTCATACAGAGTGAAGTAAGTCAGAAAGAGAAAAACGAATACTGTATGCTAACACATATATATGGAATCTAAAAAAAATAAGTCATGAAGAACCTAGGGGCAAGACAGGAATAAAGGCACAGACCTACTATAGAATGGACTTGAGGATATGGAGAGGGGGAAGGGTAAGCTGTGACAAAGAGAGTGGCATGGACATATATACACTACCAAACGTAAAGTAGATAGTTAGTGGGAAGCAGCCGCATAGCACAGGGTGATCAGCTCGGTGCTTTGTGCCCACCTAGACGGGTGGGACAGGGAGGGTGCGAGGGAGGGAGATGCAAGAGGGAAGAGATATGGGAACATATGTATATGTATAACTGATTCACTTTGTTATAAAGCAGAAACTAACACACCATTGTAAAGCAATTATACTCCAATAAAGATGTTAAAAAAAATATTTGATGAGAGCTAAGACCAATAGTCAACTTGACAGCTAGGCTAGCTCAGGGTGTGATTGAGAGCAGCTGGGAAAGACCTTGGTGTGGAGGAGACCAATTCTTCATGCTTGGGTGTAGCACACCAATTAATTTTCTCAACTAGAGGTTCTAGCTTTGGGTGATAAAGGACTTTTTAAAATAAGTTTTCAATAAAAATGCAAATACTTGAGTGCCACACAGATGATTGAGACTCAGATATCAATTAAAAGTCAGGAATTATGACTCTTTTAGAAATTCCAACAAAACTCATACGTTTCATCTGTCATATTGGCAACATACATCTTGGCTTTTGCTTTGGTATAAATGAGTCACTCATGTGGGGCTTCAAAGCAACACATCTTTAATTTAGGATAGGCTTTTTCTCAGCTTGGACATGAATGGCAGGTACTCTGGGCAGGTGGACATTTTTCACAATCCAAAGGAGGCACCATTCGCATGGAATTCAATGTAAATTGTGTCCCCTGAAGCATAAGTCTGTTGATGTCTCTTTAAAGACACTATACTAGTCAGATTCCACAATTTACAGGTTGACTATTCCCAAGGGGAAATGTAGCTCGATTTGAAATTAAAAAGCAGGCATTCAATCTCAGGTCTACCCCAAAGTATATGCTTCCATGAATCAGGGCCACGTTTTTGAAAAGTCTAAAGTGGTTATGCAGTACATCTGTTAAGGAAGGTGTGAGAAGGAGTAAAATAATGATCCGTCTTGGCAATGCAAATGCTCCAGTGAATGGGGAAGTTGGTAGATGTGAGCTTAACAGGATGTTAGGCTTATACTGAAATACGTACGTACATATCTACCACAAGATTTCTGTGATTGGCATGCGTGCCCAGTCATGAACCTTGTATGAGGGATTAGTTGGTACAGTAATGCTCTCCAAGTACTTTGGGTAAGTATTAGGTTTAAAGGTGAAGTACTTTATAAGTATTTACAGGATTAAGTGAGGTATAAATTAATATTAGCACCTCAAAGGGAGGGAAAGAAGATGATGTTGTGGTCACCCCACAGAGGGAGTAGGAACCCTCCACCCAATATTTGGTTCAGATATCAAAACTGATGAACACACACACCCCACCAAGAAGGTATGAAAGGTTTATTACTTATATAATGAGGTCTTCTAGACAAAGCAGGGTGGGCTCCCACACAAGTCCAAAAGTGGACTTCAATCAGGGAGGACTTGGGGTTCTATGGTGGTTAGGTGGTAGGGCTGGGGTAATGATTCCTTTGTATGGGTGAGGCTTATATGATTTGAACTTCTCACCAGTGCTAACGGAAGGAGAATCCAAGTTTTCTCATCTTGCCCAGATGTGGGTAAGGGGAAAGGGGAGTGGTGGAGCTTGAAAGTAGCCAACAGTCAAATTCAATGGTTAGTGCTTTTTACATCCTGAGAAATCTGTGCCTAATCTGAAGTTAAGGGTTTTTGCGTATGGTTTCTTTCAGAAGTTGCATACTTTTAGCTCTTATATTTAGGTCTATACCCCATTTGAGTTGATTTTTATATATGATGTAAAGTAAGGATTGAGGGGTTTTTTTTCTTTTTGTTTTTTACATATTGATGTAAAATTGTATCAGTACCATTTATTGTAAAGATTATCCTTTCCCCATTGAATTTCTTTTCAAAATTGGTTTGGCTATATTTTGTCCTTTCTATTTCCATATAAATTTTAGATTCAGCTTGTAAATTTCTTTAAAAAGTGCAGGGAGTTTAATGGGGATTGCTTTGAATCTATGGGTCATTTTGGGAAGAATGGATATCTAAAAAATACTAGCTCTCTTCATCCACTAGCACAGTATATCTCTCCATTTTTCTGAGTCTTTTTTTCCCCCACATTGTTTTACAGTTTTCAGTGTACATGTCTCACATACTTATTTTACTGAAGGTATTTCTAACTTTTTCTTAATTTTGCTGATATTATAAATAAGGTATCTTTTAAAATGTCCATTTGCTACTGTATGAAATTCCTAGTGATTTTTTCTCTTTTCTTTTTTTCAAAATTTAAATATAATTGACATATTGTGTTAGTTTTTAGATGTACAACATAATGATTCGATACATGTATATGTATATTGTGAAATGATCACAAATTTAGGTAACACCCATCACCACATGTAATTACCTTTTTTCTTTTGATGAGAACTTTTAAGAACTATTGTATTAGTAACTTATAAATATATAATAGAATATTATTAATTAGAGTCAACATGCTCTACATTACATTTCCTGGGCTTGCTTAATTTATAACTGGAATTTTCCACCTTTTGACCACCTTCACCCATTTTACTCCCCTACCTACCCTGCTTCTGACAACCACCAATCTATTTGCTGTATTGATGGGAGGTTTTTTGATTTTGGTTTTTTTTTATGATCCCACACATACATGAGCTCATACGGTATTTGTCTTTCTTTATTTGACTTATTTCATTTAGCATAATCCCCTCAAGGTCCATCCATGTTGCACAAATGGCAGATTTCCTTCTTTTTTTATGGCTGAATAATATGCCATTGTGTATCTATGCCACGTTTTCTTTATCCATTTATTCACTGATGGTCACTTAGGTTGTTTCCCTATCTTGGCTATTGTAAATAATAATTCAATGAACATGGGGGTGCAGATAACTCTTTGAGATGGTGATTTCTTTTCCTTCTGTGAGAACTTTTAAGAACTCTTCTATTAGTAAATTTCAGACATATAGTAAAGTATTATTAATTATAGTAACCGTGCTGTAGATTACATCCCCAGGACTGACTTATTTTGTAACTGGAAATCTGTACCTCTTGACCACCTTCACCCATTTCACCCACCCATGCCCTACCCTGTACCTCTGGCAATCACCAATCTGTTTGCTGTATCCATGAATTTTATTTGTTTTTCTAAGATTCCCAAAGTGGAATTGCCGGATCATATGATAATTCTATTTTTAATTTTTTGAGGAAACTTCATACTGTTTTCCATAGTGGCTGCACCAATTTACATTCCCACCAGCAGTGCACAAGGGTTCCCTTTTCTCCACACCCTCTCCAACATTTGTTTTTACTTGACTTTTTGATAATATAGCCATTCTAACAGATGTGAGGTGATACCTCATTGTGGTTTTTATTTTCTTCCTCTGTGCTGGGGTCAGGGTGTATAGCTGGGGTAAGGTGAACCAGTAAAAACTTAAGTTTTTGTTTCCTACAGTCCTGTGGGACTCCTGAATGGAAACCCCATTGGTGATCAGAGCTAAGGTAATCTGGACACCCACCTCTTAGGTGGCAACTGCAAAAGTGGGGTATAGATGTGTGTCCCAGCTCCCTCCAGGGAAATACTGGCTACTTGGGACAGGCAGGGAGGAGACGGTGGGTGAGGTGTCTGCTGGCTTCTCTCATCTCTGGGAAGGATTGCAGTCAGCCCCTAGGTGTATGCTAAATTACAATTTGACCCCGAGGCAGTAGCTTTTAAAGGATGCAAATAGATTTTATTCAGGGGAAGACTGGGAAATGGGCATTTTTTGCCTGCTCTCTCTGAGTGGAACCCTGGTGATGGCTTCAGTGAATGTTTGTGCCGTTAGTCTTGTGGGTCTTGTGGACCCAAGCTTTGTTAGGTTTCAGAGGTAGGTGAGGCCCATCCCTCCTGTGGGATTCTTAAAAGTTGGAGTGCTAGACTGGGGTCCAAACCCTTTGCTCCTCATGGAGAAGCTGGGAGTTGAGGGTTCCCTCCCAACTGTATGGCACTGTGCTGAGGTGGGGTTACTCCTTCTCTACCCACTTCCATGTGGGTTTTCTTCTTGTTTGCCCTATGTATAGGAATCGCTCAGCTAATTTCTGGATTTCTTTTGAAGGAAATTGTTCCACGTGTAGTTGTTCATTCAGTGCATCCATGGGAAGAGGGGGGAGTTCAGGAGCCTCCTGTGTCACCATTTTAAAAGGCTTCTGTGTTGTTTTGTTTTTGTTTTTTGTAGATGCCCTTTTTCAGGTTAAGTCTCTTCCTGGTCAGCTGAGGGTTCTTATCATGGATGGGTGTTGAATTGTCTTATGTGTTTTTCTGCCTGTATTGAAATGGTTATATATCAATATTTTTTCTCCTGTATTTTAACCTTCAGAAGATATTTTTCACTGGATATTGAAACCATAGGTTGATAGTGTTACTTTTTTTTAGCACTTTAGAACTATCATTTGATTTTCTTCTGGCTTTTATAGTTTCTGATAAGTCTGCGGAAGTTCTTATCTTTGTCTGTAATAAGTCTGTCTTTCTCTGACTGTTTTTAAGATTTTCTCTTTATCCCTTTAGTTCAGGCTGTTTTCCTAACCAGAAATCCATACCCCAGGGGTGGTCGGCCAGCATTCTAAAGAGGAAGCTCAGGCGACAGAAGCAGATACTACAAGCACTTTTCTAACGTCGCAATTGATCAACATTAGATCCTTGGCTAGTTAGTGTAATACATGTCTGAAATAAGTTTTCATTGATGAAATTAGTGACTTGTCAATTAGCTAAATGAATGTTAGAAATATCTTGTTGGTTAAATGAGTATTCAAGTTTTATGACCTGGCTAGAATATTTTGGAGACATTCTTTACGGAGAATAAATTATAGGCATCTTGGAAATTCTAGCACCTCGAAGACGGTGCTTGATCTCTTAAGTGCTCCCAGATCCAATCATTAGTTAAGGATTTTTCTGGTTGACCAGTTCTGACTATAACATAAATCAATCTGCTTTAAGAATATGTCTACCTCAAGCAAACTTTTTTTTAATTGAAGTATGGTTGATTTACAATGCTGTGTTAATTTCTCCTGTGCAGCCAAGTGACTCGGTCATACATATATATTGATATGTTCTTTTTCATATTTTTTCCATTATGGTTTGTTACAGGATATTGAATATAGTTTCCTGTGCTATATAGTAGGACCTTGTGTTTACTCATCCTATATATACTAGTTTGCATATGCTAATCCCAGACTCCCAATCCTTCCCTCCCCTACCTCCACTCCTGCTTGGCAGCCCAACAAGTCTGTTCTCTATGTCTGTGAGTCTGTTTCTGTTTCATAAATATGTTCATTTGTGTCATATTTTAGATTCCACATATAAGTGATATCATATTGGTATTTGTCTTTCTCTTTCTGACTTACTTCACTTAGTATGATAATCTCTAGGTCCATCCATGTTGCTGCAAATGGCATTATTTCTGTCTTTTATGGCCGAGTAATATTCCATTGTATATATGTACCACATCTTCTTTATCCATTCATCTGTTGATGAACACTTAGGTTGCTTCCATGTCCTGGCTATTGTAAATAGTGCTGCTATGAACATAGGGGTGCATCTTTCTTTTCATATTATAGTTTTGTCTGGTTATATGCCAAGGAGTGGAATTGCTAGATCATATGGCAGCTCTATTTTTAGTTTTTTGAGGAATCTCCATACTGTTTTCCACAGTGGCTGCACCAATTTACATTCCCACCAACAGTGTAAGAGGGTTCCCTTTGTTATTTGTAGACTTTTGATGGACACTTAGGTTGTTTCCATGCCTTGGCTATTGTGAATAGTGCTGCTATGAATATGGGGGTGCATGTATCTTTTTGAATTAGAGTTTTGTCTTGATATATGCCCAGGAGTGGGATTGCTGGATCATATGGTAATTCTAGTTTTAGTTTTTTGAGGAATTTCCATACTGTTTTACATAATGGCTACACCAATCTACATTCCCACCAACAGTGTAAGAGGGTTCCCTTTTTCCACACTCTCTCCAGCATTTAATAGTTGTAGACTTTTTAATGATGGCCATTCTAACTGGTGTGTGGTGGTACCTCACTGTAGTTGTGATTTACATTTCTCTGATAATTAGCGATGATGAGCATCTTTTCACGTGCCTGTTGGCCATCTGTATGTTTTCTTTTTCTTTTTTTTTTTCTGTATGTTTTCTTTAAAGAAAAATGTCTACTTAGGTTTTCTGCTGATTTTTTGATTGGGTTCTTTGTTTCTTTTTTATTTATTTTTTAACATCTTTATTGGAGTATAATTGCTTTACGATGGTGTATTAGTTTCTGCTTTACAACAAAATGAATCAGTTATATATATACATGTGTTCCCATATCTCTTCCCTCTTGCAACTCCCTCCCTCCCACCCTCCCTATCTCACCCCTCCAGGCGGTCACAAAGCACCGAGGTGATCTCCCTGTGCTATGCAGCTGCTTCCCACTAGCTATCTACCTTATGTTTGGTAGTGTATATATGTCCATGCCACTCTCTCGCTTTGTCACAGCTTACCCTTCCCCCTCCCCATATCCTCAAGTCCATTCTCTAGTAGGTCTGTGTCTTTATCCCTGTCTTGTTCTTCATGACATCTTTTTTCTTAAATTCCGTATATATGTGTTAGCATACGGTATTTGTCTTTCTCTTTCTGACTTACTTCACTCTGTATGACAGACTCTAGGTCTATCCACCTCATTACAAATAACTCAATTTCGTTTCTTTTTATGGCTGAGTAATATTCCATTTTATATATGTGCCACATCTTCTTTATCCATTCATCCAATGATGGGCACTTAGGTTGTTTCCATCTCTGGGCTATTGTAAATAGAGCTGCAATGAACATTTTGGTACATGACTCTTTTTGAATTATGGTTTTCTCAGGGTATATGCCCAGTAGTGGGATTGCTGGGTCATATGGTAGTTCTATTTGTAGTTTTTTAAGGAACCTCCATACTGTTCTCCACAGTGGCTGTATTAATTTACATTCCCACCAACAGTTCAAGAGGGTTCCCTTTTCTCCACACCCTCTCCAGAATTTATTGTTTCTAGATTTTTTGATGATGGCCATTCTGACTGGTGTGAGATGATACCTCATTGTAGTTTTGATTTGCATTTCTCTAATGATTAGTGATGTTGAGCATTCTTTCATGTGCTTCTTGGTCATCTGTATGTCTTCTTTGGAGAAATGTCTCTTTAGGTCTTCTGCCCATTTTTGGATTGGTTTGTTTGTTTTTTTGTTATTGAGCTGCATGAGCTGCTTATAAATTTTGGAGATTAATCCTTTGTCAGTTGCTTCATTTGCAAATGTTTTCTCCCATTCTGAGGGTTGTCTTTTGGTCTTGTTTATGGTTTCCTTTGCTGTGCAAAAGCTTTTAAGTTTCATTAGGTCCCATTTGTTTGTTTTTATTTCCACTTCTGTAGGAGGTGGGTCAAAAAGGATCTTGCTGTGATTTATGTCATAGAGTGTCCCGCCTATGTTTTCCTCTAAGAGTTTGATAGTTTCTGGCCTTACATTTAGGTCTTTAATCCATTTTGAGCTTATTTTTGTGTATGGTGTTAGGGAGTGATCTAATCTCATACTTTTACATGTACCTGTCCAGTTTTCCCAGCACCACTTATTGAAGAGGCTGTCCTTTCTCCACTGTACATTCCTGCCTCCTTTATCAAAGATAAGGTGACTGTATGTGCGTGGGTTTATCTCTGGGCTTTCTATCCTGTTCCATTGATCTATCTTTCTGTTTTTGTGCCAATACCATACTGTCTTGGTTACTATAGCTTTGTAGTATAGTCTGAAGTCAGGGAGCCTGATTCCTCCAGCTCCATTTTTCGTTCTCAAGATTGCTTTGGCTATTCGGGGTCTTTTGTTTTTCCATACAAATTGTGAAATTTTTTGTTCTAGTTCTGTGAAAAATACCAGTGGTAGTTTGATAGAAATTGCATTGAATCTGTAGATTTCTTTGGGTAGTAGAGTCATTTTCACAATGTTGATTCTTCCAATCCAAGAACATGGTATATCTCTCCATCTATTTGTATCATCTTTAATTTCTTTCATCAGTGTCTTATAATTTTCTGCATACAGGTCTTTTGTCTCCTTAGGTAGGTTTATTCCTAGATATTTTATTCTTTTTGTTGCAGTGGTAAATGGGAGTGTTTTCTTGATTTCCCTTTCAGATTTTTCATCATTAGTGTATAGGAATGCCAGAGATTTCAGTGCATTAATTTTGTATCCTGCTACTTTACCAGATTCATTGAATAGCTCTAGTAGTTTTCTGGTAGCATCTTTAGGATTCTCTATGTATAGTATCATGTCATCTGCAAACAGTGACAGCTTTACTTCTTCTTTTCTGATTTGGATTCCTTTTATTTCCTTTTCTTCTCTGATTGCTGTGGCTAAAACTTCCAAAACTATGTTGAATAAGAGTGGTGAGAGTGGGCAACCTTGCCTTGTTCCTGATCTTAGTGGAAATGGTTTCAGTTTTTCACCATTGAGAATGATGTTGGCTGTGGGTTTGTCATATATGGCCTTTATTATGTTGAGGAAAGTTCTCTCTATGCCTACTTTCTGCAGGGTTGTTATCATAAATGGGTGTTGAATTTTGTCGAAAGCTTTCTCTGCATCTATGTTTCTTTGTTATTGAGTTGTATGAGCTGTTTGTATACTTTGGAAATCCCTTGTCAGTCACGTCATTTCCAAACATTTTCTCCCAGTCTGTATGTTGTCATTTTGTTTTATTTATGGTTTCCTTTGCTGTGCAAAAGCATATGAGTTTGATTAGGCCCCATTTGTTTATTTTTTTGCTTTTATCTATATTGCCATGGGAGAGTGGCCTAAGAAAATATTGGTATGATTTGTGTCAGAGAATGTTTTGCCTATTGTCTCTTCTAGGAGCTTTATGGTGTCATGTCTTATATTTAAGTCTTTAAGTGATTTTGAGTTTATTTTTGTGTATAGTGTGAGGGTGTGTTCTAAAGTCACTGATTTACATGTGGCTGTCCAAATTTCCCAACACCACTTACTGAAGAGACTGTTTTTTCTCCATTGTATATTCTTCCCTCGTTTGTCAAAGATTAATTGTCCATAAGTGTGTGGGTTTAATTCTGGGCTCTCTATTCTGTTCCATTGGTCCATATGTCTGTTTTTGTGCCAATATCATGCTGTTTTGATTACTGTAGCTTTGGAGTATTGTCTGAAGTCTGGGGGGGTTATGCGTCCTGCTTTGTTCTTTCTCCTCAGGATTGCTTTGGCAATTCTGGGTCTTTTATGGTTCCATATAAATTTTAGAATTATTTGTTCTATTTCAGTGAAAAATGTCATGGGTAGTTTTATAGGGATCACATTAAATCTGTAGATTACTTTGGGTAGTATGGCCATTTTAACAATATTAATTCTTCCAATCCAGGAACATAAGATAGCTTTCCATTTCCTTGAATCATCTTCAGTTTCCTTTATTAATGTTTTGTATTTCTCAGCATGTAAGTCTTTCACCTCCTTGGTCAGGTTTATTCCTAAGTATTTTATTTTAGGGGGTCCGATTTTAAAAGGATTGTTTGTTTACATTCCCTTTCTGATGTTTCATTATTAGTAAAGAAATGCAACCAATTTCTGTATGTTAATCTTGTATCCTGCTACCTTGCTGAATTCATTTGTCAGTTTTAGCAATTATTTTGTGGAGTCTTTAGGGTTTTCTATATATAGTATCATATCATCTGCATATAATGAAAATTTTACTTCTTCCCTTCTGACTTGGATACCGTTTATTTCTTTTTCTTGTCTGATTGCTGTGGCTAGGACTTCTAATACTATGTTGAAGAGAAGTGGTAAGAGTAGGCATCCTTCTCTTGTTCCAGATTTTAATGGGAAGGTTTTCAGCTTTTCACTGTTGAGTATTACAGTGGCCGTGAGTTTGTTATAGATAGCTTTTATTATGTTGAGGTATGTTCCCTCTATACCCACCTTGGTAAGAGTTTTTATCATGAATGGATGTTGAATTTTATCAAATGTTTTTCTGCATCTATTGAGATGATCATGTACTTTTTGTGTTTTCTTTTTTTGATGTGGTGTATGACATTGACTGATTTGAGTATGTATTACCATCCTTATGACCCTAGGATGAATCCAACTTTGTCCTGGTGTATGATCTTTTTTATATGTTGTTGGATTCGAGTTTGCTAATATTTCGTTGAGAATTTTTGCATCTATATTCATCAAAGATATTGGCCTGTAATTTTATTTTTTGGGAGTGTTGTCTAGTTTTGGTATCAGGGTGATGGTGGCTTCATAAAATGTCTTTGGGAGTGTTCCCTCCTTTTCAATCTTTTGGAAGAGTTTGAGAAGCATCGGTATAAGTTCTTCTTTGTACGTTTGGTAGAATTTGCCTGTGAAGCCATCTGGTCCTGGACTTTTGTTTGTAGGGAGTTTTTGAATTACATATTCTATTTTGCTTTTAGTGATTGGTCTGTTCAAATCATCTATCTCTTTTTGATTCAGTTTTCGTGGGCTGTATGTTTCTAGAAAGTTGTCCATTTCTTCTAGGTTGTCCAATTTGTTGGCATATAATTGTTCATAGCATTCTCTTACAGTTTTTTGTATTTCTGCAGTATCTAGTGTTTTCTCCTCTTTAATTTCTTGTTTTCTTTACTTGGGACTTCTCTCTTTTCTTCCTGGTGAGCTTGGCCAGAGGTTTGTAAATATTGTCTACCATTTCAAAAAACCAGGTCTTGGTTTTATTGATATTTTTCTCTTGTTTTTTTAAATCTCTATTTTATTTATTTCCTCTCTGATCTTTATTATCTCTTTCCTTCTCTTGACCTTAGGTTTTGTTTGTTCTTCCTTTTCTAATTATTTTAGGTGGTGGGTTAGGTTATTGATTTGAGATTTTTCTTGTTTCTTAAAAAAGGCCTGTATCACTATGAACTTCCCTCTAATAACTGCTTTTGCTGCCTCCCATAGATCTTGTATGGTTGTGTTTTCATTGTCATTTGTCTCAAGTTATGTTAAAATTTCTTCTTTGATTTCATCATTGACCAATTGTTTTTTTAGTAGCATGTTGTTTAGTCTCCATGTAATTGGTTTGTTTTTTTCTTGTTTCTTTTTCTGTGGTTGATTTCTAGTTTTATGCCATTGTGGTCGGAAGAGGTGCTTGAAATAATATCTGTGCTCTGAAATTTGTTGAGGCTTGTTTTGTGCCCTAGCATGTGGTCAATCCTAGAGGATGTTCCATGTGCACTTGAAAAGAATGTGTTTTCTGCTTTTTTTGGATGTAATGTCCTGAAAATATCAATTAAGTCTAACTGTTCTGTTGTATCATTTAGGATCTCTGTTGCCTTATTGATTTTCTGTCTCAAAGATCTGTCCATTGATGTGAGTGGGGTGTTAAAGTCTCCTACTATTATTGTATTCCTTTCAATTTCTCCCTTTATGTCTGTTATTATTTGTTTTATGTATTTGGGTGCTCCTGTATAGGGTGTATATGTGTTGACGAGTGTAATATCTTCTCCGTGTATTGATCCTTTTATCATTATATAGTGTCCTTTTTTATCTTTCTTTATAACCTTTGTTGTAAAGTCTATTTTGTCTGATATGAGTATTGTAACCTCTGCTTTCTAGTCATTTCTGTTTGCATGAAATATCTTTTTCCATCCCCTCACTTTCCATCTGTGTGTTTCCTTTGCCCTAAAGTGCGTGTCTTTTAGGCAGCATATTGTAGGCTCTTCTTTTCTTATCCAATCTGCCACTCCATGTTTTTTGATTGGAGCATTTAGTCCATTGACATTTAGGTAATTATTGATAGATATGTATTTATTGCCATTTTAAACCTTGTTTTCCTGTTGATTTTGTATTTCTTCTTTTGTCCCTTTCTTTTTCTTTTTGTTTTTCCTTTTGTGGTTTGATGATTTTCTTTTGTATTATGTTTATGTTCTCTTCTTTCTGGTTTTTGTGAATCTACTGTATGTTTTTGATTTGTGGTTGCCCTGTTACTCAGGTATGTTAACCCCGTCCTATATCTGCTTGCCTTAGACTGGTAGTCATATAGTCTCAAACACATGCTAGGGGAAAAAAAAATCTACATTTTCTTACTCTCCTCCCCCATATTTTATGATTTTGATGTCCTCTTTTATATCTTCATGTTCATCCTTTTGCTGTTGATTGTGGTTATCACTGCTTTCACAGGAATTTTTTGATTATTTTTTAATCTATGTACTGGCTTATTTAAGTGATTACTTTCCAATTGTGCTTTTCTCTTTCCTATAGATTCTTACATATTTTCTATTTAGAGAAAACCTTTCAGTATTTCCTTTAGGATAGGTTATTATTGCTTTATTCTTTTAGTTTTTGCTTGTCTGAGAAACTCTTTTTCTCTCTCTACTCTAAATGATAATCTTGCTGGTTAGAGTACCCTAGCTTGCAGACTTTTCCCTTTCAGGACTTTACATATATCTTGACACTCCTTCTGGCCTGAAACGTTTCTGTAGATAAATCAGCTAATAGCCTTATGGGGGTTCCGTTGTAATTAACTCTTTGTTTTTCTCTTCCTGCCTTTAGAAACCTCTCTTTATCTTTAACTTTTGCCATTTTTATTATAATATGTCTTGGTGTAGGTCTGTTTGGGTTTATATTGTTTGGGACCCTCTGTGCTTCCTGTACCTGGATATCTGTTTCCTTCTGTAGGTTTGGGAAGTTTTCAGCCATAATTTCTTCAAATACATTTTCAATCCCCTTTTGTCTTTCTTCTCCTTCTGGGATCCCTATTATGCATAGAATGCCATGATTTATATTATCCCGTAGGTCTCTTATATTGCTTTCATTTTTTTCATTTGGCTTTCTGTCTGCTGTTCTGATTGAGTGATTTCCATTATTCTATCTTCCAGGTCACTTATTCATTCTTCTGCATTATTCATTCTGCTATTCATTGCTTTTAGCTCAGCTTCTGTCTCAGTGAATGAAGGTTCTAATTTTTCTTAGTTTCTCTTTATAGTTTCTAGTTCCTTTTTATAGCAATCTGCATTTCTGTTGATAGCCTTTCTTAGTTCCTTCAGTATTTTCATTATCTCCTTTTTGAACTCAGTCTATTAGACTGAAGAGGTCTGTTTCATTGTTTGTTCTTTCAGGGGAATTCTCTTGATCTTTTAATTGGGAGTGGTTCCTTTGCTTCTTCTTTTTACTTATCTCTCTTTGTCTTTGACTTTAGGAGAAACAATTTTCTACTGTGGTCTTGGAGGGCTATTTCTATGTGGGAGCGTCCCTGTATAGCCTGTGTGGGTTTAATGTTTTTTGGTGTGAGTGCTGTTTTTTAGTGTGCTTGCCTGCTGCCTCTTTCCTCAGTGTATGCTGGCCAGTATCCCCTTGATAGGAGGTGTGACTGATGTTGTTGTGACCAGAGCCTTCACTGGATACTGAGCAGGACCTCCTCTTTGCTCTGTGGTTGCCACTGCCCTGTCAGGGGCTGACTCTGTTCCTTAGCTGTTGGAGTAGAAGCCCCCAGATCTGTTTCTGAGCTGTGGTGCAAGGTAGATGGATTAGAGCACTCCCACTGGGAGAGGAGCCACTGAGTATTTCTCTACCAGAGCTGTTCACCAGTGAGTGTGCTCTGTTGTGTCACCTGTCACCCCTTCTGCAGACACACAAAGTACACTGTTGTTGGCACTGCCCTTGGCCCCCTGTCAACCTTGGGAATGCCAACAGTTGGCCCTGGTGTCCCTCAGACATTGTTTTTACAAATCCACCAGCACAGATCCACTGAAATCAGGTCCCAGGACTGTAGTGATTGTGCACCTGGACCCACTGTGAGAGCTATAGAGGCAGTTCAGACTTTGACCTGGCCCAGCCCCCATGTGCACATGCCCACAAAGCCCACAGCTGCTAAGGCCCAACCCATCCTAGCTGTGGGAACCCCCATTGTCCACTCAGATGTCCTGCAGGTGCTGAATCTACAAGGCTGCTAGTGGAAGTGTAAGTCTGCGGCTTGCATAGCCATGGCGAGAGATTTCAGCCCTGCTTCCTAAGTCAAGTGGCCCCTGGGGCTCAGCTGTGGTTTCAGCCCCACCTCTGTGAGTGGGCAACCCACTGGCTTCTGCTCCTGGAGCTGGCTGAGGTGGCAGCTGGGGCATGACAGCCCATGGAGACAGGAGCCCCGCAGGCAGTGGCTGGGGCGTGTTCTCCTGGAGCCCGTGGAGGTGGGGGCCGGTGCATGGAGAAAGAAGCTGTAATGGCAGCCCCGCCCCTCCCTTTGTGCACCACTTAACAATGGCTCTTCGCTTCTATGGCAGATCAGGGCTTCTGCTGTGAACACCCCAGGTTGTGGCCATACCCCACTCCAGCCCCTTCTGGCTGTCTCCGCCCATCCAACAGCAGTCCTCTCTCTGGGTCTGTCCTCTAAACAATGAATCTCAGCACCCAGCCCTGGCTCCTACCAGTGGACATGCATGTCTCAGGCTGGGGCTCGCAGGGCAGTGGCAGGGATCATCTGCACAGGTCTCTCTCTCTCTCTTTTCTGCCTGCCACAAACCAGTTGTTGTGCTGTCCTCTGAGCCTCTGAAATTCCCTTCCTGTCCCAACTGATCTCCCTGCCAGTGAGGAGGCTTCCCGGCGTGTGGGAACATTTCCTGTTTTTCAGCTCCCTCCCAGGGACACAGGTCCTATCCTGCTTCCTCTTTTTTTTTTTTAATTTCAGCCTGGTTATATGGAGATCTTTCTTGTCCTTTCAGGTGTTTGAGGTCTTCTGCTAGTGTTCAATAGGTGTTCTGTGAGAATTGTTCCATCTGTAAAAGTATTTTTGATGTATTTGTGGCAGGAGGTAAGTTCCATATCCTTGTATTCTGACGTCTTTTCATGCAAGATGTTAGATCATCTGAAAGGGATAGAAAGCCGAGACTTCATCAAACTTCTTAAAAAAAAGTTATGAGAACTGCTTGGTGTCTAATTTCTAATGAAGGTTTTTAAAAACATGTGAATATGAGGCAAAATTTCATCTGAGATTCTTGCTTTCATAATCACCTGATAGTGAAGTTGAGGGAAGTAATTAACCTTTACCCACCTTTAATTTTAGGTGGTTATCAGTATTTACCAAAAAGGACCTAAGAGTTGTGCATGACCAATTTATAACAGGCCCCACATATACAATGGGATATTATATCCCCACATACAATGGGATATTACTCAGCCATAAAAAGAAACGAAATTGAGTTATTTGTACTGAGGTGCATGGACCTAGAGTGTGTCATACAGAGTGAAGTAAGTCAGAAAGAGAAAAACAAATACCGTATGCTAACACATAGATATGGAATCTAAAAAAAAAAAAGGTTCTGAAGAACCTAGGGGCAGGACAGGAATAAAGACACAGACGTAGAGAACAGACTTGAGGACATGGGGAGGGGGCTGGGTAAGCTGGGATGAAGTGAGAGAGTGGCATGGACATATATACACTACCAAACGTAAAATAGATAGCTAGTGGGAAGCAGCCACGTAGCACAGGGAGATCAGCTCAGTGCTTTGTGACCACCTAGAGGGGTGGGATAGGGAGGGTGGGAGGGAGATGCAAGAGGGAGGAGATATGGGGATATATGTATATGTATAGCTGATTCACTTTGTTATACAGCAGAAACTAACACACCATTGTAAAGCAATTATACTCCAATAAAGATGTTAAAAAAAATTTATACCAGGCCCCAAATTAGTTAATGGTCCTTATAAAAATGATTATTAAAATGTACTAGATATATAAATAGAAAATAAGACTTAAAAACATGAAATCACCCAAATAGCTTTTTTCTGTCCACAATATCCATCTTCAAAAACATCAAAAAACTTAAATCACAGCTTTGAGTCACAGAGTTAGGTAGGTCAGGGTTGAAAGAAACTTTCAATGTTATCTATATAGTCCTTTAATTTTTTACTGTCCTTCCCTAGACACTTGATTTAATTGTTCCAAGGATTAATCAAGGTCCTCTATGAAATCTCTCTAAAGTTCTGATGAATCCCATGTCCTCTCCATTGACCCTTAAGGTTTAATAATTAAAAATTGTATCTGTACAAATAAAATTTTATCTGTTTAACCACAGACCTTTGTTTGCTCATCTGCATTTGTCTAGATTTTAGAGATCACACTTTCTAATGTGTTGACCATATAATAGGTTCTCAGTGGTATTTACTTTTCATCAATTCATCTTTATAAAAACCCTACGAAGTAGTACAAATATTATCTCCATTATTCAGATAAGGAACTTGGAGTCAGAAATGTATGTAATTTCCCTAAGGTCATTCTCAGCTAGTAAATGAAGGAGCTGTTACTCAAACTCAAGTCTGTCTACAGAGCCAAAACTCATCTGATAAACTATATGATACAAAACAATACGATACTATTTCTCAATATATTAGGTGGAATAATGCATGAGATAACACTTAACACAGTAGCTGGCATAAATATATTTAGATCAATAAACATTATCTAATTTAGTAGATAAATAATCTTTTCTTTTTTTCTTTGCCATTTTAGATGGATACTTTTTAGCTTTTGAGTTTAAACTAATTGGCCATGAAAATTCTGTGAAGTAAACTAAGGACTTCTCTTCTGCAAGGGAAAAGAACTTGGGTGGGCAGGAAATGATGGAAGTAGGGAAGAAAGAGCAAAGAAGGGGTTGGGGAACCCAGGGTCTAAAAAACTGGGCATTCATTAGGAAACATGGTTGGAAAGAGAAGCCAGTGGCTAGAGGGAAGAGCCACTGCAAGAGGGAAGAGCCACTGCAAGAGGGCCCATTTGGATGCTCAGGAACCTGGATGGGATGGGGGGTTTACAAGCTGATGGTTTGCATTTTCCACCTGCCAGTTCTTATCCTGTGGTTTTTGCCCTGCTGTTATCAACCTAATGCATACAGTCACACCCTACAGTCTAACACCCTACATGAAAGACATGTAGTTATCTACTGTGGTGGAGGAGGTGAGGGCGAAGGTGAGGAGCCCTTAGAACTTTTCTTAAGAGGAACTTGAACTGAACTTGGGTTCCTGGTTAGTCTAGGACACTACCATCATATCACCATCATATTTTTATCAGTTCTTGTCAAATATTTATATATCTCTTATTGTTCTACTGTAGGGTAGTACTAGGTATTAGAGGTAAAAAGAAGTGAGGAAGGCATGAATGACCTTTGCCTCCAAGTAGCTGATAGAGAACCTTGTGTTTGGTTGGTGTTAATATTTGACACAATATTTTATTTTCATTCAGAGTTCCTGGACTCGGCTAGGACTAGCTGGTTGAAATATCTCTCCACCAAAATGCCCATCTTCTGTCTGTGTTTCCTTTTCATTACCTACTTTTCTAGCTTCTGTGTATTTTCCTCTTGGATTTTCTGCTCCTCACTCCCTTCCTGTACCAGCACAGCGTCTTTCACACTTTCGTGGTGTTTCCCTTCCAACACCACGCACCTGGGGCATCACTTGATGTTGAGGGACCCATGTCCTCTATCCTATCTGGTGGCTTCCTTCTAACTAAATGCAGGGATTCTTGTGCCATCCTTCAGTGTTCAGCTGAGAGAAATTAAAGAAAAAAGCTAACCTGAGGTTACTTGAGGTAGTTGATAAATTATAGAAGCAAAGATTTCTGGAGTTAGAAGGTACTTTCTTTCCAAATCAAAAACCTAGGCCCAGGAAAGTTAAGTGTCACAAGGTCGATGACACAGATCACTCAAGGGTAGAACAGGAAATTTTATTACTTCAGTTCCTGTGCTCTCTTGACCAAAGCACAAAATGCCACAATATATATCTCATCTTAAGACAGTTTAGAAACGAGAAAGGGAAAGAGTGGGACAGGCAAAGCTTGCCTCACCTCTCAAATTATACCACACAAATGCTACATATTATACTAGTGCTAGTGCCTATTTCATTACACGGCCAGTCTTGAAAGTTCCAGGCTAAAGTGAATGAGTTGTCAGAAATATCTGAACAACAAACTGGTTTGACAAGACCAACTCAGGCTGCTTTTGCTTTTTAAAAATACTTTAGCTAAAATATTATTATATTTTGACTTGAACACTCCTTGGAGGATTTGTCAGGAAGAAAATAGAACATTGATTGTTTAGGCCCCTTGGCACAGAGACCCAGAAGCCAGATGAATTCAGTCAGCCTGTTTTTCCTTCCTAAAGAGGAGAAAATGCCCCCAAATCAATGCAATTATTGTAGAAGGAATTCAGCTCTAAGCCAGAGTGACTTGAATATCTTTGTGCTGTTTCTAGGTCAGAGGGCCAAGCAGATACACCAGAACTTTCCAGATTAAAAGGGAAGATATGCTCTTTCAAAGAGCTTGTCAACTTCTTAAATTTTTTTTTTTTGCTGGGATTTTTGTTAGAATTGCACTAAACCTGTAGATCTGGGACAAATTGACTCAACTTTAGGTGCTCCTAGCCACTAACACGCTGTGTCTCTACATTTATTTAGCAATATTTTGTATTATTCAGCATAGGATTTATACTTATTTTGTTACATTTATTCCTATATTTCATATATTTGATGCTACGGCAAATGACATTGTTTTCCAACTGTTTATTGGTAGAATATAAAAATACAATTGATTTTTGTATACCAACCTTGTATCTTACTAAATTCACTTTATTAGTTCTAGAAGCTTTTTTGTAGATTCCTTAGGATTTTCTATGTATATGATCATGTCATCTGCAAATAATGATAGTTTAAATTCTTCCATCCCAATATGTAGACCTTTGTTTTGTGTGTGGCTATTTTCAGTAAAAGTGGTAAGAGTATCCTTGCCTTCTCTTGATTTTCGGGGAATACATGAAATCTTTCACCATTGAATATGATATTGGCTGTAGGTTTTTCCTAGATGTCCTTTAACAGGTTGAGGTAATTCCCTCTATTCCTGGTCTCCTGGGAGTTTCTGTCATGAGTGGGTGTTAAATTTTTTCAGATGCTTTTCTAAAACTATTAAGATCCTATGATTTTTCTTCTATATTCAAAAAATGTTGAGTTGATTTTTTCCAGCTTTCTTGAGATATAACTGACAAACAGTATTGTATAAGTTTATTATCAACACAATGATTTGATATATGTATGTATTGTGAAACAGTTACCACAATAAATTTAGTTAGCTTATTCATCACCTCACACAGTTACATTGTGTGTGTGTAAGAACTTTTAAGTTGCTCTTCTCTTAGTGACTTTCAAATATACAATACAGTACTGTTAACTATAGTACCATGCTGTATATTGTTGGGTTGGCCAAAAAGTTTGTTCAATTTTAAGTAAAAATAAAAGACACACTTTTCATTTTTACCAAGAACTTAACATATTCATTAACCGAACGAACTTTTTGGCCAACCCAATACATGCCCAGGGCCTATTTATATTATAACTGGAAGTTTGTACCTTTTTACCCCCTTCACTCATTTCCCCAAGCCCCCATCCCTTGTATCTGGCAACTACCAATCTTTTGTCTGTTTCTGTGAGCTTGATATTTTAGATTCCACATATATATAAGTGACAGTGTACAATATTTGTCTTCTCTGACTTACTTCATCTAGCATAATGCCCTCAAGGTCCATCTAGGTTGTCACAAATGGCAAGATTTCTTTCTCTTTTATGGCTGAATGATATTCTATTGTTTATATATGCCACATTTTCTTGATCCATTCACCCATTGATGGACACTTAGATTACTTCCAGCTATTGTAAATAATGCTGCAATGAACATGGAGGTGCAGATATCTTTTTGAGTTAGTGTTTTCATTTCCTTCAGATAAATACCCAGAAGTGGAATTGCTGGATCACACAGTAGTTCTATTTTTAATTAATTAATTAATTTTTATTGAAGTATAGTTGATTTACAATGTTGTGTTAATTTCTGCTGTACAGCAAAGCGATTCAGTTACACATATATATATATACACATATATATACATTCCTTTTCTTGTTTTGTTTTTTTCAACTTTATTTTCACATACAATAAAATGTACCCATTTTAAGTATACAGTGCTGTGAGTTTAGAATTGAATCACTACCATAACCAAGATTTAAAACATTTCTATTGCGCCCCAAATTCCCATCTTTCCCACTTAATCTTCCATTCTTACACCTGGGTCCAGGCAACCACTGATCTGCTTCCTGTCATCATAGATGAAGGTTCTCTTTAGGTTTTATATCAATGGGATTATATTTTTTGTATTCTTATATCTGGCTTCTTTCACTCATGGTAATTATTTTTGAGGTTGATCCACGTTGTTGGTGTGGTCTAGTCCTTTGTATTGTTGTGTGGTATCCCATTGTGTGGATGTACTGTAACGTTCTTAGCCATTCTCCTGTTGATGGACTTTTGGGTTGTTTCCATTTTGAGGCTATTAGGAATAAAGCTGCTGTGAACATTTATGTAAAGTTCTTTGTGTAGATACATTTTCATCTCTCTGGAGTAAATATTTTAGGAGTAGCATTTACTGATATGAAGAGCTTAGAGGTCACACAACCAGAAAGACACCATGCCTGGATTAGCATTTAATTATTCATCTACTGACTTCTCTTCAGGATCCATTCCATTGGACCAGTGATTTTCACACTCGTAGAGCACCAGGACTCTTTCACATGAAATACTGCTCAAAATACCCATTAAAAAACTAGACTAAAGTGATGTAGACAGGCTCCTCGGAAAGTTCAGATAGTCCTTTTTTGGCTGTTAACCTGCTAAGCACCCACGCTCTTCTCGTGGAACCCCTTTGCAAAGTGCTGCACCACTTTGGCTACTTCTGAGAGCAGAGTCTGGGCCTCTTGAGGTCTAGTCCTTAAACATCTCTTCTTTTTGTTTGTTTTTTTTTGAAGTTTATGATTAAATGTCCTTTTTTTAACATCTTTATTGGAGTATAATTGCTTTACAGTGGTGTGTTCGTTTCTGCTTTAAAACAAAGTGATTCAGTGGTACATATACATATGTCCCCATATCTCTTTCCTCTTGCGTCTCCCTCCCTCCTACCCTCCCTATCCCACCCCTCTAGGTGGTCACAAAGCACCGAGCTGATCTCCCTGTGCTATGTGGCTGCTTCCCACTAGCAATCTATTTTACATTTGGTAGTGTATATATGTCCATGCCACTCTCTCACTTTGTCCCAGCTTACCCATCCCCCTCCCTATATCCTCAAGTCCATTCTCTAGTAGGTCTCTGTCTTTATTCCCATCTGGCCCTAGGATCTTCATGACCTTTTTTTTTTTTTTTAGATTCCATATATATGTGTTAACACACGGTATTTGTTTTTCTGTTTCTGACTTACTTCACTCTGTATGAAAGACGCTAGGTCCATACACCTCACTACAAATAACTCAGTTTCGTTTCTTTTTATGGCTGAGTAATATTCCATTGTATATATGTGCCACATCTTCTTTATCCATTCATCTGTTGATGGACACTTAGGTTGCTTCCATGTGATGGCTATTGTAAATAGAGCTGAAATGAACATTTTGTACATGACTCTTTTTGAATTATGGTTTGCTCAGGGTATATGCCCAGTAGTGGGATTGCTGGGTCATATGGTAGTTCTATTTGTAGTTTTTTAAGGAACCTCCATACTGTTCTCCATAGTGGCTGTATCAATTTACATCCCCACCAACAGTGCAAGAGGGTTCCCTTTTCTCCACACCCTCTCCAGAATTTATTGTTTGTAGATTTTTTGATGATGGCCATTCTGACCAGTGTGAGATGATATCTCATTGTAGTTTTGATTTGCATTTCTCTAATGATTAATGATGTTGAGCATTCTTTCATGTGTTTGTTGGCAATCTGTATATGTTCTTTGGAGAAATGTCTATTTAGGTCTTCTGTCCATTTTTGGATTGGATTGTTTGTTGTTTTGATATTGAACTACATGAGCTGCTTTTAAATTTTGGAGATTAATCCATTGTCAGTTGCTTCATTTGCAAATATTTTCTACCATTCTGAGGGTTGTCTTTTGGTCTTCTTTATGGTTTCCTTTGCTGTGCAAAAGCTTTTAAGTTTCATTAGGTCCCATTTGTTTATTTTTATTTTTATTTCCATTACTCTAGAAGCTGAGTCAAAAAGGATCTTCCTGTGAGTTATGTCATAGAGTGTTCTGGCTATGTTTTCCTTTAAGAGTTTTATAGTGTCTGGTCTTTAATCCATTTTGAGTTTATTATTGTGTATCGTGTTAGGGAGTGTTCTAATTTCATTCTTTTACATGTAGCTGTCCAGCTTTCCCAGCACCACTTATTGAAGAGGCTATCTTTTCGCCATTGTATATTCTTGCCTCCTTTATCAAAGATAAGGTGACCATATGTGCATGGGTTTACCTCTGGCCTTTCTATCCTGTTCCATTGATCTATATTTCTGTTTTTGTGTCAGTACCAAAATGTCTTGATTACTGTAGGTTTGTAGTACACTCTGGAATCTGGGAGCCTGATTCCTCCAGCTCTGTTTTTCTTTCTCAAGATTGCTTTGGCTATTCGGGGTCTTTTGTGTTTCCATACAAATTGTGAAATTTTTTGTTCTAGTTCTGTGAAAAATACCAGTGGTAGTTTGATAGGCATTGCATTGACTCTATAGATTGCTTTGGGTAGTAGAGTCATTTTCACAATGTTGATTCTTCCAATCCAAGAACATGGTATATCTCTCCATCTATTTGTATCATCTTTAATTTCTTTCATCAGTGTCTTATAATTTTCTGCATATGGGTCTTTTGTCTTTTTAGGTAGGTTTATTCCTAGATATTTTATTCTTTTTGTTGAATGGTAAATGGGAGTGTTTTCTTAATTTCGCCTTCAGATTTTTCATCATTAGTGTATAAGAATGCAAGAGATTTCTGTGTGTTAATTTTGTATCCTGCTACTTTACCAAATTCATTGATTAGCTCTAGTAGTTTTCTGGTAGCATCTTTAGGATTCTCTATGTATAGTATCATGTCATCTGCAAACAGTGACAGCTTTACTTCTTCTTTTCCGATTTGGATTCCTTTTATTTCCTTTTCTTCTCTGATTGCTGTGGCTAAAACTTCCAAAACTATGTTGAATAATAGTGGTGAGAGTGGTCAACCTTGTCTTGTTCCTGATCTTAGTGGAAATGGTTTCAGTTTTTCACCATTGAGGATGATGTTTGCTGTGGGCTTGTCATATATGGCCTTTATTATGTTGAGGCAAGTTCCCTCTATGCCTGCTTTCTGGAGGGTTTTTTTTAATCATAAATGGGTGTTGAATTTTGTCGAAAGCTTTCTCTGCATCTATTGAGGTGATCATATGGTTTTTCTCCTTCAATTTGTTAATATGGTGTATCATGTTGATTGATTTGCATATATTGAAGAATCCTTGCATTCCTGGGATAAACCTCACTTGATCATGGTGTATGATACTTTTAATGTGCTGTTGGATTCTGTTTGCTAGTATTTTGTTGAGGATTTTTGCATATATGTTCATCCGTGATATTGGCCTGTAGTTTTCTTTCTCTGTGACATATTTGTCTGGTTTGGTATCAGGGTGATGGTGGCCTCGCAGAATGAGTTTGGGAGTATTCCTCCCTCTGCTATATTTTGGAAGAGTTTGAGACGGATGGGTATTAACTCTTCTCTAAATGTTTGATAGAATTCGCCTTTGAAGCCATCTGATCCTGGGCTTTTGTTTGCTGAAAGATTTTATATCACAGTTTCAATTTCAGTGCTTGTGATTGGTCTGTTCATATTTTCTATTTCATCCTGGTTCAGTCTCAGAAGGTTGTGCTTTTCTAAGAATTTGTCCATTTCTTCCAGATTGTCCATCTTATTGGCATCTAGTTGCTTGTAGTAATCTCTCATGATCCTTTGTATTTCTGCAGTGTCAGTTGTTACTTCTCATTTTTCATTTCTAATTCTATTGATTTGAGTCTTCTCCCTTTTTTTCTTGATGAGTCTGGCTAATGGTTTATGAATTCTGTTTATCTTCTCAAAGAACCAGCTTTTAGTTTTATTGATCTTTGTTCTTGTTTCCTTCATTTCTTTTTCATTTATTTCTGGTCTGATCTTTATGATTTCTTTCCTTCTGCTAACTTTGGGGTTTTTTGTTCTTCTTTCTCTAATTGCTTTAGGTGTAAGGTTAGGTTGTTTATTTGAGATGTTTCTTGTTTCTTAAGGTAGGATTGTATTGCTATAAACTTCCGTCTTAGAACTGCTTTTGTTGCATCCCATAGGTTTTGGGTCATCGTGTTTTCATTGTTATTTGTTTCTGTGTATTTTTTGATTTCTTGTTTGATTTCTTCAGTGATCTCTTCGTTATTAAGTACTGTATTGTTTAGCCTCCATGTGTTTGTATTTCTTACAGAGTTTTTCCTGTAATTGATATCTAGTCTCGTAGCATTGTGGTTGGAAAAGATACTTGATATGTTTCCATTTTCTTAAATTTACCAAGGCTTGATTTGTGACCCAAGATATGATCTATCCTGGAGAATGTTCCATGAGCACTTGACAAGAAAGTGTATTCTGTTTTTGGATGGAATGTCATATAAATTTTAATTAAGTCCATCTTGTTTAATGTATTATTTAAAAGCTTGTGTTTCCTTGTTTATTTTCATTTTGGCTGATCTGTCCATTGGTGGAAGTGGGGTGTTAAATTCCCCTACTATGATTGTGTTGCTGTCAATTTCCCCTTTTATGGCTGTTAGTATTTGCCTTATGTATTGAGGTGCTCCTATGTTGGGTGCATAAATATTTACAATTGTTGTATCTTCTTCTTGGATTGATCCCTTGATCATTATGTAGTGTCCTTCTTTGTCTCTTGTAATAGTCTTTGTGTTAAAGTCTATTTTGTCTTATATGAGAATTGCTACTCCAGCCTTCTTTTGATTTCCATTTGCATGGAATATCTTTTTCTATCCCCTCACTTTGAAGTGGGACTCTTGTAGACAGCATATATACGTGTCTTGTTTCTGTATCCATTCAACCAGTCTTTGTCTCTTGGTTGGAGCATTTAATCCAGTTACATTTAAGGTAATTATCGAAATGTATGTTCCTATTACCATTTTCTTAATTGTTTGGGTTTGTTATTGTAGGTCTTTTTCTTCTCTTATGTTTCCTGCCTAGAGAAGTGCCTTTAGCATTTGTTGTAGAGCTGGTGTGGTGGTGCTGAATTTTCTTAGCTTTTGCTTGTCTGTAAAGGTTTTAATTTCTCCATCCAATCTAAATGAGATCCTTGCTGGGTAGAGTAATCTTGGTTGTAGGTTTTTCTGCTTCATCACTTTAAATATGTCCTGTCCCTTCCTTCTGGCTTGCAGAGTTTCTGCTGAAAGATCAGCTGTTAACCTTATGGGGATTCCCATAAGGTTAAGGTTATTTGTTGTTTTTCCCTTGCTGCTTTTAATGTTTTCTTTGTATTTAATTTTTGATAGTTGATTAATATGTGACTTGGTGTGTTTCTCCTTGGATGTATCCTGTATGGCACTCTCTGTGCTTCCTGGACTTGATTAACTATTTCCTTTCCCATATTAGGGAAGTTTTCAACTATAATCTCTTCAGATATTTTCTCAGTCCCTTTCTTTTTCTCTTCTTCTTCTGGGACCCCTATAATTTGATTGTTGATGTGTTTAATGTTATCCCAGAGGTCTCTGAGACTGTCCTCAATTCTTTTCATTCATTTTTCTTTATTCTGCTCTGCAGTAGTTATTTCCACTATTTTATCTTCCAGGTCACTTATCCGTTCTTCTGCCTCAGTTATTCTGCTATTGATCCCTTCTAGAGAATTTTTAATTTCATTTATTGTGCTGTTCATCACTGTTTTCTTTGCTCTTTCATTCTTCTAAGTCCTTGTTAAACATTTCTTGTAGTTTCTCCATTCTATTTCCAAGATTTTGGATCATCTTTACTATCATTATTCTGAATTCTTTTTCAGGTAGACTGACTATTTTCTCTTCACATGTTTGGTGTGGTGGGTTTTTACCTTGCTTCTTCATCTGCTGTGTGTTTCTCTGTCTTCTCATTTTGCTTAACTTACTGTGGTTGGGGTCTCTTTTTCCAGGCTGCAGCTTCGTAGTTCCCGTTGTTTTTGGTGTCTGTCCCCAGTGGCTAAAGTTGGTTCAGTGGGTTGTATAGGCTTCCTGGTGGAGGGGACTGGTGCCTGTGTTCTGGTGGATGAGGCTGGATCTTGTCTTTCTGGTGGGCAGGTCCACGTCTGGTGGTGTGTTTTGGGGTGTCTGTGGCCTTATTATGATTTTAGGCAGCCTCTCTGCTAATGGATGGGGTTATGTTCCTGTCTTGCTAGATGTTTGGCATAGGCTGTCCAGCACTGTAGCTTGCTGGTCATTGAGTGGAGCTGAGTCATAGCATTGAGAGAGAGGTTTCTGGGAGCTTTTTGCCATTTGATAATTACGTGCAGCTGGGAGGTCTCTGGTGGACCAGTGTCCTGAACTTGGCTCTTCCCTGACGCCTGGCTGGAGCACCAAGAGCTTGTCATCAACATGGCTCAGAATAAAAATGAGAAAAAAAAAGAAAGAAAGAAAGGAGAAGATAAAATGAAGTAAAATAAAATAAAAAATTATTTAAAAAAATTTTTTAAATAATAAATAAAAGAAAGAAAGAAGAGAGCAACCAAACCAAAAAAGAAATCCACCAATGATAACAAGTGCTGAAAACTATACTAAAACCAAAACAAAACAAAAAGCAGAACCCTAGGACAAATGGTAAAAGCAAAGCTATACAGACAAAATCACATACAGAAGCATACACATACACACTCACAAAAAGAGAAAAAGGGAAAAAATATATATATCGTTGCTCCCAAAGTCCACCTCCTCACTTTGGGATGATTCGTTGTCTATTCAGGTATTCCACAGATGCAGGGTACATGAAGTTGATTGTGGAGATTTAATCTGCTGCTCCTGAGGCTGCTGGGAGAGATTTCCCTTTCTCTTCTTTGTTTGCACAGCTCCTGGGGTTCAGCTTTGGATTTGGAACCACCTCTGCATGTAGGTCGTCTGAGGGCGTCTGTTCTTCGGTCAGACAGGATGAGGTTAAAGGAGCAGCTCATTAGGGAGCTCTGGCTTACTCAGGTCGGGGAGAGGGAGGGGTACGAATGCAGGGCGGCAGAGGCCGGCGTGACGTTGCACCAGCCTGAGGTGCGCCGTGTGTCTCCCGGGGGAGTTGTCTCTGGATCACTGGACCCTGGCAGTGGCGGGTTGCACAGGCTCCCGGGAAGGGAGGTGTGGATAGTGACCTGTGCTCGCACACAGGTTTCTTGGTGGCAGCAGCAGCAGCCTTAGTGTCTCATGCCTGTCTCTGGGGTCCGAGCTGATCGCCACAGCTCTCACCCATCTCTGGAGCTCTTTAAGCGGCGCTCATAATCCCCTCTCCTCACGCACCAGGGAACAGAGAGGCAAGAAAGTCTCTTGTCTCTTTGGCAGCTCCAGGTTTTTCCCTGGACTCCCTCCCAGCTAGCTGTGGCGCACTAGCCCCCTTCAGGCTGTGTTCACGCCACCAACCCCAGTCCTCCCCCTGCGCTCCGACCGAAGCCCGAGCCTCAGCTCCCAGGCCCGACCCGTCCCGGCGGGTGAGCAGACAAGCCTCTCGAACTGGTGAGTGCTGGTCGGCACCGATCCTCTGTGTGGAAATCTCTCCGCTTTGCCCTCCGCACCCCTGTTGCTGTGCTCTACTCCGTGGCTCGGAAGCTCCCCCGCTCCGCCACCTGCAGTCTCCACCCGCGAAGGGGCTTCTAGTATGTGGAAACCTTTCCTCCTTCATAGCTCCCTCCCACTGGTGCAGGTCCCGTCCCTATTCTTTTGTCTCTGTTTTTTCTTTTTCCTTTTGTCCTACCCAGGTACGTGGGGAGTTTCTTGCCTTTTGATTGGTCTTCGGTCTTCTGCCAACGTTCAGTAGGTGTTCTGTAGGAGTTGTTCCACATGTAGATGTATTTTTGATGTATTTGTGGGCAGGAAGGTGATCGCCATGTCTTACTCTTCTGGCATTTTGAAGCCCCTCTACATTCTTTTTTTATATTCTTTCCCATTATGGTTTATCATAGGATATTGAATATAGTTCTCTGCACTATACAGTAGCACCTTGTGGTTTATCATTCTGTATATAATAGCTTCCATTTGCTAACCCTGACCTCCCACTCCATCCCTCCCCCAACCTCCTCCCTCTTGGCAACCACAAGTCTGTTCTCTCTGTGAGTCTGTTTCTGTTTCGTAGATAGGTTAATTTGTGTGATATTTTAGATTCCACATATAAGTGATATCATATGGTATTTGTCTTCTGTTTCTGACTTACTTCACTTAGTATGATAATCTCTAAGTCCATCCATGTTGCTGCAAGTGGCATTATTTCATTCTTTTTTATATTCCATATATGTACCACATTTTCTTTATCCATTCATCTGTTGATGGACACTTAGTTTGTTTCCATGTCTTGGCTATTGTGAATAGTGCTGCTATGAACATGGGGGGGTGCATGTATCTTTTTGAATTAGAGATTTGTCTGGATATATGCCAAGGAGTGGGATTGCTGGATCATATGGTAATTCTATTTTTAGTTTTCTGAGGAACTTCCGTACTGTTTTCCATAGTGGCTGTACCAACTTAAATTCCCACCAACAGTGTAGGAGGGTTCCCTTTTCTCCACACCCTTTCCAGCATTTGTTATTTGTAGAGTTTTTAATGATGGCCATTCTGACCAGTGTAAGGTGGTACCTCATTGTAGTTTTGATCTGCATTTCTCTAATAATTAGCAATTTTGAGCATCTTTTCATGGGCCTACTGGCCCTTTGTGTGTCTTCTTTGGAGAAATGGCTATTTAGGTCTTCTGCCCATTTTTCGATAGGTTTCTTTGTTTTTTTGTTGTTGTTGTATGAGCTGTTTGTATATTTTGGAAATTAATCCCTTGTTGGTCACATCATTTGCAAATATTTTCTCCCATTCTGTAGGTTGTCTTTTCATTTTGTTTATGAGTTTCTTTACTGTGCAGAAGCTTGTAAGTTTTGATTAGGTCTCATTTGTTTATTTTTGCTTTTATTTCTATCATTTTGAGAGACTGGCCTAAGAAAACACTGGTGTGATTTACATCAGAGAATGTTTTGCCTATGCTCTCTTCTAGGGGTTTTATGGCATCATGTCTTATGTTTAAGTCTTTAAGCCATTTTGAATTTATTTTTATGTATGGTGTGAGGGTGTGTTCTAACATCATTGATTTATATGTGGCTGTCCAACTTTTCCAACACCATTTGCTGAAGACACATTCTTTTTCCCATTGTATGTTCTTGCCCCCATTGTTGAAGATTAATTGTCCATAGGTGTGTGGGATTATTTCTGGGCTTTCTATTCTGTTCTATTGGTCCATATGTCTGTTTTTGTGCCAGTACCATGCTGTTTTGATTACTGTAGCTTTGTGGTATTGTCTGAAGTCTAAGAGGGTTATGCCTCCTGCTTTGTTGTTTTTCTTCAGGATTGCTTTGGCAATTCTGAGTCTTTTATGTTTCCATATAAATTTTAGGATTATTTGTTCTATTTCATTGAAAAATATCATGGGTAATTTGACAGGGATTACATTAAATCTGTAGATTGCTTTGGGTAGTATGGCCATTTCAACAATATTCTTCCAATCCAAGAGCATGGGATAGCTTTCAATTTCTTTGAATCATCTTCAATTTCCTTTATTAATGTTTCATAATTCTTAGTGTTTAAGTCTTTCACCTCCTTGGTCAGGTTTATTCCTAAGTATTTCATTTTGGGGGGGTGCAATTTTAAAAGGTATTATTCTTTTACATTCCCTTGCTGATATTTCATGGTTAATGTAAAGAATTGCTTTTGTATGTTAATCTTGTATCCTGCTACCTTGCTGAATTCATTGATCCATTCTAGTAGTTTTTTTGTGGAGTCTTTAGGGTTTTCTATATATAGTATCATATCATCTGCATATAATGACAATTTTACTTCTTCCCTTCTGACTTGGATAGCTTTTCTTTCTTTTTCTTGTGTGATTGTTGTGGCTAGGACTTCCAATACTATGTTGAATAGAAGAAGTGAGAGGGGGCATCCTTGTCTTGTTCCAGATTGTAGCAGGAAGGCTTTCAGCTTTTCGCCTTGGAGTATTATATTGGCTGTGGGTTTGTCATTGATAGCTTTTATTATGTTGAGATATGTTCCCTCTATACCCATTTTGATGAGTTTTTTTATGATGAATGGATGTTGAATTTTGTCAAATGCATTTTCTGCATCTGTTGAGTTGATCATGTGTTTTGTTGTTGTTGTTGTTGTTGTGCTGGGCCTTAGTTGCGGCACGTGGGTTCCTTAGTTGCAGCTAGCTGGCTTCTTAGTTGTGGCATGTGAACTCTTAGTTGTGGCATGTGAACTCTTAGTTGTGGCATACATGTGGGATCTAGTTCCCTGACCAGGGATTAAACCTGGGCCCCCTGGGCTTGATTGGGAGCACAGAGTCTTAACCACTGTGCCACCTGGGAAGTCAAGATCATGTGGTTTTTACCTTTTCTTTTGTTGATATGGTGTATCACATTGATTGATTTGTGTATGTATTACCATCCTTGTGAGCTTGGGATGAATCCCACTTGGTCGTGGTGTATTGTTATCTTTTTTATGTGTTGTTGGATTCAGTTTGCTAATATGTTGTTGAGAATTTTTGCATCTATATTTATCAGAGATATTGGCATGTGATTTTCCTTTTTTAGTAGTGTCATTGTCTAGTTTTGGTATCAGGGTGATGGTGGCTTCATAGAATGTCTTTGGGAGTGCTCCTTCCTCTTCAATCTCTTGGAAGAGTTTGAGAAGGATTGGTATAAGTTCTTCTTTGAATGTTTGGTAGAATTTGCCTGTGAAGCCATCTGCTCCTGGACTTTTGTTTGTAGGGAGTTTTTTGATTACATATTCTATTTCACTTCTAGTGATTGGTCTGTTCAAGTTGATAGGGGGTACGCAGATGCAGAGGCTGGTGCCAGGTTCTGGGGTTCTCGGTAGTGGTGATGGCTCACGCACACCCCTGGAGCATGCAGTGGGAGCAGAGGTGGCTTGTGACCTCTCCTGGAGTCTGCGAGAGTATTTTTAATTTTTGAGGAACCTCCATACTGTTTTCCATAGTGGCTGCACCAATTTACATTCCTACCAACAGTGCCTAAGGGTTCTCTTTTCTCCATATCCTTGCCAACACTTATCTCGTCTTTTTGATGATAGCTATTCTAACAGGTATAATGTGATCTCTCACTGTGGTTTTGATTTGCATTTTCCTTATGATTCGTGATGCTGAGCACCTTCTCATGGACCTGTTGGCCCATCTGTATGTCTTCTTTGGAAAAATGTCTATTTAGATCCTCTGCCTGTTTTTAATTGGATTGTTTGGTTTTTTGCTGTTAAGTTGTATGAGTTTTTAAAATATGTTTTGGGTATTATTCCCTTATCATATATATATGATTTGCAAATATTTTCTTCTACTTTATAGGTTGGGTTTTCCTTGTGTTGGTTTCCTTTCCAGTGCAGAAGGTTTTTGGTTTTTATTTTGTCTCCCTTGTTGATTTTTGCTTTTCTTGCCTTTACTTTTGGTGTCGGATCAAGAAAATCATCAGCAAGACCACTGTCAAGGAGCTTACCCCCCTATGTTTTCTTCTAGGAGTTTTATGTTTGCAGGTCTTACATTCAAGTCTTTAATCCATTTTGAGTTAATTTTTGTGTATGGTGTAAGATAGTGGGTTTAGTTTCGTTCTTTTCCATGTAGCTGTCCAGTTTTCCCAACAGCATTTATTAAAGAGACTGCCCTTTCCTCATTGTATATTCTTGGCATCTTTATCAGAAATTGTCCATATATGCATGGGTTTATTTCTGGGCACTCTATTCCATCGATCTGTGTCTGTTTCTATGCCAGCGCTATACTATTTTGATTTGTTATAGCTAATATAGTTTGAAATCAGGAAGCATGACACTTCCAGCTCTGTCCTTTCTCAAGACTGCTTTGTCTATTCGGGGTCTTTTGTGGTGCCACACAAATTTTAGGATTGTGTGTTCTATTTCTGTGAAAAAAAACATTGGAATTTTGATAGTGATTTCACTGAATCTGTAGGTTGCTTTGGGTACTAGGGACATTTTAACAGTATTAATTTTTTAATTTGTAAGCACAGAATCTCTCTCCATTTATTTGTGCCTTCTTTAATTTCTCTCATCAATGCCTTTTCAGTGTACAGGTCGTTTACCTCCTTGGTTAAATTTATTCCTAGGTATTTTATTCTTTTCGATGAAATTGTAAATAGGATTGGTTTCTTAATTTCTCTGACATATTCTTGATTTCCTCAAAATATAATCCAAGTAACTTTTTTTTGGATATGTTTAGCTGATGTCATCCCTTATTAAGGTATCAGAATGTGTATGAACAACTATCAGGATTTCTGATTTTCCTATTGTACTTTTCTTTCTGGGAACAAGAAAAATCCTCTATTTTTCCTTCCAGTGAAGACATTGACACCTAGAGATATTACATGTTGTCTTAGCCTTGTGGCCAGAACCTACAGCACATGACTCTTGATAGTCAAGTGTTATCTTCACTATTAAAGACAGAATAGATATGGTGTGTAACTCATATCCTCTCTTCATATATTTCCATAGTCCTCTCTTTCAAATCAACAATGGCATCTTGGTCTACAACTCAACTATTTATTCACAGTAAAAACCAAATTAAACTAACAGGATTATCTATTCAGTAACGTACTCCTTTGACATCTGAGGGATGTTCTCTGAGAAGAATGTTACAGAAGGAGTCAGATAGAATTCAGAAAGTATCACATAACTTTCATAGAGTAAGTTTTGTGTAATGGCTCACAGTTGTTAAGAACAGGTGCCTAAATCAGGTGTTGGCTAGGTCAACTGAACTTAATTTGCATTAAGTATTGCACAGAAAAAAATATGGAAATTCAGCCTTGTCTATCAAAATTGGCTTTTTTCATTATCAGATTTTGACACATCTACTAGTTTTTCTTTTACATAAGCAACTGCAAAATATGTTACCTTGATGATGAGGTTCTCCTAAATAGACTTAACATGAAGGAAAATAAAATTTGCTAATGTTTTATATTAATTTCCAATTAGCTATTTCTATCTGTTAGGTGTTTCACACAACTGTAGTAAAATCTGATGCTCATAATACAGCTGTTAGTCGTTGCTTGTGAATTGATTACAACTTGAAAAGACGTTGGATTGCCAGAGTTCTGGGACATAATTTATTACTTTTTATGTATGAGGGGAGTAACTAGGAACACTATATTACCTCATTTTAATGCTCATGGATAACGTGTAGGGTTGTCATGTCCTATTTAACTATCGTGAAACCTGGGTCAAAGAGATCAGGTAACTTGTCTTAGGTCACATAGCTAGTAAATGTTAGTGCTTAATTCAGTCCCAAGGCTGTTTATCACCAAAGAACTTTTTACCCCGAAAGCACCCCGACCCTCACCACTAGGTTCCATTATACCGTAGTGACTTTCAAAGACTTTTGGACATGACCCACAGAAAGAGTTACGCTTTACATCACGATCCAGTGCCTACATCCGTGTACCTACATAATAGAAACAAAATCTTCACAAATAGTTCATTTATTGACTGTGATACCATGACGTACTCTGACACTTTCTATTCTATCCTATTTTCAAAAAAATGGTAGTTGTGACCCACTCAATTGATAAAATGACCAATTCCTAGGTCTCTATCTGTATTTTGAAAGCTCCTGATCTAAATGCCTTTAGACATCTTCCAGTCTACCATCCAATTATAAAAAGTATATGTGTTGAATTTTACTAATGAATCAAAACTGTATGGATCAGTTACTAGAGGTCATCTTAGTAATATATTCCAAATTTTTTCTCTTCTCTGGTCCTTGAATACACTAATCAGATCCTTATCTTCAGAAAAGCTGCTGATATAAAGCACAATGCCTTATCACTAAAAAATCAAATACAACACAATCTAAGAAGGTGTATGTAAGCAGGAGGAAATACGTTAGAGCCACCTCAATCTATGTATGTTGGTCTATGATATCAAGAGCATTGAGTTTTGTTTCCAAGATTAATGTCTTTTTGTGAAAACACTTGAGAGTATCAAATACCACCAGGGTACCAAGAATTTGAGTCCAGCTCAAAGGCGTTATTGTGTTCAAGCCTATTTCCTCCAGCCTCTCTCTCCTATCTACCCTCTGTCCCTTGCTCTAGTTTCATCTCCCTGTCCATGAGGTCCACGCTGTACAACCAAGGATTGCAGAGATGAAGGCTGACAGGTACTGGAATTGATCTCTTCCCTGACCCTTCCTCTACTTCACCCCATGTGGCCTAATCTTCACTATACATTTTTTAAAGATACTTGCAAAGTGTAATATAGTTTCAGTGCACATGTATATACATTAATGTAAATAACCATTCTGGCCAAGAAAGGACTTTCAGTACTCTCAGACAAGCAAATGACTCTGGTATATAATTATACTTTTGTATGTATGAAAAAATTTTTTTCAATGAGCACCTAATTCCTAGAGCTCCACTGAAATGTTTTAGTTTAGTTTAAACCAACTAATACTTTCTAACAAGTGTGAGTCTTTCTCTGAACATCTACTGAAATACCAACATGGAGGACCAGTTTTACAAATGTCCTTAAATTGAACACAAATATCTTTTGCATGGATAAACTACTAAGAGCAATAGAAACTACAGCAAAATTATTTCACTAATTCAATATTTTATTTGGTGTCAAGGCATATTAAATTTTTGAGTTAAGTCATTTCATTAGTGAAACAAACCGTCTAGAAAATATTATCCATTGTGCCACTAGAATGGAAGAGGAGTTAAGTCTCATTTATTGAAGCATTTACTTTTTTATATCCACTTAGGTATAAAACTTTTGTTAAGAAAGATAACACTTTTTATTGCATTATATAATTTCATATTTTACAGGAGTCAATAATGCAAATTCATAAGCATAAATATACATGATGCAACCATTAAAAGATTTAAAACTGGAAACTAGAATTTTAACAGGCAAAATACTTAAAAATACTTAATATGGCTTTTAAGAAAAGTAACTGTTGAGAAATGATTTGTTATTGCCCCATTCTAGTCATTTCTCATCAAGTGAACATAAAATTATGATCTCTTTAAAATGGTACTTGTTATCTAAGCCAATGTTGCATACATGTAGTATGCAATGATTCAGGCTTTCTTAAATATACATATGTACATATATATAGATATACAGTACACAGACAGTTGTTTTAATACCCCTGAACATCTTGAGTAAAACTATTATGACTTTTCTATTATAAAACTACTTGAAAAGTGGGTATAACTTCTTGGTATTGCAGTTCAATCCTACAGAACTGAAAAAAAAAACCCTAAATGTTGATTATAAATACACTTTACAAAAAACTGAATAGTGGTCCTGCACTCATACTTTATATTGCAGTGAAAACATGTGATTCATTTAAAGGTATTTACATCTTGTTGTCCTTGGTTTCTGTGTGAAATATACAGAAGAATGAGAATATTGTAGGCAGGCCTATTTGTTAGGTTTTTCTACTTGTTCATTTTTGTGTAAGTTTCAAATCTTCTTTTGAATTGTTTATTTCTATTTGCCTTGTATTACTGCTGCTGCTGCTTCTTTTGGTGTTCTGGGAACACTGGGTGACTTTACTTCTAGGAACAGGAAGAAAAGATTTAACTCTTGAAACACCCAACTCAGTCTTTGATTTACTGTTGCTGCATTCGGTCGCTTGATGGCTGCTGAGAGGACTGACCTCCTGTAAGAAAGGCAAACAAAATAGCTTGTCAATTTGACATTGTTCCCAACTTCTGTGATCAGTCCTAACTTCCTCCTCTCTGTCCCTGAACACGCAGGTAGGAGTTTCTCTCTTAAGTTCTCATGAAAAAATGAACAAAAGACAATGGAGGGGAGAAGCTGAATGCTTAATGTCTTATAGACCCACTGGCTGATTTTCATTAGGTCCTTTGTGGTATCACAAAAGTGCTAGACACAGGAGTCAGTGAATCGAGTGCCAGAATCTGGGGTCTCCTCACCAGCTGGAGCTGTATGAAGTCCTAGGCCTGAGGAAATCAAACTGGACTACTCCAACCATCTTTAAGCAGTTCTACAATTCAACTCTTTCACCTTGAGCACGTCACTTAATTTTTCTGCCTTTAGATCTAATTGGACTATTACTCAACACATATTTTGAATGTTTACAAGACAAACACTGTTCTAGGTGCTCGGCTTACAGTAGAGAACGCAAAAGAGCACCATCCTTGCTCTGATGCAGCTTCTGCTGTAGTGAATTAAAGTTCCTGCGTAGCAATTCTCTATGACGAAGGAGCTCAAGATCTTCCATTCTTGGAAACTGCATGCTCTTGTCTTCCTAGTGTTTCAGAACTCTTCTGGACCTGGTCTAGGTCTCTCATTTTGCCCCCGAGGAACCAGAGCTGGATAGGTGAGAGTGATGATGCTGGGATAAGACCTTTTACTCATGCTGTTTTCCCTGATCTTGAGTTCACTTGGGTAGGCTTACTTCATGTTTGCCAGGTGGCAGAACTGAACTCAAGTGAGTATGGGCTATGACAGGTGAAGAGGAAAGGGTTCCATGGGAAGAAGGAAGGGTGAAGATGGGTATGTTGTTGAAATAGTAAATTACATGTAAAAATAAGTTATGTGACGTTTAAGGACATATTTGGAAAGAAATGGGGTGGAAAATAAGGAGGATGAGAGATCAGAGGTATGTGTTGGAGAGTGGGTCTAAGCCCTGGCTGCACATGAGAATCACCAAGGAGCTTTTAAAAACCCCAACGTCCAGGTTGTACCTTGGACCAATTACATCAGAACCTCTAGGGCACGTGGTCCAGGTACCGGGGACTGGAAAAAAAAAAAATCCTCAAGTGGATTTCATTATGCCACCAGAATGAAAACTTCTGCTTTAGGGGGTTTAATTTGCACCTTAATGAGAAGAAAACATTTATTAGTATCTACTCTCCTGATGATTTAAATCTGTATTTTTAAATCTGTATTTATGTAAATTGTTTAAGAAGGCTGGCTGACATGCTACCTGATTAAATAGGCCCCTCTCTGGCCGCATAGGAGAAAGTGATTTCAACTAACACAGACAGCTCTTACTTCCTGATAGTAGAAGAGACTGGGCATCTAACCAAGAAATGCTCGCTGAGTTTCTCACAGTAGAAGAGGTATGAGCCTGTGAAGCTCTCAGGAGGCTGGCAAATGCCAAATGAGTATACTTCACCCTCTGCTGGCAGGTTCTGAGAAGAACATCTAGCCACGGGGAACAGTCCTCACAATGCGTTCAGTGGGCAAAGCAAGAGGGGGCAGCTGTCCTCCTAATACCCGCATCAAACCGCACATTTGAAAAACTCTATGGTTCTTTCTGAAGAGCCCAGAAAGTATAAAATGATCCATTTTTTAAAAAGGTCCCTTTTAAAACAAAGCTTAGCCTCCCTTCAGTACTAATTTTTCTGGACAGTACCTCATTGTAGCAACCCAATATGGTCCTGGGACAGAGAAAAAGAGGTACAAAACTGTCTTCATTATCCAACAGCTGCCACTCACTACCAGTCAACCTTTTTATATAGGAAAGTGACTGGGCCCTGTGGACAAAGAGTGCCTCATCGCACCCCTTCCCACTGGCTGCTGCGCAAGGAATCCTGAAGAGGGGTCCTGGAGGCCCAAGAAAGGTGTTCTGAACCCCAGCTCCTGAACAAATATGTTCCAGCCAGAATTCTCCACAGGGACCCCAGGTCACCTCCTTAGTCATCCTCCCTTACCTGCTCTCCAAACTATGCTTTTGCTGTGCTTCTAAACTGTTCCCAATTGGGGGAAAAAAGCAAATACTATACAGAGTAAGCCAGACAGGTCATGCTCTTCTTCACAGATCATCATGTTATGTATTTTTTATACAAGAACTCAACCTTGTTAATATTCCCCGCAACACACACAGCTTCCGCGTAACTAATCAGGACTGAAACCTAACGAAGCCGTGAGGGGGCAGGGGCAGGGGAGCCCAGGGCTGTCTGGTGATCAAAGGAGGGTTAATAATGTAATTCTGCTTTCTGCACTCCCCCCCACAACAGGTCTGTGTCAGCTGCCATGCGAGCGGATGAGAACAGGATGTGAACCACAATCGACATGGCTTGGTGAGCTTACAAAATATGCATCCTCATAAAATCACTACCGGATAAGAAGTAGTTTTATTGTTTCTATTCACCCAGGAGTACCATGCTGGGCCATCTCAACTCTTGGCATTTATTAACCAATCGTATAAGTTATTTCAAGAGGTTGAGGAACTCTATTGGAATCCTGGCTCTTCTATTTGACGTTCTGATTTGTTTTTAAAAGAAAGTCTCTCACTGAAACATGCATGATATGGCACGTTAAAGTAAACCAGACTGAGATTTTTTGTGTGTGTGTAGATCTTTATCATCACTCAGCACTTTGCTAAAATTAACTCTAGTTTTCGAAAATAGTGCTCAAATGAAATTCAATATCCCATTTTAAAATACAGCAATAGAAGACAGAAATCTAGTTTCGGCATAAACAAATGAAAACAAATGGAAAAGACACCCAAAATTCTGGCATCAAATAGAAGGAAAAAGAATGCTTTTCTATGTGATTCTTTCAAGCTATTATCCAAACAATTTTTCTAACCTTGATTACCTTAGAGAACACTTTTGCCTTTATCCTATTTATTTCCCAACTATGGTTTAAAAGTAACTGTGATGCACATTGAAAGATTTGTGAAGTCAAATTCCACAACAGTCCTTCTTTGTCCCATTTTGGAGGGAAAGGGGACACTTACCTTTTGTGACACTGGCATTCTTGGATTATTAACAGTTGCTGAAAATGCAGGGTGGTTTCCTGAACGATCAAACCTCCCTAACTCATCCCCGGAATCAGCAATCTGGAAGATACACAGTTTATCAAGTCACCGTGGAAAACCCACAACAGAAGTGGGATCCTTCTCTTACTGTCAGAAGCTCTACAGAACAGACCTGCAAGTCCCATAATGTTCATACGAAGACCTGAAGTCTTCATGTGAAACTAACGGCAAATGCATGAGACATAGCCTCTAAGGAAAAAGTCTTTTAAAGTCAGAAGAAGACAACCAGATGAGCCCTATTAAAAAAAAAAAAATCACTTGGCACAAAATGAAAGGATATAAAATTTGCAAGATTTTCATTGTTACCTTATTTTTCCAGAGGTTAAGTATTTTGACGCATTTGCAGCAACATTAAATAAGCTAGTCAGTTCTACTTTGGCCAGAAGCTGCACAAGTCATAACTACCTTCTTATGCTCCCTTTCAAGTAAAAGGCATTTATCAAGGAAGTTTGGTCAAATTTGCTGCAGATATCAGGTGCCAAAACAGGTTGAACTTGATGCTGTTAATGCTTCGAGATTTTGGGTCACTGATTTCCGGATTTGGATCTCAAATTTCACAGCTTGAAGACTTTGACTAAACAGATTACACAGGCCACTTATTTTTATTTGTAAGGAAAGTTGCCATTCTATCCAGAACACAAGGCTGCTGTAATGCTCTCTTACTGACTGGTGACTTATGGGCCAAAGTTAGGAATACGAAAAGGAAAAGGATGTATTGGTGTAATTTGTGGTAACGCAATGAACACTTCAGGTTTTTCAGAGAAGGTGTGCTACACAGAGCTCCCTTATTGTAGAAGGGGTATTTTGGAAGAAAGAGCTTTTCTAAGCAAGGTAAGGGATGTTCTGATTTGGAGCATTAACATGCTATTTGATAAGGAATTTCTGGCGGGGAGTGAGAGTTATGACGTGGCTCTAAGAAGTCTCTCGAATGCTGGGTGGAACCATTCAATGTCCTTCCCCAAGCGTCCTGCTTACCTTGCTTATATCAGATTCAGACTTGCTGGAGCACATGCTCTGAAGTTCCGTGACAAGGTCCGCTTCATCATCCGAACCCAGAGAGAGCCTTTGATCCAAATTCAACGCCAAAGATAGATCATTCTCTAGAGACCTAAAAAGTTTTTAACATCCTTTAAAGGCATCCATCAATGTCACGCAACAACCCACTCCCGCTGGACTTTGAAAACTCCCACTTAAAATTCTCAGTAGGGTAAAGTTTTACTACACAAAGAAATCTACTTTCACTTAAAACATTCCAGTCTTACTCCTCCCTCTTCTTCTCTGTCTCCAAAGATAAAGCTAAGACACTGTGTGCAGGGGGCAGTGTGATAATGGAGTAAATAGGAATTTACCACATATTAGCAATATGACCACAGGTCAGGTTTTCTTTTTGTCCTCAACACCTCACTCAGTTCCTGGGTTCCCTTCTCTCTAACAAATTCCTTATACCTACAACATAGAGTTATTACAAATATTATATAGGCTGTTGAATACAACAGATCTAACAGTGGACCCGGCAGAAACAAGCATGTGATGCAGATTCAATGACCCCCTCACCCCCCTTCTGTAATTCTGTGAACGAGGGCACAGGGTCCTAAATGCTACCTGCCAAGTGATTGAGCACACAATTTACTGGGCTACACTGGGGACCTATTTACAAACTACCAAGCATTTTTATTCTATGATAAATAATTCCTTATTTCAGCTTGCTTACAAGTTTGGAGGTATAATCAACAATTCCCTAGGAGCAACATAAGAAAAAAAATAAGTCATGCTAGGTTTCTGTAAATCTATCATTAAAAAAAAAAATGGGGCTTCCCTGGTGGCGCAGTGGTTGAGAGTCCGCCTGCCGATGCAGGGGACGCAGGTTTGTGCCCCGGTCCAGGAAGATCCCACATGCCGCGGAGTGGCTGGGCCCGTGAGCCATGGCCACTGAGCCTGCGCGTCCGGAGCCTGTGCTCCGCAACGGGAGAGGCCACAACGGTGAGAGGCCCGCGTACCACACAAAAAAAAAAAAGTCATCTAAAAGTCTGTTTAAAAGTTCACAAGTGCAGGATGTTACAATATCTTTGTCAAATGCATTAATAATAACTATCAAATTTGGTACAAAATGAAGCCAATGATAAAAGCAAAATAGGCTAAGAAACTTTAAGAAATTCATAGTTGCACAGACTAATCATGAGAATGTGTATTGTTTGTTATGAGTTAAATCTACAAGGGAAACTTACTTTTGTTTTGACAGAGAAGCATTCCTGTTACAATTCAGCTGTAATATAGTCTTATTTTTGATACCTGTTTAAAGAAAAAAAATGTAATCACATTTCAACAGAATGTCCCTGTGCATCTTGAACTCTGTATTTAAAAGAAACAGGCTATGGACTCTGCTGTATTTTCATATTGTTTTTGGATTAAATCCATCTCTTGAAGCCCTGTGGAAGGTCAGGGAATGACCAACAACCTCATGTATTGATATATTTATGACTAAAGACGGTACAACTCACACCACCTGAGGCTCAATTCAGGAATCCTGAACTCTGCTTTCATCAATGGACCCTATTCTAACCAGTCAAGCCCCCACATCCTTAGGGCTTTGTTCTCAAAGTACCTAAAAAGGGGTTAATACGTGCCTTTTGATGATGGTAATTTCCCTTTCTCTCCCTTTGTTTGCCTTCCATGTTACTGACTAGTTACTGACTGTAGATCTACAGCAGTTTTTGATGTCTGGGCCCCATGATATATTACAGTGTGGGTGGCCTTGGTGTGTAGAAATTTAACTTTTAATTGCTTTGCGTTTTACGGAAAACAAAATAGGAACAGTATACAAAAAGTCACAGCATTAAAACAAATACTGCATATCACACCAATGTTCTTCAAACTGCATATTTCAACCCATTTAAAAAAACAAACAATAGGAAATATCAGGTTGCACAGGTTGCAGTAAATATATAAATTTGTATCAGTTATAGACACATGCAGATGCATAGGTTTGTGTATACTGGTCAGGCTTTAAAATATATTTCTCACTATGGGTTATGGTCAAAAAAGTTTGAGAAACACTAAAACATTTTAGACTCAAAATGTCTTTCTATAATACACACTGCTTCTGAGTTAATTCTAAAATTGTACGAATGGTGCTAGCACAGATTAATCTCTAAAGAATGATTTTGAAAAGTAAGTCGAATTTGATATATCCTGATTAAAAGCAGATCATCAAAGAATCTCTGTATATTTCCTCATCCATACTTTTGTCATTGTCAGAAAGCAATGACTAGTAGGTTTCCCCTAATTACCATGTAAGTGCACAGCCTTGGGCCCTGCTCTCCAGAAGCCTGTGACCAACCCCTCAGCCTTGGTTTAGGTCAGGAAATAAAAAGGCTGTGTCTTTATTAAATTTTATGAGTTTCCACAGTGGTCTGCATGGAATGCAAAAGGGTTCTATTTTTGGTTTTTTTCTTTTTTAAACCAATGATGTCAAAAAATCAAAAATCAACCCAAACATGGTTGTAATAATTTTATATTTTATTTTATTTTTGCCGTACATGGGCCTCTCACTGTTGTGGCCTCTCCTGTTGCAGAGCACAGGCTCCGTACGCGCAGGCTCAGCAGCCGTGGTTCACGGGCCTAGCCGCTCTGCGGCATGTGGGATCTTCCCGGACCGGGGCATGAACCCGTGTCCCCTGCATCAGCAGGCGGACTCTCAACCACTGCGCCACCAGGGAAGCCCTGTTGTAATAATTTTTATATCAAATGTAATTATTAGAAAAAGTTACTATTATAAAAAAAATTAAAAACTAGAGGCATGTCCACCTTTGGTCCTTAACCAATCAGTGGTTCATGCACCTAAACACTGGCCAATGCATTTTATAAACCTCTGCGTTGAAGTCAGTGTAAACTATGGTTGCACACAATTTTATTCATCGACGTTTTCATGTTTCAAAGAATATTTGATATATCCAATAGCTGTACAACTAGTAATTATTTTAAAAATATAAATGAATTTAAAATAATTTATAAGTCAATTTTGCCTGATACAGTCTGCCAAGTTAGACTTACTTCCATAATATTGTTTTAAGTTCATATTCACTTTATGGATTTTGTCTGTCAACTCTAAAGTATTGATATATATTGACAATGCTTATTGTTCAGGAAAGCAGCTGGTCCTGAGCCCTAAAGGAATTCTAATACACTTGGAAATGATACAGTGAAGAGCCTGCACGGGTGTCCTTCTTTGAGTGCCATGCATTATTATGAGTGGCACAGACTGCAGAAAACAGCATTGGACTCGCCAGGAACGAAAACAGGGATTGCAGAACCCCCTGTTTGTAGAAGTGAATTGGAGCAGGTAACCAAGGGTTTCTGAGCCTCAGTTTTGCTCTCTGTAAATGGAGATGATAATCCTCCTCGTAGAGCCCTTCTGGATACTCTCAAGGGATCAACAGGTAAAAGGTATAATCCTTGTTACAGAAAGTCATCTGAGGGAGACTCTTTGCTCTACTGGGGGGCTAGAGTCTCATGACTTTATTCCCTGAATCAAACACTCTAACTTTAGGAAGTAAGGGCAAGCCTTTGGGATCAGAATGTATCCCATTATAAATACATAAAACTTATCTTTACAATGAGAGTTTATATTTTTTTTCAGTGACTGTCCATTCAGTCATTTAAAAAAGTGCTCACAATTTATTTTCACATACTTGGGGTAATTACAGAACTCTGGCATGTACTGATATGGTTAAAACCATATTAAATTTTTATTAAAAATCAATATAAGCTTCAATATAAAAATATAGTAATAAAAGCAACTTTTTCTGCTCTAAGAAAGATTTTAGGCATCATATTCTTTTATTTAGCTACCCCATTGCTGTCAACTTGCCATAAAATTACATAAAACAGAACATTTTGGGGTGCAAGGGGGCTCCTGAAGACCTCAATTACATGTAACAGAAATCCACAATGCATATGAGGTTGGAACATCTTTTCAAATATGATTGCCTTTAGGGAGGACATTTAAAATTTGTACAACTGATTATGCTATTATCAAAGCCAAAAGGAAGAGGTCTAATAATTTATTAGAATGTAAACTTTATGAGGGGAGGTATTTTTATCTCCTGTTTTCACTGCTCTATTTCCAGTGCTTAGAATAAAACTTGGTACACAGTATATCCCATGTATGAAAAAAATGTGTAAAGCTGACTCACTTGTAAAGACCTTAAACTGGTATCAAATACGTCTATAACACATACTTCTAAAAATTTAAGGTTGGCTTAGGAATGCATATTGGCATATTTCTTTCCTTTTATGTGTCAATTTGTATTACATAAATATAATTGTGTGCATCCCAAGAAAATCAAATTAATAAAAAGCAGATGACCATTAACATGGTAAAGATTTAATTTCAGAATTCTAGTATGAAAGATTATTTTTTCAGGTAGGGGGCTCTCAAATATTTTTGGAGTGTAACTACCACGTGTTTTATTCCATGAAAATATGTATCTGAAATACTCAGAATTTTGCTTTGTTGAATGCAGAGTGATAAAAATAAAGCACGTTTGCATTCAGAAACCACCTCATGGATGCCCACATACGTGTGGGTGACATGCCTGCCCCCCTTACCTTCCTCACTCAGGTCCGGCTTGTTCCAGGTGGGTGAAGAGAACCGGCCAGACTTCTTGCGAGGACTGGTGCTCACCTTTCTCCAGGCACCACTCTCTTTCTTCTTGCTGCAACTGTTGTAACTTGAAACTATGGATAAAGGGAAACTTCCTCCTTTGAAATCAGCTGTATGCTGGTCTAGCTCTGAAATAGCATAAACCATGTTTTGTCAAAAGGACAGAAGCAATAATGCAGTTTCAGAGTCGAGTAAAAGCCAACATTTCCAATACTTAAAGAAATAGCCTCTTCAAAATCACAGGCTTGTAATACCCAAGCAGGCGTTTTGTCAACCAGCAAACTTTACTTTGAAGTCTGGTATTTAAACATGAGCCAGTAATGAAAAAATAGGGAGTTCTAAAGCTGTGTTGTGCAACATCCGTTACATGGAGATAATTTCTCTCATTACAAAGCGAGAAAATAGGGCGCCCTAAAAACAAATTCAAGCAAGCATTACGTAAGAGTGTGAATTTCCTCTCCTCCCAGCATGAACCCACATACCTGCTCTCTGGAGGGGACAGCCATGCAGAACAGCTTTATTAAGCAAGATGCTGAGAGCAGCTCTAACCACAGCCTGCTGTCCCTGGCTAGGGTTTTTAGTTGTTTGCCCAAGGCTGGGTTGTCTTTTCACAGAGGCTCTTGACAATATTGCTTCTTGAACTCTGGGTGCAATGACAGCATTCCACAGCTTAGACATCCACCTTCCGAGAGAGGAGTGGGTTTCACAGTTAGGACCAAACCTCTCAGGAATCACACACAACTCTACGGGGAACAGGTTGGAAGACTGTGCAACAAAACCTAAGTGTTTCTACGGACAGGCTACCTTTCCCAGGTCATTTTGGAATACGTGAAATTATCCAACACCAAAGTAGTTTGAATTTGCCTTAAAAATACAATGTATTTCAAATGAAACTGCTAACATGTCTCTCACATTTTTCTTTATAAGATCCTGGAGAGCTGGAGTGTTGAATGCACAAATAAAATTAAATATATGGAAAGGGAAAAAATACATGGAAAACTTTATAGACTAAAGAAGTCTGGAAAAAGATTTCCTGAAAGTCTGTCTAAATAGCTTAAACTTATTTGCCATTTTCCTTAATAAGATGCATATATTGTATTTTAGTATTTCTGCAATTGGGATACATTTTATGATCCCTGGCAAATTAAATCTGCCTGCCCCAAGGCAGGGGCTCAGCGTCTGCACGTGGTGGGTTAGCCCTGTAGAGAGGGGATGGGATGAACCAGCCACGGCCTCAGGTGGACTCTGCATTAATAGCTGTAGCTGCTGCGGGACTTCAGCCCAAACGTGGAGCACTTAGTGCCAATCAAACTCCTTCAAAAAAGATTACACTTTGTTGCAGCATTAAAAAACAGTTAATACAGTTAAAGGCTGTAGACAAAACTCCATCTCCCAGAATAGGAAAGTTTTCAAAGTTATTAGATACTGACATAAGCCTTTCAAGACCCTTAAAACTATTTACTCAGTATCAAGCATCTATTGTCAGCTGTTCTGTTAGTGTCTAGTGACACGTAATTCAGGGGGAAAAAAAGTACACAGGAAAAAAAAGTACTCCTAAAGGTGCTGAAGGGGTAAAGATGATATAACCCTTGGCTAAAACAATATATAATTTTTTTAAAAAGGCAGCTCCTTAATATGGCTGTTGGGAGCTAACTCTCCGTGGCATTTCTGTACCTCTTGTGTCAGCTGTTGCTCTGGATTATCTTTTCAAGGCTGTTTTACTATCGTAAACCGACTTGGAAAAACAGAGACAGTATCTCCTTCTGGAGCAGAGGGCAGATTTGTTTCCTGACGATAATGAAAGTTATATGTCCTTCCTGGGCAGATTTGCCAGCATCCCCGTTAGAAAACTGGGTGATTCCCAAGCTCACAGTTCCACAGCTTTGATGCAAAGCCAGCATCCACCTGGGCCAGTATGCATCACCCCATAGGGCCTGAGGAGGTGGGGAAACCAATGCAAATACGAAGCCTAGGCTGTGGCTGTGCTCTGAGTGATGCAGTGCTGGGTCAGAAGCCACATCCTGAATGTGGCAGGCTAACCTGTCAGCTTGCAGATAAGGTAACAATCTCAGAGCCTCTAGCTCTTGACAATGACCATGCAGCAGACAGGAAAGGCCAAAAGTGGTTCCTAAGAATCCTGGGGCTCTGGATGTTTAAAAAAAAAAAAAAAAAAGGCTTAAATTTACTCATGATACTGATAAACAAAGGGGTAATTAAATGAATAAGTGTATTTCTGCTTTTTAACAAGAAATTGCTGTATACTTTTTAATATAGCACTTCTTGTGTTCCCTCAATTAGCTGTTATTAAACTGATAGCTTGTCTTACAATAGAGAAGACATATTATCTGCATACCCCGCTTTCCAAAATAGATTTCTGTCCAGGATGCCAGAAAGTACAGAATCAAATCTAACAGCGAATCACAGAACCCTTACTAAGTAAGCTGGAATGGTGACAAGTTTTTTCCTCCTTTCAATTTCCTTCTAATTTTCTATTTCATTAACCTTACTGTATATATGTCTGTTTTCATAAGCTGCTCTAAAACACAGTAAGTACATAAGTCTCATTAATAAAAGAGGAAGCCTTTCAATTCATCAACAGAATGTAAGTGGGTTTTTTGGGGGGGTGGGGTAGGGGGATGGTTACAGGATACTTGACCTAATGTCTCATGTGGGCCTTCCCCCAGGAGACACTGCCCAGCAAGTCGCACACGAGTCTGATGAAAGTTTTGTAAACAGGGAAATTGGGATCTATCCAGTCTTAGCAAAATAGTTTCCTTAGGAAGTACCCACCACATGAGTCACGGTCGTCCTCTGACAGGAGCACAGGGCACTGGCTTTCCGTGTTCACAACAAGAGGTGGCACAAGGTGGCCCCTTCAGCTTTCTCACCCCCAAACATTCCCTATCAGCCAGGGCTCTACTTTAAATAGGCAAAGGATCAATGACACTTACTTCACTGTCGCTTGGGTGTGCCCTGGGATTACAGGACAAGACAGGAAATACTTTGGCCCAAGAAGTGCTTCCGGTGTGCCCAAGCGGGCCAGGCACGAGTTGAGCTGACGCCAGACAGCCAGGGCCCAGTCGACCGTCTTGCACACGGGGTCGCAGGGAGAGGGCACCTGACCCCTGAACTAGAGACAGGGAGGGGGAAGACGGGGGCTTGGTTTAGAGCAGTGCTTCTTGTCCTTTTGTTTCGAACACTCCAAAATTAAAAATATAAAAATTCAAACTGTACAACGAAACTGTAGCCAAATCTGATTTTACCTTCACTTGGGGTGGCTGGAAGAGGGCCAGGTAATAACATACTCTATGACGTGTGTTAGCACGAGATACAGATACAGATCTGCAGCTTATTACATGCAGTGAAAGGATTCAGACATGATAGTGCAGTAAGACACCTTGGATGAGGTGTCTTACTTGGATGAATTCTTAAACATCAATTCGGGAAGAAATCGTTTTTCACATGTGTATAGAATTCCTCACAAGGTCTTGCAAATAGCAGGTGTTCAAAAAAGGATTCTGAATAAATGAAATGAAAATTACATTAAATATTTTAATATTTTGGGTAAGTTATAAGATGGCATACCTGGATCTGTGGCATGTTCACCTTGTATTACTTCTAATTCCCCTAGAAGGAAGGCTCAGCTAAAATGATAACTTCATCAAAATGCTCTGACAGCATAAAGAAGTATGTTTTCAAATTTTAAAATGTGCAAATTTTAAGTAATACTGTATAACACACAGCTGAATGGGAGAATTATATCTTATAGTTGAATAGTTAATTATATCTTATAAAAGGTCCCTTTTTGGTAGTACAGAGGGGTCACAAAAGGACAAAGATTTATTTACCATGAGGAGAAATCTCTCAAATATTTAGAAGTCAGATACAGCAATTGACTCTGTATTTTATAAGAAAGCAGATTCACATAAATCTCTACTTTACCAAGGAATTATGATATTAAGACTGAGGATAATACATGAATGTTTTTATGTCCTACATGAAGGGATAGAATTTGGCCTAGAAAAAAATGAAAGAGTGGTTCAGTGATTCTAGCAGCTCCGTTAAAGTAACATCACTGTGTTACATGAGGCTTTGGGATCTGTTTATCATAGTTTCCCTTTTCTTCAAAAGAGGAACAATCATATTTCTCCCACTTTCTCTGATCCTCTTCCAGAGAGAATGAGATCATGTGCTACAATTAATAGCTGAATATTAATTTCCTACTAAATAAAGTATAACTATTTTTTATTAAATACTAGAAGCCTGGTATTGTCCAAAAAAGGTCTGCTTACTTATATCCCTGTGAGGAGCTGGAAGAAGAAATTTTGATCACGTGCCAGTGTGCTTCTAAGTGCCCCCAAGTATTTGGTTCCATCCTGCAGTTACAAGATTTCTGGCGTTTTGCAGGAGTCATTCATTCCCATTGTACTCCTACCCTGGAATCCGTTTTATTAACCTACTTGAAGTGATTCCTGATAAATGAAAGGCATTACCTCCCCTCCCCTTTCTATTCTTCACAGCACACCCCACTGGACCATTCGCAAACACAATGGAGGAAAGTGTAGAGCCTGAAGCTTGGAACTTTCCTTTCCAAATAAGTAAAATCAATCCTTTTCAAACTATGTTTACCAGAGAGCCAGAGGAGGGAAAAGGAGGTACACTTTACCAGGTAAGATGTACCTTTCAAGGAAAATTAGCATGGCCCCTGTGCAAGAAAGACACGCAAATTCGTGAAGCATTCCATGTTTGTCTCTTGGGCAAACCAGGGATTTTGATGTGTCAGTGTAGGTTCCTCCTTGATAAGAAAAGGCACCGTTCTGGTGATAATGGAGGAGGCTATGCATTTGTAGGGAGCAAGAGGTAGATGGGAAATCTCTGTACCCTCTTTTCAATTTTATTGTAAACCTAACACTGCTCTAAAAAAAAGTCTTTAAGAAAAAAAACTGGTATCTTTTGCAATTACTTAGGTGAATTTTTTGGCAATAAGATTTAAATATTAATAGTGATGAAGTTAATGGAAGTATCAATAATCTGAAAAGCTGTATACCTATGACTGTCTTTGCCTCACCTTTCTTCCTACTGGTTGAGGTCATATAATAGATGTGCTTTGGTCAAAAGAATATATTTACGACCAGGCAACTGACTTTAGCAGAGCTTGGGACAGAGGATTTCTGATTCAATTAGGAATTTCAGATATTAACGCAAATCACCACTAGCAGGCACTGTTCACTGAATTACCAAAGGCATTCCCATCCCACACTTCTCCCTCCACCCGCCTCCCATGGGCCCAACTCCACAACCGCACGTACGTTCACACACTCTAACATAACGGACACCAAATTTTGTTCAGGAACTTGGTGGAGAGCTTTGGCCTTGGGAAGGTAGTTCTAGCCAAGGTCTCTGGCGGAGAGGTGTGCATGAAACCAGTCTGGTGAATGAAACCATTCAGGGGAAATCTTCTTTCTGGGAGTTTCAGAAAAAGATTCCTTCCCCCTGATAATGAGGAGACAAAGGAAGCCGAAGTTCCCTCTCTGCACAGCATCCTGCTTCCTGCCTATGAACAAGTTTGTGTGAGGGCGTGATGCCCAAACTCCTGCAATTCCGGAGGGGGGGTCAAGAGACTCACCCAGACCTGGGACCTGACATCACAGAGGTGTGAATGGACATCATCAACACCTACTGCAAGGCATCTGGTTATGTAAGGGAAAAAAGCCTTCTGTGTGTGTGAAGCAGCTAGCAGTGGGGTGTTGTGTTACCTACAGCTTAAAATCCTGTGCTGATACAATGAAGATCCTGTCCTCCAAGTGTGGCCCAACTGTGCAGGATTAAGTGATAAAATCTTGCTAAATCGAGCTCTTTTATTTCAAGTCCACCCAGACACTCAGCTACTGGCCCAACTTATGAATATTAAATAGTGATATACTCGAGTTGGTCAGCACTGAATTAATTTTGTTATCTTGATAGAATACAGAATATTTTATTATTCTGAAAAATCACTAAAAGTGATTATTATTCTTGAAAATGTGTCAACAGATAGAGATTTCTAATTTTCTTCATGTGACTTTTTAATAGCGCACTGTAACAAATATTAAAACTAGCTTGAGGGATGGATAATGAAGGCTCCAAGGAAGCAGTAGCTTTTCCTTAAGAAGAGTGATTAAATTTCTAATCTTGTTTCCCACAGCGTTTAGAACTTGGAGAGACTCCTCGAGAATAGTTAATAAAAAAAATAAAACCTATTTGTTTTTTAAAATACTTAATATAGTCCAGAAACTGCTATGGGTTTTACATGCATTATCCTATTTAACCCTTGCATATCCCCAAATTTTACTCGCTGGAAGCCACACAGTAAGTGGTACAGCTCAAGCCTGGGTCACCTGACACTAAAGGCCCCTCTCCCAGCAATAGGCTGTGCCTGTGGTTTGTTACCTTATTCACGACTTTCCTCCTTAGGAACCTCTGCAGCAGCCCCTGCATGGGCTCGCCATCCCACCGCAGCTGTACCCAGCGGAAATGCTGCTGCACCAGCAAGTCGGAGCCCTGGAGACAGGCCTTGGCAATGGTTCCCAACAAAAAGCAGTTCTCATGAAAGTAATAACATTCGGACGTTCTGTTTCCTGAAACAAACCAAAAGCAACAGTCCAACCTCAGCAAGCCACAGTAGGGGACAAGTTCAAATAAGTGAAAGAAAGACGACCATGAAGCATAACATGTGCTCTGGGAAACAGAAAGATTAGAAGGATCTCAAAGCAGCCTGCTTCTCAGCATGGTCTCTCTACCATCTTTACCTTTTTGGAAAGTACAGGGGCTTTCAGTGCTGCGATTTTCCAGAGGTCCCAGAAAGTCCCCCAGTAACTCAGACAATGAAGATTTTTCCAAATTCTCTAAGATGATGATGATTTTCTTGTTAGCAGGAGATTGTTTCACTGGGATCAGACATGCTGTGGTCAAAAAGGAAACTCAGTGATTAAAGATTTTTACAAAAACTGGCAAAGATTTAAGTGTTAGCAAAGACGTGACACAATGGGAATGCTCTGACATTGCTGGGAGAGTACAGGATTCTGGAAAACAGTTTGGCATTACTGAATACAGTTGAAGATACACAGACACAATGATCCAACATTAGTTCCACAACAGATTCCAAATGGAATCAACTCGAATCTCTACCAACAATAGACTAGATAGTATATTCATACAATGGATATGAACGTGAACAAATTACAGCTACAAGCAACTGCATGAAGACTTGTCACAAACGATATATTAAGAAACAAATCACAAAAGGCTACACACAATACGATGCCATCATTTGAAGTTCAAACAGGGGCAACACTAACCTTATAATTTAGGGATTCATAGATAGTAAAACTATTTTTAAAAAGGAAAGAAATGATTATCACAGAAGACCCTTGTGAACAGGGGTGGGGCACATGGGCCCATTCTGGAAGCTGAGAATGTTCTATTTTGTAACCTGGTCAGTGGTTAAATGACAATTTTATTTTAAATTATTCACTGATCTGTAAAAATAGGCAGTATGTATTTTATAGATGGATATTTCAGAATACAAAATGTTAAAATCCTTAAATGATCTTTAAATTACACATATATAAAATATTCATAAAATTGTGGAGACAGGACCTCAGAGACCAGCAGGTCCCTCCTACAGGCTCTTCCTGCTGAGGTGAGGACAAGAGGTAACAGGAGCCTCATCCAGGGCCAAGGCACAGAACACAAGGATAGTCTGAGATGAAGTGAGCAAAGCTCAGTGGTTGATGTCTTGAGAGAGGGGCGGAGAGGGAATAGCAGAGACAACTCAGAAGTTCCCACCGGAGAAGAGGCCATGCAGTGAATGGAGACAGAGGGCACATGAGCAGGAAAACACTTGAGGCAGGGGAGGTGGTGATGGGTTATGTTTCAGGCCTGAGTGATGAGTGAGGCATCGCTCTCGAGATGTCCAGCAGGGGCTGGGACAAAAGGATGGAGGCAGCAAGGGAGGATTCAGGCTGGAAATAAACGAGTTTATAGGACTGCAGGATGTCTCTTGGAAAGACACAAACTCATTCTCCTGAGTCCACAAGCAAGGACTGTATTGTCAGTGACTTAATTAACCCCACATTTAATGGACAGCTTGTGCCCTACACAAAAGGGGTGTGGGGTGCTGTTCATAACAGTTGGGTTGGGTTTCCACCTCATCTTTGTTCATCTTGGTCTCCTCTGAGGTACCAATCAGGGTCAAACAGACTGGGTTTTTTGGTGAAAAGCTTTGTCTTCAAGCTGATGGCCTCATATGTTCAATTTTTTCAGTAACATCTGCTTCTCCATCTGACCACTTAAGTTCAACAACCTAAAGCAAGTTGGTCCAAATGTAAATTTCATTTTAGTTGTGAAATAGCATGTCTAGTTCAAGTTATTTAACATGGTTTCAATTCTAAAATATTAACCAACCATAGAAACAGAAACTCATTACACCTTTGGGTTTGAAGGATTATTCAGCCTCTGATCAGGGTTCATGGAGACATAAGGTGGCCACTCACCCCATGTTATAGCTAGAGATTCCTTTCGGCCTATTGTTGGAAAGTCAGCCATTTGGATTCCCTTTGCCCCATGCTAATTCAAAGCCCTATTTCTGAAACTAATCTACCCCTTTTTTTCCCCTGCTTCCAACTTTATAGGTATGTCAGCTCTGCCCCTCTCCAGAGGTCAGTAATCTTAATCAGACACTCATTTGGCTAGGCTCAGGGCTATAGTCCAGTTTTTCATACCCTTGTATTAAAAGTTCTGGATAGCTAGTTCTACAGCAAGACTCATTAACTTAAAAATAATTAACATATCACATTTATAGTTAAATCCAAACTCCTTTATATCTAAGGTGACCCCAAGTCCATAATCTCCTCTTTGGAGATGGAAGCAGCCCATCTTTTACACTGTCCACTTAAAACAAGGCTCTGCAGGGATGATGCTCTGAGTCCAGATGAGAAGCAAGGGACGGACCTCCAAAGAGCCTCCGGTAACGCAGGGTCCAAGGAAGAAACTCATTTATGTAGCCTTCAATTACGTATGATTACAGTAATTCTATCTTTATTACTTCTGAAGTAGAACGTTCTCTCAGGAATCCTAAGTATTATTTTAAAATACCAATCTAGTGTTTAAAATTTTTTTTTTTTTTACTACCACTGTCACATGTAATTTTAAAATGTATCTGTCTTGCTAACCTAACTCAATACCTTATACTGAGGAGAAATATGACCCAATTCTAATACATGTTCAGACCCTCCTTACCAAATAATGGAGCCATGTGATGTAATGGTCTCTCACAAAAGTCAATATGAGAAGGAAGATGTTATTTTAAAATAAACAAAACACCCACTGCTTGCATAAGGGCTACGCCATTCTTTCTGAACTGATCTTCTGTTCTACATTCTTTTCTTCACTGGCACCATTTTAGTCTCCATATAAGTTTTAGATTCTTTTTTTTTTTTTTTTTTTTTTTTGCGTTACGCGGGCCTCTTACTGTTGTGGCCTCTCCCGTTCCGGAGCACAGGTTCCGGACGCGCAGGCTCAGAGGCCATGGCTCACGGGCCCAGCCACTCCGCGGCATGTGGGATCTTCCCAGACCGGGGCACGAACCCACGTCCCCGGCATCAGCAGGCAGACTCTCAACCACTGCGCCACCAGGGAAGCCCCAAGTTTTAGATTCTTAAAGCTAATTATTAAAAAACAAATCTGCTACTCTTCCTTCTTGTATTTTTTCACTCATACACGTCTTTTATTCATTCTCTGTGTCTCTTTTCACTGGCTTTCTTCTACAGAGTCGTAGAGAGGAACATATAAGGTAATGTATGTGCTATGCCCATTGGAAGATGAAAGTTCAACGTTCTAACCTCCAGCTGAATGTAAGTAGTTTAAACTTTTTTTTTTTTTTAAGAAAATAAAGTTAGAAACCAGGAATAAGTTTAGAACACCTTATGAATCAGTATATTCCTCACTTGGGAGTCATATGATTTGATCAGTTTACTTTCTTCGTAAAAAACAAAAACGCAAGACAGTAGCTGATACATAATCCCTGTCCTCTAATTATTCTAAAAGCTTCAGTGGAACAGCCTAGAAGCTCCTTTTCTCTGATCCAGACCTCAGCCTTCTCTACATTCTGTCCTTTTCCATCACCCTTTGACCAAAGAAAATTCCCTGCTAGGGGCTTTCTGCACTACAAAAGAAGTGACACCACACCATCGGTCCTTCCCTCTGGCTCACTTGTGATTCCCTGGCACTGCTCAGAAGCTTCTGGTGTCCCCATCTACTCAAAGTGTACGTTCTCCGTTCTCCATGATCTCTTCATTGGCCACCAGTCAGCAGCAGTGGGGCCTACTGCTATGAAAATGATGGTGACAGTGGATGGAGTTTTAGAAGATGAGGATGGACAGCAGCAAGGGGAAGATCCAAAGCCAGACGGTAACGCTCTTGACATAACATTCAGAGACCTTCAGCGCTTATTCTGGAGCCACTGGAGTATAACAGCAGGAAATTGTCATGAGCAGTTTTTTATTCTAGGGTGAGCCCTCTGGAAACCTGCAGAGGGCTTGTGGAAGGAGCGAAAGCAGAGGAAATAAGAAGGGTTAGTGATGAGGCCTCCACAGGCCCTTGAGCAAGAAATGATAGGTGGTAGGGGGACTGGAGAGCAGGAGGGGGAGATGAGATATAGGAAGCAGATTCAAAAGAACTCAGGACTGACCAGACGTGGGGAATAAGCCAAATGAGGGATCTATGATAAGCTCCACGTGCTAACTTGGATAACTGCCCTCAAGGCCTCAGCAGGTGAATCTTGTGTTTATATCTTACTTTCGTTATTAAAAAAAAGAAAGAGGGATTTCATACATATAAATTACTAAGCCCAATACAGAATAAAACTCCTTTACTATTTGGAGATGCTACACTATTTCCTACATAAGAGAGTAGAGTGGAGACTTTTTGGCCTCAGTCTGTCATTTGAAAACTTCCTTTTTTCAAATCCAATTCACTCTATTTTTATGCCCTATCATCAACTACTGTCTCAACACCTTCTGCACTCTCTAATCTTACTTCTCTCTACCTCCACTGTTAGCAAGTTCTTCCACTTGCTGACAACTAAATATGATTAACATTCGCTTTTTCTCTGCGTATGCTACTTCTTGTATCAGGTTCATGCACTCATTCAACAATTATTGGCAATCAGTGTACAAGGCGGAATGGAAGAATAAGCTACATTACTAGCCTTCAAGGAGCTCATAACATGTGTGTGGACCAACACAAAAGCCCAAATAATACCCTCACCGCCTTGAACTATAGTTAGGTGGGGCACAGGGGTAAACAAAGCCTACTGCAGTTCACCAGAGGTAGTTGGCATACCGGGAGGGCTCCGACAAGCCTTCATTTGGGGGTGTCCTCAGAGTATTTAAACAGGGGCTTCCATGTCTATTTTAACCAGGCCTGTACCACACAGTACTTTACATAGTACCTGCCATGCAGTAGTTATGGGTGTGTGGGGGGGGGGCAGTTTGTCTGCTTATTCTAGATGAAATTTTAGAGTAATTCTAGATGAACACTGCAGCATAAACAAAGACATGATGAGTAGGAAAGCAAAGGACATGTGAGGAAGAAATACTGTATTCTGCTGGAGCTTAGATGCCTATTTTTAAAAAGGGTCAGATATTCCAAAGAAGATATACAAATGACCAATAGGTACAGGAAAACAGGTTCAACGTCACTAACGATCAGGGAAATGTAAATCAAAACCACAACGAAATATCACTTCATAACTGTTAGAATGGCTATCATCAATAAGAGTTAACAAATGTTAGTGGGGATGTGTAGAAAAGGGAACCCTTTCACATTGTTGGTGGGAATATAAATTGGTGCAGCCACTACGAAAAACAGTACGGAGGGTCCTCAAGAAAACAAAAAATAGAACTACCATATGATCCAGCAATCCCACTTCTGGGTATATATCTCAAGCAAATGAAATCAGGATCTTGAAGAGATTATCCACACACCTGTGTTCACTGCAACATAATTCACAAGAGCAAAATATGGAAACAATCTATCCATCAAGAAATGGATGGATAAAGAAAATGTGGCATACATATACAATGTAATGCCAATTCAGCCATGAGAAGAAAGGAAATCCTGCCACTTGCAACAACATGGCTGGACCTTGAGGACATTATGTTAAGTGAGATAAGTCAGACAGAGAAGGACAAATACTGCATGATATCACTTGTACGTAGGATCTAAAAAGGCCAAACTGATGAAACAAGAGTAGAATGATGGTTGTCAGGGGCTGGAGGGTGAGGGAAATGAGATGTCAGTCACAGGGTACAAACTTTCAGCTGTAAGTCGAATAAGTTTCAGGGGTTAATACTGTATCTGTTGTATACTTGAAAGTTGCTAAGAGTAAATATTAAATGTTCTCACTGTAAGAAAGGAATGGTAATTATGTGACGTGATGGAGATGTTAGCTAATGCTACCGTGGTAACCACTTTGCAATATAAAAGTGTATCAAATCAACAAATTGGGGCTTCCCTGGTGGCGCAGTGGTTGAGAGTCCGCCTGCCGATGCAGGGGACACGGGTTCGTGCCCCGGTCCGGGAAGATCCCACATGCCGCGGAGCGGCCGGGCCCATGAGCCATGGCTGCTGAGCCTGCATGTCCGGAGCCTGTGCTCCGCAACGGGAGAGGCCACAACAGTGAGAGGCCCGTGTACCGAAAAAAAAAAAAAAAAAAATCAACGAATTGTATACCTTGAACTTACTCTATGTTGTATCTCAATTATACCTCAAAAAATTAAATTAAATTAAAAAGAGTCCGATAAGCAAATTAAGCGGATCAGTGTCCTAGAATGGAAGACCCTGAATGGGACTGACGTAGTTCAGTGGGTGACTGGGGCATGTGGGAGTCAAGAATCACAGAGTGCTTTTAATCAGGTGTCTGGTGGTCTGTGAAGGATGTTCAGGGAGCACAAGAGGTAGACGGAGCAGCCACTTACAGGAAAGTAGACAAAATATAGTAAAAGGAGGCATAAAGGCACACTGAGATCCATCTGGAAGGACATGACCATGGACTGGCTGTGGGACAGGAGTGAGGGGTCCATGACTCAGAGGACCTGGGGGTTCTAGACGGTCCTAACATGGCTTAAAAATTAAGACAGTTGAAAATATTGAAACATTGAAAGAAAAACCTCCCAAATTTTCACTTAAGAACCAGGATGTCTGGCTTCTTCCAAGTCACAAGACCTCACGTCACTGAGTCTACACTCAGCTGCTCGCAGCTGGGAGCTGCTGCCCTCGTGGCGATGGAGACAGGCTTCCCCTCCCCTCCAGCCCCAACCAGCCTGCTTCACCCCTTAATGTGGCTTTTTGGCACCCGTGGGCATTTAGGTTTTCAATTCTGCCAGGGGGACCTGAGTTCCAACTGTGGGGTGCCAAGAGACTCACCAAACTGAGAAATTAGGAAGAAGAGTTCTTTCTAAGAAGATGCTCCCCAAGGATTTAGAAATGCTGAGTTGGTCACCTTCGCATCCTTCTTGACCTAATTCACTGCTCTCAGATTTTTCTTTTTCTAGCTCTCTAAGTTTAGAGCAGCATTCAGTCTAATTGCTATCTACTCTGATAGGGTGAGAGAACAATATTTTAACTTCTTACTCTGAAATGAAGCAAGACTGAATGCTGAAAACCATAGGGGGCTTTTGTTATAAAACTAAGGGGAGAAAAAAAAATTGGGGCAGGTGAGTTTTTGAGGAGCAGCGGTGGGCAGTGACTCGGGTCCAGCTGAGAAGCCGGAATGCCTAGTTTGAGTCCTACTGTGCTGCATCCTCACTGCAGGATCCACTGTGTCCTCACTGCAGCGTACTTAACCGCTTGTCTCAAGTGTTTATAAATCAGGGTGTTTACAGAGTCAAAGCTTAATAGACATTAGCTATTGTTAGCATCATCATCAGAGAAAACAGCTTTTCTCTGTAGCTTACTCTCACTAGTTTCTGACCAAAGACTGACCTGAGTACTAGAACAACATTCAGATTCTGGTGGGATTTTCTTGTCCTCAAAATGTGCTTCTAGGCTTGTGGAGTCCTCAGTTCCCCTCTAAACCTGCCTCTTAATTTTATTTCTTGACTTAGGAACTCCTGGTAATTTCCTTCTTCCTCAACCTGGTCACCAGCTGTCCCAGCCACAAGGTATCTCCCTTGATCACAGCTCCAAAGATAAGAATCACCCCCTCCCTAAAAAAGAGACCTGAATTCACATTTCAACTCACCCTTCACCCAGCTCACAGCTCCCTCCTTCACCCGCTCCCCAGGGTCCCCGTGGTTTTGAGCCTCTGGAGACCAGAGGTTAGTCCATTTCAGTTTTACTTCACTAGTCATGCTATATACTGTGCAGAGTTACACTAACTCCACCTGTGCTGAAGCTTGGGGTGTTACGCTCTGGAGCCTAAGATAGAAAATTTATGAAAACTTTTATTAATAAACATGTTTAATCACGGTTCTGCCACTATGTAGTTGTGGTAAGTTACTGAAACTCTCTACGCCTGTTTTCCTCACCTTTGAAATGGAGATAATACCAACTTGCATAGGGCTGTTGTGGAGATTAAATGAGTGAATTCATGCGTGTCATGTGTTCAGCGAAGTGCCAGCCAATGGCATACTAAGAATGACGTGGAGAAAGAAGTGCACCCCAGGTGCAGCAATAGGGGTGCTTTCGTTGCAGAGAATTTATGAATAATAATAACATTTATTAAAAACCTATCCCCTTCTTATCACCGTGCAATTCTAAACTGCACCAATAACGCAATGCTTAGTTCTGCTAAGGCAGACTGCTCCCACCACCCCCTCCCCTGGTATCCTCTAGTGCCAGTTATGTAGTAAGCTCCCAACAGATAATTTATAAACAAAAGAAGAAAAATATAGGATGTGCAATAGATGCAATGGTATGTACATGAAAATAATTTTTTGCAAGTGCTCACCCGGGTTCCCAGTTTTCATCCCGCAGCTGCTCCATAACTGAAAAGCCACCTTAAATTGATCCCCAAGCAACAACATTTATTTCCATATAAAGGTTTACTTGAAGGGCATGCCTTTCGGTTATCACAATTCAGTTTGTGGAGATGGTCTTACCGCTACTGATGAACAGATCTACTAGCTGGTCCTTGGAGAAACCAGTATCCACTTCAGCTCTCACTATTTCGCAGGGGAATCCTGCAGCCATTTGTCTGTGCTGTGATAAGAGAGTGATTAGTTCTATACGCTTTTGTGTTTTCAAAGAAAAGGAGAGGGTACGTGAGTGATCCATACCTTCATGCAGAGTGCAAGCTGATGGGCTATGTAGTCTTGCAAGCTTCCTTCTGGGCCGTGGAAAATGACATTATGATATTGCTCGACCTATGAACAAAACAAGAAGAAACCTTAGGTAAAAATGCTATGAAGAGAAAAAAGGGGTACACAAGTGTAGAATTTCCTTTCTGATTGTCACCAGCCTTTCAAAAGATTAAAAATATTATTTTAGGGCTTCCCTGGTGGCGCAGTGGTTGAGAGTCCGCCTGCCAATGCAGGGGACATGGGTTCATGCCCCGGTCCGGGAAGATCCCACATGACGTGGAGCGGCTGGGCCCGTGAGCCATAGCTGCTGAGCCTGCGCATCCAGAGCCTGTGCTCCGCAACGGGAGAGGCCACAACAGTGAGAGGCCCGCGTACCGCAAAAAAAAAAAAAAATTATTTTAGGGATTAGCTTCATTCACTGGGCATGTGAAGTCTTTCATTTTAATGTGAAACACTGGCAAACATATTATTTATATAGTATTTTACCTTTTATATAGTACTTACATATTTATAGCAAGAGATAGCATTTTTTTAAAGAGCATACTTCTTCTCCCTCCATTTTCTACACTGAGGTTTAGTATATTAGCTGGGAACACAATTCCTAGCATGTTTTTGTCCCTTGCAGATGTTCCATAATTTTTTTTCTTTATTATCCCTTACAGATGCTCTTTAGTTTGAATTTTCCCAATGCATATTTTACTTTTCAGAGGTTAAAATAGCAATGATTGTTTTTCAGGAAATTTTGGAAAATACAAAGAAAAATAAAGAAGCAGAATAGAAATCACTGAAGCAACCACTGTAAATATTTTTATGTTTCCTTCCAGCTTTTTCCTCTGCATAGTTGATGCGTGTGTATTTGGTTTTTTTCTTTTAAAGAGACAGCCTTTATTTTAAGGATTTTTACACTGAAGACTTCAAAAAGTGGCAGGTTTTTAGAACTTATTGACCTGTATTTAAAAGGAACTGTTGACAAAGGTTCGCCAGAAATAATCTGAACAAGCGGGAAAATACAGTTAATACTACTGAAACCTACTAAAATAACTCCAGGACATATGGTTTATCCAACATAAAGATACCTCTAAATGCTGTCAGTGATATGAAACTGACTGCTTCTTTTCTAAATACACAGTGGTATAATTAACAATATTCAATCACTTCTGTTCTTTCCTGAATATATAAAAATTAAAATACCAATTAAAAAACTAATACATTCTTCTCTTTCAATGTTTCTTACAGATACAATTTCAATATTGTCATTCAATAGTGGTGTGGTTTAAGAGATTTTTCATTCACAAGTCAAACAACGATCCACCCAAAGGGAACTGATAGTCTATAGGCTCATAGTGCAAATGAAGAGCTCGGGAATGCAGCAACTGACCTTTCTAAAATACAAAACGGATGAAATTCTTAGAAGATACATGTAACAAGCTCTACTAAGCAGCTGGCCACAGAACTAGAACATCTGATAATTTTCCTGGTGATTCACTGGGACTCCAGATGTTTCCAAACTCAACTTGAACTCTCATCTTAGGCTTCGTATTTTCCTTTTCCAGTTTCGCTAATGACACAAACACGATTCAAATCCTTGAAGTAGTCATTATAGTCAAGGGCATATCCTACAACAAACCTGTCTGGAATTTCAAATCCAACAAAGTCTGGTCTACATGCAACACTTTGAGGGGTCCTTTTAACAGGCAAGCTTGCAACCTTGAGCATCTTTGGATTATGCTGCTTGACCAAGGAAAGCAAGGTTTGCACTGTTCTGCCAGTGTCAATTATACCTTCAACAATCAAGACATTCTTTCCAGTTAAAGTTGAGAGATCATCTCCACCAATTACTTTTATGTCACCTGTTGACTGGTCATCACAGTAGCTCTTCAGTCTACTAAAATCTACAGTCATAGGTATAGATCTGTCACTATTTCTCTTCAGTGCTTTGATGTAATCCAGCAGCTCAGCAAAGAATTTATAGCCCCGCTTGAGCACAGAGGGCCACGATGTGATGGCCTCCCATCTCCTTCATCACATCTCGAGCCAGCCGTTCGTTCCTGTCCATAATTAGTCCATGAAGAATAAACACCTTTTCCAAATCCTCAGCATAAACGATTAGGTATACCATATACATCTAGGTCATAACCTGGCTCATCATCATTAACCACGACGCTGGGGCTGCGGGCTGCCATAACGGAGCCAGCTGGCGCGCGGGCTGAGGGCAGTATGGGGAGAAGCCAGCGGGGCCGAGCAGAAGGCGGGGCCGCCCAGGAAAGCAGAGTGCTCCGCCCGAGCGCTCTTCGCCACCGCCGCCGCTCAAAGCGCAGGCGCCTGTATTTGATTTTTAAGAAGGATACAGTGGTGTAATCTTCTTACAGCTATTGTATATCAGAGGATACCTTTGTGTTGACTTTTTGCATAAAAGACATCTTCGTGAGTATTCAATTCTTGAATCAACTATGTGATCCCATTCTTCAAAGCACTGAATTCCAGAAATCTAGGTAGAGAATGACTGATACTTTTACTTTGTAAAAATGAAAATCTCTTGCCTGGAAGCCTATAGGGTCTAAAACACATCTTTATCCTCATGTATAAGGATATCTCGCCTAAGAACATGTGGAGATGTAGTGGGTGCTGGGACAGAAAGCCATGACCTTTTATGTATGTCAAGGGCCGTGACGTTTGGAGTAAAATGTGGAGGGGAGGTCATGATCCCAGGGCTGAGTTCCCACTCCCAGCCCACATGCTGGGGAGAAGCTTTCTTCTTGGAAAGGTCTTGCAGAAAAGCACCTGTGTAGGCGTAGCACCTAACTAACCAGTACAGTTGACGAAGCTCATATGTGAGGATTGAGCCACCCATACTTAGAGAAGTGTTAGACACAACAGGGTCTGTTCTCTCTTTATAATTTGTAGTAGGACAATGTAAGAACATGTATATCTTTGTGCTATTGTTGCTCTGCTGTGCTCTGATGAGTTTGTCCCTTTTACATAACAGGGGAAGGGCACATCCTTGAGGATAGCCAGAGTAGACTTCTACGAAGACAGTGACTATGCCCCTGGATCCTTACAGGAAAAGGCAGATTCTGAGATATGAAAGGAAGGCTTGAGGGAAAGCCCTTAGCATGGAAGGAAGAGGGAACTCCTTCCTTACCTGGGGACTTTAAGACCTGAGCTTTGGCATCCCAGGAGACCATGACATAAACTTAGAGGAACTCCTAGAAAATGGAAGAAAAGTAGTCTTGACCACTGGGTGTCTGAAAATGAGCTAAGGAGGGAAGTGATTCTTAAAGGGGTCCCTTGATGTTGCACTTGGGACTGGGTTTTAGGCTCTGAAAGACAATTTATCTGGTAGCCACAACTGATTTTCTCTGAGTTTAAATATTACTCCACCATTGCTAAGCCTTCCATAAAAAAGGGAAGAGCTGGATTCACACTGTGGGTAGGGCACCAACACGGAGAGTCGTGACTGGAAGACACAGGACAGTGGCTGTAGCTGCCTGAGGAACATCAGGATCCTAAAGCCACAGGATGAACTCAGCAGTGGCTGGCCTGGGCTGTTTTCTGTGGTACTGAGAATCTGTGAGCCAAGCAATGGTAGAGATGCCGGCCAGGACCAAGACTGGGACAGGGCCTCTTCCAGAGACATGGGAGAGATAGTAACCTAAAAAGTTCAGTTGAGGTTCTGCTTCTTAGACAGTGAGGCCATAGAGCCATAAGACTTCAGGGGTAAGTTATTATTAAAGAAGAATTGTTAAAGAATAATATGTTCTCATTTGTACCTATGTGATGGGGAAGCTTGGGGATACACAGATTATACTTTTCATTAAAAAATGTTGCCCAGGGCTTCCCTGGTGGCGCAGTGGTTGAGAGTCCGCCTGCCGATGCAGGGGACACAGGTTCGTGCCCCGGTCCAGGAAAATCCCACATGCTGTGGAGCGGCTGGGCCCATGAGCCATGGCTGCTGAGCCTGCGTGTCCAGAGCCTGTGCTCCGCAACAGGAGAGGCCACAACAGTGAGAGGCCCGCGTACCACAAAAAAAAAAAAAAAAAAGTTGCCCAGATTTATATAGTTAGGGCCTCTTTCTCCCAATTTTAAATGCAATATGGTAAATCCTTCTGATATGCACAAACTTTTTTGGCTTGGGAAATTTTTCTTCCATTATGTTTTTGTTAATTTCTCCTCTTCTAGTTCTAATTCTAAGGAACAACTACAAGGCTTAAGTTCCCTTGCTGTTCTCTGTAAAGACACCTGTCCCCTTATCTCTTCATTTCTCTCTCTCTGTCCTTCTCTTCTGCCTTCTGGGAGTGAACTCCTCACGTTAGTCTTTCATAGCCCTGAATGGAACATTCATTTACCATCTCACTTTTGCTCTCTGTGATCTCAAGGGCAATTTTAATGATGCCATTTGCATTTTTAGTTGTTCTTATAGTTCCTTGCTTCATCCATCTCCTTTCCAACTTTCTTCCTTTTAATCTTAGCCTGCACTCTATCATGGCTTTTCTTGCCCTGCTTTCATAGTCTATCCCCTTGCATTCTCTAGAGAATGAACATAATTTTCCAAACTCCTTTGTTCTGTATTTTTAAGCTGTGTTCTTCTGAGTTTTCAGAAGGATAACTCTGTTCTGTTCTGCAGTATTCTTCCGTAGGTATAATGTTAACTTGCCATTGGTATTCATATACTGTGAAACCACAGGAAGAATTCTGCAGTGAAGCAGGATGTGTGGACCATCACTGATTTTACTCGCTGTCCACTGATTTTCCAGCTGAACTCCTGCCTTAGGTCACTGGACAAATGGCGGGCTGGTGTCTATAATTTCTAGTTAAACTCCAGCATCCAGCACTGGCTGCAGTGGACTGAACTTCTGCTGTCCACCTTGGCGGACAAATGCATGAGATGAACTGCAGTACAGGAAGCAGGATGCTCTTGTACCCGTCCCACCAAGAGTGCTGATATAATATACTTCCTGGATGCAGCAGTGTCTCACCAAAGCCCACCGACTTCCTGCTCAGGGATTTCTCGGATCCAAACTCTGAATGGCTGTGGAAGGACCTGTGTTGACAGGGGGTGGAGGATAATATCATGGTGCAGCAAAAAGCAGAGGCAGTAAAGGAAACATGCCCAATTTTCTAACTGCTGTAAATCTTGCTTTTTTGAATCATTAGTAAGATGGTAAGAGAAAGATAAAAGTGGTTTCCTAATAAATCTCAGGTAGGTCTCAAATAAAGTAAACCCAACACTCTCTTGCGCCTAAAGTTAGTGAAATTTTTTTCTAGATTCTTGACAAAGGAAGACCTCAGTTCTATTTTTCTCTGTTATTGTGAAGTTTTATCACTTTTAAAAAGTACTTTAGGACTTCCCTGGTGGTGCAGTGGTTGAGAGTCCGCCTGTCGATGCAGGGGACACGGGTTCGTGCCCCGGTCTGGGAAGATCCCACTGCCGCAGAGCGGCTGGGCCCGTGAGCCATGGCCGCTGAGCCTGCGTGTTCGGAGCCTATGCTGCGTGGCGGGAGAGGCCACAAACGTGAGAGGCCCGCATACCGCAAAAAAAACAAAAAAACAAAACGTACTTTAGTGGGAAATTGTGTGTTAGGTACTTGCCAGGTGCAATTTTAAACCAGAAATCTTGAGCTCTCCAAATTAATCCCAAACTGCTATGACTTATAGTGTAGAAATTCGCTCACAAGGAATGGACTGTTTCACACCAGTGGAACAGGATACAGCTTTTCAAGATTTACTGAATATTCTAGCCCTGAGATTTTCAACTAGCACTGCTATTTAATACTGTCTCACTTTTGAAAACACGAGTGCTCTTTATAGCCATCGTGTCAAACTGCCTACATTTTCTTAAGATTGATTCTGAAATCATATAACAGCAAGAGACCCAACCTCATAGATAAGCTGTCTTCAATTCCAACCTCATTTTTTCTCAGATTGTTGGTTCTCAGGGACAGGTAACATTCCATTTAAAATTTCACTGAAAGGCCATTCACTAGCAATAAGCATTTCTGTTCACACACTCTATTATCCTTTCTGGAATAAGGTAAAATATAAATAAATGAATTCAGTACGTAAATCAAGGTAAAAGACTTCCCGATCATTCAGACATTCTAATGCATGCATCCTATCAGTAGGTTTCTCCTCATTTCAGTCATTATCAATTTTTTGTTAATGGTATTTTGTTCTACCTCATCAAATGATACAGTTGTGTTGGTGACCATTTAAGATCTGAACAAAAAATTAATTATGGAAGCCTCTTGCTCTGAGACTGGTGCAAACATGCAAAGCTATGCCAAGAAAACATATTTATCTGTTCTAGTGCTACCATATTTCTCCAAATAGCAAGATCTGAGGTATAATGAATATACGTGCTCCATGCTTCCAGCAGAGGGCTCCAAAGATAGATAGGTAGGTAGGTATTATAGATAGACAGACAGGAAGGCAGACAGATTTTTTGGGGGTAGGAGGAGGTAAATATTTGAATTCTGTTGAAAGGAGATCTATTTTGTGAAAAAGAAATTTAACTTCTAAAATGTGAGTTGTAGTCACCAGAATTATCTTCTAAGTGCAAGCTTACAGTGTGACATTTCTGCTCATTAAGAAACAGACACTGGGCTTTTTGATCACAGTTGGTACCAATCCCTTTTATTTTTGTGTCTTCACAGCCTATTCAGGAAGCTCTTATCACATGTCAATTAGTGCTTTGTGAGGCAAATGACTTCTGGATTAAATGGAAACAATGACCTCCACAAAATCCCATCCATCCCTTTATTTTTTTCCCTCCACAGTGTTTTTCTGCAGAATGGAGTTTACCAGAGGAGCTATAGTCTCCACTAGGGTCAATGTAGCACCCGCAATGTGTTTTCAGACTTGTGGCGTTATTTTAAAGCAATAAACTTCAACTTTCGTTTGGAGCTTCACTTGTCAGAGTCTGAGGAAAAGCTTCTACTACCCTGAGACAGTTTTAGGCCAAGTTGTGTTGAGATGCTGAACTTAAAAAAGAATGAAAAATAAAAGGTCATTACCAAGCTAATAAAATTGGAATGGTTATAAAATAAAGGGACATGCTTTATAGCTAAGATGTTCGTTCCAACCTCTTCCGGAACTTAATTTTTAAAGGACTGATTTATATATGACTTTAGAGCCACATACAATACAGTTACTGTCAACTTATTCATGTAAAATCCCTCCAAACAATATTGGCACATCCAGCATCAGGGATACACAAAACCAGTCTTTCATGTTAGGGGTTTTAAGCATTTGCTGAGGTCCCTCTTTATAGAATAGGTGTAAGAGAATAATGGAATTCAAGAGAAATTATAGTTCACACACAGAGGGACACCCATACTATATGCTTTTAAAAATTAGCTTAGTGAAACCATAAAAGCCAAGATCCGGGCTTCCCTGGTGGCGCAGTGGCTGGGAGTCCGCCTGCCAATGTATGGGACACGGGTTTGTGCCCCATTCCGGGAAGATCCCACATGCCGCAGAGCGGCTGGGCCCGTGAGCCATGGCAACTGAGCCTGCGCATCCAGAACCTGTGCTCTGCAACGGGAGAGCCCACAACAGTGAGAGGCCCGTGTACCGCAAAAAAAAAAAAAAAAAAAAAAAAGGCCAAGATCAGACTTGGTTACTAACTTCAAATACAGATAGGCCCTCACTTATTAACACAGAAGTAGTAACTTGGGTGTTATAACTATTTAAAAAGTAAAACTAAAAGATATAATTCTTGGATATAATTTCCCCCTGGTCACCTCACCTCTGGCACTCATGAACTCTTGCTGCTCCAGACCTCCTCTGGGCTGACACTTGCCCTACTGGCCAGAATCTTCTTGCACTGTAGCCAGGGAAGCCAAGGATCCACTGGTGTTGGAATCACCTCTTCCTCATACCAGGGAACTGGCTTCCTTCTTCCACTACGACCTTACCCAGCATTGCCCCTCCATACTCTGAATAAGCTCAGGCTAAACTTGGTCATCTGCTAAAGGGGTTGATGAGCTTTTGTGGGCCGTCTTAGATACGTAACCATCATTTACAACATTACTTCTATGGGAACATAGCAAACTTATTTGGGGAATGTATGAAGACTAAGTAGAATCTCCTAGTGATGATTCTTGATAATGAGCATGGCACATACTTGAGTGGACAGCCAATATAATTCTCAAGAATTGTGTCCATGGGGATTCTGTGCTGTACATTTAAAACTAGGGCTTGGGCTTCCCTGGTGGCGCAGTGGTTGAGAGCCAGCCTACCGATGCAGGGGACACGGGTTTGTGGCCCAGTCCTGGAAGATCCCACATGCCGTGAGTGGCTAGGCCCGTGAGCCATGGCCGCTGAGCTTGTGCGTTCGGAGCCTGTGCTCTGCAACGGGAGAGGCCACAACAGTGAGAGGCCCGCGTACCACAAAAAAAAAAAAAAAAAATAGGGCTCAAGGGACCTTCCAGATGAAAGAGGAGTAAGATATGGAGATCACCTTCCTCCCCACAAATACATCAGAAATACATCTACACGTAGAACAACTCCTACAGAACACCTACTGAATGCTGGCAGAAGACCTCAGACTTCCCAAAAGGCAAGAAACTGCCCATGTACCTGGTCATGTGGCTGACAGGGTCTTGGTGATCCAGATGGGTGTCAGGCCTGAGCCTCAGAGTTGGGAAAGCCAAGTTCAGGACATTGGTCAACCAGAGACCTCCCGGATACATGTAATATCAAACGGTGAAAGCTCTCCCAGAGATCTCCATCAAAACGCTAGGACCCAGTTCCACTGAACGACCAGCAACCTACAGTGCTGGACACCCTACGCCAAACAACTAGCAAGACAAGAACACAACCCCACACATTAGCAGAGAGGCTGCCTAAAAACATAATATGATCACAGACACCCCAAAACACACCACCAGACGCGGTTCTGCCCACCAGAAAGACAAGATCCAGCCTCATTCATCAGAACACAGGTACCAGTCCCCTCCACCAGGAAACCTACACAACCCACTGAACCAACCTTAGCCACTGGGGGCAGACACCAAAAACAATGGGAACTACGAACCTGCAGCCTGTGAAAAGGAGCCCCAAACACAGTAAGATAAGCAAAATGAGAAGACACAGAAATATGCAGCAGATGAAGGAGCAAGGTAAAAACCCACCAGACCAAACAAATGAAGAGGAAATAGGGATTCTACCTGAAAAAGAATTCAGAGTAATGACAGTAAAGATGATAAAAAATCTTGGATACAGAATGCAGAAAATACAAGAAACATTTAACAAGGACCTAGAAGAACTAAAGAGCAAACAAACAATGATGAACAATACAATAAATGAAACTAAAAATTCTCTAGAAGAAATCAGTAGCAGAATTAACTGAGGAAGAAGAAAGGATAAGTGACCTGGAAGATAAAATAGTGGAAATAACTACTGCAGAGCAGAATAAAGAAAAAAGGAAAAGAATTGAGGACAGCCTCAGAGACCTCTGGGACAACATTAAATGCACCAACATTCAAATTATAGGGGGCCCAGAAGAAGAAGAGAAAAAGAAAGGGACTGAGAAAATATTTGACGAGATTATAGTTGAAAACTTCCCTAATATGGGAAAGGAAAGAGTCAATCAAGTCCAGGAAGCAGAGAGAGTGACATACAGGATAAATCCAAGGAGAAATACGCCAACACACATGTTAATCAAACTATCAAAAATTAAATACAAAGAAAAACTATTAAAAGCAGCAAGGGAGGGCTTCCCTGGTGGCGCAGTGGTTGAGAGTCCGCCTGCCGATGCAGGGGACACAGGTTTGTGCCCCGGTCCGGGAAGATGCCACATGCGGCGAAGCGGCTGGGCCCGTGAGCCATGGCTGCTGAGCCTGCATGTCCGGAGTCCGTGCTCCACAATGGGAGAGGCCACAACAGTGAGAGGCCCGCGTACCGCCCAAAAAAAAAAAAAAAAAAAAAGCAGTAAGGGAAAAGCAACAAATAACATACAAGGGAATTCCCATAAGCTTAACAGCAGATCTCTGCAAGCCACAAGGAAGGGGCAGGAAATATTTAAAGTGATAAAAGGGGAAAACCTACAATCAAGATTACTCTACCCAGCAAGGATCTCATTCAGATTTGATGGAGAAATTAAAACGTTTAAAGACAATCAAAAGCTAAGAGAATTCAGCACCACCAAACCAGCTTTACTACAAATGCTAAAGGAACTTCTTTAGGCGGGAAACACAAGAGAAGGAAAAGACCTACAGTAACAAACCCAAAACAATTTAAAAAATGGTAATAGGAACATATATATCGATCATTACATTAAATGTAAATGGATTAAATGCTCCAACCAAAAGACATACACTGGTTGAATGGATACAAAAACAAGACCTGTATATATGCTGTCTACAAGAGACCCACTTCAGACCTAGGGACACATACAGACTGAAAGTGAGGGGATAGAAAAAGATATTCCAGGCAAATGGAAATCAGAAGAAACCTAGAGAAGCAATTCTCATATCAGACAAAATAGACTTTAACACAAAGACTATTACGAGAGACAAAGAAGGACACTACATAATGATCAAGGGATCAAACCAAGGAGAATATATAACATTGTAAATATTTACGCACCCAACATAGGATCACCTCAATACATACGGCAAATGCTGACAGCCATAAAAGGGAGAAGTCGACAGTAACACAGTCATAGTAGGGGACTTTAACACCCCACTTTCACCAATGGACAGATCATCCAAAATGAAAATAAATAAGGAAACACAAGCTTTAAATGATACATTAAACAAGATGTATTTAATTGATATTTATAGGACGTTCCATCCAAAAACAACAAAATACACTTTCCTCTCAAGTGCTCATGGAACACTGTCCAGGACAGATCATACCTTGGGTCACAAATAAAACCTCGGTAAATTCAAGAAACTGAAATGGTATCAAGTATCTTTTCTGACCACAACACTATGAGACTAGATATTAATTACAGGAAAAAATCTGTATTTTTTTACAGATTTGTTTGTTTACAAATACAAACACATGGAAGCTAAACAATACACTACTGAATAACCAAGAGATCACTGAAGAAATCAGAGGAAATCAAAAAATACCTAGACACAAATGACAATGAAAACACGACAACCCAAAACCTATGGGATGCAGCAAAAGCAGTTCTAGGAGGGAAGTTTATAGCAATACAATCCTACCTTAAGAAACAAGAAACACCTCAAATAAACAATCTAAAGTTACACCTAAAGCAATTAGAGAAAGAAGAACAAAAACACCCCAAAGTTAGCAGAAGGAAGGAAATCACAAAGATCAGATCAGAAATAAATGAAAAAGAAATGAAGGAAACGATAACATAGATCAATAAAACTAAAAGCAGGTTCTTTGAGAAGATAAACAACATTGATAAACCACTAGCCAGACTCATCAAGAAATAAATGCAGAAGACTCAAATCAACAGAATTAGAAATGAAAAAGGAGAAGTAACAACTGACACTGCAGAAATACAAAGAATCATGAGGGATTACTACAAGCAACTATATGCCAATAAAATGGACAACCTGGAAGAAATGGACAAATTCTTAGAAAAGCACAACCTCCTGAGACTGAACCAGGAAGGAAGAGAAAACATGAAGAGATGAATCACAAGCACTGAAATTGAAACTGTGATTAAAAATCTTCCAACAAACAGAAGCCCAGGACCAGATGGCTTCACGGGCAAATTCTATCAAACATTTAGAGAAGACCTAACACCTATCCTTCTCAAACTTGTCCAAAATACAGCAAAGGGAGGGATACTCCCAAACTCATTCTATGAGGCCATAATAACCCTGATACCAAAACCAGACAAAGATGCCACAAAAAAAAAGAAAACTACAGGCCGATATCACTAAAGAACACAGATGCAAAAATCCTCAACACAATACTAGCAAACAGAATCCAACATCACACCAAAGGATCATACACCATGATCAAGTGGGGTTTATCCCAGAGATGCAAGGATTCTCAATATATGCATATCAAACAATGTGATACACCATATTAACAAACTGAAACAGAAAAATCATATGATCATCTCAATAGATGCAGAGAAAGCTTTCAACATAATTCAACACCCATTTATGATAAAAACCCTCCAGAAAGTAGGCATAGAGGGAACTTACCTCAACAAATAAAGGCTATATATGACAAACCCACAGCCAACATTGTTCTCAATGCTGAAAAACTGAAACCATTTCCTCTAAGATCAGGAACAAGACGAGGCTGTCCCCTCTCACCACTATTATTCAACATAGTTTTGGAAGTTTTAGCCACAGCAATCAAAGAAGAAAAAGAAATAACAGAAATCCAAATTGCAAAAGAAGAAGTAAAACTGTTTGCAGATGACATGATACTATATATAGAGAATCCTAAAGATGCCACGAGAAAACTACTAGAGCTAATCAATGAATTTGGTAAAATTGCAGGATACATAATTAATGCACAGAAATCTCTTTCATTCCTATGCACTAGTGATGAAAAATCTGAAAGAGAAATTAAGGAAACACTCCCATTTACCACTGCAACAAAAAGAATAAAGTACCTAGGAATAAACCTACCTAGGGAGACAAAAGACCTGTATGCAGAAAACTATAGGACACTGATGAAAGAAATTAAAGATGATACAAAGAGATAGAGACATATGCCATGTTCTTGGAATGGAAGAATCAACATTGTGAAACTGATTATACTACCCAAAGCAACCCACAGATTCAATGCAATCCCTATCAAACTACCAATGGCATTTTTCAGAGAACTAGAACAAAAAATTTCACAATTTGTATGGAAACACAAAAGACCCCGAATTGCTAAAGCAACGTTGAGAAAGAAAAACGGAGCTGGAGGAATCAGGCTCCCAGACTTCAGACTATACTACAAAGCTACAGTAATCAAGACACTATGGTACTGGCACAAAAACAGAAACATAGATCAATGGAATAGAATAGAAAGCCCAGAGGTCAACCCATGCACATATGGTCACCTTATCTTTGCTAAAGGCGGCAAGAATATACCATGGAGAACAACAGTCTCTTCAATAAGTGGTGCTGGGAAAACTGGACAGCTACAAGTAAAAGAATGAAATTAGAACACTCCCTAACACCACACACAAAAATAAACTCAAAATGGATTAAAAACCTAAATGTAAGGCCAGAGACTATAAATCTCTTAGAGGAAAACATAGGCAGAACACTCTATGACATAAATCACAGGAAGATCCTTTTTGACCCACCTCCTAGAGAACTGTAAATAAAAACAAGAACAAACAAATGGGACCTAATGAAACTTAAAAGCTTTTGCACAGCAAAGAAAAACATAAAGAAGACGAAAAGACAGCCCTCAGACTGGGAGAAAATATTTGCAAATGAAGCAACTGACAAAGGATTAATCTCCAAAATTTACAAGCAGCTCATGCAGCTCAATATCAAAAAAGCAAACAACCCAATCCAAAAATGGGCAGAAGACCTAAACAGACATTTCTCCAAAGAAGATATACAGATTGTCAACAAACACATGAAACAATGTTCAACATCACTAATCATTAGCGAAATGCAAATCAAAGCTACAATGAGGTATCACCTCACACCAGTCAGAATGGCCATCATCAAAAAATCTACAAACAATAAATGCTGGAGAGAGTGTGGAGAAAAAGGAACCCTCTTGCACTGTTGGTAGGAATGTGAAATGATATAGCCACTATGGAGAACAGTATGGAGGTTCCTTAAAAAATTAAAAATAAAACTACCACATGATCCAGCAATCCCACTACTGGGCATATACCCTGAGAAAACCGAAATTCAAAAAGAGTCATGTACCAAAATGTTCATCGCAGCTCTATTTACAATAGCCCGGAGATGGAAACAACCTAAGTGCCCATCATCGGATGAATGGATAAAGAAGATGTGGCACATATATACAATGGAATATTACTCAGCCATAAAAAGAAACGAAATTGAGCTATTTGTAATGAGGTGGATAGACCTAGAGTCTGTCATACACAGTGAAGTAAGTCAGAACGAAAAAGACAAATACAGTATGCTAACACATATATATGGAATTTAAGAAAAAAAAAAATGTCATGAAGAACCTAGGGGTAAGGCAGGAATAAAGACGCAGACCTCCTAGAGAACGGACTTGAGGTTATGGGGAGGGGGAAGGGTGAGCTGTGACGGGGCGAGAGAGAGTCATGGACATATACACACTAACAAACGTAGTAAGGTAGATAGCTAGAGGGAAGCAGCCGCATGGCACGGGGATATTGGCTCGGTGCTCTGTGACAGCCTGGAGGGGTGGGATAGGGAGGGTGGGAGGGAGGGAGACGCAAGAGGGAAGAGATATGGGAACATATGTATATGTATAACTGATTCACTTTGTTATAAAGCAGAAACTGACACACCATTGTAAAGTAATTATACCCCAATAAAGATGTTAATAAAAAAAAAAAAAAAAAAAAAAACAAAAATAGTCATGTACCACAATATTCACTGCAGCTCTATTTACAATAGCCAGGACATGGAAGCAACCTAAGTGTCCATTGAGATATGAAAAGATAAAGATGTGGCACATGTATACAATGGAATATTACTCAGCCATAAAAAGAAACGAAATTGAGTTATTTATAGTGAGGTGGATAGACCTAAAGTCTGTCATACAGAATGAAGTAAAGGAGAAATTAACACACCATTGTAAAGCAATTATACTCCAACTGAGATGTTAAAAAAAAAAACGGGGCTTCCCTGGTGGCTCAGTGGTTGGGAGTCCGCCTGCCGATGCGGGGGACGCAGGTTCGTGCCCTGGTCCGGGGGGATCTGGGCCTGTGCGTCAGGAGCCTGTGCTCCACGGCTGCGTGGGGGCGGGCCACGGCGGTGGGAGGCCCGCATACCGCAAAAAAAAAAAAAAAAGAGGAAATGGAGTTATTTGTAGTGAGGTGGATGGACCTAGAGACTGTCATACAGAATGAAGCAAGTCAGAAAGAGAAAAACAAATGCGATATGCTAACACATATATGTGGAATCTAAAAAAAAAAAAGAAAGAAAATGGTTCTGAAGAACTTAGGGGCAGGACAGGAATAAAGACACAGACATAAGAGTGGACTTGAGGACACGGGGAAGGGGAAGGGTTAGCTGGGACGAAGTGAGAGAGTGGCATGGACATATATACTCTACCAAATGTAAAAATAGATAGCTAGTGGGAAGCAGCCACATAGCACAGGGAGATGAGCTCGGGGCTCTGTGACAACCTAATGGGTGCGATAGGGAGGGTGAGAGGAAGATGCAAGAGGTACGAGATATGGGGATATATGTATATGTATAGCTGATTCAGTTTGTTATAAAGCATAAAGTAACACACCATTGTAAAGCAAATATATTCAAATAAAGATGTAAAAAAAAAAAAGAATAAAAAAATAGAGCTCAGATCAGGGTGATCTCATGTATTTTTCTAAATATAATAATTATTCACATTCATTGAATTATTAAATTACAGCGTTATTAATAAGCTAATAAAAGTTGCGAACTGGCTAAGAGAAAAGTTTGAGTTAATAAAAAGTTCAACTATTATAATGTTATTAGTGATTCAAACTCAATTAAGTTAAATGTCTCCTATTATCTCAAGGATGGAGACTTAAAATTCACTTGTATTATGTAACTATTCAATGAAAGTATTTAAAATTAACATCATTTAAACAAAACCAAAAAGCCTGATTTAAAGTTTTCACTGCGTTTGGTTTCCTGCATAAGGGCTTTAATACATGCATTTTATTTAGCACATTTACGCACCTAGTAAAAACTGCTTACTACAACTATGCCTTAACCAATAGGTTAATAACTAGCATAAACTCTGATAACACGCATGAGAATAGAAGACAGCCTAGGTTCGATTCCTTAGACTTTACCACTTTCTTGCTGAGGACCTTGGGCAAATTACTCTGAGTCTTGGTTTACTCACCTGTAAAATGGGAGTAACTGGTATAAGTAGCTACCTCATAGCATGTTTAAATGAGACAATCTATATACTTAGAAGAGAGCTTGGCATATACAGGCATATCTCGGAGACACTGCAGGTCTGGTTCCAGACCACTGCAATAAAGTGAGTATCGCTATAAAGTGAGTCACATGACTATTTTGGTTTCCAGTGCATTTAAAGGTTATGTTTATGTTTATACTATACTGTGGTCTATTAAGTGTGCTATAGCATTGTTTAAAAAACAATGTACATACCTTAATTAAAAAATAGTTTATTGCTAAAAAATGCTAACCATCATCTGAGCCTTCAGTGAGTGGTAGTAGTAATATCAATGGTCACTGACCACAGATCGATGACGACAAATATAATAATAATGAAAAAGTTTGAAATATTGGGAGAATTACCAAAATATGACACAGAGACACGAAGTGAGCAAATGCTGGTGGAAAAAATGGCACCAACAGATTTGCTCTACACAGAATTGCCAACAAACTTTCAATTTGTTGAAAAAATAAAAATGCAGTGCCTATGAAGTGTGATAAAGTGAAGTGCAATAAAATGAGGTATGCCTGCAATAAATACTCAATAAAAGTCGGGTATCACTAGGTCTGCATATCTATCATACAGATTTTCAACAATTCAAAGACACATCAGTATGACTATAGTTACTGTGGCACTGGGTGGATATGTCACTCTAGCTCAAGTCCTACCCAGTGGCTTCCTATCATAACTGGAATAAAATTCAAAGTTCCCACCTTGATCCTGCATGATCTGGCTTCTGGTCACCTCTCAGACCTCATTGCCAGTCTAGACACTTTTGTACCAGCTGTTCCCTCTGCTTCAAACACCCTCCCCAAGGCTACAACCTTCACTTCATCTAGCTTTCTGTTTACGTATCATTATAGGAAGGTTTTTCCTAACAACTCCATTCAAAAGCTTTCTGCCACCCCTTCCATTAGCTCTTTACCTCCTTATCTGCTTTATTTCTCTTTATACTTATAATTAGTACTGGGTATCACATTACAGATGTATTTATTCATTTGTTTTTTATCTGTCCCCCCCCACTAGAATGTAAGCTCCATGAGGTCAGGGAATGCATCTTATACACAGCTATATCCTCTAAGTTTCTAAAACACTGCTTGCGTTTAGGAGGCTCTCGACAAACAGGTGTCAAACAACTGAATTAAATAACTAAACCGAATACAAAAATGCATCTCACACGGTTGATCTCCATAAGTGGTTTATAATCTTGTATGGAAGAAGAAACAGTCACAACGATTCTGTGTTATTATTGCCTGAATCACTTTAAAGTGATTGCTAATGAGTGACAAATTTTCATTATCTGCATGCAAGTGTTAATTGTTGGATTTAAAAAAGCCCTTTGTGTATACTCATTACATTGACAATAGAACTCACAGCTGAGTTAATTTAGCCTCTGGTTTGCTGGTCATCGGGAGCGAAACTGTTTTCTGCCTTACGAGGCGCACACACACCAATGTACTTGGAATGTGCCGTATACAGCGTGACCAGCAGACATTTCATTTGGCAGACCTACTCAGTCAAGGCTAAGGTGCGGTTGTAATCAGCTGCATCACCTTTCTAGTCATTTTATCATCTAAACAGGTAAGTGAAAAGCCCTGATTCTACCAGCTGATTCTACTGAAAACCTAGGCTCACATTCCTGAAAAGCAGTTGGTCACACAACTTCAACCTTCACTGAAGCAAAGGAATAAGACAGCTCTCCTTCCCATTTCTATGTAACGCTCAGGCTTACTGTGAGGCTTCAAGAAGAAGGAAGCAAATTGCAAAAGCAAAAACAAGAGTGAATGTATCCGATTTAGAAGACACCATCTTTCCTAAACTGCAAAGCCTCTGAATGTTTTATGCTGCTGTGGCTGCTTTTACAAAGGTCAGTCCCAATGGTGAGCCTCCCGAGATCAACCGAATAATTTTGAAAACTTCTTTATGTCAGGAACAAAGACATCAATTCACAGTTAATAGAAACGACGTTTGTAAAAGGTCAAACCCATTCATTTTTTAAAAAGCTTTCCAAATTAAGGCAAAATGATTGTTTACTTAATGTTTTATACCTTCAATATTAGTTTTAGATGTGTCTCACACACAGAGACACACATGTGTGTCAGGGACTTGCACAATCCTGGCTTTATCTCTCACTGGCTCTGTGGCCTTGAGCACGTTATCTTACCTCTCTGCTTCAAGTTCCTCATCTATAAAATGGATGGTGTTTTCTACCTCATATTGCCTGCCATGTAATAAGTACTGGACAAATGCAAAGCATTGAATTTATCCATTTTGTATCTAGAATTTACTACTCTCTCCTGATAATCATATTCTCCTCCTTCCTTTTAATAACAGAACTACGTCTTTTAGCTTGGTGCATGGCTGCCCAGCAAGACCACACTCCCACTAGGTGTGGACAAGTGTCTAAATTCTGGTCAATGGGATGTGGGCAGTAAAGGTGTGTATGGCTCCTCTGAAAGGAAGGAACTTGCCCTCCTGGCTCTCCTCCCTCAGGCTGGAACCTGAGAGCAGGAGTGGTGACTGTCTGACCAAAACCACACACATGACGCCCAGGGGTAGCAGCCCTGGAGAGGGAAGGTGGTAAGACCCGCAGGGCTCACCCTGAGCCTTCCTCCTCCCTGGGTCCCTCATCTGCTGGGACTTGCTGTGTTTGAGAAAAATAAACTTCTATACTGTTTATGCTATAATTGTTTCTGCTGAAGTGGCCAAATTAATACACTAACTAATGATAGCATATTTCCTCAATTTTAAATTATAAAAGTTCACAGCCAGGCATCTTGAAATCTATAGTCATTCTCTTCCATATTGATGATCAATTACTTGATGTCAAGTCCTTGTTAGGGGAAGACACCCTCCTCCTGCCCAAATTAAAACACTTGGCAGGTCACAGGTACTGTCTGGGTCCTGGCAATGGACACCTGGATGACTGTGACAGAAATTGAGAAGGAAGGTACCAGCAGTTGTCCAGGGAGGGGGCTGTTCAGGAAAGTCATGAGGTCAGAGCCCAGAGTGCGTGTCAGGGCTGGCAGTGTAAGACCCTACTTGGCAGGTCCACCTACCAGCCTGAGGTAGTTCTGTAGCATCTGCAGAGGGATCATAGAGGCATAGGTCACGCTACTGAGGCAGCCTTCCTGCGGCCCTGTGAGAAAGAAGCAAACGGAAGGAAAAATGGGCTCTTCTTGTGAACTGTATAAACGATCAAAACATAAAAGAGCCTATCATAAAAGATACAACATGTTTATTGACTTATGTAGGCAGAGCTGACATTTAACCAAGAGGCACCAGTGTGCCTTTACCATCGTGAAAATACTGTAACACTTTGTATTGACTGACAGCCCCTGCTGCTGGCCTCCCAAGAGCTCCCCAGCTGCCCCTACCTTCCCCCGGGAGCCCACCCATCTCCTGTCAATCACTACCAGGGCATTCAGATCCGGGCTCCAAAACTATAGCTTGTATTTGCTCTGATTGCTGGATTCAATATTTTACTGTTTATAAGCAAATGTCATCAGAGATAATCCCAATCCTCAGAAAGTTCTAGCCTTGCCAGTGTTAATGTACAGGTGCATTCCCAAACTCTGTCCCCTGCCCCCGAACCCCTTCCGTGTTCAGCCACTCTCTCAATATGGTGTTTCAGCCTGAAGGAATTTTCTGGAATGGTCTCACACTTTTTTTAAACTTAAGTATCATTCAAGCAATAAAATAGAACTTTATTAGTTCAAACTGAATTTTTAAAAGCTCCATTCCCAAGTCTGGGAAATGCATGATGAAATCAGTAGCCTTTTAGAGTTAAGGGCTGAGAAACTGAGAATTTCTATACTACGTACTAGCTTTATGTACTCAGACAAGAAAATCAATCTCTCTGGGCCTCAATTTCCTTGTACATGAAATGAGGATAAACATAAATACGTATCTTAATTGGGCTGCTGTAAGGATTACAGGAATTTATACTTGTATCGTGCCGTAAACAACAGAGCCTAGCACAGAGTAGATGCTCACTGAAATTAGCCTGTACCCTAATAATCACATGGACTTGACAGCAATAAAAGACACTGCTCTTAACATGGTATCTGTCACTCTCTTATAAGCACATCAATTTGTTCCTAAAGAGAAAGGCAATCAGAATCTCAGCAATCAATGATCAGGACAGACGTCACCACAGGTATCAGAAACATGGCTTTTGATTTTCCTCTTCTTAAACATTTCAAAAAACATCTAATTACTTAGTAGTGGGAGTCACACATGTGTGGCCTGAGGACACAGGACAAAACCATGCAGATTCAGAGGCTGTGCTGTGAAACACTCACGATGCAAAGTCTCCCAACATCGCCTCAGTCTGGAACACCCTTACCTGACAAAAGCGCAGTGACCTGCTCTGCTTTATTCGTTCTCATAAAGTCCCACGGGGACTGGGTGAAGCTCTGACCTGCTGACCACGGCACATTTCCTAGTTCAAAAAAAAATAAAATGAAATATCAAGAGAAGCTTAAAAGTAATTCTTCTTATAAGAGTCAATGAACGATCTCCTGTGTGAGACCCCAAAGGACTCCAGAGCTTAGACTGTCAGAGACACAGACAGACTATGGAAAGGGTCACACAAAGGGTTAACTCCCTCGTACAATTTTTGTGGATGGTCAAGAGGAGGCCTTCAAGCTACAGCCTTCTCCAAAGCTGTTCTTACAAGGGATTGAAAGAAACCTGGTGAAAACACAACCAAACATGTCCAGGGTGAAGTTTTCAAGGACAAAGCAGATCATAACCTTTCATGGTTCTTCCAGTGCCTGTTTCACAAAGCCCGAGCACTTTGTATGAGATAACAGGTCCTTTACTATCTGGTCCTTGCCCCACTTTCCAACAAATTTTTGGTTTCTAGTAAAAACAGTTAACTTCAGGGGCTCAGAATAAAGCAAACCTTTTCACAGTCTGGGCCCCCTGCTCACTCTTGCTCAAAAAAGGGTCCCAATTCGTAAGTGTCCACTCTGGGGAGGCATTAGTCCTCAGTACTTGTTTCCATCTCTTCCTTCCACAGATCAATTCTCAAATACCTATTCTCAGCACACCTCCAACACACGTGCACACCCTACCTGTAACTCACTGCTTCTCTGTTGCCCTTGGTCCCTTTAATCCAGTTGAGGTTATCAATAAAGTTACTTATATACATACATAATAACAGTGGTGTGCAGGCATGCCTCCTTTTATTGTGCTTTGCTTTATTGCCCACTGCAGAGCTTGTGTTATTTACAAACTGAAAGCTCTTGACCCTGCATGGAACAAGTCTATCAGCGCCATTTTTCCAACAGCATTTTCTCACTTTGTGCCTGTGTAACATTTTGGTAATTCTCACAATATTTCAAACGTTTTCGTTATTATTATATTTGTTATGGTGATCTGTGATCAGTGATCTCTGATGTTACTATTGCAAAAAGATTATGACTTGCCGAAGGCTCAGATGATAGTTAGCATTTTTTAGCAAAAAAAGTTTTTAAATTCAGGTATGTACATAGTTTTTTAGACAATGCTATTGTACACTTAATAGATTGCAATACATTATAAATAATGTTTACATGCACTGAGAAACCAATACATGTGACTCGCTTTACTGGGGTATTCTGTTTATTGCGGTGGTCTGGAACTGAACCCGCGATATCCCTGAGGTATGCCTGTAACTACCAGTTATCAAGTGGCCACAGCCAGGTACTAAACGAAAGCCTTTACCCACAAAACTCAATGATTTTTAGATCTGAAATGCTTCTTGGGTACCCTGCACCTCTGGGACAAGAATGAACACCGGAACGGTCAGGCCTTAGCACCCACTGCTCACAGAAGTACCTGGATCTGATGCTGGTGAATACCCATTTGCCTTCCCCAGTTTCCAGATCAGCTGGATGAGGGCTGAGGGTGGAGGGCCATTTCATTCAAAACATGGCCGTGAGGACTTCGTTTATTTGACCCCTGGGCAGAACCACACCTTAAATAATACTGCACTTTCTGGGCAAATGTGTTCCTGAGAATCATTTATGACTTATTTTTTTAATGCACTTCTAAAATTATATAATAATTCTTCTGTAATAATTATTTTATGATAATAACAATGATCCATAAAATTAAGTTGTGAATAATTTGCTTTAAAACCTATTGGTAATATATGTTTTGAAAGTGATTTAGCATATATGTGTGAACAAAATACTTTCTAATGTAATAAGCTGATACATTAATCGCATGGTGAAAATTGCCCTTCCCTCAATCTTGACTATTCTTTTGCAACCTGGTGCTATTGAAAATACACAGGCTTTCCTATAAGACAGGCTGGAATCTGAGTCCTGACTGTGTGACCTCAGGCAAGTTAACTTGTAACCAGTTATCTGTAAATGAGCCTGCTGTAAGGACTCCCTAAGGTCTGTATATAAATAAAGCTCCCAGCACAGTCCTGCCATCACAGGAGGTTCCCCATAGATATCTTAGCTCGACAGGAAAGAAACTAACCAGGGACAACTAACATTTATAGCACACTTACTATGTTTACCAGAAAGCAAATCTTATCTTTTGAAGTTCTTTGGAGTCCTATCAAACAGAAACAACCAGGTATCACCCTGACTCATCCCAAGTGGGAGCTTTGACTCTATCTTCATTAAAGTGCTTCTGCTAACTCTAGACTTTATTAGGACTCCCATCCAAAGGTAAGGTGTTCATACACTACTGCATCTCTGGCACAGCCCAAGTACAAGCTTGGAGCTGTGTTCAGAGCTTGTGTATTAGCAAAGCAGCTGCAATGTGGTTAGTTTCTTGCACTTATCAAAATAGCAAGTGCAATCACAAAGCCTCATCAAGGGCTTTCATGTTCTTTACTCTCTGGATATTATTTGAGGCATAAAAGCATTTTTATACCAACAGGCAACATTATGTAATGGTTGCGTTATGAATACTCAAGTTTTTCAGCACCAGCAGCTGCCACAAGTGAGCTTTGAATGTATTTAATCAGTGAGCTGTGTATCAGGTTAGGGAGCCCATGAATGTAAATAAACCCAGAAATTTAACTTTCCCTTCATTGCCGGACTGCTGATACCTAACGTGATGGATCGCACGCTGCTTGCACCGAGGCCAATGCTAGAGTCAGTGGTGCTATTAAACGTCACGTCTTCCAGACTCCACCATCCATCAGAAGAGATTGCTTGGAAATGATTTGTCAGAGCTTGACTCACTGCTTTTGAAAAATCATCCCATGATGTCTGTTTGCGAATATTTAAAGCACATATTGTGTTTTCACATTCAAAATCGTCGGCACCGTAGTTGCCTGGTTGAATCTCACCCACTGAAATCCTTAAGGGTATTTTAAGAGCATCTGTTGGAAGAATGAAAGAATTAGGGGAAAAAAATCCTGACAGGATAAAAACCAGCGAAAATCTTACATAAAACAAACAGATATAAACATTTTAAAAACAAAGCAAAGGGCAGCTATCCTTTTTTAAATATCATCAATTGAATATTCGTCTACTAGAGTAAATTTTGGTCTCCCAATCTCTTCACAGTTTCTTTGGAACCATGTTGCTTGAACTGTTTATCTTTCCTTGTCTCTTTGGCCAGTTCTACTTCCTTGATTCTTTCCCTTCAGCAAGGTTCTCAAATTCTTTCAAAAAGCATCTGAGAAAACTAGAGCCCTCTCTTGACCTCTCTATATCAACTTTTCTCCTCACCTTCACTGATAACATCATGAAGAAGGCAGGTTACAGCTGCGTAGGTCAGTGTGCTTAGGACAGTGGTTTCAGACTCATACAGACCTTGGGCTGGGCCTCAGGGTCAGCTTTCTACTTAGCCATGTGTACTTGGTAAATGGCCTTGATCTCTCTATGCCCCAACTTCTTCCATAAAATGGAAGGAACGTACAATTGAGATGCTATGAAGAATAAATGAACTCATGTTTGCAAGGGATTTAACACACTATTTGTTTAACACATTATCTGTTAACGCACTATCTCACAAGAACTAGTAAGTACTTGATAGCTGGTGAACAGTGCAGTAGAAGCTTTTAAAATGATCTTTCCAATCTCTCTGTGACACCAGCGGACTGGGGCCCCCTCCCAGGTGGATAGCTCCCCATGTACTTGTTTTCATGAACTGAATTATATGCTTACCAAGAGCCACTTGTGTTTAATCCCAAATCTTCTATGTCTGTTGAACTCATTACTGTAATTAGTAAATTAAATATTCCAGATACTGATGAAATGAATTACTATTCCTATGAAAATCAGAACACTTTTGAGACTGAACAGAGGAGCTGCTATAAACAAGTTTTTAGTGAGATATGGATGAGACAACTACGTAAAATTAGAAAAAAATTAATTATCTCTAGACAGATACTGCCTTTAGTTTGCTTCCTAAATATGTTTACGTCCTCAAACAACAGAAATCACAGACAAAGCATTAAAGATGTGGTTTGTGCAAATAAGAACACGCGGCACTTCAATCAGCAGAACCATATCAATATAAAGAGCTTCACCCAAACGCTGATGAAAGAATTACCTGGTGTTTCAAATGAAAATGAAATGTTTAAAAATATTTTTATGATCCTCTTCTTAAACTGACTTTTTTCCATTAACTGACCACCTACTAGATTTTATTTTTGGTCTTCATGTTACTTAGCAGCTTGTGACACAGCTAATCTCTCTGCTCTCTGATACACTCCTCCTGGATTTCCTCACACCTCATTGGTCACCCTCTAATGTTGTTCCTTTGCTGGTCCCTCCCCTTCTTCTAGATTTCTTAATGAGAGTCTTGCAAGGCTTGTTTCTCTTAGTTTTTCTAGCTGTGTTCACTGCCTTCGAGACCTCATACAGTTCCATGACTTTAAGTACCATCTCTAGACAGCTGACTCTCAGATTTATAAATCCAGCTCATACTCACCACAGGTATCAGAATTCTTGCTGACGTGACATCTCCTGCATAGATGCGCAGACATCTCAAATTCATAATTCAGAACATAACTCCTAATCTTCGTTAGCAAAATCTGCTTCACCCACAGCCTTCCCCTAGACAGCTGATGGCAATGCCATCCTGCCAGTTGTTGCCATCCTGCCAGTTGTTCAGACTGAAAACTCTGGAATTATCCATGAATCCCCTCTCTCACACCTCACACCCAACCCATCAGAAAGTTGTGTTGGCTCATCTTTGGCTACATCCAGAACCGAAACGTCCTCATTTACTACAATCCTGAACTGAGCCGTCATTACTGGCTCTCACCTGGAACACTACATTAATGGCCTAACATTAGGCCTGTGACTTCCTAGTTTTTTGTTTTTTTTTTTGACAAAGCAGCCAGAGATACCATTAAAACGTACACCATTCTTAATTAGGAACATTGCCAGGGTTGGCCTTTTACAATTAGTATGAGATTTCTTTGATGTTATCTTTTCTTAATAGTTATTTTTAAAAACTTTTTATTGGAGTATAGTTGACTTACAATGTTGTGTTATTTAGAAGCTCACTTATGTTTACTAAGTTGATAAAAGCAAAATTTAAAATGAGATAGCTAAAAAAAATAAATAAAATAAAATGATAGCTAACAAATGTCTTTTTTTTTTTACAGGGTAGGAATACTTACAATGTTCCTGAATTAAAAAATGACAAAAATTCTTAAAAAAAAAATGTACACCAGGTCCCGTCACTCGTAAGCTCAAACACTGAAATGGTTACCATAAGTCCCAACAATGGCCTACAAATTCCAGTTAGATCAGGATCAATCCCCATTCCCTCCTGCAACTTCTCTGACCTGTTTTCCTACTTTTCTCCCCTCACTCGTTATAACACAGTCAATCTGCCCTGCTTGCGGTTCCTCAGACACAACAGATATGCTCCTACCTGTTAGGACCTCTGTCCACTTGATGCTCTGCCTGGAAAGTTCTTACCTGAGAGATCTACAGAGCTGCCCCTTCCTCGCCTCCAAGTGTTTGCTCAGATGTCTTATCAGTGAGGCTACCCTGTCTATCATTTTAAAAACTGAAACCCACCCTCTCACTCTCCATCCCTCTTAGTCTTTTCCATAGCACGTATTACCATCTCACATACCATACAATGAATTATTGCTTATGTTTATTGTTCACTTTCTGACTCAATGTTAGAATGTAAGCTCAAATCCAACTACTGATACAGCTGGCTGACTGGATGGACTGAGTGATAATCCTGATATAAGAGGTCACAATGTTTCATCTGATCTAGCACTCCATATTCATAAACCCACAAGTGAACTTTTCATAAATGTTCAGAAGTGTATACTCTTAAAGATGGAAGGGACCCAAAAGATCATCAATTATCTTCCTAGACAGGTAGGCAACCAGACATTGAGAGATAACTGACCTGCCTGCCTACATTCATATGATCAGCTAATAGCACACTAGACGGCCATGATTTCCCATAGCTTCCTAGCCTCATGCCTAGAAAGACAATCTAAGTCAGAATAAAAGAGCAATAATTATTTAAAAGCTGTCCAAGGTCAGTCAAATACAAGGAAGACCTAGCATTATTTCAGTAACAACTAATTCTGTAAAAAGCCATTCTATGTGGAAAAATATAATTACCCCATTTATAACCAATTAAGTGTTTTTGTAGCAGCTAGGGTTCAAAGAAGGTTAAGAAGACAGTGAGAAAACTGTAGTTGCATTAATATCTTTCCCACAGTCCCAGAGGCCCCAGCAGTGTGGACGCAGCATGAGCAATGCAGCTGCAAAGGGCACTCACTCAGATTCTCCAGCAGGTGCTTGCAGTCATCAGTGGCGACATCATGTGCAGTCCGATTACACTTATCTCTTTTTTCTGGCTCCAGCCCTCCATGCCTACACAAGACTTGTAGGCAGTTCTGTAAAGACACGAACTCCATTACCTCACGTCCAAGTGAATAAACTCAAGCGAAAACTCCAAGGGAAAATTCAGTTGCCTGTGGCAAGCGAATCAGGAATTCTCAGCCAGAAAGCTTCTTTCTTTCCCAGCAACCCAAATACACAGATTAATCTAAACACTGTCTCCAAATGAAAAGCAAACAGTGCTTCATTTACATGTGATTCACAGGATCAAAACACGGCTCCACAGAACAGCCTCTTAGGTTTCAGGAGAAAAAAATTAGCTTACTAATCACTCAGTTTGCAGAGTGAAATTAAGGAAAAAAGACTGCAGCAGACAGTATCCTTTTACTGTAATTTGGAAATATAAAGCAAAAAGACTTCTGCTACAACCAGATGCACCTTGCTATCTTCTAGATCAGGCACTGCTTTCCTGGTCATGCAAGTGCTGGGCTCCAATTGTAACAAGTCTGTCCCAGAGTCCTTGTAAGCACATATATATTTGAGATCTTACACTGTCTTACTTTATTTATTTGAGAAATAGGTGTGAACACCATGTTGACTGAAGTTTTAGAAAAACATTCTCAATAGATATTGAAGTTAGGTGCCCTCTCTTTTTCAGTTTTTTCTTGTGCTGCTCCAGGAAATCTCCATTTAAAAAATATCACTAACCTATGAACTGAAAGGTCGTAGTTTTCCAAAATTTTTCAATTCAAAGTGGTAGGCAATTTATATGCAAACATTTTCAAATAAGGAACTGCATGGCAGGATATTACATCAGGATATTTATCAAGGAACTCTGCTATTTCAACTTCTACCACTTCATGATTTGTCTGTTGATTTCCCACCACAGTAAGCACAAAACTGAATAAACCAGAAACCATGAAAGGGAACTAACAACCAAAACAAGCACTGTCCTTCTCTTCGCTCCCCTACACACACACACACACACACACACACACACACACACACACACACACACACACACGCACGCACGCACGCGCGCTCTGGGCTGACTTCCACTTCTGACAACACAGTAAACTACGCAGCCTGAACAGCTTTCTCTAATTGTGCTGTAAAACACTTTTTTTCTGTTTTGTAAAACATGTCTTTCTTCCTGATGTATAATATCCATATAGAAAAGTACACAAGTAAGTGTGCAGCTTGAAGAATTATCACAAAGTGAACATACTTGTGTAAGGAGCACTCTGGAAGCCTCCTTAATGTTCCATTTCAATCACGAGCCCCTCCCCTTCTCCCCCCAAAGGCAGCTACTACTGTGATTTCTAAGATCAGAGACTGGCTTAGCCTATTTACGAATTTTAGATAAATGGAACCATATTACAGATACACTTTTATATTTGGCTTCTTTTCATTCAACGTAATGTCTGTAAAATTCATCCATGTGTTAGGAACAGTTATGATTCAATTCATTCCTTTTAAAAATTACTGGGTGGTATTCTATCATATGGATATACCACAATTTACTCATCTATTTTCTTGTTGGTGGACATTTGGGTTCTACTATAGACATTCTGGTGCGTGTCCTTTGGCGGACACAGGTACGTATTTCTGTTGGGTATATGTACAGACTTGGCCTTCTGGGTCATGGGGTATGCACATGTTCTGTATAAGTATAGACTGCAAAGAGCTTTCAAAAGTGGCTATACCAATTTCTACTCCCACCAGGAGTATACTTGAGTTCCAGTTGCTTCATATTGGCCCCAAAATATATTTTAAATCATGAGTTCACAAGGAAATACAGGAAATCCCTAAGCGTCAGAAAGAAAAACAAAGAGTAAGCTGAGACGACCAGTTAAGTGAAATTGGAACAGGAAGCCAGTGCTGGTTTGAGGACAAAGCCAATATAGGCAATCTTTTTGGATGCTGGGGGGATGGGAAACTAGGCCTTGGTACCTGCACAATGGAGCCGCCGAGCCAGAGGACCTTTGAATCAAGAAAATCTGTCTTCTGCAAAGGGACTGACTTGGACGTTGGTTTCTCACTGCTCAAGTCGGAGGGATCTTCTCTAACAATTGTAATCAAAGTCTAGCTTTCACTGGTCTGGGGTTCAGGTTTAAAAAAAATCACTAAGCCAAGAAATGAACTGAAAACTAAGTCAAATACATAAATTTTTTGTCCAATTGTTATTACTAATTTGTACAAGATCAATAAATGTATAAAATATTTAATAAAATTAACTCTAATGAAAGATTTAAGTAGAATGCAATCTGAGCATTAACCTTTATGAATTCCCAGATGATAAGAGATAAAAATAATACATTTATTACACAAGTTAGTACTTGCAGCAAAAGCAGGTAAGAGCCAAAACAGACCGGGGGGTGGGGGAGGTCTAAGCCTGCCAATATAAATGGTTTTATCTACGAATTTTGGTAAATCATTTAACCTTTTCCTGCTCAGTTTCCATATCTGTGTCTCAAATATCTGTATTTCATAGGGCTGTTACATGACTTAAATGAAAAGATGGGTAAAAAGCTTTTACATTCTTGGCACGTAAAACGTTCTCAATATTTATTAGCTGCTGTTCTTGTTATAATCAACATAATCATCACCAGTTAGAACACAGCCCAAATATTCAGGTAAGTGGTGAGGAATTACAGCACATCAGCAAACGTCATAATTCTAGGTGATGGTACTTCAAATTACAAACAGAAATGATAAAACATGCAACCAAAATCTGCAAGATTCTTTTAAGTCTGACCTATAAAGTGGGTTGTGTATAATTTTTATTACACTCAGGTAGGTCAGTAGGCAATAACATAAGCAGTAGCTTTCTCTATAAGGAAGCAAGAAATGTTGGAAAGATAGCAGGATAACGCGTATCCAAACAGGGTCACAGCTGTGAGTTCCACAGCACTATGCTGGGCTCCGTGGGGAACACAAAGAAGATGAAAACTTTACCCAACTGACACTGAACAGCAGCAGCTACAGTAACTACTGGAGCACATACTAAGCTCTAGGCACCGTTCCAACACAGCACAAGTATTTAGTGCTCACACATCCTCACAACTTTATGAAAGAGATACTAAGCACCTCTGTGCCGGGCGCTGTGTTAGAGCTCAGGGTTGTGACGACGAAGATGGTAACAGTTTCTGCTTCTCCGGCAGAAACGCAAAGCATAGGCAAGAGCCACGGGGAGAATGTGCCCAGAAGAGGGCGCTATTGAAGTGAGGAGAAAGTTCTACTAAGGGGAGGGGGAGGAGGTGGGAAAGGCAGAGAAAAGAATCTAAGCTCTCTCCTTGAAGGGTGGGCTTCGAGTGAAGAGAACACTTGCTGTGATGCTAGTTGCTTCTTCTGGAAATGGATTCTCAGGGGACCTAAACTGGGCAGGCTGTTCCAAGGGATGCAGAGCAAGAGGTCTAGATGAATGGGTCTAAATCAAAGTGCTGTTAACTATGATACAGATACATGTGCTAGAGCAGAGACTTTATTTTTTAATTTATTATTATTGTTGGTCACGCCGCACAGCTGAGGGATCTAAGTTCCCCGACCAGGGATCGAACCCGGGCCCTCAGCAGTGAAAGCGTGGAGCCCTAACCACTGGACCACCAGGGAATTCCCTAGAGCAGAGACTTCAGAAAGCAGTGGCTTAGGCTTCAACTTCTGCTTCCACTCACATCCCAATCACCAGAACTTAGGTAGGTGTCCATGGTCACCTGCTACGGAGGCTGGAGAACGCAGTCTTTATTTTGGGTGGTCAAGAGCCCAGCTGAACTCTGAGAGGTCCGTTATTGTAGAAGAGGGTAGAAAAGATGTTGAGGGACAATGAACCACCTCTGCCAGGGGCCTTTAAGAGCTGAGAAGCAACGTACCAGTGCCAGGGAGAATAAGCTGAAACCCCAAGTCCAAAGAGCTAGAGATAAGATCCTAGTCAGGACAGGGAGCTGAGGGTCTGACACTGGGCAAAGGAAGTGGGAGGGAAAGCAGTCTGCAAATGCACAGGTAGGGTCTGGCACACGTGCTGGGAACAACTTGGGGTGTGGGTGTGCTCACTGTTTTGCAGGGCAGGGGAGATGGAGGCCATCACAATGGGAAATAACAGTATGAGGAAGCAGGCAGACTTAGGGGTGAGATGAAGACAGCTAGCGTCAGCCGTGAAGGGCTGAGTGCTAGGGAGCCTCAATGTCTTTCTGGAGGCATGAGGATATGTTTGGGTAGGAAACGCCATGATCAGCTCAGTTCTGAAAACCAACTGGTACATTTGGAAGACATACAGAAAAAGAGAGTGACAGAAAGGAGACCAGTTAAGACAGAACTCTCATAAGATAGCCCATTCACTCACTGATTCAACAAACATTTAGTACTTGTGGGCCAGAGACTGCTGAGCACAATATATACAACGATGAAAAGTGAATTTTTGGAGGAGATGGAAAGGGAGGGAGGCATACAAATAATCCCAGTAAAGAACAAGCTCCCTAAGTGAAGTGTGAAGAGGTGCTCTGGGGACCAATGAACTCCTGGAAGCCAAGACTTAAGCTGAGATGTTTTCCAGGCAGGGAGGGGTCAGGACAGAAGAGGCCATTTGAGGTAATGAGAAGAGCAGATGCAAAGGCAGGGAGAGAAGAGACAGCACAGGATGTCTACACAACAGCCAGCAGTGCAGGGTCAGAGCAGAGAGTGCATGAGGAAAGGAGACAAGTGTGCTTGTGGACAGAGGCTGAGGCCAGAGCTGGACGGGACTTGTCAGTCATGTAAAGATCTGGCACTTATCCTTGAAGCGCCTGAAAGGTCACTTACCCTTGTAAAGACGAAAGGTAAATTACATGACCAACTTCCTGTTAGGAAGGTCCCTCTCGAGACACTGTAAAGGAGCTGGAGAGACTGGAGATGAAGAGCTCACAGCAGGGCCTACACAAGTCCAGACAGCCCATGACGAGGGCTCCCCAAGGGACATTTAAAAAAACAGCCTTCCCTTTGTTTATGTGTTCATTTATAAGGGAATAAACTCTAGAGTTTTATCAATCATTTGAATTCATTATCTTAGGAAGATGGAGCAATAAACACAAATGTCAGGTGATGTTAGTGGATTGAGAGGAGGAACGAGAGATGCAGCCTAAGCACGGGAGCCCAGGCATGCATCCTCATGGAGCTGTTTGGTGGAAGTAAACATGAATATGGTCATCAATAGGGTTACCATATAATTGGCTAAACTGGGACACTTTTAAGAGTAAAAAGGGGCACTGTTAATGGTTACATTGGGATGATGGGCATAAACAAGGACTGTACTGGGCCAACTGGGTTATCAAGGAGATGCCCTGTAAAACCGTGGGCGTCCTAGATAAGACCTTCCTGAATGGACTCAGGACATGGTTAGGTGGGCTAGAGAGAAGATTTTGGAATCTCTATAGATTACATTCTAGAGACCAAAAAGATCATTCAAGGGGGAAAGTAGAGAGCGAAAGGAGGAAAAGGGTCAAAACCAGACCCATGAAAGGTGTTAGTGGAAAACACCAGAAAGTGTATGTCTTGGGTGAGGGGTGGAGCAAAACTCTGGTTGGCCAAGTTTATGTGAGAATCCTTTAGGATTCTGTGAGTCACTGCTGTTCAAATTAAGCAAGGATGCAATACTCTGCACTGAACACTCTGGAATGAGAGTTTTAAAAAATAGCCTTCCCTTTATCTACACACAGTCTGACCTTTTCGAAAATAATTTTATAAAAATTAAGGGAAAAAAATTATCATGCAGAATCAAAAGCACAGATTTCTATTTGTCATCTAGTCCCAAAGACTTGGTCCAACATCACAGGTTATCCTGTCTTTGTCTTCTCCTAGCCAGGTACCCAACTCTGTGACAAGGAAGACATTTAGGGACTCCTATCATTTTTTTTTTCTCTTTGCAGCCATGACCTAGGGAGAGGAAATCTAAATCCTGGGGCTCCATGTGGGCCTCTGTGCTTAAGACACATACCACATCCAGACTATCCAGTCAGGTGGATGCTGGAGGGTGGGAGGGAATGCCTGACACTCGCCTGGCTAAGAGGTAAAAATGCATCCATCAGTCCACAGTTCCTACACACTGTGAGGATGGCAACAAGAAGGCCACTGCCTGACCAGAGGACTGTGGGACTGCCTAGAGATGACCTCTAGGATGGTGGAAATAAATGTCTGGAAGACAGGTAAAAAGCCAGGTGTGAGATCTGGGTTTGGGAAGAGTTACTGTAGAAGCCACAGTTAAAGCTGAAAGACTGGATAAACTCTTAAAAATAGGACTAAGCAGGGGCTTCCCTGGTGGCGCAGTGGTTGAGAGTCCGCCTGCCGATGCAGGGGACGCGGGTTCGTGCCCCAGTCCGGGAGGATCCCACATGCCGCACAGCGGCTGGGCCCGTGAGCCATGGCCGCTGAGCCTGCGCGTCCGGAGCCTGTGCTCCGCAACGGGAGAGGCCACAACAGTGAGAGGCCCGCGTACCGCAAAAAAAAAAAAAAAAAAAATAGGACTAGGCAGCTAGGAAGAAGCATGGGAGTTGCTGAGGGTTAAAAAACAAAAGAGAAAACCCAGAAAAACAAAGAGAAAGCCTGGTCATCAAATTCAGAAGGGAAGCGAGGAAGGAGCAGTGTTCTAGAAGCTGAGGAGGAGTCTGCATTAGAGTCAACATGTTAAACAATCCAGAAAGGCTGAGTAAGAGCATGAGTGACAGGAAGCCACTGGCTTGGGCAATACGTAAGCTAGAATTATCGTCTACTCAAAACACATAATCCGCCAAATAAAGAATCTGTTTGAACGAGAGCTTCAACAACTAGCCGCTCAAATCCAGACACTCTCCCTAATCTATTTCTGCAGCAGAAACTTGACATGTCAGAGTTCTCATGACAGAACACAGAGTTTCACTAAGAAACTCTTCTATCCACTCACCCTAAGTGATGAAAACAAGTTTATCCTCAGTGATGAGTTCAACTTCGGAGCAGTCACAGACCAGCTTTAGAGAGAGCTACTCTTGTTACCAAACACTAAATGGTGATTTGCATAAATTGCTTAAACATTGGGAAAAAGACCAAGAACCAAGCGGAAAAAGGACTGATTTGGGAATCTGGTCTTCTATGAATTGACCTTGGGGAATTAGTTACACTATTTCCCAAAACTTAATTTTTTCATCTGCAAGGCAAGGCAGCTGGACTAGATGAGCTATGTGTCTTCAAGCTCTGAAATCCCACTTTTTTTTACATTGAAAAACACATGGAAACTGAAGTCATCTTCTTGGGTAACAACGGTACTACTACCTTATGCGGATTGGACACATATATGCTATTGCAAAGAGAAAAAAAACATACACCTTTTAAGCTCTACTTGTGGTCAGCGTAGAATCTCTTCACCCACACAATGATTAACTCAGAACTGTCATTTATTTTTTCAGAAAACTGGTCTCAGCAACTTAGTTGTCAATGGATTACCTCTATGGAGTCAGCCAGGATATAAACACTGTATTAGGCAAAGGATGAAAAATATTTTCCAATACCCATGACTGACCAGGAAGGCAGGCCGCACAAGTAAAGAAACCAGGCATTCTGGGCTTCATTTCCAACTTCTATCTATTAATCCCTCCAGGGTTTAAATATCCTAACCATAAAATGAAGAGGTTAGCCTGGAAGATGACATATCTACTCCAGGGCAAAAAAAAAAATCTATTATTTTAATTTATTATTTTTCTTTGCAGTGTGTGGATGTGGTCAGTCACGTTCACTTTCTAAAATCTCTCTCTTCTTGTTCAAAATTTATCTTAAGCTTCTTAACATAAGAGAATACAGAGAGAGTCATATTACACGTGAGAAAGAAATCCCATTTCCCTTTACTCAACGATGACAGAGCATCCACGTTGCCAGGGGCCTGGGAAGCCATGAAGACGCCATCCTCGGCTCTAAAAACACCCGGACTTATGAGGAGTTCATAATGAAGGAGTTGAGTGGCAACGCAAGCCCCCCACCCTTGCAGGGTAACTCACCCTGGAGAGTGGGCTCCTCTCTCTGCCTAGCATCAGAGGGTCAGTGGCTGAACATTCTAGATCAGTGATGCTCAGGTTTTGTTTTTTGTTTTGCCTTTTTTTTTCTTGCCTTCAGGTTGAGTGCATGAACAACCTACCGCTGTCAGTAACCTCTTGCATTATCCTCAGATTTTCTTGAAGGGGGAAGTAAGTTGAGAACTACCCCTTCCATGTACCTTTCCTCCATCAAATGAGATTCACTGTCTTAGATTAACTATGCATTTTCAAATTTAAGCTTTCATATTTTACATCTTTGTCTTCCAAACTTTTATGTCAAATGTCATTGCCTTCCATTCAAACCAATATATATATATATCAAGTTCACAGAATTTCTGTAGGTTTTTTCTTTTAAGGATAAAATAGGAGTAAACTACTACTAGCAAGCAATACCTCCACGTTGAACTGAATCATGCCTTTCTCTCACTAAAAAAAAACCCCAAAGTCCAAAATGAACAGCTTCTGCTCTAGATCATAACAACAGGAAGTTACCCAACCAAGAGCTCCAAATGCACATTTCTAGCTATTTCCAGATATCTCCATCTGGTTGAACATATCCCAGAATTAAATTCAGCATGCTTAAATCCACATTCTATCTTCTTTTTTTTTTTTTTTAATTTTATTTATTTATTTATTTTTGGCTGTGTTGGGTCTTCGTTTCTGTGCGTGGGCTTTCTCTAGTTGCGGCGAGCGGGGGCCACTCTTCATCGCAGTGCGCAGGCCTCTCACTGTCGCGGCCTCTCTTGTTGTGGAGCACAAGCTCCGGACACGCAGGCTCGCTCAGTAGTTGTGGCTCGCGGGGCTAGTTGCTCGGCGGCATGTGGGATCTTCCCAGACCAGGGCTCGAACCCATGTCCCCTGCATTGGCAGGCAGATTCTCAACCACTGCGCCACCAGGGAAGCCCCACATTCTATCTTGATCACAATGACGCCTCTTCTTTTCTCTTTCTGAGAATGTCACTATGATCCTTCTATTTAGCTCGCTCATTTCCTGTATCTAATCTGTCTTCAATTCTTGGACATTTGTACTCCGTGATCTCTCTTAGTATTTCTACCGCTCCCATCATCTTTCACCTAGTCTCTCCCCTGCCACCAATGTTTTCATAATCCCCAGTCTTCTAAATGTTATTGCTAAGTCTATCAATCTAAACTACAGAGCTGATTCTTTTGCTCCTTTGTACAAAACCTTTCAATGGTTTTACTCTGACTAGTAAATAAAGCTCAAACTTCTTAAGACATCACTGAAGGCCGGTGCCATACTGTGGAACTTCTCACTACTCTTCATTAGCTCAGGTGGAGCTGTTACCCACCTCCCTACTTCTGGTCTGTTCCTACTGCTCCCTCCATCTGAACTACTCTCCTCTCCAGTGATGGGTGACAAATTTAACCCACCCTGCAAGACCAAAATCGTTTCCATCTCCTCCAGAATGAGCCATTCCTGAGCCTAATATTCCGCAACTCTGCTCTCTGAAATACGTGCACTCTCTCTTCCAAAAAATAAAAATTTGCATTTTTGTACTGTTCCAACCACGTGTCTATTACCCTTGTTTTAAATTTTTTGAACTTCTCTTATCCTACACTTGTCTTGTATCTTGCACCCTTGCCACTGAACTAGGAGTTAACTAATCGCATAAATGATTCCTGCAAATGTTAGCTGACACGATGCCTTGCACTCAGGAGCTTCCTGATAGATTTTCATTGTTAAAGCAATATTATTGCTCAAGTGATTTAAATAGAAAAAGAAGCATGAATGGATGGCTTACTATTTCATGTTATTTCCTTAATAATCAGAATCTTTCTCTCTTCTAACTGACGAGTGAAATCTAGAATGCCCTCTTATGTATCATAAGACAGCACAGGTAGGGCTAGTGAGGGAGTTCAGAGTACAGGACATGTGTACTTGAATCCTGGCCCTCCCTCTAACTCATGGCATGGTCTTGGTACGGAATCAAACAACCCTGTGGACTCTATCAACATCCAACTTTTCCTCTAATTTGACATGAGATAAAATGTCTGGAATTACTCCCACATTTGTTAACAAACTCCAAACTGATTTTTGTGATTAAGTCACATATACGCTTGGCCGTAAATATCTGCTGGACAAAAAAATGTTGGTTTGTACTGGAAGCGGATCATCTCCTGCAATGGTACTGCTCAGTCCCCAATTATACAGGTGAAACACACTCAGTCAATAGCAGACAACTTCACCACTCATCAAATTACAACTGTGTAATGAGGCCAGCTGCTACCAGACACACCTTAAAACCTTTTGAAGCAGCAATATGGGCAGCAGTCCAGCCTTTGCTGTTGGCGTGGTTGATGAGGTCTGCAGGAACAACAGGCTTGGATGTGCCCTCACGACTCTCTTCTCCTCCGTCCAAGTCAAAGACGCCTGACTCGGGCTCCTCATGCAACGAGTTTCCACGAGCTGGGGCCCTATAGTACATGAGAAGCTTGAGGCTGTCCACATTACCAGTGTCCACAGCTGCATGAACTGGTGTCCAGCCATCCTGAAAATAAAACGACCGGGGGAAAGGGTTGATTACAACATCAATGTTGAGAACTGTGTTATTTAAAGTTCACCTCTACATGTTCTTGGGCATGGACCACTGAGCTGGGAAAATCAGGCTTCTGATCCTGAATATCACAGATGAGCTAAGTTCTCAGACCACTGTCAATTAGTGTATTTTCCATTGCTATGACTCGTGTTTGCTATTTGGTAAGAATTTCCTCTTAACAGTTGACCATTTGGAGTGAACAGGTACTGCCCAGGATGGTAGCTAAGCATTATATATGGTAAAACAAAATCTCAATTTAATATTATGAAAGAGAATGAACTTTAGCATAAAGATTTTTTTAAATTTATATGCAAATATAAAGTTACCAGTACTGTACTAAATGAATGCTGTTATAAGCCAGTTTTACCTACAGGGAAGAGTCCTAATTCTAGTTATCTTAAAATTTTATGCCACTGATTTCAGAAGGAAAGATTCTAGATAACAGGGAAAAGGCAGACATAAAGGAAAAACAAAGTCAAGTAACTTCATGAGATACCTATCAGCCTCTATGGAGCTCTCTGTGACTGCAGCTGGATATTGATAAATGCAAGCTTAGAAAATGCTCCAACTAAAATGCTTGGGCCCATTCTCTAGAACATATTATACTTTGAAGCCTCAACCGTCCACTTAGCTGGTTGCTAGAGCAGACTCACAACTCTTTCCTAGCACAGTGGTTCTCCAAGTGTGGTCCCCTGACCAGCAAGCAGCGTAAGCACCACCTGTGAACTTGTTAGAAATGTAAACTGTTGAGCCTCATCCCAGACCTACTGAATCAAAAATCTCAAGGTTGGGGCCCTGCAATCCGTTTTAACAGCCATGTGGGCAACTCTGCTGCACTAAAGTTTGACAAACACTATTCTAGGGGAAATCCTGATCCCCTCTGTAGTCTCTCATTTTTATATAAAGATAGGTCTGCCTTCTACTCAGGTATCCACCTTCATTAGATTTTTAAGACTTTCATAAAAGAATTGAGAATTATTTCGGTGATATGTATTTTGGCTTCATTTTATTTTCCCTTTGGCCTATTTTTTTCATTTCATTTCATTACAAAAATAACAGGGAGAAGAACAGACAATAAATGGTCACCATCTACATTTAGACTGAGTCATCTGATCACTTGCTAAAGCTCTCACTGAATGATGTGGCTTTTTCTCTAGTTCTGTACTTCATATCAAGGGAATCGACTTGGCTAACAGCAGACCATGGCTGGGCAGTAGCTGGAGTACCATATAGTCCTCCGGTGTACCCCAGGCAGATAAAGTGTTTCATGGCTTGTTCTTTGTTGGGCTGTAGATACCTTTACATGGGTATCAGCCTTAATTAGGCAACAGAGTGTAAGTGCTCCTGACCTTCCTTAATTTATATTACAAAGGCCATGCAGTTACTTCTGAAAAATTTTAAATCTTTCATTCTCCTTTGATTTCTTATTAAAAATCATGAGAAATAATTATTCCCTTAAGATCCTTTATCAATTATGCTATTTATCTCTGTACTTTGGAGCCTCTGTACTTCTAACGATTTCATTCAGCTTATCAACAACTAGCTTGAGAGCATGGATTTGTGTTCTCTAACTTATAGGATGTGACTTTTTATGTTGAACTACTTATTTTTCATTCAGATAATGATGTAAAATTCATTCCTTTTTCATATGTAAGGCAGAATTTTATAATGAATGTGTAATACCACAGATTTCTTAAATAAAAATATAAAACAACATGAATCTGGACTATTTTCTCAGATTTTCAAAAAATAAATAGAAAGTATATTAAAGAAAAAAAGCCCTTGCAATAGGACTCAATGGAAAATGTCTATACCTAGCTTATATCTCTGGTTATACCATTAATTGTTTGTTTTCTTCTGAGAAATTAAGAAAATCCAAAATCTAAGAGTGACCTTAAAGTAGGTAATGCACCTTTTTATCCTAGAAAATTTTAAGGGTGTTTCCTATGAAATGGATGCACAGTATAGTCAATTCTCTATTAACAGAAGAGATCCAAGGTTCAGATAACCTTTGGAGATTAAGATGTCTACACTTGTCTTTCATCAGGAATATCCTGGAGGGTAGTGATTATTACACTTTTCACATTCTGGGAAGCTGAAAAAAAATAAATAAATAAATTCCTGATCCTAGTGAAGAGTGGGCTCCATTAAACCCACCAGTCCTTAGATGGGCCCCCACTGGAGAAATGCATGCCAGTGTACGAAGGCTGATTTCTTGGTCCTTAAATCTATCATGATAGGTTGATGAAGACCAGTTTGGGAAGCTGAATTGAGAAGTTTCTTTCAAATGCATTTCTGTGTGGCTGAGCCAGAAGTATTATCCAAGGACTCTTCTGTGGATCAGACTCCAAATTTCTTCAGTTTCCAAGTCCCTGACTTCACCTGTGCACCCTGTACGGGAGGTACCAGAACTGTGTGGGATGGAGTCAACAGCTACCTCAGCCTGTTAGGCTTCATAGTGGGTTTCCATACACAGTGCTTCAAGTTCTGACTCAAATTAGACAATGACCTTGAACTCTGAGGTGTTGCATAATCTTAGCAACAATAAACGTCAGTCCTGGGAAGAACAGTGAGCATAAATAACCTTCCTCTAAGTACTGGCAATGGGCACTGTCTTGCCACAAACTCCCTCCTGTTTACACATACTACAAATGAGCACTACTGTGGACAGTGACGACGACCTCGATGACAGCTGACCTTTGTCCATTGCTTACAATTCCCAGGCACTACACCAACTACCTTTAAAAAGAAAGGCTAATGAGCAAGCTTCTAATAATCAGATGCTCAAATAAGACAATGTCCTTACCCAATATCCTCAAAGCAAAACAAAACAAAGCAACTGTATTTCGAGCTGTAGAGTTTGGAGACGTATTGTAAATTATAGGACAAAACCCAAGGTACTCACTCTGGTTTTTACACTTCGGTCAGTTCCAGCTTCCAACAAGAGTTTAATACATTCGTTATTTCCATTTTTACAGGCCAGGTATAGAGGTGTCTGTCCTCCATCAGCAGCATGATTAATATTAGCATCATATGCAATTAATAATTCTACACACCTAAATGCAAGATTATGATTAATTACATACAAACTGGGTTTGATTTCTGAAGTACCACCTGACCAAGATATTAAATAGAGAAAATAATGCTAGAGCAATTCTGCATCTTTATTTACATGAATTATTAAATATATGTATCAATTATTCCTGGTCTTATTACATAGATACTGTTTTTAACAAGCCTGGAAGATGTATTTTAACTACTCCCATGAAAATTTAAAATAGCAGCTTTGATCAAGTGTGAATATGTGGTTTATGACAGTTCTCTGCAACCAAACTGTGAAAGTAGTCCTTGGAATATGTTTAACTGTGCTTGACATATATATTATTTGTGGTTCAAAATAGTTTGAACCTTGAAAAAAGTCAGGCTGCTGAGTCATTTTGAGATTTCCACTTGAGAAAATAATTAAAAATAGCACAGACAGCAGGGCACCATTTGCCTCCACTATAAAAGGAAGTACGGAGACAGAAAAGGGCCATCTTGGGGAGAAAAGACAGCAGAGGCTGTCCTGTCTCCTGAAGTGGGGCTAGTTTATGAGGAAAAAGACACAGCTAAGCAGAAACACATTGCCCTGAGAATCAAGAAGGAAAGCAATGAGGTAAATTCAAGACTTCACGGCACTTAGGAACTAACTTCAGTTTGCAAAATTAGATGAGAATAAACTTAAAGAAGAGTGATAAATCATCAAATTAAGAAGGAACTCACATCTTTGTTTCTTTGCTCAGATGCATGTTTTTTTCTTGGCTTCCCTTGGCAACATCTGGTTTGTTTATGCATATTTTTAAAATAAGTTACGTACTAATGTGTATCTAATACACATTTAAATTAATCAAGCCCTTGCATTTCACCAGGGTTCTCCCTTTTTGCAAAACCATCCATGCCTCTGTTCCCATGACTGTTATACTATCCAAGCAAGTGGCCCTACAGATTGCAGGCTGGCAGTAAAGGTAAAAGTGTAGCCCAGGAGAAGAATCTCTCCTGGAGGACTTAGGATACATGCAAAAAGTAGCAGCAAGATCAGTAGCTCTGATCCTCAACAATAAACTCAGGGTGATGAGACAAGTTAGACACACAGAAAAAAAAAAAAATACTGTACTTTATGGATGCATTTTGAATTTTTTAAAATTTACCTTTAGGACTAGTAACATTAGTGTAAAATGTAAAACCCGTACTTCAAGAATTCTGAGATTTGTTAAAGGAAACATTTCTATCGGGATGGTAAAATAAAAAAGTTGAACACAGCTTTCACTCTCCAGAGCCTGCCATTTCATCACAGGCAAATAAAGCAATTTAGCTATATTCTATTTTATTATTAAAATATTACTTGATTTTAGAAAGTTATATCTATAGTCAACTGACTTATTAAGCTACTGAAGAAATCACTGCTAAACTTACGTATATTTTACTTGATAGGCTCTTTTTGGTTTTGTGCTGTAATTTCTTTCAGTACGTAAGCTCTGCTTCAATTTTTTTTTAATGATAAAACAAGTGAATAATTGGGATTTAATACTGAATAAACTGCCAGTAGGAAGCTATAAGAGTATTACAATTAATATAATTCTATGTTTTACGTTTAATGCCATCGCACATAAAAAAGGTTTTTAGGTTGTGGTGGTGGAAAATAGTGAACAGCAAAGTGTTTAACAATCTGTTATATAACCACATACACAGTCGGCTGACCTTATCTGCAGGTTTCACATCTGCGGATTCAACCAACCCCGGATGGAAAATACTTAGAAAAAATCCTAGGAAGTTCCAAACAGCAAAACTTGAATTTACCACATGCTCGCAGCTATTTACATAGCATTTACATTGTATTACGTATTATAAGTAACCTAAAGATGGTTTAAAGTATACGGGAGGACATGCGTGGGTTATATGCAAATACAGCACCATTTTATATAACGGACTTAGAGCATGCTCGATTTTGGTATCTGTAGGAGGTCCTGGAACCAATCCCCCATAGACAGGAGGGATGACTTTATGTTGATATGCTAAAAATAATCTTCTTCGGAAGCAAGTTCATTCACATGAGGTTTGGAAACAGCATACTCCTCTTCTTCATTTCCCTCATATACAAACATCTATTATTAAGAAAAGCAAATTTAGGAAACTTTCACAAGCCTCATAAATAGCCTCATCCACCAGAGGGCAGAGAGCAGAAGCAAGAAGAACTACAGCCCTGCAGCCTGTGGAACAAAAACCACATTCACAGAAAGGCAGACAAGATGAAAAGGCAGAGGGCTATGTACCAGATGAAGGAACAAGATAAAACCCCAGAAAAACAACTAAATGAAGTGGAGATAGGAAACCTTCCAGAAAAAGAATTCAGAATAATGATAGCAAAAATGATCTAGTACCTTGGAAAAAGAATAGAGGCAAAGATCGAGAAGATGCAAGAAATGCTTAAAAAAGACCTAGAAGAATTAAAGAACAAACTAACAGAGATGAACGATACAATAACTGAAATGAAAACTATACTAGAAGGAATCAATAGCAGAATAACTGAGGCAGAAGAATGGATAAGTGACCTGGAAGACAGAATGGTGAAATTCACTGCTATGGAACAGAATAAAGAAAAAAGAATGAAAAGAAATGAAGACAGTCTAAGAGACCTCTGGGACAACATTAAACGCAACAACATTCACATTATAGGGGTCCCAGAAGGAGAAGAGAGCGAGAAAGGACCAGAGAAGATATCTGAAGAGACTACAGCTGAAAACCTCCCTAACATGGGAAAGCAAATAGCCACCCAAGTCCAGTAAGCGCAGAGTGCCATACAGGATAAACCCAGGAGAAACACACCAAGACACATAGTAATCAAATTGGCAAAAATTAAAGACAAAGAAAAATTATTAAAAGCAGCAAGGGAAAAATGACAAAAAACATACAAGGGAACTCCCATAAGGTTAACAGCTGATTTCTCAGCAGAAACTCTACAAGCCAGAATGGAGTGGCATAATATACTTAAAGTGATGAAAGGGAAGAAACTACAACCACGATTACTCTACCCAGCAAGGATCTCATTCAGATTCGATGGAGAAATCAAAAGCTTTACAGGCAAGCAAAAGTTAAGAGAATTCAGCACCACCAACCAGCTCTACAACAAATGCTAAAGGAACTTCCCTAAGTGGGAAACACAAGAGAAGAAGAGGACCTACAAAAACAAACCCAGAACAATTAAAAAAATGGTCAAAGGAACATACATATCGATAATTACCTGAAACATGAATGGATTAAATGCTCCAACCAAAAGACACAGGCTTGCTGAATGGATACAAAAAGAAGACCCATATATATGCTGTCTACAAGAGATCCACTTCAGACCTAGGGACACATACAGACTGAAAGTGACGGGATGGAAAAAGATATTCCAGGCAAATGGAAATCAAAAGAAAGCTGGAGTAGCTATACTCATATCAGATAAAATAGACTATAAAATAAAGAATGTTACAAGAGACAAGGAAGGACACTACATAATGATCAAGGGATCAATCCAAGAAGAAAATATAACTATTATAAATACATATGCACCCAACATAGCAGCACCTCAATACATAAGGCAACTGCTAAAAGCTATAAAAGAGGAAATCAACAGTAACACAATAATAGTGGGGGACTTTAACACCTCCTTACACCAATGGACAGATAATCCAAAATGAAAATAAATGAGGAAACAGAAGCTTTAAATGACACAATAGATCACATAGATTTAATTGATATTTATAGGACATTCCATCCAAAAACAGCAGATTACGCTTTCTTCTTCAAGTGCGCACGGAACATTCTCCAGGATAGATCACATCCTAGGTCACAAAGCAAGCCTCAGTAAATTTAAGAAAACTGAAATCATATCAAGCATCTTTTCTGACCACAACACTATGAGATTAGAAATGAATTACAGGGGAAAAAACATAAAAAACACAAACACATGGAGGCTAAACAATACGCTACTAAATAACCAAGATATCACTGAAGAAATCAAAGAGGAAATCAGAAAATACCTAGAGAAAAATGATAATGAAAACACGACGATTGAAAACCCATGGATGCAGCAAAAGCAGTTCTAAGATGGAAGTTTATAGCTATACAAGCCTACCTCAAGAAACAAGAAAAATCTCAAACAATCTAACCTTACACCTGAAGGAACTAGAGAAAGAAGAACAAACAAAACCCATAGTTAGCAGAAGGAAAGAAATCATAAAGATCAGAGCAGAAATAAATGAAATAGAAACAAAGAAAACAATAGCAAAGATCAATAAAACTAAAAGCTGGTTCTTTGAGAAGATAAACAAAATTGATAAACCATTAGTCAGACTCATCAAGAAAAAGAGAAAGAGGACTCAAATCAATAAAATCAGAAATGAAAACGGAGAAGTTACAACAGACACCGCAGAAATATAAAGCATCCTAAGAGACTACTACAAGCAACTGTATGCCAATAAAATGGACAACCTGGAAAAATGGACAAATTCTTCGAAAGGTATAACCTTCCAAGACTGAACCAGGAAGAAACAGAAAATATGAACAGACCAATCACAAGCAATGAAACTGAAACTGTGATTAAAAATCTTCCAACAAACAAAAGTCCAGGACAAGATGGCTTCACAGGTGAATTCTATCAAACATTTAGAGAAGAGCTAACACCCATCCTTCTCAAACTCTTCCAAAAAACTGCAGAGGAAGGAACACTCCCAAACTCATTCTATGAGGCCACCATCACCCTGATACCAAAACCAGACAAAGATACTACAAAGAAAGAAAATTACAGACCAATATCACCGATGAATATAGATGCAAGAATCCTCAACAAAATACTAGAAAACAGCGTCCAACAACATTAATAGGATCACACACCATGATCAAGTGGGATTTATCCCAGGGATGCAAGGATTCTTCAATATATGCAAATCAATCAATGTGATACACCATATTAACAAATTGAAGAACAAAAATCACATGATCATCTCAATAGATGCAGAAAAAGCTTCTGACAAAATTCAACACCCATTTATGATAAAAACTCTCCAGAGGGCCTTCCCTGGTGGCACAGTGGTTGGGGGTCTGCCTGCCAACGCAGGGGACACGGGTTCGTGCCCCGGTCCACATGCCACAGAGCGGCTGGGCCCGTGAGCCGTGGACACTGAGCCTGCACGTCCGGGGCCTATGCTCCGCAAGGGGAGAGCCCACAACAGTGAGAGGCCTGCATACCGCAAAAAAAAAAAAAAAAAACTCTCCAGAAAGTGGGCATAGAGGGAACCTACCTCAAGGTTCCAACCAGGTTGATTCTTTATAGGAACCAACATATAAAGGCCATATATGACAAAACCACAGCAAACATCATTCTCAATGGTGAAAACTGAAACCATTTCCTCTAAGATCAGGAACAAGACAAGGCTGTCCACTCTCACTACCATTATTCAACATAGTTTTGGAAGTCCTAGTCACGGCAATCAGAGAAGAAAATGAAATAAAAGGAATACAAATTAGAAAAGAAGAAGTAAAACTGTCACTGTTTGCAGATGACATGATACTATACATAGAGAATCCTAAAAATGCCACCAGAAAACTACTAGAGCTAATTAATGAATTTGGTAAAGTTGCAGGATACAAAATTAATGCACAGAAATCTCTTGCATTCGTATACACTAATGATGAAAAATCTGAAACAGAAATTAAGAAACACTCCCATTTACCACTGCAACAGAAAGAAAAAAATACCTAGCAATAAACCTACCTAGGGAGACAAAAGATCTGTATGCAGAAAATTATAAGACACTGATAAAAGAAATTAAAGATGATACCAACAGATGGAGAGATATACCATATTCTTGGATTGAAAGAATCAATACTGTGAAAATGACTATACTACCCAAGGTAATCTACACATTCAATACAATCCCTATCAAATTTCAATGGCATTTTTTACTGCACTAGAACAAATAATCTTAAAATTTGTATGGAGACACAAAAGACCCCAAATAGCCAAAGCAGTCTTGAGGGAAAAAAACAGAGCTAGAGGAATCAGACTCCCTGACTTCAGACTATACTACAAAGCTACAGTAATCAAGACAATATGGTACTGGCACAAAAACAGAAACATAGATCAATGGAACAAGATAGAAAGCCCAGAGATAAACCCACACACCTATGGTCAACTAATCTATGACAAAGGAGGCCAAGACATACAATGGAGAAAAGACAGTCTCTTCAATAAGTGGTGCTGGGAAAACTGGACAGCTACATGTAAAAGAATGAAATTAGAACACTCCCTAACACCATACACAAAAATAAACTCAAAATGGATTAGAGACCTAATTGTAAGATCGGACACTATAAAACTCTTAGAAGAAAACACAGGAAGAACACTCTTTGACATAAATCACAGCAAGGTCTTTTTTGATCCACCTCCTAGAGTAATGGAAATAAAAACAAAAATAAACAAATAGGACCTAATGAAACTTCAAAGCTTTTGTACAGCACAGGAAACCATAAACAAGATGAAAAGACAACCCTCAGAATGGGAGAAAATATTTGCAAACGAATCAACGGAGAAATGATTAATCTCCAAAATATATAAACAGCTCATGTGGCTCAATATTAAAGAAACAAACAACCCAATCCAAAAATGGGCAGAAGACGTAGACATTTCTCCAAAGAAGACATACAGATGGTCAAGAAGCACATGATAAGCTGCTCAACATCACTAATTATTAGAGAAATGCAAATCAAAACTACAATGAGGTATCACCTCACACCAGGTTAGAATGGGCATCATCAGAAAATCTACAAACAACAAATGCTGGAGAGGGAGTGGAGAAAAGGGAACCCTCTTGCACTGTTGGTGGGAATGTAAATTGATACAGCCACTATGGAGAACGGTATGGAGGTTCTTTAAAAAACTAAAAATAGAATTACCATATGATTCAGCAATCCCACTACTGGGCATATACCCAGAGAAAACCATAATTCAAAAAGACACATGCACCCCAATGTTCATTGCAGTACTGTTTACAATAACCAGGTCATGGAAGCAACCTAAATGCCCATCAACAGACAAATGGATAAAGAAGATGTGGTACATATCTACAATGGAATATTACTCAGCCATCAAAAGGAACGAAATTGAGTCATTTGCTGAGATGTGGATGCATCTAGAGACTGTCATACAGAGTGAAGTAAGTCAGAAAGAGAAAAACAAATATCGTATATTAACGCAGGTATGTGGAACCCAGAAAAATGGTACAGATGAGCCGGATTGCAGGGCACAAGTTGAGACACAGATGTAGAGAACAAACGTATGGACACCAAGCAAGGCAAGTGGTGGGGGGGATGGGGGTGGCGGTGGGATGAATTAGGAGATTTGGATTGACATGTATACACTGATGTGTATAAAACTGATAACTAATAAGAACCTGCTGTATAAAAAACAAACAACAACAAAAAAAAAAGAAGAGCAAATTTAGGATCCTACTTTGCATTTAAATTCTCAAATATGTTTAGTTGAATTTATTTGCCAATGGATCTTAAGCACTAGTTTACACATTCAGCCAGAACTAAAATATGTGTGCAAATTATAAAGAGGCTCTTTTCATAGGAAAAAAAAAAAATTAAGAGCATCACTTACTTGAAATGTCCCTGAGCAGCTGCAGCACACAAGGGTGTGAAGCCATTTTTATCAGCAGCATTGACTTGGGCTTCTGCATTCAGCAGCAATCTCACACAGTCTATGGATTTTAATAGAAAGCCATTTTAATTCCCCACTTAGTCATGATGAACCAAATTCTGTACGAGCTGTAGACAAACACTAACCCCAAGGGACCTCTCTGATGCACAGCTCATCTGACAATTTGTTTCAGGGCCGCTGTGAGACTCCACAGACTGTTATAAAGGGAAAGCGGCCCCTTTCCCCCAGGATTGTAATACCCCAGAGTCACCAACTAAGACATGACTTCTTTCTCTTTTTTTTGGCGGGACGGGGGGAGAGGAGCTGCTGATGAGTGAAAGGACCGTCATATGTCAGAAAATGTTTTATCAGATTTTCCCATCAGTCAATCCCCAAAAATAATATTACTGGATGGAGAACAAAATCCATTCACCAAATTGATATACCATTCTTTGTATTTAAATAGTTAAATTCTTACTTTATGATGTTTAATTTAATCTCTAAAATGCTTTCATGTTGTGGTCATCTTATACTTAACTCCCTGAATGAAGATCAAGGAGAAGCCACACAAAGTCATCAGACTCAGGCAAAAATAGCACCTAGACCTCACATTCCACATGTTATTAACTAGACTGAATTTCTTTAGAGAAAATTCCCACAGTACTTTGGAAGAAGTACTCCAAAATACTTTTAAAATAATGAGCTATCATCTTGTAGTTTACTAGAATCTTGCATGTAGTCCACTCGAACAGAGAGAAGCTCTGAAAACTTCCAAGGAAGCCACATTATGTGAATTATCCAAGGATCACATGGCTTACATATGCAATACTATTTGACTTTGTTCTTGCCATCGAATCATCTCTTTATCTGCACTACTGTATGTTTTAGTATATTTGACTCTAAGATTTGCTTTTCAAGGAACAAGATTAATTCCCCGACTTCATCGATATGTCGTTTGTAATTGTACAACCTCTCCGTTCTCTTAAAAAAATCCAAATAACTATAAATTGTTCCAACTACAGAACAATTTCAGACCCATGACCTTTCCTAACTACTCAAACTTTCCCTCACTGCAGCATGTGCTAAAGCCCTAAGGCTTTGCTTTCACAGACACCAGCTATTTCTAACAAATTAGAGCTATTTTGTCCTGGCCAAAGCGATAACATATGGGGGGGCTTTATTTGAAAATGTCCTTTACAGTTACTAGACCCCAAATTTCTACAAACCGAATACATTTCATTGTGCATAAAACAGAGATAACTTTTTGCTATCTGCAGTAAAAGTTTAGATTATTACGGAACTGTCCAATTTGGATTTTTAAAATGCTTATAAAATCTTTAAATCATGTAAAAAAGTTATTTATTCTACCTGAAAGAGAAAATTTGAAACCTAAATTCACCTTTTGCTCATAACAGTGGTTACAGGTGCTTTTGATTCTGCATCCTTTTGCAAGAGGGTGATACAGTGAGGTGAGATGCCACCATCTTACCTGTATGTCCATCCTTAGCAGCAGAATACAAGGCAGAATGGCCATCTTCACAGGAGTAATTTATGTCCAGTCCTTCTTCATTAAGCAGCATTGATAATAAAGTGACATTTCCCTGGGCAGCAGCTTGCTGAAGAAGGGTGGGCCTGCCAGCCAGGGGGGCAGGACCACCACGCATTAGCAAAGGGGTTAGGGAGGGTGACCAGCCTGTGGGTTAAAGTGACCCTAGTTAGAGAGTAGGAGCAAGGTCAAGAGACAGATATTACCCACTCCTTTCTGAATTACACACACACAGACACATGAACATGTACCCCTAGAGGATTACGTGGTTTCTAACATTATCAATCTGTTAATATTTACTTTAGCATAAATCTGTACTGTTATTTCAATCTTGTATCTACTGTTAGTTAAATTAACATACATGGTGACAAATTATTTTTAGTCATCAGTCTTGCACAGATAAGTGTTAAAGGGGTGATTGGTTTCAGGAAACTAAGAAAGCTGTCTCGATTTGAAAGTTCAAACGCCTCCTCAGGGTTTCAAAACAATTTGAATTTTAAAATTATGTACAGATTTCCTCAATTTTGGGTATCAACTGATAGATATCTTTAGGTATAAGATATAGATAATTCTAAAAAATAGAAATTTTCCTTTTTCTACAATGTTTCCAAGGTACTTAATATAAATTTTACATAAACCACTGAGATGGACCAAATACTGTCAAGGAATCTATTTACATTCCTTGAATTCCCTTATTTGGGAAGAAAAATAATGGGCAGCCAACTTCTATTCAGTGTCAAGAGCTAATAGAAGCACAACATATATAGACTATACCAGCACAAATATTCAATACACAATTTTGAAGACTATGTCATCTGGCCATCTTCACATTTTGCACCAAAAACTTTTCATCAGCCACAAAACAGAACACTCTACCACAGAGTTTTAACAAAAGTCATTAAGAGTTATCATAGAGATTTCTCATCAGTATTTAGCAGCTTTAGAAGAGAATCTGTTAAGTGTGTGAAGTCGGTTGCATATAGCATGGAAAATTTTCTGAATTCTTCCTTGATCAAAAGGCTGTAAAAACAGTAAAGTAAAAATGTTTATTTAACATGATATATAGGTACTTAGTGTATTTTAGGCGTAAATACAATTAACTTTCAAAATAAGTCATTTTTATTTCTTCCTTATGGAGCCCCCAAAACCTGAAAGTTGGTGTGTATATGGGGCATATGTGCACATATTCACTCCTGGGGTACACTTTCTACCTCTGTCTGGTAACATTCTCTGTAGTAAGATACAATAGTGGAGCTTTTATATTCCCTGCACCTTGGTAACAGGATAATATTCTAAGTACATGGGTGTTATATTAATATGTAATAAACTCATAATTGAATCTTGAATTATTGGCCTTAAATTATTTCACTAAGTATTAAAAAAAAAGTGCATATCAAAGTATTTCTCAGTATTTTAAAGATCCTTTGGGGAAAAAAAAGCAGTTTCTACAAATGAAACTGCTTATTAAAAACTGGGTATTATATCTTCAGAATCAATTATTTGGGTCTCTGAGTAACTTATTGCTTTTACCTTATTAGACTGCAATAACATAAAATTCATTGCTCACAAAATTAAATATTTATCTAAACTTTACGATATTTTCCCATTGATATTCATTAGCTCTTCTTACAAAAGTAAGATTTTTTACTTCATACTTACAAGAAGGCTCCTCTCTGATAACATTTTACCTTTTGTATTTTCTTAAAAACAAAGAAACAAGCCCACAAAAATTAAATCAGTACTTATTAGAAATAGATGATAAACAGAGAAATTATAAACACCAAGGTATGAAACCTTGACTGCAAAGCAAACACAAAAGCAATTCAAACGCATTGGCACTGTGGTCCTCTGTGGAATAGGAGGGACTGTGGCTCATGCTCAGTCAGTCTGTCTATCTGTCTCTCTCCCTTTCCTCCCTCCCGACCTTGACCCCAGTCCCCTTTCTGTCTCTCCCTCTGTCTGTCTCTCTCAATCCCTCTACCTCACCCCAGGGGTCTCAGTTCTTGACACCCTTTTAAGAATATCAACTGGTATATATTAAATGGTTTCCTATTCTTTTGGGTTTTGTTTTCATTTTTCTTTTTTTAATACAATTCTAGACTTTGGGGGACAATTAAAATATAAATATATTTTAACTTTTTTAATGGAAATAGTCCATTATGGAGATAATTTCCTGGGAAACTCCATTTCTAATGTTAAGCTATCTTAAGACAAAATATTTTATTCAAAAATTTTCTCAATCTCTAGACCACTCAAGAGTCTTACAGTTCTGTTATACAAAACTCCAGAAGAATATATATCAATTTTATTTTCTTATTTTAAATACACTTAATAATCTTTTAAAAGTGAAAAATGCTTTATAAATACCAAGTATTCTTAAAGTTTAACTACATTTTTTTATCTCCACTATCATTTCAATTTTCTCCAGCACAGGCAAGCTTAAGTTATTATAATAAATCCTGCTATAAAGATGGGAAAAATAAAACTTCACCATGAGAGTTTACTGTTCATTTGAAATTCCGGACAATGATAAAAGTGATAATATTTAGTTGACTGGTTAAGTAATGGTTAAGTAATGATAGAACAGACCTGCAGTCATACAGCTACTTTAATGATGTTAGAAAAAGGTCATTCAGCTTTGCAGTATCATGTGCAAACATTAGTAAAAGTGAGCATCTGGCAGAACGTGCAGTGATGAAGGGAACAGACAGAACATGCAATGGCAGAGGAGTGAAGAACAGCTTCTGGCATCAGCTTCAGAGTGTGGAGAAGGTTAATCTCATTCATAGCTCAGATCAATCTCGTTTTCTGACTTAGCCTTTAAGCCAATTAAACATGGAGGATAATTTTTTAAATATATGTTTACCTAAGGAAAAAAATCTGAACCAAATTAAATAAAATGTATCAAATAATAATTTTTTAAAAAAACAGAAACAACGCTTGCAAGGGTATGGAAACTCAGTTGCCTGGGGTGATTTCTGGTTTAGGCTTCTGTTCACCTAACAATTAAAATGTGTTCATTTGACAAGGTCAGCAGCAGCAAGAAATTCTAATTTGTTTATAATTTTAAAGGTTATTTAAAAATTTAACATTTGGCTATAACACTGCTAATCGAGTTAGAGTAATTTACAACACAATTCATTAAAGTGGTATCCTTCGTCATTGCAATTCTCCTCAGTGCTTTCATTTAACCATAATTGTTTATCATACATATAAGCTGACATAGAAACAGATTTTTAGAGTTTGAAAGATCATGGGATCTAGATTTCCAAAGAGGGAGAGGTAGTGAGATGCTATTTGAAAAATTCAACAGGCAATTTTAATACATCTTTTTGGTTTGGAACTATTATTACTTTTTTGGTTCAGTGCTTTCATTTTTAGATGGAAAAACTAATAGCTCAGAGAGAATTTGCTCTTTAGGGTAATACACAGCAAGGAGCAGAAATGGACTAACGTTGCATTTTTATACTCAGTCCAGTGCTTTTTTCATCACCGACATTGGAAAACACATCAACCAGGTATTTGATAGACATGCTCTGTCCCCATGTCCTGCTCTTAGCAATCACAATGACATTAGTGGCTATTTACAAGATGCATACCCTTCACTGAGCCTATGTTTTGGCGAGGCACATGCTCACCCAGGCACAGGTAGGTTAGGAAGGAGGATGGGGGGTGCTTCCTAGTTGCAGCGGGCACAGCAGCAAAAATAGGGGCATCTAAATGGAAAACAGGTGAAATCCTATATCTCATTTGGAAAGTTTAGGTTGACCTACATCCACGGTTGAGTTATACACCCCAACTATGTAACTGCAATAACATTTCTATCCCCCAATAGAATGTTCAGTAAATTCTTGCTGATGACTAATAACTTCCACTGCCTCCATTTTCTCCTAATAAACTATATCTTATAATCAAATGACAAAAAAGCTTGTTACCGCACCAAACGCAATCCTGCAGTTCTAAGAATATTTTGGCCAAACTGCAAAATCAGAGAACAGAAAATGAGGAACCAGTTTCACGGATCTTCAGTGACTGCTATTTCTTTGGTTCCACTGTTTATCCTCTTTTGTTCTCTAGACACAAGCAAAGGTGTTTTTTCAGAGGAGTTATGGTTCCTTTATCCGAAATCCCATGGTATCCTAGGCAGGGCATTTTAGTGAATAAATAATGGACTAGGAATTCTCTGACTTTAAAGGTTAACTTAAAATCCTGCTGTCAAAAGTTCTTCAGTCACGGATCCTGATTTTAAAGCTTTTCCATGGGAAACAAAGGGCATTTGGAGCTGGACTCTGGAACACAGTAATGACCAAGGCAACTACTGGCAAATCACTAGGGTATAAAGCAAAGATGGCTTTGTATTTTTTAAAAAACTGGCAAAATTCATGTATCCCAGGAAGTGTTTTCTGTTTTATAGTCTATGCATTTATGTCAACAGCACTGCCATGTCCCCAAACATTTTTGGAACTTGTGTTTTGCAACTACCTTAAGTCCTTACAGCACATTCTCTGATGCTCCTTGAATGGTAGCAAAAATTCCTCCTTTGAGGGTGGATTTAACTTGTGGCAAAGAGCTAACATCATTTTAGGCCATGAGAAAGGCCATCCAGCTCAGTAATACCATTTTAGATTAAAAAAAAATATGGAATGCTCAATGCCTGGAAAGACATCCCAAAGCAATACCAGAGTCAATTCTAAAGGAAATTTTCAAAATGCTTTAAGCAACAGTAAATTGAAGCAGTAATAGCCCCTCTTTTTGTTCATCACTCATGCTGCTCTAAGCTCAATACCATGCTCTTTGTACATTATGATATTAAATCCTCCTAACAGCCACCCTCCCCAATATGAGCAGCATAAGCTCCATGTTAAGGATGAGAAAAGTTGCTCAGTTCAAGAAAAATCCCCCAAAACATACAGCTGTCAATGGCAGAGCTAGATTCCAAGGCAGATCTGACTGACATCAAAGTCCATGCTGTTTCCAATTCCCAATTTTGCCCCTTAAAATATGAATCTAGCCTCTCAAAGAGCTTAATTTCAAGGAGACAGCTTATAATTGGATAAATAAGTCCCATTATAATGCTCTCATTACCTGATAAAATTAGCAAGTACAGTACTACCTGTTTTTCTTATTCCCATGCTTCTCCCTAAATTTTAAATATAACACAGCTCAGATCTTCCTTTAATTCTTAAAGTTCTCTCTCATTAGAACCAACAGTCTCTACTAACCACTAAGATCCTGGGGTAGAAGAGACCCTGCAAAGTTTCAACAGAACTATGACACCGTAACATTATTTTAGAGCCACATTTACTCAGTGAAAGATGAATGCCAATAAAAAGCAATGCTTCCTCTAGCACTATATAACGAAAGGGAAAAATCCAGTTCTTTATCGATTCTTTGTTCAAGAGTCCCAGATTCGGTGACTTCATAAACCACATCTGCAATGGAAACCTTCTCTAATATAGTCCACATGCTATGTTATCCATCTGTGCTCAAGTGTTAGGAGATGACAGCTCTAAATAACTTCTGAAATAAACTAAACTTAGAACTTACAAATATACACACTATTTTTGAGGTTAAAAAAAATAAACACCAAACTGATATTAAAACTTAGGATATACCAATTACAGAACACCTCTAATCAATTTGATAATCCAAGGTTGACTGTAGTGTCAATAACTACTTGAAAGCATTCTTTCAAATGTCATCTCAGAAGGGACAGAACTGACTGTCTGGCAATGGCTCACTAATACTGAAGTCTTCTGAGACAGATATTTAATAAGAAGGACGAGCCCTTCCTCCCATGGAAATGCTTCAGTCTCTCTAAATTAATGGTCTCCATGTGCTCCAAACCACTACTTTCAGGTTATTTTTAAAAGAAGACAACACTTAGCATAACAAAACCACAATTCATATAGCAAGATGAATCACCATACCCCGGAGCCTTTAGAGCAAAACACAAAAAAAGAGAGGAAAGAAATAGGAAAATAAAAGTACCAAATTAAAAAAAACGTTTCAAGGCAATGTGAAGGAAACAAAGGCAAGTGAGAGGACAGGCCACATTCTTAAAGAAGGGTATAACATTCCAATCCCTTTACCTGATGCTGTTACCAGGAGGCTGTCTGAGGCACCTGCTCTACAGGATGAGGCACTAACAGGGTTTATGGAAGAGCGAAAGGCAATGGTGGTGGGAATGACAAGGGAACTTTCTGAACATGCAGGTTGGTTCAGTCCAGGGGTTTCAGCAGGCCAGGCACCCACCTGAGACGTGGCCAGGGCTGAAACGGCACAGCCTGCAGGTGCCACAGTTAAATCTATGGATGGTTTTGGTGGCAGCTGAGGGGAGGAAGACTTAAGGAGATTCTCCTCACTTATTACCCTGTTCCCTTGTGGCAAACTGGAAGGAGGCGAAGCCACAGTTTTGTTATCAACTTTGGCCCCTGCATTGGAGGCCCTGCTGCTATCCATGACAACCTTGAGTTGCGGGTGCGGTGGAGAAGGAGTGTGGGAGAGCCCTGGCTTTTTGGGAGGGATGGGAGGAGGGTTTCCTCTGTCAACTCGTGCGGCACCGGGAGTCTTTAAACTGGTCCGACCGACGGGGGGGTAGGTGCCAACGTCCCCCGTGGGGGGCACTCCAGGTCTCGGGGGCGCTCCTGCTGGAGGGCTCGTAAATCTTGACAGTGCTTGGGTCACAGTATTCCGAGCTAGCTGTTTGGCCACTAGGTTGTCACGACTTGTAGGAGATACATCTCTGGATGGAGGACTTTGGGTGGTGTTCCCGTTTTGGTCTGGGTCATTAGCATTGCCCTGAAATCGAAACCGAGCCGCTTGGATTCGCGGGTTCAGGCCTGGATGCAGAGGCGCGTTGGCACACGGTGAATGTAAACTGTGAGGAGGTGGGGCGGGCGTGTGCCCAGCGGCCGGGGCGGCGGTGCTGGGAAGCGGGGATGCGCTACTGGTTAAATCTGGTGTTGAGCCGCTGCTCGGTCCATTTTCCTCAATTCTGTTTGCGCTTGGAGGTGGGACAGTGGGCAGAGAGGAACCAGTCAAGTCACCGTGGGAAGCCTGCCTGTCGATACCTGGCCTGACCAAGTCGGCACTGGCACACGCACTCCCCTTCGCATTGGCAGAAACTAGGGGGCTCCCCATGGCAGGCTTTACAGGCACGGTCAAAGGTGACTTCTTCACGGGGTCAGTGCTCTCTATCGCTAAGTCTGTCTGGCATGCAACAGATCTTGTCATCAGTCCCTCTGTTCCCACAGATATAGAGACCAAACGTCTATCTTTTGTCTTCCGGGGGAGAGAGAGGCTGGGTTTGCTGTCGTTTCCCCTTTTCAGTTGCTCGATCATCTTCTTCATCTTGTCTATCTCCTCTTTGAGGTCAGTGGTGTGTGCTTCTTCTCGGTGCAGCTTGGCACGAAGCTGTTCCCGCTCTGTGTCAAACTCTGAGAGCTGTTTTTCCATCTGAGCTTCCATTTCTGTGCTTCTTCGTTTCTCAGCAGCGAGTTCCTCTTCTAACGCACTCGTCTTTTTCTTCTCCTCTTCCAGTTTGGCCATCACCTCTTCTAGCTTCTGGGCCTCCTCTAGGACTTTGCCTGAGAGCTGCTTGCACTCCTTGACCAGCATCAGGACCACGTGCTTGTTCTTGCCTCGCTCCTCCTCCAGGCGGGTGGCCAGCTTCTTGTGCTCTTGCTCAAGGGCTTGGAGCTGAAGCTTTTCCATCTCCAGCTGAAAGAAATGCACAGGACAGCCCTGATTAATAGGCAGAGGATTCTTTCAGCCAAAGAAGTGGAGACATTTTTATTAATTTTGTAACAATTACATGGTTTGGGTTAAAGTGCCACATTTCTGAAATGTGTTGTGAGATGACAGATAATATTTTAGAGACTCATTAAAATGAGAAACTAGATGTAAACGGTTTTACAAAAAACATTTAAATTACAGCAACAGAAAAAAAAATTTAATGTATTAAAGTTAACTGTAGAAAAGGAGAATAGTTACCTAATGCTTCAAAATCACAACACAGAGTTTAGCAAGGTCTGCTTTGTAAAAACAGAACTCTGTTAGGGAACTGACTTTTTTTTTTTTAAGGTTTAATGCCTTAAAATTACTCATCTTTGAGGCACTGTTTAATAAAAAGTGCTGAAAACAGAGGACTTCAGTTAATTTCTAAACTCCTATACTTGCTAATCATATTACTTAGTTTTTTGTAAACTTCTTTGAGCTTATGATGGGTTGCTGTAAAAATCATGTAAAATCATATATGAAAGTTCTTTGAACTAATATATAAGAAATATCTTATTAGAAATACAATCAGTATCAGTGAACCCCAAGTCTGACCTCATCTCCTTCAATCCCACTTTGCCCACTTGGTTCCCATGACACTGGTCTCCCCGGTGTTTCTTGAACATCATCCTGCCTCAGCGCCTCTAATCTTGCTGCTCTCTCTGCCGAGAAATTCCACCACCACCCATCACACAGGGCGCCTGCACTGAGGAGTCTGCACTGCACAAGGGTGACCGGCTGCAGGGGTGAGAGGGACCGAAATCCAGCTCTGCCTTCTCACCACGTGTCTGCCCAGGCCTGGGGTTGTATCTGTCTGGAAAGAAGGGTGCATTTTCCTTTAGGAAAAAGGCTCTGTCTGCTCACTGAGCCACAGGTCCCTAGGATTTAGGCTTTCCAAAGCAACATTTGCTTAACTGATAAACATAGAGAAGAAGCTTTTAAAAACTTTTAAACCTCCAGGTGGGTTTTCTAATATGCACAAAAACACCGAACGGCACAAAAGCCTGGCTCTTTTTCTTCCTTCAGGACTCTGCTCAACTGTCACCTTCACAGCAAGGCTGCCCTCACCATCCTGTGGAAGACAACAGTCCTTCCCACCCTTGTACTTATCACTCTTTGGTTAGCACCTGCCTACCTCGACTACAACAGGACTCCACGAGGGCAGGGACTGTGTCTTCATTGCTGCTGTGTCCCCAAGACCTAGAACAGTCTCTGGCACACAGTGGTGCTTAATAAACTACTGATTGAATGAATGAAATCAACACAGTTCACAAAGACATCAAACTTCCAAAGGCTGATGGACTTTTTGGATACGAAGGCCTTACAGATGCACTATTCTAACATGTTCACCCAGGTTTCCCACTTCTCTCCAGGAAACCTCTGCCATGAGGTGCTTGTGAGGGATACATCCCAAGCTGGGCTGTAGTCGTCAGGCCGGCCCACATGCCTTACCTTCTCAACTAGAGAAGCTTTCCCTTGGTGGTCCTTACAGATAAGGTTAAAGTAGATCTACCTGATGAAAGACATGGAAAGGACTCCCGCAACCCCCAGATGTTAAACACAAATATACTCTCAAGAGAGACAGGGATTATTCAAGCCAGTTCCAAGTCATCAGTGACAGAGGAAGGAAACGCTCGCATGTGATCCATCAGTTGAGAACGTGCTCCTGTTCCTCACCATGAAATCCATTCCCCTCAGTCACACACGAGACCAAAAGCAGAGAACGGCTCACTGCCCAACCAGCAGTCAGAGGTATGATTCACTTACTTTGGGATTCTTCCTGCTTTGAGGAAGTCGCCGAATAGCAATGCAATGGGTCCTATAAAGAGGTGATCAGGAATACAGATAATTCCCCAAGAATAATTAGAGACAACTCTCCATACACATACACTCTACTCTACTATATGAAATTTGGGGGTGACTTCATAAGTAGATTACGTAAGATTTGGGAAACAATAGTGCTGTCCTATACTAGATGTATATGTATATTTTATTCATCTGGGTGCCTCACAGAAAATTGGACTTATTAATAGCTAAAGCACTTTTAACTCTTCTAAATGCATCAAGCAATAGGTTACTATGGAAGGCATACAGAAAATTAGAGCTATAAAGAAAATATTAAATATGTTTTGTATTACCCCCTCCCCTTCCAAATTCTTACAGCAACGTAGGAAAAAGCACATATCGGGTAAATTTTCAGCTTATTTTTAAAATATGATTTTCCGAATTTATCTCTGAAGGCGGAAAAAAAAGTTTTCTTGTAGAATATAAGGGCTACCTGCACTTTATAAAACAACTAACTAGAGGCCAAGTTGGCGATTTCCCTGATGTCATCCAGTTATTCCATGTCAGGATCCCGGCACTCATTCAGGTCTCCAACTGTCTCAAGTTTTTCCCACCACATCACACACGCTGCCCATAGTATTTCTATACTATGGGTCATCACACTTTATTTTTATTTTATTTTTTGCAGTACGTGGCCCTCTCACTGTTGGGGCCTCTCCCGTTGCGGAGCACAGGCTCCAGACGCGCAGGCTCAGCGGCCATGGTTCACGGGCCCAGCCGCTCTGCGGCATGTGGGATCTTCCCGGACCGGGGCACGAACCCGCGTCCCCTGCATCGGCAGGCGGACTCTCAACCACTGCGCCACCAGGGAAGCTCCACACTTTATTTTTGAAATAACTTTCATCTTACATTTTAGAATCAAATTAAAGACTTCCAACAGGAGATCAACTCAACTAATCTCAGATATTTATACAAAAGACTATACTCCTATAAAAGCACCCATAATTCTTCTGCATCTTTGTCCTTCCATCATTCGTGCCTTATAAATCTGATCTCGGAGGAACATGAGTCTTTTTAGTCTCACTACAGATAGCAAAGCACAGAGGAAACCACATAACCATGCACCTACAACACATGGTTCCAAACTCAATTGAGCTCTGAGCCCCAATCATCAATCACTCTGCCTAACTCTGCTTAGCCTCCTCTACCATGTACTACGTCAGGGAATATTTAAACCTCTGCTACTCTCCCCAATACTTCACCCAATGACAACTCAAGAGACTCTCAGTCTACCCTAACAGACTCTTTTATCAAGAAAATTCAGACTAACTCACTCCCTCTACATCCTGTCTCGTCCCTTAAGCATTTTTATAGCCACTCCAATCCATATGTCCTTCCCTTCACTCTAAGGGAGAGAGGTTTCCATCTGCTGAAGGTCAGACTTTCTTCAACATTTAACTTCATTACTCCCTGTCACCTCTGACTTGCTCCATCAGTGATCACACTGCTCTTTATAAATATTAAATGTCTTCCTCTCTATCAGCTCCTTCCAATCAGTATATAAACATATTCCCATACTTAAAAACTAATTTTTATATTTAAAAAAATTCCTTGACTATTCTGGCCCAGAGACAAAGTTCTTGTCCTTGAAAGAGTAAGAACTATAGTACTAAGTTCTAAGTTCTCACATGAAGTGAGAACTGACAGAAGGGAGAAAGACAAATCTATAACAATTTTCTCTCATCTAGATTTAAAAATCAGCGAGAATACACTAGCTCCGAATAACACTATGAAAATCACCTGGCCTGACGCTATGGAACAGAATACCCTAGGACTACAGATGATGCAGTCTTTCCAGATGCCCTTGCTGAGCTATTAAAAACCACCAAAAAATTACAAAAGACTAAAATGTTACAGAATATGTTCTCTGACCACAGCAGAATTAAACTGTAAATAAATCACAATAAGATATTAATAATACCCCAAAATTCAAAAATAAAACAGTTCTAAATAGTACAAAAGTTTAAGAAGAAATCACAAAGGAAGTTAGAATATACTTTGGGCTGATTGAAAATAAAAAATATCAAAATTTGTGGGATGCAGTGAAAGAGGAGTATTTAAAGGCAGATAAAGTAGAGGATACAGACAAACTTATATCTTTAATTGCTTACATTAGAAGAGTTTTCTCCCAAAGAAGACATACGGATGGCCAATAGGCACATGAAAAGGTGCTCATCACCACTAATTAGAGAAATGCAAATCAAAACTACAATGAGGTATCACCTCACACCAGTCAGAAAGTATATGATTAAAAAGTCTACAAATAATAAATGCTGAAGAGCATGTGGAAAAAAGGGAACCCTCTTACACTGTTGGTGGGAATGTAAATTGGTGCAGCCACTATGGAGAACAGTATGGAGGTTCCTCAAAAAACTAAAAAGAGAGTTGCCATAGGACCCAGCAATCCCACTCCTGGGCATATACCCAGACAAAACTATATTTTGAAAAGATACATGCACCCCTATGTTCACAGCAGCACTATTTACAATAACCAAGACATGGAAGCAACCTAAATGTCCATCGACAGATGAATAAAGATATGGTGTGTGTGTATATATATATATACACATACATACACACAATGGAATATTACTCAGCCATTAAAAAGAATGAAATAATGCCACTTGCAACAACATGGATGGACCTAGAGATTATCATACTAAGTGAAGTCAGAAAGAGAAAGATAAATACCATATGATATCACTTATATGTGCAATCTAAAATACGACACAAATGAACCTGTCTACAAAACAAAAACAGACTCACAGATATAGAAAACAGATTTGTGTTTGCTGGGAGTGGGGAAGTGGGTGGGGGTGGAGGATTGGAGTTTGGAATTAGCAGATGCAAACTATTATATACAGGATGGATAAACAACAAGGTCCTATTGTAGATCACAGGGAACTATATTCAATATCCTGTGATAAGCCATAATGGAAAAGAATATATAAATCTATAACTGAGTCACTTTGCTGTACAGAAGAAATTAAACACAACACTGTAAATCAACTATACTTCAATAAAATTTTTTAAAAAACAAGAGTTGTCTCAAATCAATCATCTAAGTGTTACCTTAAGAAGCGAGGAAAAGTTAGGTGAATGAAAGACAAAGTAAAAGGAAAGAAATAAAGGTAAAAACCAATGAAATACAAGAGACAAATGATAGAGAAATTAACAAGGCCAAAAGTTTTTCAAATAAAATATCATTAATATTGTTAAACATTTAAAGAACAGATTAAGAAACATAGAAAAACACAAATTACAAATAAAAGGAATAAAGGATGGGGTACCACTACGGAATGAATATTAAAAGGATAATAATGAAAACCCTGTGCCAATAAGTTCAACAAATCAAATTCCTCTGAAACACACGACTTTCAGAATTGACATAAAATGGAATAAAAGACTGAAATAGCTTTATATCTTTATATACAAATATACAAATAAAAATTATATACAAATATACAAATAAATTATTACAAATATACAAATATACAAATATACAAATATATATTACAAATATACAAATATATATTACAAAAATTATATACAAATATACAAATAAAAATTTTCCCCTAAAGAAAACCTCTAACTCATATGGATTTACTAGTGACTGCTACCAAACATTAAAGAAAGCCAAACTCATACATGTCCTTTCAGAAAATAAAGAAGGAAATGCTTCCATTTTCCTTTATGAATCCAGGATTACTTTCATATCAAAACCAGTCAAGTATTATTTTTAAATTTACAGAAAAATTATCACTCATGAACACACACACAAAACTCCTTAGCAAAATATAGGCAAACTGAATCCAGCAATATTTAAAAAGAGTAATAAAAGGTGACCCACTAACGTTCACCTCAGGAATCCAAGTTGGTTTAATATTTAAAAATCAATGAGTGTGATTCATCATATTAAAAGAATAAAGTGCAAAACCATGACTACAGCAATAGATGAAGATAAACCATTTTGCGAAATTCAAAACTCAATCATGACAAAAACCACTCAACAAAGAATAGAATGAAACCGTAATGAGATAAAGGGCATCTATAACAAAGTATAGCTAACATCATACTTAACCATGAAACAGATTGTTTTCTCCCTAAGTAAAGGAAAAGCCTCTGAAGTCTGCTCTCAATATTTCTGTTCAACATTGTATTGGAGGTTCTGGTCAGCGCAATTATGGGGGAAAAAAGGAAAAGAGGAAGGCAGGCAATTTGGAAAGGAAAAAGTAAAATGGGTTCTGTTCATAGGTAACATGCTTGTTTACCTACAAAATCATATAAAATATACAAAACAACTGCTAAAACTGATAAGCAAGATTAGCAAGATCACAGGATACAATGTCAACACACAAAAAATCAATTGAATACCTGTATACTAGCAACAAATGTTTGGCAGAAAATTAATTGTGTTTATAATAGCATCAAATATTTAGAAATAAACCCAACAAAAGACATTTAAGACTACTAAACTAAAAACAGTAAAACACTGCTAAAAGAAACAATGAAGACCTGAAAAAAATGAAGAAAAATACTATAATCATGGGTTGGAGGACTCAATTTTGTTAAAGATGCCAATTCTCAACATATTAAAGGGTCAATGAAACTTCAATCCCTGAAAACTTTCAGAGAAACCAGCAAACTGATTTTAAATTTTTATGGAAATGCAAACGACCTAGAACAGCCAAAACAATTTTTATAAATAAAGTTGAAAGACTTGTGGTTTGTGCATTTAAGGCTTATTATTTAACTACAGTCATCATTTACCTGAAGTTGAAGTACAGAGGTAAGACTAATCCATGATGAGAAAATCAGAAGAGTGTTCAGTGGCTGCCTGAAGTGGGGGAGGGATTTATGGAGAAGACACTCCAGGAAACTCTCTATGGTAATGGATACATTTTCTATGTTGTAAGGGGTACAGCTTACACAAGTATATGCATTTTAAAAACATCAATTTGTGTGCTTAAGATGTAAATTTCACTTTAATGTAAATATCTCTTTAAAAGCTATAAACAATAGTAAATTCCAGGTTTGCGTGTTTGCTTTTTATAGTGCTGTGGATTAATAATTCTGAAACTACTCTCTGTGTGTTCTAGGCTGGAGTACATGAGTAATATATTTAAGTATAATGGGTTCCAGCTTTCTCACTGTTGGAGAAGTTAGTTTCAAATAGAGAAAGGATAAGAATGTACTCCCTATGGTTTTGGAATAGAATCAAAGGTGTCAATATAAGTACGAACTCATGGTTTCATACAAACAGAACTATAGATAAAATATAGATTTGTGTGTATATGAAATATATGTATAAATATGATAATTATAATTTCCTAGCTTTAGTTTCATTTCTAAACACCATTTTCCATTAAAAAGGAATGGAAGTAACAGCTTCTGGGAGTAAGAGCTAACTGCAGGGGTTGGGAAAAGAAAAGTGTACGATGAGCCTGCAAGAAAAAAAACACCTTGCTGTAACAAAATAAGGAAGTGCTCAAAGGATGATGGGAATATATCAAAAGGAGTAGCTCGAAAGGGCTCTCACTGGCCAAATCTGGGACAATTTTGAGCAGTGATCCACGGACTGTGGACCTGATGGGTAGGGGTAGGAACAGACACCCCCAACTAAACTGCACACTGCGGAGATTATAAAGGAACCACAGCCTCTTGTGCATAAAGACTACCGAGTTCCAGCTGACTCTGTTCTACTATTGTCCAATTTATACCTACTCACAACCACTTCCAAGTAATGGCTGAAGGGGAATTTTGCATGGAGCAGTATTACCAAAGCCTTTTGCAAAAAGCAGCGGATTATGTGGAAGAGCTTAGAAGAACTAACACAACTTCACTGGTAGTGAGGAAGTGGGTGGTTGCTCCAAGAACAGCACCCAGACTGGGAGCTCTGAATGAAGGGAGCACCAAACAACTGTTTTTCCAGAATGAAAGGAAAAGCTCTATAGGTGGAACAGAGCAGCAATGTAAAGGCGATCAGTTCTAAATCAAAGTGTAAAAGAGAGAGGCAAGCAATTATGGTCATTTGTAAAATAAGAAAGCAGACTACGTGTCTGTCACAACCACAAAATATTCTTATGACATTTTATTATATTCTTTATTACTCCCTCACGTGTTTTAACACTCACTGCACCCTTGTCCTCTTTGCCACACGGTCACCCTCACTGGCACCTGCCCAATCCTGGTAAACAAATACATAACGATGAAATATACTGAGATTTTCTTCTTTATAGGGGCTGGAGCTACCAGTCAGCAGTTGGGCTCTGTAGTTCTCATCTGCCCCTTCCTCTTTTTTTTTTTTTTTTAAACATCTTTATTGGAGTATAATTGCTTTACAATAGTGTGTTAGTTTCTGCTGTATAACAAAGTGAGTCATATATCTCCATATCCCCTCCCTCTTGCATCTCCCTCCCACCCTCCCTATCCCACCCCTCTAAAATAATGGTTCTCATGAACCTAGCGGCAGGACAAGAATAAAGACGCAGACATAGAGAATGGACTTGAGGACATGGGAAGGAGGAAGGGTAAATTGGGACGAAGTACCCCTTCCTCTTGATCTAGTTTCAAAAGAGAGAAGGGAAGACATGGATGAGGCAAGTTGTTCTCTCCTCTAAATCCCTGCTCAGAGCTGCAGACCTCAGTCTCCAGCTCCCCTTAATGCCCACTCTGCAGTGCTCCTGGGGAGTCCAAATGCATCTTGAAACGAATAATGAGTCATACAAAAAAGACTCAGGGGCTTCCCTGGTGGCACAGTGGTTGAGAGTCCGCCTGCCGATGCAGGGGATGCGGGTTCGTGCCCTGGCCCGGGAGGATCCCACATGCCACGGAGAGGCTGGGCCCGTGAGCCATGGCCGCTGAGCCTGCGCGTCCGGAGCCTGTGCTCCGCAACGGGAGAGGCCACAACAGTGAGAGACACGCGTACCGCAAAAAAAAAAAAAAAAAAAAAAAAGACTCAGGAAGGAGCTAAAAACAATCATTCATGTACAAACCATCCTAAACATTCTTCCTAAAAATGTTATTTTAGCTGTTTCTCTACCATGTTATCCTTGAATGAAAATCATGACAACAATTTAAAATTAAATTATATTTGTATGTTATAACCATTATATAATGAAGTAGAAAACAGTGAATACAAACGGCAAAACAAATTACAATTATTTATAATGGGAAGAAAAAGGCATATGAAATAAACAAAACGCATATTTTGATTGCTCTTTTCTCGTCCATTTGTCATTTCTTTGGTCGTCTAGCACCTGAAACTCCTTCCTATGTCAGGAGAATTCTCCACCTCTGGTTCTCTCCTTTAGTAGTTAAATATGGCCAATAGTTGCTTTCCCAGTCTTGTAGCTAAGGACAGGGCATGGGGCCTAAGGGTGGCCAATCAAATGCACCTGCTCTTAGGCTTCAACTAGGAAATGAGTAATGCAAAGAAGCAGGGCCAGAGGAGGCACCACTCAAGACCCAGAGCAGTGATGGCAGTGAGCGCTGTCTGGTGTCAACAAACTTCAGTATCTAGCTCTCAGCAGACGGATCAGCCACGGCAGACTAGATCTACGGTGAGCATTTGTCAGTGATGCTGGCTGGTACAAGCTTGTCCCCTAGTTCTCCCAGCCATGCTCTACCATGCTGTAAGTGAACAAATAAATGCTGTTTCTGCTTAACTCAAGAATACTGGATTCACTTGCTCGCAACTACAAATTCTGTCTGACGCAGCTACCAGCATGCAACTGACCACATCATACTGAGCGGCCGCCTAGACGGAGCTCTGTCTAATACACAGAACTACATTTAGTTTTTCCTCTGGTGAAAAAAACTGTCCCCTTCTGAATTTCCTACTTGTTATTTTGGCTTCTTTCTTTTAAAGGCTCTGATCAAATTAAAAGATCTTTCCTATCTCAGGGCTAGAAATTATATTATGTATAAATAAAATGACCGAAGATAAATTAGAAAAGAAGCTGTATTAATAGATTGTGCATAAGATAAATAATAAAAACCCAAATAACAAGCACCCTAGGTTACTGGTTCTAAACGGGGGAGTATATTACCAGAGGCAAAGTTCCCCATGATGATTACTCATTAGCTTATTCAAAGTGGCTTGAGGCTCAGGCCATTTGCCAAATTGACTCTTGCCCAAATTTTCCTGGCACACAAATTACCAAACAGTTAACCCTCCTATTAGTAGTCTCAGCAGGAACCAACGCATCAATGAGCACGAAGTCTCTTCTCCCGCCTTGAGAGGGCAACCAGAGCAGTGTTCAGGCCAAATGTCTTAGAATCACCACAGAGCTATGCCCAGTGTCAGATAATAAATACTTGATTGTAGATAATGGGAACTTTGCTTTCCCTGACTTTTGCTGTGGCAGTGATTTAAAGACCTGGACTCATTTAAAATAATGGATTTTTGTGTCTTAATGCTTTTAGATTTCTAAAGCTCCAATTTACTCTACATGCAAGAGAACTGAAGAAGTTTGGTTAATATATTTAATTTCAAGAGTAAAGGTGACAGGTAATTTTGTTGCTAAAATGACTTTGTTGTTACTGGCCTTATTAGCTGCTCTAATACTTTCTTTAAATAAAGACTTGGGATAAGAGTACAAACTGTAACTCTTCTCACATGCTACAATCTACCGTAATAGAATATCCTTTAGGGACAAAGGGTAGCACTGCCTCTCAGACAGACCCTTCACTGAGACTGTACAGCCAGTGAATTTGGCCATAAAGGACCCCTGTATCCCCATTATAGGCGGGAGACAGATCACTGGCTCATTTCATACTAGCCTCTCAGGACCCCTAGGACAGAAACAATTTCCTTTCACTTCCAGCCAGGTTGGAAATGACCCAGTCATTCAGAAATAAACAGGATGTAAGCTGATTTTAAAAAAATCAACTAGATACTAAAATCTTTGATTCAACTCGAAATGAATTTCTTTTTTTCTCTCCTATAAGAGGAATGATAGATACAATGCAAAACAAGTAAAATTTAGGAAAGCATGCATTTTATGTATTGAACGAAAACTACAATAAAAAAATATTTTCTTGATTTTTGATAACACAGCATAAAACCGAGCAGATGTACTTTATCATGAAATAGCTCATTTGACACATTAAGAACATAATTGAAATGTGTCTCATCCAAGACATACAAATGAGTTTTAGTGACATCAGCGGAAACACACTGGCTCTTGCTTATGCGGTTTGTGGGGATTTTTGAAAAGCTCCAGAGACCTCAGTGGTTGTCTGCAGGGCTTTGTAGAGGGTGTGCAGAGTCCAGTGTAAAATTGTGTGATTCGGTCTCCCAGGCAGGGAAGGCCTTCTATTCTTTACTATTTTACCCAGTGCTTTAGTTTTCTACCCTGTGGCACACTGAGCAAAAGGTTTGCTTTTATTCAACACCTATACCAGAATGCTGGCATATATACGTTAATGCAAGGATACAATTACAGGGAGAAAACCTACACATTCAATGACAGTACCATAGACATTTATACAGTATAGTGCATTCAGGTTAATTGTTAACCAGGTGTTAAATGTGAGCTATAATAAGTTCTCTGAAAAGGACAAACAGAAGAAACATTTTAATTTATGCTTTAATAATGGTTGGAAGAACATGTTACTTTTAATTCTAGTAATTAGACATCATTACCTTCTCTGATTTCCTCACTCTCTTTTCTAATAAAGGGAATCAGTAGTCTCAGCAGCATATCGGAAGGACAAAATTTAAACTTCTATTTACTTATGGCTGATCGCAGTAAGCTTTTATCACTTAGGAATCTTTGAAGCACGTGTTCATGTGCAATAATATGTATGTGTGTGGTGTGGGAGGTGAGGAGGGGGGAGGAGGCTGGTTTAAATGAAACACATGTGAATAGGAGCCTGGAGGTCTGCAGCAGACACACCATCAGACCCCAGAGGTGAGTCTGAGATGAACCAGAACTTCAAGATGACATGTTGTGAGACTGCGTATGCTATGCAAACTTTCATTCTATTCTCATATTATTTTCATTTTCAAAAAAAAATAATTTCTAGTTGCAAAGAAATACTGGAGACAAAAGTTGGATAAACTAAGTTGGGGATGCCACCATATGATCAGTCCTGGTTGCATTACTGGATCACTCATCTAACAGTTAAGCATGTCTTAGGGCACTAGAAAAGGGAAATCCATCCCCTCCAAAAAAAATCCATTATTTTAATGAAAGCATCACAGTAAATATTATGGGAAACATAATTTGTCATACTTCTTTTATGATTTAGTGTTATATTTATTTTGAGTTACATTTGAGAAGGGCCACCAGAATTTGTCAGTAGTTTGAATTTCTAAGTCCCTATCCCAACTCTTCTTGAAAATATTTAAGAACAAAACAACAACCTCAGAGACAGTCTCTTCATTCTACACTGTGTTATGGGAAAAAGAATTGTTTGAAAGTCTCAATACCTTCTTTTGTCTGCTCTCTGCAGCAGCCAGTTGTGTGGACATCCTTTCTTGCATTTTTCTGCAGTGGGTCATGACTGCTTCGAGGATGGAGAGGGGGTTGGTACAAACTGGCTTCTTCTCTTTATCGCCAGCACCTGCTTCATAGTCTCTCTGCAGTGCCAGGAATGGGTCATTTAAATTAAATCTCCCATACCGTTCCTGGATAAATACCTCCTTCCTGCGAGCCTAGAACAAAATCAGAGGAATGTATTCAAGAAAGAAATGAAAATATACAGAAGGCTATTTATACGAAGGTTCTGTGATTACTGCTCCAAATGGTATTCACAACTGTCATGAGTAATAGCTTACATGTGATGTCAGGTGGTGAGTGAGAGGTAAGGGGACTGTGACCCCAAAGCCTGACCAGCCTGCCATACCACTCAGTCTACTTTCAAATTTTCTTCCTTTGGAATATTGTCTTTTAAATTACAAAAGCTGCAAATACAGTTTTTCCCATGATGCCTACTCCTTCAAGGATCTGAATTTTAGGTACAGTCTGTTCTCATTTAGAGTAAAATAAAAAATATCAACAACAAAATAACTTTTAGCAAAAATTCAAAAACAAAATAATATGTTTATCGAACTTAACATTACACATAATCCTCGTCACGTTAAATCACAAAATATAAATCTCCCAAGTTTTATACAGAGAGAAAGAATTTTATAAATATTTGAAGAAGAAAATATTTCATGAATTTTTTATGTCAAAAATCACAATATTCACATTTTGTGAAGTGTAACCAACTACAAAAAAAAACCTCCAGAAAATTAGGAAGATGTAAATATCTTCTCATCATTGAAGGACATTAAAATATAGTTCACAGAGTCCCAGGAAAGAACATAGCCTCATTTTACTTTAAATGTCAGTCCATCAGCGTTGAAGTAAATTTCACATCCACTCGGCACTAAATGCAATTTTCTATAATTAGCCTACAGTGAATGGCCTTTGCATAATATGGAAAATAGCAGTAGAAATGTATTGAAAACAAGCAACAGTTTCCTAACTCAGGTCATTTGGAATAGCTACCAGAAAAAATTATTCTATGTCACTGCCAGTGGAAAAACTAAATTACAATAAATCAAGCTTAACTGTCCAAAATGTTAAACATGCTTTCTGAAGAAATAGTACATATATTTCCTTAATTTAAAGGCAACTGCGTTGACTAACTCAACTTTTCCATTTTAAGACCACTATCAGCAAGCCAAAAACTAGATAAACACAAGTACAAAACTGGGAAAATCTAATGTTTCTTCTCCTATTACCAAATTAGATTAGGAAATACAATTTAAGAAAAGTCCAATTTCGCCATAAATTTAAGCTAGCTTTCAGAGGATCATTTTACACTTAAAAGTCAAAGTGGTTTATGAATCAAAAAGCATTTCGTATTTCTAGATTCTTCAAATTCAATTATGTAATCGATAAGCTGAATAAGTATCACTTCAGAGATGCAATTACAAAAGCAATTTCATTCTGTCCTTCACTTTTCTATTAATTTTTATTCAATGCAGTAGTTCATCCCCCACCTCTGGATGAAAACTTGGGATAGCCCCCATGGTTTTTCTAATTACTTTTATCTAATACAATTCCTATAGTCACTTTAAAATATAAAACTCTCAATTTGGTTATTAGAATATCCAACTTCAGTGGTATGATGGCTTCCCTTCCCCAGCTAAGATCTGCACCACCTGGGAAGGAACCGTTTAAGAAAACCCCTCTTGGGCTTCCCTGGTGGCGCAGTGGTTGAGAGTCTGCCTGCCGATGCAGGGGACACGGGTTCGTGCCCCGGTCCGGGAAGATCCCACATGCCGCAGAGCGGCTGGGCCCGTGAGCCACAGCCGCTGAGCCTGCGCGTCCGGTGCCTGCGCTCCGCAGCGGGAGAGGCCACAACCGTGAGAGGCCCGCGTACCGCAAAAAAAAAAAAAAAGAAAAAAAAAGAAAAGAAAACCTCTCTTTTATCCAATCTTCTCCCCCTCTTTCTTAGCTGTTTTAGTCCTCTCTGGGTTGGAAGGGACCAGAGATAGAGGATGATGATGAAGATGGAGGTGAGAGAACAGGAGCATTCTTCCTGACTGGTTCAGTCGAGAAACTAGCCTTACCAACTGGGTGTGGCAAATACTTAAAGCCTACTCTTTTCCCATGAAATGCGTGGTAGCTTGAGAAAGCCACACACACCTTCTCACTGCTGGGGACCCTTCATCTACAGTTTCCCCAACGTAAATCATAAATTTAGGACAGACTACATAACCTGCAGAGCCCAGTACAAAATGAAAACATGGGCTCTTTGCTAAAAGTTATTAAGAATTTCAAGATGGTAACAGCATATACTTTAACCAAGTCTAGGGTCCTTCTAAGTGCATGGCCCTTTGTGACACAGCCTGCACACCCATGAAGCCAGCCTTGCATACATATCTTCTGTAGCATCTAGAATCCAGTTTTTTGTCAGCTGAGGTTCCATGTTCTCCAGGCTTCTCTACTGAACTGGATCTGAATCAATCTCGTTCCTACTCTTTGATGCCTATGGCCCAACCTAGTCTATGGGAAACACTCCTGAATCTTCATTTAAAGAAAATCTGGGAGTGCAACATGACCACTGCCGCCATCTTTTTGTCATTTCCACAGAATGCCTGCTTTTTTCAGCCCCACCTCCACTCAGAGCACCAAGACCTCATAAGGAGAAACCTAGTAAGTCATTAAATAGTCTGGATGAAGCACTTTCCTCTTGAGGTGAAGGGAAAAGCAACTAAATGGGGGGATGCCCAGCATTCTCTCCAGAGAAATGCTCTTTCATAAAAACCTTTCCCTCTTTAATCTCCAAAAATTAGGTATTTTTATACCCTTAAAGTGGGTAAGGAATTTAAAAGTCAAAGCTGGATTTCAAACTGTCTTCTGAAAATTTTGCATCTTGGTCCTCATTTTAGTAACTAATATCACTATGGGTCCCCTGCTGAAACTTACATTTTAACAACCAGTTAAAATTACCTGATGTCTACTTACACATCCAACGTATTTTATGATGTACAATATCTGTAACACTAACTCAAGCCATTTCTTAACCACACACGTTATTCTTAAATCAGAGTGAACTTTTGATAAATGGGTTAAAATTAACTTTTATATAAGAGGTAAACAACATATATCATAGGCTATTTCCAGTTTAAACAGATTTTATGGTCTGAAAAATTTTGTTAATTATTTATTTTTGGCTGCATTGGGTCTTCATTGCTGCATGTGGGCTTTCTCTAGTTGCGGAGAACGGGGGTTACTCTTTGTTGTGGTGTGCAGGCTTCTCATTGCAGTGGCTTCTCTTGTTGTGGAGCATGGGCTCTAGGTGTGTGGGCTCAGTAGTTGTGGCACTTGCGCTCAGTAGTTGTGGCTCGCGGGCTGTAGAGCGCAGGCTCAGTAGCTGTGGCGCACGGGCTCGGTTGCTCTGCGGCATGTGGGATCCTCCCGGACCAGGGCTTGAACCTGTGTCCCCTGCATTGGCAGGCGGATTCTTAACCACTGTGCCACCAGGGAAGTCCCCTGAAAATTTTTAACACTTTTTCTTTTTACTACTGTGAAAGTTTTGCATGTATTTTTCGTTGTATTTTGGCTTTATTTTAAAATTACTAGCTTTAACTGTGGCATTGTCAAGTGTGGGCAATTTTTTTTTCTGCTGAAAATGTTGTATAATTATATGTCTACAGGATCATAAATATAAAACTGCCAACTCATTTGCTTTGCCAATATAGACTGATGCTTAACCTTTATGACGAAGTTCAAGACACATACATTAGCTTCTTTTAAGGGAAGAAGTAGGGCTAACAAGCTATGCAACTTTGTCCCCAGTATCTTTCATTTTCAAAATGAGATCAATGAAGCAGCCTCATTTGTCTCTAGGACCCCTAGAGTATACACAACAAATATGATTTTATTTTCTTTTAAAGTTCCTAAAAGCCTGGAAACCTCAGGTAAAATGAATGTGAAAGATTTTATACATTCCATTAAACTGACCCCTGATCCCATGTTTATTGCTTTAAGACAGTAGTCCCCAACCTTTTTGGCACCAGGGTCTGGTTTTGTGGAGACAATTTTTCCACGGACTGGGGGGTGGCAGGGGAAATGGATGGTTCAGGCAGTAATGGGAGCAATGGGGAGTGGCAGATGAAGCTTCACTCGCTCACCCTCGCTCACCTCCTGCTGTGCAGCCTGGGGGGTTGGCGACCCCTGCTTTAAAAGATGCCAGGTAATAATTCTACTCTATAGCCATACAGGAATTTATTTATACATGTTACATGTATTCAGCATGCATTTTTTATATCCTTGTCTTAAAGTTAGAAGCAGGGGTTCTCATTTTTCAACTATTAATGTTTATTTCTTATAACATTCTTGTAAGAAGTATACCTTTCTTAGCATATCTTTCTTTGTAACAGAGTGCTTAATTTTGAATGTACCACATTACTTTTAAAAAGAGCAGATCAACAATATATACAAGTGTTAATATTTAAGGAGACTGTGTAATAAAAAAGGACTTCAAATGTGTATCATACTGCTCTTGAAGAGGCCGATCCTTAAAAAAAAGGAAGAGCTGAATGTGCAGATAACTTCTTGCTTTATGCATCAGAATTACTTGAGAATGAAATGCATTTCAGGGTAATGAGTCATTTGAAGACACAGGCTAACTATAATTATGAAAACAGACTCAAATTCTTAAAACCGGCTACACTGATAAGTAAAAATATAATTTCATTAGCATGTGAAGCTTTATAGAATCTTGAAAAAATCACAAGCAAGAAATAAAAACATGGCCATTATTAATGGAGGATTTCACCAATACAGAGTTCCTACTTTTGGCTTTCATTGTTGTGTAAGATCAACTGAAGTAGATTGGACCCTACCAGTAATAATAAAAAGAAAAGTACTTTAGCTATTCAACTTTTTCTATAGCATGTAATCCTCTTAGGAAAAAAACCCTACAACTTGGATTGTAAGTCACAATTAAAACATATCACTGATTAATTTTAAAACATATTGACAAACTTGTAGCTAAAATTATTCTGTCTTATGAAAAGCTGGAATGATTTTGTAACATTAAAAAATATCAATACTTATAAAACATAACTTTTACTGAGAGCATTTTTTTTCTTTTTTTTTGCGTTACACGGGCCTCTCACTGTTGTGGCCTCTCCCGTTGCGGAGCAGAGGCTCCAGACGTGCAGGCTCAGCAGCCATGGCTCACGGGCCCAGCTGCTCCGCGGCATGTGGGATCTTCCCGGACCGGGGCACGAACCTGTGTCCCCTGCATCGGCAGGCGGACTCTCAACCACTGCGCCACCAGGGAAGCCCGAGAGGGCTTAAATAAAATAAATAAATAAATAAATAAATAAATAGGGCTTAAAACCTATTGCTAGGTTTTCATACTCACTTTCTCCTAAAACTAAGTCCAGAAGATAGCCACTTTTTAAATTCACATTTTATAGACAAGCAGACTGAGGCTCAGAAAAGATTAACTTACTCTCCCAAGGTCATTTCAACAGGAGCTGGTATTCAACCTAGGCAGTCTTTCTCCAAAGCCTACTCACTGAAGTATTTTTTAATTATGACTAGAGTATTATGGAACACTAGAAAAGGCTTCAAAAATAAGTATTGTTTACAACACTACTCAAACCGATACAAAGAAATAAAGTTTGAAAGACAAAAATATGACAATATTCTAAGTAGTTAACAGCTTTCCATATGCTCTATACGTACTTTCATTGTTACTGACCATATACTAACATAATGTAATCAAACTTAATCGTTTTTCCCCCAAGATTCTTCAGAGATTTTATGCAAGTGCAAAATACAGTTCAATAAGAAAAATAGTTTCTAAATATGCTCTTCCCCAAAAGCATATTACCAAAAGCACTGACTACCTAAAAATTAAAAAACCAAACCCAAAACCCACTAGCATTAATAGAGATCTAACTGCAAGAAGACTGCAGAGGAATTCTGTCCTCAGCTCCAGCCTACTCAACACAGTGGCCACTGTCATGGATGCCAATGATACAAAACTGCAAGGGAGGGATGGTCGAAATGATGAACCCAATCTGACAAGATGGACTTTCACAGGAATAAATATGAGTCAGTTCTTGAGTAGAAACACAGAGGCAAGTATGAAAATCACTTAGGGGCTGCAAGCAATACTACATTCAAGGATTGAACCATGAAATGAACACTGTTCCTCCACCACACCTCAAATCAGGACTCCACATCAGGCTTCATTCATTAATAGAAAATAACTGTCAGAACTAGACAATCCCTGGACTGCTAGGCTCACTTCTGGGTGAAGTATTTAAAGAATGATCAATAGAAAAAGGACCTGAAAACAGAACTGAGTATAAAAAGAAAATAGGAATGCTTAAAAGACTTAGAGCAGCACGATAGCATTCTTTCAATATCTGAAGTCATTTCATGTTTAAAGAGGTATTTAACTATTTACCTGATTCCCGAGGAACAGAATTATCACCATTGTAATAAGGAATGTTTAAGGGTCAAAGCTGTTCCAAAGATACAATAGGCTGCACTGGACTGGAGTGAAATCTGCCTCTGGCTGTGTTTCAAACATCGGCTGAAATGGTAGAAATGGGGAGCAGGGGTCTCAAAAATCAGGAAGGCTGTTGGCTTCTAAATCAAGAGGGATGGAAAATACATATTCTTCCAAGAAGCCAATACAAAAATTCATCTATCTAGTTCTAAATCTCTGTCTTCGTGGTAAGAAGTTCCAGTAGACCCAAAATGTTTTTGAAACTAAAATTAAGAGCTCTTCTAAGAAGTAAGGGGAAAAAATCCTAGTTGCAAATAAATCTCACTCTAAGAGGGGTGAAATATTCTGGGAGTGGGTTTACATATACAACACACACACGCCCAGAGGGTGGGAACAGCTATGTGAAAGTTACACAGTCTTTTGGAGAAGGACAGTCACTGCCCTTCAACGATTACAAAGGCTTAGAAATTCACTAGCCAGGAACAAGATATAACTTCCTGGAATACGAATAAAATGTCAAAAAGTCTAAATAGTTCAGCTGAGTGAATACATTTCAGACGTTGCTTATATGTGGCAAGACATACACGGGACACAGAAATGAAGGCATGTCATGGCATCGCGTGAGCTTTCCTGCAATGCAGGAGGAGTATGACAGAGAAGAGGCAGGTTTTCCCTGCTCTCTCCCCTCCCACTCTTATGCCCCAACCTTGCGGCCATAACATCCTACCTGCTCATGGACAAAATAATCTGGATGTGCAGAAACTGTCATGCTAGGAATACATTTACATAATGAATATCGTGAATCATATATCAAGACTGACTTAGATTTATCTGGTTCCTGAGGCTAAAATCTGGAAGTCATACTTCAATAAACCACCAATTTTCTCACAGAAATGTAGACCATTCTAACAGAATCTATGAAATGGCTTGATTTCACAGAAGCCAGAGCCAGAACTAATCTCCTAATCCTTTACCGTTGACCTTGCCTGCAATTTACCACGTTGCACACACCCATCAGTGCTCATCTCAGTGGCCCACGCTCATCTGTAAAAATAAGATTACCTTTATTGCCTAACTAGGTCAAGAATCGTACACAATGCCTCGCTGTTCTGCTCCCTTGCTCGGAGTAGACATTTACTAAACTATCAGCACACTTTACGCCGAATCCAGGAATGGCCTCCCAATTTGTCTTAATACATCTCTCCAGGCAGTCACCACCCATCAGTCAGAACTGGAGCACAGATGAACGGCCTGCCAACTCTGCCCTGGGCAGTTAATTGCTACAATTAGCTATATCTTTACCTCTACTAGACAGTTAAAACCATGCCTTTTATGTCTCTGTACTACCAGTACAATACACCACATGTACCAATTACTTATTTAAGGCTGATAGAAGTAATAGCTTCTATTACTGGGATTAGTCATTCTCAATGACCCTTGACTAGAAACAAACTTTTCATATCAAAAATCAATAATTTTAAATTTCATAAAAGAGGCACTATTACTCAACATTAATAAAAAACTAAATAAGTGTGTTTATCCACATCTATAAGCATATTTGAACTATTTTTTTATTTAAAATAATACACGTTTGCTGAACTTGGGAAAATATGATAAAAGGGAAAAAGAAAAAAAAAAATCCATGATTCAATCATCAGAAAGTAGTTACTATTAAGTTTGCCTGGTACTCTACAACTTATTTTTTCCAAGCACGTACTAAAAATAGCTATCAAGGACTTAAGGGAATATGTTTTAAGCAAACTTTCTCATTTAGTTTGCTAAACAGTTCCCACTTCAATGATCTATATCAATATTTTAATAGTATTCCATAAATGAACCCTTACACACTAAAAAAGCTCATTGTTTATCACTTATTTCGCTTTTAATTGTTCTAACATACCTGGAGGTAAACCTGTGGGAATATTTATAAAATTCACTGAGGTAGTATTACTGGGTTACAAAATAAAAACATTTTGGTATGAAAGGGTTTTTCAGTATCCACAAATCAATCAGTGTGATACACCTCATTAACAGATTGAATAAAAACCATATGATCATCTCAATAGATGCAGAAAAAGCTTTTGACAAAATCCAACATCCATTTGCGATTAAAAAACAAAAAAACTCTCCAGAAAGTGGGCATTGAGGGAACATACCTCACCATAATGAAGACTTTTGAAATACATTACCAAATTCCTCGTCAGGTGTTCACCAATTTTATTCCCACCAGCAGTAGTGTTTTTGCATCTATAGTTATGAGGGAGACTGGTCCATGTTTTTCTTCTGTTTTTTTTTTTTCCGGTACGCGGGCCTCTCCCTGTTGTGGCCTCTCCCGTTGCGGAGCACAGGCTCCGGACGCGCAGGCTCAGTGGCCATGGCTCACGGGCCCAGCCGCTCCGCGGCATGTGGGATCCTCCCGGACCGGGGCACGAACCCGTGTCCCCTGCATCGGCAGGCGGACTCTCAACTACTGCGCCACCAGGGAAACCCCTCTTCTGTATTTTTAAAATATCTTTGTCAGTTTGGAGATTAGGATACCACCAACCTCAAAAAATGAGTTGGGCCATGATGCCCCCTCCTGTATTTTCTGAAAAGTTTTGTGTATATTAGTATTATTTATTTTTTGAATGTTTGATAGGATTTACCAGTGAAACCATTTGGGTCTGAAGTTTTCTTTAGGGGAAGGTTTTTAATAATGAATTTTTAAAATAGATACAGAGCATTTGGATTTTTTATTTCTTGTATCAATTTTGTAAGTTGTATCTTTCAAGAAATGTGACCACTTCCCCTGGGGTGTTGGAGTTGTTCACAGTATTCACTTAATATCACTTTACTATCTGTAGGATCTATAGTGATAATCCTTTTTTTTAATTCCTAATATTGGTGATTTGTGTTCTTTTGTTCTTGCTCATTGTAGTCAGGAATATGTCAATTCTGTTGATTTTTTTCAATAGCCAGCTTTTGGCTTCATTAATTTTCTGTATTGTCTATTTTGCATTTTCTTAATTGCTGATCTTTAACAACAACAACAAAAATCTCCTTCTACTTAGTGTTCACTTTGTTCTCCTCCTTGTAGTTTCTTACTGTAGAATCTTAAGTCACTGATTTTTAGATCTTTCTTCTTTTTAATACAAGCATTTAAGTCTCTCAATTTCCCTCTCAACATTGTTTTAGCTGTATTTCAAATATTTTGATGTATTTTGCTGCCATTCAATTCATTTTCTAAATTTGTGACTCTGTCTTTGTCACACTGAAGTTTTTTTTTTTTCCAAAAAATTCCAGGTATTTGGAATTTTCCCAAATAGCTTATTGTTACTGATTTCTCATTTAATTCTATTGAGGTCACTGAATGCAAATGAATTAAAGTGGTTGATAGTGTTGTTCATATTATCTATGTTCTTTTTCCCTATCAACTACTAATCGTTCTATCAACTACTGAGAGATATTAAAATCTACTATGATTATGAAATTGCCTATTTTCCCTTCAATTCTATCAATTTTTGCTTCAGATATTTTGAAATCTGTTATTAGTTGCATATACACTTATAATATCTTTGTGAAGAAGTATCCTTTTATTATTATGAATTGCCTTACTTCTATAATACTGGGTCTTTTTTATATCTTTTATTCTGTTTCATTTATCTTCCTATTCATAATTCTCCAGTACAAATGTTTTCATTTGTATTATTAAATGCTATCCACCAAAAGGAGAAGCCTCCTTCACAATATCAGTTTCTAAGAATTTCTTTGCTATACTACCAGCTTATTCTTCTAGATGAAATTTAGGCTTACAAGTTCTAAAAATTAAAGCAATGATACCTCTGATTGAAATTATGTATAAATTAAAAACGCATTTGAGGAAAGAAAACTTTTTCATAAAATTAACTCTTGCCATTGGAAAATAATCTTTTATTAAAATTTGCTTTTATATATTATAGTTTTCTATTTTCAAATCAATTACCATAAATTTGAGAATAAAGGGCTACTTTTTACAAATCTTTGTTAATATCCCCACTTCCCTAATTATCTCTGTACAGTACATACTTTATCTTGACTGAAATTGCTGAAGCAGTAGTTCTCAATCCTAGCTGCTCATCAGAATCATCTATGTAACCCTTCAAACACTGCTCTGGCCCAACACAATCAGTAGGTCCATAAAGATTCTCCTAAGCACTTTGATGCCTCAGCCAAAGGTAAGAATAACCGATTTCCTGCTTCTCTGTACACTTTCCTACCATTATTTCCACACTTGATATCTTTATGCTTATTCCCAACTAGGTAAATCTTTAGTTCATTTACTTTTCAAGAAGCTTTCGGATGGGAATATTTTCTATCTTTGCTCATCTGAAGATGACTTCTATTTCCTTCTTACATTTACTTTGTCTGGGTAAAAACATTCTTAGGGGGTATCCTAAGACTCCTTCTGTATCCAACAGTGCACAGGAGCAAGTCCACGGCCAGGTGGATTTTGCTCCCTTTCAGGTAAGCCTCCTGCTTTTCTGCCTGATTACATCAATTTTCTGACCTTAAAATTAATAAGTAACATTTAAGATTACTCCTGGTGTTGGCTGGTATTTTCCTGGCATGTAGCTTTTTCATCTGAAGACTCTGCTACACCTTGGTTCCAGCAACCATTTCACTCGTCCTAGTCTCTGAGGAGCACCAATTTTTCTCCCAGTGGATCTCCATTCTCTATGTTCTACACACATGTATCTTCATTTCTAATCTGTCACTTTAATCCCTTCCTCTGGGTTCTAGGAAATCTTAAATTTGTCCTGGGTTCAATGTTTTCATAGTGCTGATTTTTTTCACCCTCACTTCTAATAGATACTTTAATTCTCCTAGCGCATTCTGAAGTCTCGTAATGACCACATTAGGTAGGTACCGCTGTCCTCACATTACAGGTAAGAGCACTGCAGCACTGAGAGGGCAAGGGGCTTGTCCACGGTTGTGTGGCTACAAGGGGTGCAGCCAGGACTCACTCCAGCAATCTGCCTCCAAGATCCACGCCCCATTCTCTGCTTTCTTCCCCTCAGCTGTGCAGCTAGTCAGCTCTCCATCACAATCTGGCTCACCCACCATTCCGTCTCACTTCAGAGCCTATGTTTCCTTGAATTTTAAGACACAAAGCAGATGCTATCTAAAAATTACTTTCTAAAATTTACTCGTTTCTCATAATAATTTTTGTCAGATGTAGGTTGTTCCTTTGCATTTTAAGTGTTATCTTCCTTGTTCTATGCTGCAAAATCTTTCATAGGCCCTATGGGTTTTTCTCTTTCTTTTCTTTTTTTCTGTTTACTCCATCTTTGGGTCAGTAGGAGTCAACCCAGATCTGGTGTTTATCCATAAGCAGGTAAGGTAGAACCTCCCTGAATATCTTGACTCTCCAGCCAGTTGCCATTAAAATGCTCCTCTAATATTGGGAGCAGTGAGCAGACTGGTGCAAATTTACATCGCAAGGCTGCTTTCAGCTGAGAGTGACAGGAAGTCAGAGCCACAGCCCCATGAGAGATATGGGCTCCTGTTAGGTGCCCCCCAGCCTGTGTGTTAAGGACAAGAAGTCTCTTTGGCCGAACCTGTCCACTAGGCATGAGCACTTGTCTGTGGCATCCTCTGTCCTGACAGAATGTTAGGTAGTGGCCCCACTGCCCAGACAGCTCTCTGGTTCTTACAGCAACCTTTCTTTCTGATGCTTCTCCTTCACAGTCACAGAGAGGGATTTCAAGTGACAACTCCCTACCTACCCCTTAGCCTGACCTCGCCTCTCCAAATCCTAGGAGGTAGGAGTTGGCTGGCTCTTTGAACGTTACAGGCCCATCTCCTGAGAGAGCATCACAGGGACCCAGGAAGTGAGTCGGTCAGTCCTCATTCATCCCTCTGCGTGGTCACACAAACATTCTACCTAGAAGATACTCCTTTATTTTTCAGGACATGGCAAGTACAACAATTGAGAGAGTGGGCTCCGAGATCAGACAGAAAGGATTTGAATAGTGACTCTGCCACTTCCAAGGTATGTACACTCGGGCTGGTTACTTTACTCCCCTGGGTCTTCTCCACTTACATGAAGTTAACAGAGTACTTAACCCAGAGAGCTGTCACTGTTGTTTTGAAGGATTAATGAAATAATGCACATAAGGCAATTAGCTGGGTGCCTGGACAATAGTGCAAGTGTAATAAACAATAGCTATCATTTTACTAATGATGGCATTCTTTCTAGCTTGTGAGTTTTTGCTTATTTTTATATCCTTTAGCCTATCTCATCAGAGAAATGAGAAGTTGGGAGTCAGAGGCCAGTGCCAAAGTCACCATGTTATTTAGAGCTCCCAGGAGAAGTTTATCAAGCTTCTAGCATGCTGGGTGATTGTGTTCATGTGTGCATTCACACACTTAGAACTATCCTGCCTCTTCGGTTGCATCATACTCCTTAAGGGAAAAGCCCTGTGCTCCTAATGGTCCATTATTCTAGACACCCCTCAGTGTAGTGGAAGGCCAAGCACTGAAGGTGCGCTCATGAGATGCTACATGTGCAGTAAAATAGAATCAACATGCCTGTGGATGGAAATGAACTCATCATCCGACACTTACAGAAACGCACATGAATATGACAGTCCAGGGATAGAGAAGATACAAAGTCCTTTGAGAGATTTTTTTAAAGGATTACAAAGCAAAATACAAAGACCTAGAACAAAATACAACAGAATCCTATTTCAATACCACTCTTTGATACATGAAATCAGTTCTAACGTAAGTCCAATGATATGTTCTCAAACAGCACATTTACAGAAAGGAGATACCGTTGTGCCATTAACTTTATAAGCTTTGCCTTATTAATGGATGTGTTTTTCAGCTCTCAGCGTAAATTTAGATGTCAACATGTAAATATTCTATCTGTAGCCTTAAAATAACAAATGTACACTAGCCACTCATTTGCTGAAGCTCTAAATCACATTGTTTTCTAAAACTTCTAGATACTGAATAAATTGGTAGAATTTTTCCAACAAAATATATAACCATCAAAAAACCTATCAAAGTTTGTTGCATTATAGTAAACTAGCGAAAGAGTAGCTTCTGGTAAACAGACTACTTAGAACATCCATAAGAAAATATGCTTCTGATGCAAATCAAAACTACAGTGAGGTATCACCTCACAGAGGTCAGAATGGCCATCATCAAAAACTCTACAACAATAAATGCTGGAGAGGGTGTGGAGAAAAGGGAACCCTCCTACACTGTTGGTGGGAATGTAAACCAATACAGCCACTATGGAGGTTCCTTAAAAAACTAAAAATAGAGCTATCATATTATCCAGCAATCCCATTCCTGGGCATATATCCGGAGAAAAGACACATATACCCTAATGTTCATTGCAGCACTATTTACAATAGCCAAGACATAGAAGCAACCTAAATGTCCATCAACGGAGGAATGGATAAAGAAGATGTGGTACATATGTACAATGGAATACTACTCAGCCATAAAAAAGAACGAAATAATGCCATTTGCAGCGACATGGATGGACCTAAAGATTGTCATAGTGAGTGAAATAAGTCAGACAGAGAAAGACAAATATCACATGATATCGCTTACATGTGGAATCTAAAAAAATGGTACAAACGAACCTATTTACAAAATAGAAATAGAGTCACAGATGTAGAAAACAAACTTATAGTTACCAAGGGTGAAGGGGAGGAGAGAGATAAACTGGGAGATTGGGATTGACATATACACGCTACTATATATAAAACAGATAACTAGTAAGAACCTAATGTATAGCACAGGGGACTCTACTCAGTACTCTGTAGTGACCTATATGGGAACAGAATCTAAAAGAGTGGATATATGTATATGTATAAATGATTCACTTTCTGTACAGCACAAACTAACAACATTGTAAATCAACTATACTCCAATAAAAATTTTAAAAAAGAAGATATGCTTCTGATGATTAAAAAGAAAGTAAAATTTACTCAACCATTGATTTTAAAACAAGTGTTTGAAAAATAAGGCTTCTGTAGAGTGGTCTGATACCATCCAGGGAAGCAATTACCACTTCTGGGTACTGAATATTTGCGTACCAAGCACACTGGCAGGGATCTGGCAGGTACGCTGTTCATGTTTGCTGGACCAAATTCCTGCTCTGAAAATTCTCAAACAGGTTTTCCTCCCGTTTGCATGTTATTCACATTATCATGGCTACACAGAAGCACTTTCTGATTTGGCTTTAATCACCTAGAACTTTTAACTCATAACAAAAGAAACAAAACCAGCATTAAACGCCTTGTCTAAGATGAACATACAAGTAGTTATCCAAACAAACAAACAAAGAGAACCTCAAGAGAAAGCAAGGTAGCTTCCTTGAAAGATTTCAATATTTTGGGAATAATGTAGTTCACCAATATGATAATTCCGGAAATGCCTACTTATCTGTGACTCAAGTGAAGAAATGTGGAAACAGGAGTGGGTGTGGGAACAGTGTTAACATAAGCAGCCCCACGCGAAAAATTTAAAAAGTGAAAAACAAAAACAGGGCAGTGTTGTCTCCTGGGGACAATATAATAGATAATTTCTGTGGGCAGAGGTTGTGATCAAAAATTTAAAATACGGTCCCTCTTATAGCTGCAGGAAACATAAGTTGACTCAGTTAAAAATAAAATTCAGGACAAAGAGAGAGAACGGTGGTGACGATTTGCTCTCGGTGCTGCACCCGCTCCCACCTCCCTACAGAACCAGCCCTGGTCATTGAGAGCAACTCACCAATCACAAGGCCTGCTGAGCATCTGGAAAACATAAACAGAAAGATCTCAACATTCTCACCGTCTACCAGCTGAAGATGACTCACTCCCTATCAACAACCATCAAGGGAAATGGAATGTCGACAGTTTGAAAGCAGTCTTTATTCAAACCCCGTCAGTAATTTGACCACCATTAAACGTTCCCCAGTCCCTAAAAGAATGTACCTCCTGTACTCCTCGCGGCAAACCAGAAAACCACCGCAGCTGTGAGACAGAAAAGGATCACTCACTACACAGATCACTGGGCAGCCCTGGGAGAAAGCAGAGTCATTGGAGGGTAACTTCATCACATGCCAGCAATAAAAGACGGTGTGTGTGCCCCCACAGATGGTGGCAGATGTGCAAACTTCAGGTCGGACACTCCTCTCAAGTCAGAGTCAGGGACCTAGCAAGGAACAGGTGAGGGGGAAGAGCTGATCTTATCCAAGGGACCGGCAGATCTCAGCAGGACAAGTGTCATTTGCAGGAAGAGGGTAAGAATCCATTTCAGATCATGCAATTTTGTCTTCCTTCACTGCATGTGATGCAAGAACAGCTGTGAAAATACTTTATACACGATTAACTGTGGTGCATAGGTTGTTTGGTATTACTAATATAAAATCGAATAGGTCATTTATCAGAGGTTTGTGTTGGTTTACATTGCTGAAAAGGCTCAACTATTTATGTTTCTGCTAGACTTTTCTTTTCGCTTTACATCATTTATTCAATGAGAATGCATCAGGCAACGTCTGTGCACGGGACATTTCTCTCTAGCAATCAGCTGCCTTTGTCTGTTTTATTCTGCTTTGTGGGCAGGATGGGGAGGGGGTAGTGTATCTTAAATAGTCTGTAATAGAGAATGAATTATAGAATACTGGAAGCATGTGCTACCCATTATGAAACAGTTAAAATGTGGCGTCTCCTCCAAAGGAGTTTAGGCCAAGATGAATGATACTCATTTCCAGAGTCTCCAACATGATTTATGACTGGCGATGGTCAATTTCTGAAAAGAGTAAACCTGAACTCTAGTTCTAAAGCCTATTCTTGTAAAAATCTATTTTCTCTTCTCCAAGCTATGCCACCCACCTTCTCAGTGAAAGTGAGCACGGGTCTGAAAGCCTCTGTGGGCTCAGACTAGATGACACCACACTTCTGTGTAGGTGGCGCATGACAGCGCTCGCTGGAGTTTGCTGCAGGAAGGAGGTCAGGACCCTGCCATTCCCACCCCCTCTATCCTGGAGCAGCTACTGAAGGCATCTGTTTCTGTCCTTTAGTACCCTTAGTCTCCCATTAGTATTCCCGGAGAATATAAGAAGAGTAAAAATAACAAAGTTAGGATGGGACTAAGGTTGTCCCCCTCTGCCAAAAACAAGTCAGTTCTTAAACTCTGGTCAGTTACACAGAATGTTGTTTAAGTAGAACTAAAGCCCGTGGTCACAGTCTCTCAACCAGAGTAGACAACACCATCATTCACACTAAAGACAGTCATTCTCATCTGATGATGAATACAAGATCAGATGATGCTATCAAACTCCCGGAAGACACACATCCCTAAGGAGCTATAGGACTAGGAATGGGCAGCCACACATGCTGGTTCAACCACTGTTGCAAGCGGCTGTCTCCCCATTTGGCTAGCCAGCAGGAAAGGATGTGGGTATACTTTAACTGCCTCCAGAGTAAATGCCCCAAATAGGAATCACATCCACCGCCCTGGTCACAGGTAGCCCTACCCTTGAACTGACTGACCTTACTGCGTACCAGAATTTATAGAAGAGGAGCTGTCAGAGGCCATCTGAGGCATCACGATAGTTGTCTGCGATGACGGGGTACAGCCGTGCATTTAGGAGATCCCTCTAGAACAACATCATGCTTGCCAGTGGACGGACAGACGGCTTTGCCTGTGTAGTCTCTTTTTAAATATTGGTACCAGGCACATGGACACTGGCAGCTGTGTTTGAGAAGTAAAGGATAACGTGCACTTGAGATCAAGGCTGGCATCCACAGAAACAACTCCTACTGCACCACATATAAATAACAGTATCAACAGAAAGGTCCACCAAAATGACCAAAACATTAATTTATGCAAGGAAAAATCTTAATAGCCCATTTCCAAAATAGTTCTTTTTGAAGTTGATTTAGTACCATCTTAATTTTCTTACTATTTCTCAATGCTAAAATGACCCCAGCAGACAACAGATTTTTTTTAAACACACACACAACATATATGGAGTGTACAAAAGGCAATCAAGTTCTCTTTATGTCCAGGAGGATAATAATGGAATAAATGCACCTCTATAGGTGATCTACGTTACAGTGCTTTTGCTACGATGCTATTGAGCCAAAGTCACGCCAGGAGGCCACGAGCAAGTGCTCGGTGGATATCTTCTAAGGTCAATCATCAGCACTATGACACATTAAGAATCTACCCTGGGATTAATGAACCTGTGTGCCCACGTCTGAGTGAAAGGACAGAGACACAGCAAAACACACTATGCATCTGTTATTCCTATTCCTTTCTTCCTCTTCTTCAAGAGTCAAGAACCAGATTTGAAAATGAGAGTAAAGAATTCGAACTCGAAACATACAGCCACTGGAAGGAATGTTGTCCTCAGAGCTGATGCATTATTTGGAGGGAGAGGGAGAGGGGCCCAGAGAGGCGTTAGAGTCACTGAACTGCTGGTGGTTTTCCAACAGTACCGGCTCATTCTTCCTTCATCACAAAGCCCCACAGGCAGCATCAGCACCACTCTTCGCTGGCTCGATGGCCTGGAGGCTGCCTGCTCCTCCCAGGAAATAAACACCTCTCAGTCTGAATGAATTGAAAAAGTAATCACTGTTTTTGTTTGACAAGAAGATAACAGGAACTTGTATTTGAACACTCTTTGGGATGAACAGCCTAGATTACCAAATAGTCAAAGAATCCTATTGGCTAGGAAAAGGCTAACGATGTTTCCACATGTAAGCTTTTTTTTTTTTTTTTAAAAGTAATGAACCTTAGGGTAAGGTAAGGAATAATTCTAACTGTGGATGAAATATGTGACAGTTAGGATACTTTCATTTTAACTTCCAACACTTAGAGAAAGGTAAAAGATAAAATGGTTTCTCTACGACTTTGCTGTTTCATGCCACTGTACGTAGAGCTGGTAAGCTGCATTTTTCCAACGAGACTGAGTTCTAGTTTGTCTTTCTCTGTAAAGCCTTTCCTGACCCTCCAATGCTGAGCCCCTTCTCTCTGTGCCACCACCATATTTTGTATATAGGTCCTGGCTGAACATTTGCGATTCCAACACAACATAGTTAATTGCTTGAAAGTCCTTCTCTCCTCCTAGGCTAGGCTGTAAACTACAAGATAGAGACTGGGCCCTACTCGTGGTTATCATGAGTACTGAGCTTAGTACACAATAAACAATGAATTCTTTATGAATTAATTTAAATGTACAACAATAGTGTTAGTATTGAATAGTGCTAATGACTAGCTTTGCTACTTTGAAATAAAGCTTTCCGATTAAGAATTTCCAGCTGGGAAAAAAAAAATAGCTAATCAGTAACAACCTTGCACACAACTTACTCTCAGCCATTTAAACTTATTCAAAGAGGTAGAGAGCGAGAGAGGAAGGGAGGAAGGGAAATGACATCTTAACGGTGGCTCAATCGAATATATTGTCTTTAGAATGTATCTCGTACATATATTTGGCTAAGAGTATGTGATATAACTTAAGAATCCAAAATACAATACCTCCAAAAAACAGGGAAGACAATCTGATTCTGGACTAACAGGAACTTATGCTAATTTCCTTTTTATCTGCCTACCTAAGATTCTTATGATCCCCTCCAGTTAGGAAAAGATATAAAGCTGATCTCTCTTTCCTTCCTCATGAGAAGCAATTTAAAATGTCAAGGCTAAGTTGTAAGAATGCAAGGTAAGTACACAGTTTGAGGGAAAGAATATTTACTTACGTCAACTTAGTAAAGAAGTACTGTATAATATTAACATTTAAAATGAATAAGCATTACTTTCTAAAGCATTGATAATAAATTTCTCCATCTTAACATTTGGAGAAAAATCATTTAGAGCATTCAAATCTGTTGCTTTCAAGAAGTGATGAATTTTTTTTTTTTTTTTTTTTTTTTTTTTTTGCGTACGCGGGCCTCTCACTGTTGTGGCCTCTCCCGTTGCGGAGCACAGTCTCCGGACGCGCAGGCTCAGCGGCCATGGCTCACGGGCCCAGCCGCTCCGCGGCATGTGGGATCCTCCCGGACCGGGGCACGAACCCGTGTCCCCTGCATCGGCAGGCGGACTCTCAACCACTGTGCCACCAGGGAAGCCCCAAGAAGTGATGAGATTTTATAATTTGTTCTATTTTCTTTTCAACACAGGAACGTTAATTCTTTGGTCCATGTGGAAGCTATTAGGTTGGGTTTACTTATCTTCTCAGAACCAAATAATTCTGGCCCTTTAAAAGCTACACAAGCAAAAGGTTCAGGTTTTACTTATTCAGAGGTGCCTCTTGGGAATGCTTCAGAGTTACACAACAGTGTTCCAGTTTTCCTCCTCTCTTCAGGTAACTGCCAGCATGAAAAAAGGAAAAACAGCTTACGATGCTCACATCCTCAGGTGGAATTCTGAACCCAAGAGGGCCAGCTGCCATGGGTGGATGGATGCCCTAACCGTCCAGCCTCCCACAAGGGACGGCTGAAGGTGCGTTTGAATGGTGCTTGTAGGAACCAACCTCCCTCTGGGCCCCAGGGACGCCATAGTGAGTTATCAGGGTGCCTCGTCCTCAAGAAAATGGGCACAGTAACTCACACAGCTCTCCTTGCTTAGAGCTAGAGGGTCTGGCCTGAGCATCTGGAAAGAGACTGAATATTCTAGGGAGGCAAAGCCACATAATTCAGTCCAGGATGGAGGCTCTGGTTTCCAACTGCCTGGATTTGAATTTTGGCTCTAAAATTTCCTAGTTCTGTGACTTCTCCCAAGTTGCTAACCACTCTAAGCCTCAGTTTCTCATGTGTGACATGGAGATAATACCTAAGTCATAGGACTGTTGTAAGGTTTAAAGAGATAATTAATATGCGGTGCATAGCATGTTGCCTGACACAAGGACAAGTGTCCAGTTCTGTCGCTCTTAGTAAAAGAGGATAATTTATACACCACTTATAGACTACCCAGGCTGTCTGGGTCCGAGGGATGGTCACAGGAGGCTTCGTTACCAAGGTGATGCTTCTACTTCTTCCTGCTACTTCAGGTTTTAAACACAAGCCATGCTCTTGCGTTAGCAAGCTAAAAACTGCTAACTTTTTTTTTTTGAAAAAGACTATTTTTTAGAGCAGTTTTAGACTCACAGCAAAATGGAGAGGAAGGTACAGAGAGTTCCCATCTACCTTCTGCCCCCCACACTGGCACAGCTTCCCCCATTAGCAACAAACCCCACCATAGTTGTGTATCTGGTACAACTAATAACCTTATATTGACACATCCTCACGGAAAGTACACCGTTTATCCAAGGGGTCACTCTGGGTCTTGCGCATTTTATGGGTTTCGACAAATGTACGGCATAAACCCACCATTACAGCATCATACAGAGCAGCCTGGCTGCCCTAAAATTCCCCTGTGCTGCTGCTGTTCGTCTCTCTCTCCTCAGCCCTGCCACAACCACTGATCTTTCGACCGCCTCTGTTTTGCCTTTTCCAGAATCTCGTGTAGTTGGAATCAGATTGGCTTCTTTCCCTTAGTAACCTGCACTTTAAGGTTCCTCCACGTCTTTTTATGGCCTGACAGCTCATTTCTTTTCAGCACTGAATAATATTCCATAAATATCCCCCAGTTTATTTATCCATTCACCTACTGAAGGGCATCTTGGCTGCTGCCAAGTTTTCAAAATTATGAATAAAACTTCTGTAAACATCTGTGTGAACGTAAGTTTTCCTGTGGGTAAATACCAAGGAGCACAATTCCTGGACTGTATGGTCCATGTATGTTTATTTTTGTAAGAAACCTCCACACCAGAGTACCAAAAGCGACTGCACCATTTTGTAGTCTTATTACCAGTAAATGAGAATTCCTGTTGTTCCACATCCTCACCAGCATTTGGTATCACCAGTGTTTGGATTTTGGCCATTCTAATAGGTGTGCAATGCTGCTAAATTTTTATCATTTCATGGGGTGTTTTCCCCCTTACGTTTCTCTTTGTATTAAAACTGAAGAGGGTGATCTTTAAGAATACAGCTGGGAGGGTTAATAAATGTAACTCTTGTAGAAGACACCCTAATCCTCCAATTCAACCAATGTCATAGTTTTCAAAGAAACCAGTGCGTCTTTGCCTGAGTAGAGTTAACCTGAAGAAATAAACCATAGTTGAGAAATGGAGAGAGTGAGACTGCGTATTTCTTGGGAGTTATTTGGTTTCTCTCACTTGCAACCAAAAAAATTTTTCAATAACAGGGCACTGAACTCCACACTTTGGTAACACCCCCCCGCCGCCACCAACAAAATGTTCTTTTTTAACATCTGCTAGCCTGACAAACTTTTCTCACCACCATGAATCTTCTCTGACAGCATCTTTTCCAGATTCTTTCTGATTTCTACTTCTCTTGTCTTGGTATACCCTGGCTACCTTCTTTGCTCTTATACACTTCCTGTCAATGGCTCTAACCAGTCTCTCCCAGTTATAGAAATGCCAACTACCTGTATAAAAAGGCTGGCCTAAAAGACCTAGAAAGGGACATCCACCTGAAGCTGTGGCCCACGGTGTCCCTCATCATCTGACGTCTGTCTGCCTTCCCAGCCTCACCTCTTACTGCCCTATCCCTCACACTAGCCCAGTTGAACCCAGCCAACCCACAGAAGTCATGACAAGAACCAATCAGTGTTTAAAATCACAAAATTTTGGCAAAGTTTGTTATGTGGCAAGAGATAACTGTAATATGGGTCTAACGGACACAGTCTCCTGAGGGGAGATACACAGACTCCACCTAGAGGTAAGCACCAGGTAACAAGATGCTTAGTTTAAAGCTTTCTACAAACACTCAGCACTTTACTGCTTTCTACGAACCCTCTCAAGCATCAGAGTCCACCTTTGGTGTGCGCTACCACCATGGTGAAACGGACAAAAACTAGACTCTGAGCCCAAAGATCAGAGATCGGCCACTAAGATCAGCAGACAGTTGACCCGCTGAGCTGCAGTTTCCCATCTAGTGTATGGGAATGTTATAAAGAATACATAGCACAGAACAGGAGCATGGTCTCTAATGCTAATATTATTAAAGAGCTTAATGTTGCATCTGACACCCTGTTTGGGGGTGCAACTTAGACTACAGGCAATTGTTCCCTTTAGACACTATTCAATCATTACAAATGAACTCTGCATTAATCACAGGCCCAATCTTTGAAAACTATCCTAGCTACTAAAAGGATTTATATATTCGAATTCAGACTTTTTTTAAACAAATGACCAGGTATTTAACAAGTGATCCAGCTTGGAAGATCTGATGCAGAGATTCTCCAAAACCTACTATTTCATTTATGAGGTTCAACTTTTATACACCACCTTTGATTCTGCTTCTCCCAAAATGTTAATGAGAACAGTGGCATATAAAATATTGAAAGAAACTGCACTAGAATAAAGATTTCAGGACTTACTATAGTTTCTCTAGGCTTGTTTATATAAATCTTTTTAATAATAAGCATTTATGAAGCATCTGGGAACCACTGTACCATTTTATTATTTAGAATCTCTTCATTTTTTTAAAAGTGTTTTCCACATTCTTGTTATATAATGTATACGAATGTTCCAAATGGGCGTTTAAAAAAAAAAAAAATCCTCCAAAATGCAATTTCCACAAGTTCATGGTCATTTCCCAGAGAAACATTAAAATTCATTTTCAGGCCTTTTCTAACCACCCTATCTAAAATAAGAACCTGCCTATTATTCTCAACACAAAATCTGGTCACAATTAGTAATTCTTCCCCACAGTTTGTTCCCCTCACCCCATCTCCCTGTCTGGCACATCATAAGGGCTATTACTGTTAAGAGTTTATATACGTAGCCTCATTAAATCCTGACAACCACATTAACAGAGCTATTTTATACCCCATTTGTCAGAGTGGTAAACTGAGACTGAAGGTACGGGAATAAATTTCCTAAAGGCACCCAGCTAATAAAGGCAAAGTCTGCATTAATACCCCGCAACTGCCTTAATAATGCATCTTGTAGTTTAGTAAAATCCTCTAGTAACAGCTAAAGGTATCACAGTAAATGAAAAACTTCAACACACATAATATGACAAATCATTATATTCATTATGCTAGTAAATTACTCACTTTAATGGGATCCAAGCACTTTACTCTTGTTAATGTCTTCTTGTGAGCATGTCAGCGACATGGTTAATTTAATAAAAATGCTACTTCTATCTAAAAAGGAAGATCAAGCCTCTGACTTTAGGAGCCACATGATAGATGGGCAGGAACCTAGAGCCTGGTCTTGGTTCTACGCTCGGCACCAGTCCTGCCGAACCCTGCAGGACCCTGGTCATGTGGCCGCACCTCCCTACACCTCAGCTTTATCACCTACAGCACTATTACCTCGGTGTTCCACAGAGTAACCCATCTTTACTTCTACAAAATTACCCTAAAATGGTTTTAAAACCACGCTTTACATATAAAGTATTTTATGACCATTAATTACTATATAATAATAATAGTAAGTTACCAAGTAATCAAATCCGATTAGTCTAAACTTCTAAAGTTATGACTCAAATTATTCTCCCAACTCTGAGTCATTCCTCCCAATTTATGTGAAGTATAAAAATTAATAAACACATATGTTTATACACAGACAAGTATATACACATACACACAGAAACACCTGTTCATACATTCCATAAATATTTAGGACATATTTTAAAGGTTTTTGAAGACTGAAAAGTACAAAACCACAACTAAGGATCACAGCTTTATTGAACCCGTAGGCTTTTGAAACATTTCTAGTTCCAGAAATAGGCTAGAAGGGGAAAATTTTTTCTTTTGTGAAAAGTGGAACATTCAGCAAGACCCAACCCCTGTCAAAGACTCAAGGGGAGGGGATATTTTTGATTCCTGTCAGTATCCCAAGTGTCAAGTCGAGGTCAGGCACATCACAAGATCAAAAAAAAAAAATGCTTCCCCTGCCCTCTTCCCACCCCCCGATACCCTCCCCACAGATATAAACTATTATCACACAGGTGCATCATTTATAAGCACACGCCAGGGATCCTGTGCCGTCATCTTCTACAGTTATAGCTTCCTGCGGCTGCAAACAGTATGGCTCGCTCTCTTTGGAAAGGAGTCTGGGTTTCTCCTGTAGGCAATTATTTCTAGTATCACTGGACAAAGCTAAGTTTTCCAGAAGGAAATTTCAGTTGTGACGGCAAACCCTAAGTAATCAAGGGAGACTGCTCAGCATGGGCTCCGCAGGAAGCATGGGTCTAGGGAGGACACGGCTGAACATGAACGAGCCCACATTATCTGACCAGTGGTTTTATAAGGTCTTGATCTCAGGACTCCTGTATACTCTTAAAAATTAGTAAAGAACCAAAGAGCTTTTGTTTATGCAGGTTGTAGCTTTTGCTATTTATCTTATAAGAAATTAAGACACAAAATTAACGTCTATTCATTAATTTATTCTGAGATAATAATAAAGCCACTGAATGTCAACATAAACAAATTTTTATGGAAAAAAATCTCTGTATTTTCCAAATCAAACAAAGAAAAATGGCATTGTTTTATATTTCTGCCAATTTCTTTACTGTCTGGCTTAATAGAAAACAGCCCGATTTTCATATCTGCTTCTTCATTTGATCTGTTACAAAATCGTACGTCATAAAGCCTCTGGAAAACTCTTAATGTATACTCATGACAGGATGAGAGTGGAAAAAAAAAAGAAAATGTCTCCTGTTATTAAGAAAATTGTTGTTATCTCCTGAACTACTTAGAAGGGTCTTGCGGATTCTACGGACACTAGACCACACCTTGAGAGCTGCTTGTTCAGACTCTACTACTCTGTCTTTATTTCCCTTTCATCCTCACCCTTTCATTAAGTCTTTGGAACATTTCAGACTTGTGCCAGCTTTGCTACAGAGAATGAAGAACCCTCTACAGACACTTATGCCAGAAAATTAATGAGAGAACAGCAACTTCCAAACATCAAATGGCAATGTGGTGGTAGCCTCAGGAGCCTAAAATAGTCTGTCCCATACCTCTCCAAGGATAAATTAAGTCTCAAATACAAAAAGACAGACTTTCTGGGGAACCCCTTCTTTCCACCAGAAATGATGTGCTCAAGAATGCAAAAAATAAAAAAAAAGGCTGGATGGGGGCTTCCCTGGTGGCGCAGTGGTTGAGAATCTGCCTGCTAATGCAGGGGACACGGGTTTGAGCCCTGGCCTGGGAGGATCCCACATGCCGTGGAGCAACTAGGCCCGTGAGCCACAACTGCTGAGCCTGTGTGTCTGGAGCCTGTGCTCTGCAACAAGAGAGGCCGCCATAGTGAGAGGCCCGCGCACCACGATGAAGAGTGGCCCCCACTTGCCACAACTAGAGAAAGCCCTTGCGCAGAAATGAAGACCCAACACAGCAAAAATAAATAAATAAACTCCTACCCCCAACATCTTAAAAAAAAAAAAAAAAGGCTTGATGAATACATGATTATATGCCACATACAGACACTAAATGGTGTGGTCAGATAAAAGATCACTTTTTCCGGCATGATGGTTGAAAAATGATGGAGTACAAAAGAATAGAAAATCAAGGCATAAAAGAGAAAAATACAAAACAGTAACAATTTAGAAGTAGCTGCCATTAGAATCAGAACAGCAAATGGCAGGAATGCTACATGCAGAGAATAAATAAAAGAACCAACAGCTCCCCTGGCTTGGTGAACAGGGGGAAAGGGACACCTGATCAGAGCACAATTTCTCAAGTGCTCTTGCAGGCTTCATGGTACCACACTATCCACTAATCTCTATATACCACAGAGTGAAGAGGGGGTGGGGAGAAGATACCATGAAATATAGGAAAGTAATCCATGCTCCCTAGAAATGCAGACTCAAGTAACACCCCAGAACAAAGCAATACATAAAAACTGTCCTCCCCAATGGCTCTATCATCTATGGAAAAAGAAAAGAGCAAAAAAATGTATAAACCTAGAATCAAAAAATGAGTATTTCTGTATGACATGAAAAAAGTAAAAACAGGATACGTCCATTTCTATACAATATTCATTAATCTAACCTCTCTGATACAAAAGTACGTTTATTTCACAGGGGAAATTTGGAGTCCATCTAAATCAATTCATTCAACAAATATTTATCGAGCCAGGCACCATAAAACAGTGAAACAAAACAAAATCCCTGCCCTCAAGGAGCTTGTGTTCTAGTGGGAAAATCAAAACAAACAAGTAAGTATGTTAAACATGTAAAAATATATAGCATCTCAAATGGTAATATGTGTAATGGACCTAAATAAAGGAAGAAAGAAGGAAGGGGACCACATGCGATGTGGACAGGGTGGCAATATTAACAGGTTGGATGACATTTCAGCAAAGACCTTCAAAGGCAAGGGAAGAAGGCCACAGGTCCATTCAGAAGAGCTTTCTAGGCAGAGAAAACAAACGCAGAAGCTCCAAGGCGGAACAGGCAAGGGGGCCGGCAGAGCTGCAGAGGAGGAGGGAAAAGGGACTATGAGATTGGGGCAGGGGTCTGCGCATCACGCAGTCCTGAGGGCACTGAAAGGCCTTGGCCTTTGACTCAGAGGGAAGGTAGCCACTAAACGGATGTGAGCTGCAGGATGACATGATCTGACTCCTGTTTTAATAGGAGCACTCTGGCTGGAAACTAATACAGAGAAGTGTCGGTGGAGATGGGAGAAACAGTTAGGTTGTACGTATAGTTAGAGCCAACAAGATTTACAAAGACTGGATACGGAAAGTGTGAAAGAAAAAGAGGAACCAAGTCTTACTCCAAAAGTTATTTTTTGGTTTGTTTTGATTTCTTTTTTTTGTTTCCTGGCAACTACAAAATGGGGTTGACTTTTGGAAGTTATAGCGCTAGGAAAAGTCTGATGAGAGTTAGGTCCAAGGGAGAGTGGAAGAAAAGTAATGTCATCAGCTGGTAAGCAACTATGTCAAGGAGTTTTGCTGTAACATGGCAAAAAGAAATGAAGCAACAGCGGGAGGCAGTGCCAATCTGAGGAAAGATTTGATGACACAGAAGGATGGGGATAACTGCTGAAGAGGTGTCCCAGAATATTTGAGAAGGCATGGAACTGGGTGCACATAGGCCAGCTGAGCCTGAGCCAGGAACATGGGTAATCTTTCCACAGTGAGAGGAGGAAAAATGAGTATGTGGGTACAGATGCCTGCGAGTTGGTTGATGTGATGGTGAAAGAGGATGAAAGTTCCTTCTGATTGCTTCTATGCTCTCAGTGAAATTGAAAGCAGCTGAGAATGAAGCAAAGGGAGGAGGTGCTAAAGAAAGGTCTCAGAAGGAGAAGAAAGTGTAAAAGAATCTAGGGGAACAGGCGAGTAAAGTACTAAGAAATGGGCTATCACTGCCAACCAGAACCAAGGGCCAACGACAGGCACATATGGTCATGAATTTAAAGCGAGTCCAGTCAGCAAGGTGGGATGGTCTTTCTCCAGCCTCTACTACCCTATGGGTGTGAACATGAGGTAGGCAGAGAGTTGAACTTAGCAAGCATTGGGGTTTTTTTGCCAAGTGAATGGGGCAAACTGAGAGGAGGGAACTGGGGGGATCTGCAGAGGAGGAATTGTGGTGATACCTCACGTAATCTAAAATGGGTACGGAGATTTCCGGCAATTGAGGTTTCATCAAATATACCGTGGTTAAAAATCACAATGTTGATAAATATCTAGTGACATGTTCACAGTATACTGAAAAAACAAACAGGTTAAACAAATTATTATGTAGAGCATGATCCCATTTTGAGAGATATATACTATGTAGGCTCATTAATGCAGAGAAAAATGGTTACTTCTGAATGATAAAGTTTCCTTTTTTGTGCCTTTTAAAGGTATTCTACAAAGAACATGTATTGCTTTAATAATTCGGAAAATATACATGTTAAACAGCATAACTTAAAATTCTTTGTAAATTACGTCATTTAAAAGTGCACCAGGGGGCTTCCCTGGTGGCGCAGGGGTTGAGAGTCCGCCTGCCGATGCAGGGGACATGGGTTTGTGCCCCGGTCCCGGAAGATCCCACATGTCGCGGAGCGGCTGGGCCCGTGAGCCATGGCCGCTGAGCCTGCGCGTCCGGAGCCTTGCTCCGCAACGGGAGAGGCCACAACAGTGAGAGGCCCGCGTACCGCAAAAAAAAAAAAAAAAAAAAAAAAAAAAAAAAAAGTGCACCCAATTAAATTACAGGTTTTAGTTTATATGAATAGGGTCATCCTAAAATCATTAACAGGTGTTACCAAGACGCATTACGATGACAGATTTTTACAGGAAATGCGTTTGATTGGACTACACATCTCCGTGGAAGCCTTTCCAAGCTAAAATGTTTCCAAAAGACACCCATCACGAAGGCTCTTGTTCAGCCAGTATGCATAAGATGGTGTAACGGATGTCATGTGTCCTCATTAGTTAGGCATTCCTTTTTTTTTTTTTTTTTCCCCGGTACGCGGGCCTCTCACTGTTGTGGCCTCTCCCGTTGCAGAGTACAGGCTCCAGACACGCAGGCTCAGCGGCCATGGCTCACGGGCCCAGCCGCTCCGCGGCATGCTGCATCTTCCCGGACCACGGAATGAACCCATGTCCGCTGCATCGGCAGGCGGACTCTCAATCACCGCGCCACCAGGGAAGCCCAGTTAAGCATTCTTGATTCACTGGTGCCTGTGTAGTGTTATTAAACATTTTGAAAGTCATCCCTGCCCACCACTAAAAGAAAAATTGCAGATGAGAGAATACAGAGGAATAATTAGGTTTTATTTCTTCAAGCCTATGAAATACAGTATAGTTTAAAAGGCTATAAATGATGAGCACTAGGAACACTAAAAGTATTGAAAATGTTTGATAAAAATGGAGAATATAAAACTGTGTTGAATAACCTAGCTACAGCTATGTTATGGGGATAAGATTATGGATGAATTTTGAAGTCAGAATTTATCAAATGATATATGCTTCTATTAAGAAAAAGTAGTGTAACTTTCTAGTATATGAAGAATTAAAACTCACTTATTAGTGAGGAAAACTGTCATAGAGAAAGACTAATCCCATATGGGTCCTATAGATCATATACAAAACAAAAACAAAAACAAAACAAAAACTGTGACTTTAAAATATCATACAATGTTATCTATACAGTTAGGACAATGATTAATGAAGAGACATTTGAATAGCCTGTAAATTGTTACATTTTACAAAGCTGGTATAAACTTCCAATTCTAATAATTATTTTTACTAATAAAAATGTTTAAAAGCTGCTCCATTATTATTCCTATCGGGGAATCTTCACTCCTTTGTTAAAAATGTCAAGACTTAAAAGCTAGTTTCTTTGTCTCACTAAAAATACTCTCATTTTTAGTCAGGGTACAGTAGTTAGTTTAGTTCAGGTAAGGTAGCCTAACTTGCTAGGAAGCAAAAATGATAGTGAATATTTACCAACAGTTACACTTGGTTAGTTCAATTTGAAAACATACTATCCATTTGGAGACACAGCAGAGAGTAGCAACAAGGTCCTGTAAAAATCCATACACAATCCACTGGCAGGAAGAAAAGAAATGAGTAACGAAATTCTAGACTGCAGGGTTACCAAAGTGCTTGTAACATTTTAAACCATTTGAGGTGTGCCGGAAAAAATGTGGCACAAACTGGTCTTCAAAGCATGAAAAGTACAATAAAGGGAACTGGAAAGTCCAAAACCAAGCATGTGGAAAACTGATAAGCTTTCAAACTGATGAACTTCCAAACTGAAGTCAGTTGATTAGAGGAAATATTTAGTGAAATTATTACAGTGCTATAGTGTGGTACATCCAGTGCTTAATGTCAACTAACAGTAAACTACAAAGGACATTCATAAATTTGTGACACAAAAATGTTTGTTACAGGCAGTAATCAGACATTCTTAGAGAATGTTATAAGCCATAATTATTTAACATCAATTCTCCTTTTCTTTTGGAAGCACCGATATAAACCGTTTTCACACTTTTTTGTCCCATGTTCAATTTTTTTTTTTTTTTTTTTTTTGCGGTAGGCGGGCCTCTCACTGTTGTGGCCTCTCCCGTTGCGGAGCACAGGCTCCGGACGCACAGGCCCAGCGGCCATGGCGCACGGACCCAGCCGCTCCGTGGCATGTGGGATCTTCCCGGACCGGGGCACGAACCCGTGTCCCCTGCATCAGCAGGCGGACTCTCAACCACTGCGCCACCAGGGAAGCCCCTCAAATTTTTAGAGCTACTGCTTTGCCTAACCACGTTTGAATATAAATGACTTGTTCAGTCTGAAAAACGTGTACATGAACTGATTAAACAAGGAACAGCAGCAAATGATATGAGATCACACTGGCAAATGGTTTGAAGGTGACACAGCCCATCTGCTTATTTAGAGTGTCTACTGACTGCCTCCTTCACAGCAAACCCCCGGGGAAGCTGTGCATTAACCCCCTGCTGCCCTGCCCCACTCCCACCACCCAACGCCCTTCGCTTCCACCCTGGCTACCTCACCTAAGCATCCTGCCTCTCACTTATGTCTCTGGATGGTAGGCAAAAGCAGTCATTTACACCCAGCTATCACACTTTATGTGGACACCGTTGAAAACACCTCCCATCTGAAGAGGCACTACAGAAATGTTCGACCTCAGTAACCCAGAGTCTGCCTTCCCTGTGGAAGTAACTGCCATGGCAGTTTTCCTTATGAACAACACAAATCATGTAACTTGCCCATTACTGTTTTATTTTTCCCATCAGGAAGCACAGAACCCCAACTTCTGCTTCAACTCAGTGGCTCAGCTTCTGTTTTATGTACTGGGCCCCCAAGAAAGATTTCATTAGAGGAAAGGGTCTTATAACTACAAGGCTTGTGTGCCCCTGTTTTAACCCCTAATCTCGATTTTTACATACTTCTATTTTTCCATCTTGCTGTTTTTATTCTTGTAAGCTACATCACATCATCTGTGGAACCATCAGGGGTATAAGCAGTAAATAAAACTATCACATTGACCGTAACAGAATATCCATTTTTTACACACAGTTCTTAATGTCTTGATAATGTGTTTTACTTTAGTCCAACAATTCACAAAAGCTCCTTTAGCATGATTCCCACAGCTTCTTTGAGAACATGTCTGGGCTGAGTCACCTGATGGCGGCTTTTGGAGAAGCTGTCCTGAGACCAGCCACTGGCTGTCCTTTTCTCATCAAAATCTCTTTACAACTAGAATCAGCAGCAGCCACCAATCTGCTGGCCATTCTGCTTACTGGGCAGAAAGCCTTTCCAGCTTTCAGGGATTTTACTCAGCACCAGGGATTTCAGTGCACCCTGATTTTATGTTACATAAAACATACCTGCTTTACAGTGAGTGCCCACCCACCCCTTAGACCAGTGGTTCTAAAACTTGAGCACTAATCAATCACCTGAAGGGCTTGTGAGACCAGAGAATATACCTTGTTCCACCCCCAAAGTTTCTGAGTCAGTTGGTCTACAGTGCGGGGCTAAACACTTGCATCTTTTTTATATAAGCTTCAGGTGTACAGCATTATAATTCAACATCTGTCTACATTACAGTGTGATCACCACCACAGATCTAGTTGTTACCCACCAACATATAGTTGACCCCCTTCACCCATTTTGCCCACCCACCAATGCCCTTCCTCTTCCCCTCTGGTAACCACCAACCTGGTCTCTGTATCTATGAGGTTTTTCTTTTGTTTGCTCATTTGTTTTAGATTCCACATATGAGTGAAATCATTTGGTATTTGTCTTTCTCTGTCTGACTTTTTCAATTAACACCATAACTTTTCTAACAAGTTCCTAGGTGATGCAGATGCTGCTGGCCTGGAAACCACACTTTGAAAACCAATGCCTTGGGGGCTTCCCTGGTGGTGCAGTGGTTAAGAATCCACCTGCCAATGCAGGGGACATGGGTTCGAGCCCTGGTCTGGGAAGATCCCACATGCCGCGGAGCAACTAAGCCCATGTGCCACAACTGCTGAGCCAGTGCTCTAGAGCCCGTGAGCCACAACTACTGAGCCCACGTGCCACAACTACTGAAGCCTGCGTGGCTAGAGCCCGTGCTCCACAACAAGAGAAGCCACCGCAATGAGAAGCCCGCACACCACAACGAAGAGTAGCCCCCGCTCGCCACAACTAGAGAAAGCCTGTGCGCAGCAACAAAGACCCAACGCAGCCAAAAATAAATAAATAAATGTATTTTTAAAAAAAGAAAACCAATGCCTCAGGGTCAGTCCATTTCCCTGCTTAAAAATCTTTAGGGACTCTGCCCTGTCTATCCTATTAGTCACACAGATGTTTCAGCTTGGCCTTCAAACCCTCCTTGACAGAGCCTGTCCCAGCTCCTACTACCTCAGTCCATAGCCTGTTCTCCAGGCCCCTTTACATCCTCACTCTGCCCAGAGCACACAAACATCCTGTGCTCATGCTGTCTTTCTGACTCATACCCACTTCTCATTGCTCTAATTATTAATTGCTCTAGAAATTAATCATTCTTCAAAGGACTCGTGGAATGCCACCTCTTCCCAGAAGCCATCCATCTTCATTAAAACTCTTTCAGGGCTTCCCTGGTGGCACAGTGGTTGGGGGTCCGCCTGCTGATGCAGGGGACGTGGGTTCGTGCCCCGGTCCAGGAAGATCCCACATGCCGCGGAGTGGCTGGGCCCGTGAGCCATGGCTGCTGAGCCTGCGCTCCGCAACGGGAGAGGCCACAACAGTGAGAGGCCCACGTTCCGCAAAAAAAAAAAAAAAAAAAAAAAAAAAAAACCTCTTTCATTTATGCTTTAGGACAATATACAAGCCTGCCTTGCATTATAATTAGTAGCCATTGCACAACTCTCTTCCACTACATTATACAGGAGAGTGGTTAGGAAGATGCACTTACAGTCAGAAAGGCCTGGGTCCAAGTTTTGGCTCCACACTCATCAGCTGTGTGACACAGAACACATTTCTTAACCACGAGCCTTAAAGTGAGATGACAATACATCTCCTTCAAGGGAGACAGCTGAGGATTAAATGAGATAATCTACATAAAGTCCTAAAGAGTACTTCTGGCAGATAGGGCTCAGTAAGTATCACTTTTCTGGAGTTTTTGAAACATCATCCCCAAATTCTTTGACACTCCTCCCAGGTGGTCAGGTCTATGTCTCTTCCCCTTGAATCTGATTCCTGTGACTGCTTGACAGAATATAATGGAAAGTGACCTTGTGACCCAAACTTTAAGGCACTACAAGATTCTGTTTCCTGTCTCCTAGGATGTTCACTGATTAATCCTAGCCACCCTGAGACGAGAAAGCCCAAGCAGCCCATGGAGAGGAACGCAAGCCCCCAGCCCATAGTCTCCACTGATCTCCCAGCAGGCAGCGAGCACATGAGGGAGGCATCTTGAAGCAGATCCTCCAGCCACCCCCCCACCCTACTCCCATTGCCATGTGAGGTGCAGATGGTGAGCGGTCCCTAAAAAGCCCAGCCTCAACTGCAGACATGTGAGCAAAATAAATGATTGTTGTTCTTTAAAACCATTACATCTCCGGGGGGTTTGTAACACAGCAAGAGATGACAAAGCAGGAAAATGTTATTATCTTTGCATCCTTTCTCCTCTCCAGCAGACAGGATCATAGGTTAGGATCTTCTAGAGTGTTGATCACAAGATTCAGACACTTCTAGAGGGAAGCTCCTCCCAAGGGATCTCTCTTTGTGAGTAAACAAACATTTCAAAAAAAATCAATGATGCTCTTCTATATTTTCATAATTGCCATTCAATAAGATCTTAGAAGTCTTGCCGCATTTACTTCTGTTTATAATTACCTGCAGTCACTTGGGAGGGAACAGCACTTGATTAAACAGAAGACTTTCCAACAACAATTTCTGTGTAGTTTCAGTTTCTGTGCAGCTTTTGATATTTACAATTGACTACAGGTGTGTGGGAAATGTTCTGGGAATTCACAGCATTTAAAGTAAGATAAAGATTCCATGAATGACAACTTCCAGCTCTAGGAAAATGATTAGTGTCATCAATGTTTCCTTTGAAGCAGAGGCATGGTGAGAGCCAAGGTTAGGAGTCAGAGAGAAAATGGCTTATTGATTCTCAGAGGCTGTTTCTCTATTCCTAAAGTGGGCAACTGTAACTGATCAAGCGATTTCATACAGATGACAGGAGATAATGTATGTGAAGTGCCCAGCACATAATAAAAACTCAATAATGTTAAGTCCCATTCCATCCCCACGTCCTGCTCCAAATTCTGCCTGCTGGAAACTGCAGCAAACCTCAGGATTCCTTGGAAGCATGAGTCAAATGGAATTGACCCTTTTCTTGATTTCAGTTTGCCTACTGCCTAGACCACAATCATGGGGTGAAGGAAGGAGGTTGTAGAAAAGAAATTGTTTTAGTTTGAAAGGATTTTTTTTTGTAATTTATTTTTATAGTGGAGTATAGCTGATTTACAATGCTGTGTTTCTTTCTGGTGTACATCTCCTGGATTCACTTACAGAGAGAGACATCTATATATTCTTTTTCAGACTCTTACCAGTCTTATATTCTCTTCCGGTGATTACACTGTGTTGAGCCGAGTTCTATGTGCTATACAATAGTTCCTTATCGATTACCTATTTTCTCTATGGAAGGGTATGCCTGCTAATTTCTACCTCCTGGTTTATGCCTCACCCCCTCCCACCTTTCCCCTTTGGCAGCCATAAGTTTGTTTTCTAAATCTGTGATTCTGTTTCTGTTTTGTAAGTTAGTTCATTTGTATCCATTTTTAGAGTCCACCTGTAAGTGATATCCCATGATAGTTTGAAAGGATTGAACCACCTCCTTCCTCTTCACTTTTAGATGGCCAGGAACAAAGGTGGCTGTAAACAGAATGATTCATGCCAAGTTTAAAGCAATGCCACCGAAAATCAAAGATTTAACATACAAAAGCGTATGCTGCCTAAATATGAAGATGTGGGAAACAGACTGACAAGCTGTAGGATAAGTATTTATAACGGTTCATAGGTCTAACTGTTATCCCACCATTTCTATACACTTAGAACGTCACTTTTAAAAATAATTGACAGTACGCATTATCCTATTCCCAAAACACTTGAGAAATTTCCAAAATTGCTAAGCCTTCTTTTGGCGGGGGATAATTTTACTTTAGAAAACGTTGTCTGGACAACACCTGACAAGTCATTTCTCTTCACTCAGCACCCATACAGCCACCACAGGAGCCCCCAGAAATGATGCTGACTCTACCTCTTTTCAGCCTGTGGCCTGATGGTTCAAAATATCCATCTGATTTCCTACCACTGCTTATTTTCCTGCCTGCCTTAGGGGCTGCAAGGATAAATTAGTAGCCTAGATTAGCGTTAGTTTCCATCTGGCCAATTCTGACTTGAGGAGTGAGAGTTCTACCCTAAGAAATAAGAAGCAATGCCCACTTTATTAGACAGGAAGCAGGTGAGCAAGGTCTAGTCCTATAACTTTCGAAGTGTGAGGAGGAGAAAGTGCAGGGGAAAATATTTTCTACCAACACAGACTGAGATTCAAATGCAAATACTTTTTTCAAGCACCTATTATGTGTCAGATCCTTTGCTAGGTGCTGTAGCGTATGACCTTGTTTAATCCTTAGAATTCAGACAAACCTATGACTTTGCATTAAGGCCAGAGAGATGTGCTACTAAAGCACCCACCCAACCCCATTTACCTAGGGATTTAAAGTCTTCCTTAAAGGCAGAAGAGCTGCAATGCCCAGACACCGGCACACAGATGGTCCTTTCCTTCTAACTTGGTGAGAATCAACCTATGCTGTGCATAAAAATCACTACTCAGGCTTGTATATACAAAACTATGTCTCGTGTACTTTACTGGTAAGTTAAGAGCTTCCCAAGGGCTTACTATCTGCATTATTTTAACCATTAAAACCTAATACCCATAGGAGAGGCAACTCCACTTTAATACAGGTAAGGTGCCTAGTGCAGTGCCTGACACCAAGAGAAGACTCTGTCCACGGTCTGTTTTCCATGGAAGAATGTCATGAGAAGGGGTCGGGGCTGCTGGAGAGCTTGTCGGCTTTAGCATTTTATTTTTGTAAGGGGTAATTATGTGAGCATAAGCCCTGTAATGGTCCACTTAAAATAGGCCAACATAGATGTCCTGGAGCAGAACAAATTCCGACCGCGCTGAAATGTATCTTACGTTCTTGCCAGGTCATCTTTAGCACTATATGAAGCAATCCTCTGCTCCTTTTCCCAACCCTCTGTGGAAAAGCTGAAAAGGCATTTGATTTTATAACAGATAAGATTACTGTAAAGTTCTAAAGACCTAAGTTATGAAAGAAGAGGTCTTTTAACCAAAATTTCATTTAATTTAAAAATCTAAGCTGAACTGAGGAGAACTGGATTGGGGAAAAAAAATACAACTGAAGAGAGAATTTTGCCTTTCAAAAAATTTCAAGTGAAGGATTTACCTTATCCATCTTATCTTAGGTGCACAAGACCTTAACTAAAAACCATAATCAGCTCATCTTAATCCTCTGAAGAAAAACACTGTTCATGGCTTAGTGACAAAAGTGATGAGCAAGCACATTTTCCACGCCCTCTTCAAGGGCAATATTTGGAAGCATCTGAGATATTCACATTTCTAAGACAACCACTGTGACATTCTACCTCTTTACTATGGCTCTCCTACAAACTTTTGTCTGCCCAACAGCTAGGGTGTTCTTTGTAATTTTTCCTTTGGAAGTGGTGATAAGCTAAAAATATTTACACTTAATAAATTAAACTTCTGATACAAAAAATAGAATACACTATAATTTTGCATTTTCTTAAAAGATGACTTTAACAGCACATCAAATCACTGGGATTCTCCAGCTTAAACACATCAACAGCTGACCACCTGATGTAGGATGAAATCCAGCCTTTCCACAGCCTTCGCCCTCCAGCATGGTCTGGCCCCAGCCACCATCTGTATCTGATCTTGTGCCACTCTTGCTTGCTGTCTGGTTTCCTGAAGTTCCTATCAAGTATCAAGCTCCTTCCTCTCCAAGGGCCTTTGAATGTGCCGCTCCCCTTGCCTGAACACCCTTCTTCCAACTGGGCTCAGGATATCCCTCCTTCAAGTCTCAGGGAGCATCACTTCCACAGGGAAGTCTTTTCTGACCCAATGTAAGCTACCCTGAATCTCGTAACATTCTTTCCTTTTCTTTCATAATCATAATTTGTCCTTAGATATTGTGTTTATTGGTTTAATGTCAATCTCTCCCACTAGACTCTAAGATCCATGAGAAAGAAAGCATACCCCTCGGTCACGACCCTCGAAGCCCAGGACATGTCTGAAGACAATAAACATCTGCTGAAGAAATGGATGCTGGATCCCCTCACCTTTCCCCACCCTGTCCAACTACATTTGAAATATGGGATATAGCCTTTCCTTTCTTATTTGTTCAACAACTATTTATATTTTGACTCAGAAAACTGAAAAGCAGAACCTGAAACCTCTTTTCTTCCCAAAGTAACCACAACCAAAGAGAAGGAGGGTAGAACTTTGGGTACTGCTTTAGACCCTTGTTTCTTCTTATAATCAAGATAGAATTAGTCATATATGTGGCAAAGGAAATTCCCACAAGAACCCATGACTTGTAGCTTAGCCACTGAGGGTTAAGATGAGATGGCTGAAATATTATCAGAATGCCTCAAAGGAACACCCTTTATTTTCAGATCACAGGGAACTAATTCTAAAGTAACGGTTAATTGAACTGACAGTCCCACAAATTATGATAATCTTCGAAGTGTACAAAAGTACATTCCTGGTTTCATACCATTTGTAACCCTGAACCTATCCTGCACCCAGTGTGGATCAAATGGTACATCAGTGAGCTGGGAAACCTTCATCTTTAGTTTGTTCTCACAGATATCCTACTGATTTATTAATAATCAGGAAGAAAATGTTACTTGAGTGACATCAGTTGCGTATTAAATGGTAGTGATAAACGCTTTGCTTTCATGGCATCATTACCTTTTTCTTTTACCATATGATTCCATTTATATATTTTTTATTGAAGTGCCGCTGCTGTACAATATTCTATAAGTACGATACAGTGATTCACAGTTTTTAAAGGTTATACTCCATTTATAGTTATTACAAGATATTGACGATATCCCCTGTTGTGTTGTACAATATATCCTTGTAGCTTATTTTATACCTAATAGTTTGTACCTCTTCATCCCCTACCCCTAATATTAAAAAGAAAGCAGCCTGATATTCTTCTATTTTTTTCCTTCACTAATAGCAAATGTTCAACAGGGAAAATAAAGTCTCTCCGAAAAATCAAAATTGATATTTCCTGTTTGCCCTACTAGACCAAATACAATGCTATTTAAAAATCATCAGCTATTGTATATTATGAAAAACTCATTCGCTTGCAGAAAAAACACAACGTCTGGTCAACTCTCTTCCTTTTTCTAGACGCAGAACAAAGGCGTTATCTCAGCAGACGGGGAAGAAAACAATTTATGTTTCACGAATTCAGCTCTGCTCAGCAAATTCATTCGTTAATTAAAATAAACAGCACAAAAAAGGGTACGTTTTGGTCAGTCAATTGCCTGCAATCATAGGAGAATTTTGAAATACAAAAGGCTGCGTGTTTTACTTAGCTGAAACCAGAATGTTATTCTTTTATCATTATTTAGCAGACAAGTCATATGAGGAAAACCCTCACAATACTCTGTAGTATACTTGCAGCTGCTTTCAAAATGAGTGGAAACATTATTCTATTTAATGCTTTCATTTTATTTAAAAAGATTGACTTTGTTCTACGTAAAGTTTCAAGCACTGAGCCATACAGCCATAAAGGTTTTTGAATTTTAAAAATAAAACATTTAAGTTCTGCCTAAGAAGCTATAACGCAATTTTAAATATGTGCTGTGTTTTGAAAGAGTCATGAAATTTGTTAAAATGGCATTTTCAGATTAATTGTTAACTTTGAGAAAAAATATTTCACAGGAAAATCACTGTATCATAAAATATATTTGAATCATTAAAGTTCTTATATTTATTTCAGCGAATATAGTTTTGAAAGTGGCACTTCCTTAACCAGTATTACTTTACAGCAGTGTTTCCCAAATGGGGGTGATCTGGAGACCTTTTTGGCTGTCACAACTAGGGAGGTGCTGCTGGCATCTAGTGAGCACACAGAGGCCAGGGAGGCTACAAAGCGTCCTGCAGTGCAGAAGATAGCCCCCTCCCTGCAACAACAGCAGCAACAAACACCTGGCCCCAAGTGTCAATCATGCTGAGGGCGGAAAAACCCTGCTTTAAAACAAAACCGTTAAAAAAATTTTTTTTAATTGAGTTAGTTTTGAACCCAATGGAAAGGTCAGGTTTTCAAAAAGGAAGATATTCTAGGCAAAATACATACTGAGTCACCGCCTGAGAAAGTATAACTTAGGCCCAAATGACACTACTCAGAACAATTAATTTTAAATATATAAAGTCAAGATACAAGAATTTTCTAAATGGGAACAATCTTGGCATTGTAATAAAGCTCCAGTGACATTCAGTTCAAACTTTCTGTGCCTGGTACAAAGTAGGCACTTAACAAATATCTACTGAGGGAAGGAGAAAGAAGGATCTTCTTGTGCCATATCCCAGGACACTGTATACGGTAACATTACACCAAGATAATGGGCTGTATTAGGTTGTGAGGGGTCCTCTAAGCTCCTCCCTTCCTCCACAGCACTAGCATGTAGCCAGCCAGTAGGTGACATTTCCCTGTTTCCTATGCAGCTAGGTGCGTCCACAAAAGTTCTCACCAATGCACGTGTGTGCGCTGCTTACAGGAAGTTGCTTCTCCTTCATTTCCTCCCTTGCCCCCACCCTTCACTGTAGGTTGGGATGTGGAGGTGGCACTGACCAAGTTTCAACCGTACAGAAGACGCTAATTCCCTAAAGGAGAGCAATAAGCCACCTGGGTAGCTGAAGACCACTTGGCACAGAGCTGCCCCTCCAGCAGAGATCAATCATCTCCAGAATGGTATGTGAGAAATGAGCTACTTATTTAATCTATTATACTTTGGGTCTCTTTGTTGCAGCTGCTTGCACAAGTCAGTTCTAAAATCTGATATCCCCTATGATACAAGGGCTACAAATGCTGTCTATCTGAGGAAATGTTAAACTGGCTAACTTCTTAAAGTTTCAGTGCGAATAAGACTTGAAAATCTGGATTATACGGTCACTCTATAGTGACTACTGGTTAGGATGAAGAACTGCCCTGTCTGTTAATAGTGTTAATTCTCATTTATCTAATCCAAATGGAAAAAGAAGGCAAATCTGGAGCTACCTGCCCAAGGAATTCATTGTTTCAATGATATAATATTTACATAAACTCATGCTAATGAAAGCGGGCTAGACCCTGTAAAAATGGAGGCTAAAACAATTTTAACCCTTAAAATTTTATAATTACAGCATTTTCATCTTCTGCCTTTGTCTCCCCTTTGAGTAAGATGCTGGTAAAAATACTAGTAGCAAGAGGGAAAAGGGAGTGAGGGCCAGAGGATTCCACAAACTAAACACCGAGCACTGAAATAATGATTTCTGGATTAAGTTGTATATTCATATCTTGAACATTCAATTAAGTTTGATTCAGAAGCCTCTGTGTCTATCTTGGTTTTCAGAAAATATAGCTGCTTCTTGTTGCACACATTCTTTATTAAACTCCAAAGTATTTTCTAGATTTTATTTGATACAGAATATATTCATTCAACAATTTATTCCTACTTTATGTGAATGAGAGGGAAATCATTGAGAAACAAAATATTTCTTATGCGATGAAATTAAAACACATTACATTTAAGCAGCTTTATGCAATTCAGATTTTCCATTAATATTGCTCTTTTTAAAATATAATTTCCCCCCAATAAAAATTAATGTCTAGAATATTATATCTGTTATAGAGTCATAAACTTACTGAGAAATATTTTTACCTTAAACATCTGAAAACAGTAAAAGTACCAAAATATATATTGTAATTTCCTGACACCCTTCCCCCAAAATCATATTTATGGATTGTCCTGACAAATCTATGGCCATTAATTCAATGATCTATGCAACTTTTCATGGTAACCTGACAATCAAGAGCATCAGGATAACACGATTAAAAAAGTAAAATAGCTTGGTCTGAAATACCTTTTTAAAGTTTCTAAAATTCTAAAGAATTTGAATGCCTCACAACAGAAATCATTTCTAAATTTTAATAAAATTCAGGGCACAAATTAGGCATCTTGTATCTCAAAAAAAAAATCACAATTTACATGTTAAATTCAAAAATCTTTACTATACTGAGAAAGTACTTTTGACTTTTTCTTGAAACAAAATGTATTTCTCCCAACTGAATACTGTTTACTAATTTAGATTCTGACTTTTAATTTAGGAATAAGTTTATCTTATAATATGAAATAAAAATAAAAGTTTCACATTCTCTCTCCTTCCCAATTTCTTTCTGGGGCACTAGCCAGTCACTAAATTATATTCTACTGTTAAAGGAAAAGGTAACTAAAGGACACATCTGGACCCAAGTAAATATTTCACTAGTTTCACCAGTTCCAACTAATGCCCCCAAGGGAACAGTCAATCAGTAAATCACCACAGTGAGTCCACCACAGCTACAACAGGTATATGAAAATGACATTATTACCTACTCCTAAAAATGCAATGATCTATAAACAAATCAATCACAATTCTCAATTTTAAAAAGGGACGAAAGGCTTTAAGAATCTCCAAACATGTCAAGTTCTGGCATGCCACATTTTCAACCTGAGAAGTCTCAATCTCTTTGGACTTCCTTATTGTTTGTTTGATTTCAGTCTATAAATAAAAGAGACTGGTATCAGCCAGTGGTCCTCCACAGGGGCAGTACCCTAGATGTCTCGGAAATAAGCAAGAACAATTAGTTTTCACAGTGACTGGCACTTAGGGAGCAGGGCTAGGGGTTTGCTACACATTCAGGAACTGTCCCAAGTCCCCAGAATTTTCAAATGTCCCTCTGCTCATTCCTTTCATTAGAACCTTCAGTATGACGATCTGAGCCTAAAGAGTAACTTCTTTCCACACATAAACAAGTTGTTTTAATTCAGTTTTAATGAACACTAAATTTTTCAGCCATTCAACTGTCATGTAAATGTCTGCTTTTGTTGGGAACTTTACCAAGTGCCATTCACCATTTCAGAAAAATCACCTCACCAATAGTAAAGCTGCTCCCTGTACCCAAGTCAATGACATGGCATGTGTGGATCAGGATTCTTTTGCAACGACTGCACTCATGTCAATGTTATGGGAATAGGTGGGAACAGCCATCTATTTTATCATGTCTTCCACTAGTCATGCCTGAGCAGTTATATGTTGAAACACCTAATATTTTATTATAAATTACTCTCCTGTTACTTCTTATCCCAATTAGGGCAATGTATTCGTTATTATTAACATAGCCTACTTACATATGCAATTTTCCATACATTTCATTTCGGCATAGTAAAAGGGTAATACAAAGTATTTTATGAAAATGAAAAACTAGGTCTGATAGATATGCAAATCCTGAACCAGAATATCACCTAAGGCTCCTTGCAGCTCCAACGTGCTTTGATTCTACGAAAAACTTTCAGTTTGGCAAGCCCTGATCATTAGCAAGCCTTTACCTCTGCTCAAGTTTGAAAGTATCGCAATTAAGTAAAAATGAAAAATACATGTGGTTGCTAAGGTGATGCATAAAAACACAGACTCTGCTCAACGCTCCAACATTTGTGTGAGCAGAGGGCAATGCCACGTGCTGATGCCTTTTACAGGTGAATAGAGAGGGACAGAGAAATACCTAAGGGAGAACCGAAGCCCTCACATCTCTTTGCTCTCAAGAAGCTACACTACTGGCCTCACAGGTGACTGCTGCCTTGTTCTCTCCTTGGGCTGAGGGTCACAGATCTGAGTGCTGCACTGCCTTAGCCTGTCTCCCCCAAAGTTCATTCAAGAAAATATACACTGGCAAACAGTGCAAATGTCCCAAAAGTGAAACAGGAAGAATACCTCTCACTATCAAACTGTGCACAAGTCTACTTAGCAATGCTTATCGTTCAAAAAGCAACACCCTCAATTCATCACTGGCATGGAGCTGGTATAATCACACTCCACTTTTTCTGAGCCCATCATTCTCTGTCATCAGATTGAAGAATAATTATTATCCCCACTATACCAATTTCCAGGTTATGAAAATGTACTTAACTCATTATTTCAGGAACTGTTGCCCCTTGCCCCACTGGATTCTCAGCGTGTCCACCATCTCCATTATGTCTGACCGTCCACCGTTCTCTCTTTCCCCACCATATTAGCACCCACAGGGGCAACCTTGTTTTTATTGATACATTCCACAGAGTTTCACTTGTTAAAATAAACTCCCTAAGACAAAGTTTGAGGAAATATTCCCTGGTGAAAAAAATAAATCCATACTTCCTGTGTAATAAATATATCCCTCTCGGTCAAATGACCAAGAGTCAGGAAACACCTGATTACATACAAAGTATTAAATATAAAAGAGGAAAATAAAACCTTAAGTTTGGCTCACATAGCAAAACAAGCGCAATCTTGGGAGTGACCAGTTAAGCTTTCTTTTTTTTTTGCGGTATGCAGGCCTCTCACTGTTGTGGCCTCTCCCGTTGCGGAGCACAGGCTCCAGACGCGCAGGCTCAGCAGCCATGGCCCACGGGCCCAGCCGCTCCGCGGCATGTGGGATCTTCCCGGACCGGGGCACGAACCCGTGTCCCCTGCATCGGCAGGCGGACTCTCGACCACTGCGCCACCAGGGAAGCCCTAAACTTTCTTGATGTAGAATTTTCTAACATAATTTTTAAGGAAACAAAACTTTACTGAGGTATTCTAATATACTGGAAGATAATTCTTTGCAAATTATGGAAAGTTAAAAATTACTGTAAGATCAGATGAAAAAAGTAATAAAACTATTCGAAGATACATTATGTACATATAAACATTTAGTTTTTAACTCAAGAGTCTCTGAAAATAAGAAATCATAATTTATACATGAAGGAAAAAAACCTCTATTTTCAGCAATTTCTTTTATAAATGATTCTCTTAATTTTTCCTCACTGGCCTCACATATGTTTAGGATACCAAGCTACCAATTTTCTGAGAACTTGTGTCTTTAACCAAATACATATGGGAAACATAAAAGGATTTCAGAAGCAATACAGCTTAATTCTCAAGTTCCTCAAATTAAACGGTTTAGAATCATTCCCCCTCCTTTCGAAGACCATCTGACCTCAGTGTGTGTTTGGGCTTATCAAGGTTATGGGTTGGTATCTGGGGTAAGGGGCACATTTTAACCTAATGTAACATTTTAAATCTATATGACTTAAAAATTAAGAAGCAGCAGCTTTGCCACTGGCCATTTGAGAAAAGAAAAAGATATAGAAATGGGACTCGGCCCTAGAAGGTTCTTACCCGCAGGGCCTCGATGACGAGGTCTCTGGCCTCCAGCTCCCCTTCCATCACGCTGAGGAGCATCCGAAGCTCTGATTTACTGAGGTTGTCCACATCGAAGTCTTTTTTCTGTAACACAAATTTTAAAAAATGAAAAAACTTCCTAAAGGTATGCAATGGACCATTTTTATCCCAGTGGCTCAGCAAACCCGAGGGGCCCCGTCTGGCAGCAATCCACGGTCTGACCTTCTAGGAGGAGAGGTAAAAACCAACGTGCCAATATCCCAAATCTCTCCACTGAGGAGATCTATTTTCCTAGCCTGCCTCCCCACCCAGCTTCAGGATCTCTTTAAATTATACTGTGCAATACAAATTTAAAGTCCCTGGAGTTTGTATCAAAACAGGCCCAGTGTGTGTTGGGGAGAAGTTGCAAAGGTAGCAAAGAGAGCACGAACGTATTGCTCGAAGGGCCCCAACATAAAGGCTCCTGTGAGGTTATTATAAATTCCAAGACTTCCAATAATAACAGGTCATGTTTATAGAACACTGCAGCAGAGGCCACCAGCTAGCAGCCTACAGCCAAATCTGGCCCACAGATGTGTGTTACTTGGGCCACAAAGTGTTTTGTTTTATTCAGTCAGTGCTAAGAAAATCTAAAGATGTCACCCAAAGATCCAGATCGCTGGCTTCCCCTCAAAACTCAGATGACCGGGTAACCCCAGATTCACATTCCCACAGGGTAATAATCCGCAGAGCCAAGTAGCAGCTGCCCCTTTAGAAGAAGCATGCTCTGTGCTACCCGCGACCAAACACACACACGCACATGTAGTGTGCTTGTAAGAGGCCTGGCCTGCCACCCACATGCAGTCATCTGGGCCTGTGGTCAGGCGAGTCTGGTTCCCAACTCTCTTGTCTCCAACTCTGCCCTCTTTCCTCACAACAACTTTTACAAGCAGGTCTCCTGATAGCCATCTTATAGATGAAGCTGAGAGATGACGGGTTAGCGTGCTCACAGCCGGGCCTGGGTGAGTCCACAGCCCCAGCTTCCTCTACAGCACACAGTCCACTTCTCCCTTCCGTGGAGACTCATTTGACAAACCCAGTCGCCATCAGAGGGAGGGGAGCACACGTTCATCCCCAAACGTCTCAGGACACCCGACCTCAGAAGCCAGTCTTCAGGACGTTTCCGAACATGCCTTCGCATCTGCCTAGCACCCAGTGGTTTCCAAAGAACTCTCAAAGAACCAAATCTAACCTATAAAATAGGTATCATCCCCTCTATTTTTCGGATGAGGAAACCACAGCTCAGGAGTCGGATAATGCACGCAGTTCACACAACCAGGAAATGGCAAAACTGCAACCAAGTACTGGGATTTGTCTGCACACTTTGTCAGCACAGTGCCAACATTCTAGAGATGAAAACAGTGCTATTCTATCAATGATCCAATGAGAACTAGTTTAGCACCTATGTATCTGACACTGTACTATCACTGTGATGACACAGAAGTAAACATAGCAAAGCCTATAAACGATTCCAGGGACTTCCAAACAGGTATGGCCAGAACTGGTCACTTCTCAGTTTCCAAAGAACCTTCTGGAAGAAGATGATGGTATAAAAGGGAAAGAGACCAGAGCTAGCTGGCTCTCTGAAGAAAGATTTTCAAAGGATCTTCCTCTTAAAACTGTTTCTTTTCGTACATACATTCAACAGAGCAGTTATTTGTAAAGGCAGGGGCTAAGGATGGAAAAAAAGAAAAAAACCTATAGCAAGCCTACAGGATGGATAGTTCTGGGAGACCCTTGTTTGGAAGGTTAACTTATGGATGTTCTGTGAATAGTAAAGTCCAATATACTAGGGCTTAAATTCTGCTCCCATTCATACTTATTTCACGTAAGTCTTATAACCCAGTTCTTTTCAAATTCAGGCATAAGAATCACCTGGAGATTAACAATCTGTTAACACAGATTGCTGGGCTCCCTCCTTGAAGTTTGATTCTGAGGTGGGGCTGTGAATTTGCCTTTCTGTGTGCTCCCGCTGCTGGTGGTGGTTCTGGTCCAAAGACGATACTTGGAGAAGCATTCTGTAACTTATCTGAGTCTGTTTTCTCATCTATATAAAAGAAATCCCAACATCTATCCCACAAAGTTCTTGTGAGGATTAAACAAGAACCTATCAATGACATACACCCCCATGTTCACAGCAGCACTATTCACAACAGCCAAGACATGGAAACAACCTAAATGTCCACCGACAGATGAATGGATAAAGATGTGGTACATATATACAATGGAATGCTACTCAGCCATAAAAAAGAATGAAATAATGCCATTTGCAGCAATATGGATGCAACTAGAGATCATCATATTAAGTGAAGTAAGTCAGAAAGAGAAAGACAATATGATATCACTTATACGTGGAATCTAAAATATGACACAAATGAACCTATCTACGAAACAGAAACAGACTCACGGACACAGAGAACACACTTGAGGTTGCCAAGCGCAAGGGGGTTGGGGGAGGGATGGAGTGGGATTTTGGGATTAGCAGATGTGAGCTATTATATATAGGATGAATAAACAACAAGGTCCTACTGTATATGTATAGCTCAGAGAACTATATTCAGTATCTTATGAAAAAACATAATGGAAAAGAATATAACAAAAGAATGTGTATATATATGTATGTATGTATGTACATACATATGTATGTATAACTGAATCACTTTGCTGTATAGCAGAAATTAACATAACACTGTAAATCAACTATACTTCGATTAAAAAAAAAGAACATGTCAATGAAGTACTAAATAAAGGCAGGTGACTGTTATTATTAAAGCTGAGAGCACCCAGATGTTTTATGTAGGGAGGAGGACTATTGGCTATGAGCCTATTTCTTTGAAAATCTATCAGCCCAAGTCCAATAAACTCAGTTTATTGACTATGATGAAAGACTCTTTTATCCTGGTTTTTCCCCACTGAGATGGGAGAGTTAGATGCAATTCTATGTGCATTAGATGGTAACATTTTATTAATGTTACTGCTGGTGGTTCTAAAGATTTTAATTAATTGTACATTTTATTGTCCTTGTTTCCCTGAAGCTTCCCAAGCAAAGCACTCCATTTTAAAAGCTAATAAATTATGAAAGACATTGCCAAGATTCTGATTCACATTAGAGTCAGGAGAGCTTGCCCTGGTTCCATCATCATCAACATCACAACATGTGACCGGCAACCAACACGTCTATTTTTTAATACATCACCGTCAATAAAAAGGAAAATTCATTAAAGAAACACTGTTACAAGGATTCTTGCTAAACCATAAATTATGCTACAGAGAATGTTAAAAAAAATCTGTCTCCCATCAAAATATATTAAGTGATGTATTATTTTAAACATTGAGTGCATCTGTCTGCCTGCTTCTCTCTCCCCTACGTCTCACCCCCACTTCCTCACTAAAGACACTTCTAATGCCGGCCTTCAATCATAAAAATATTATAAGAATATTTTCAAAGGGTCATTCTCCAATACTTGATGTTTTCATTCCCTATTCCGGCAAAACTGGATAAAAGAAAGTACATGAATTATGTTACAGGTCTTAGGACTCTCAGTATTTTACAAATAAATTCAAAACATTTTGGTAGTTTTAGAAAAATAAAGAAGCTCAGAAGCAAAAATCCCATTAAAAAAACTATTATTGTTTCATATTAAGCGTCACTTATCTGACCTGATGCACTTATAGTGCAAAAGTACTTAGATATAGAAAAAGCCATTATTAAAGTTTCTTGGTTTAAGAGCAAAATAATTATTCTAACTTGTGTAATTTTTAACCCACTTCAAGGTAAAATTGACATAAAAATGCTGTACATTTTTAATGTATACAATTTGATGAGTTTGAAGATAAGTATATATACCCGGGAAAGCTTCACCACAATCTATGCTACAAAACAAATCCATCACCTACAAAAGTTTCCTCTCATCCTCTCATTTTTTGATGATAAATCATGTAATATTTTAAAAGACTAACTTGATAACCGAATTTTCAAAAGAAGAGACAAGACCGGATAGATCTAAATGCCACACTCACATAAAAAATTAGGATCTCCATAAAGGCACCTAAGCCAACATGATACCCATGCCTCCCCACCCCCCCCAAAAAACAAAGCAGACATGTTCAGAGACTAAGCTTTATTACTACTGCAACAGCTTTTCCTAATTAACAGAGAAAAATCCAAATCTCATTTTTTAGTGATGGCAAGGCACTCAGAAAGTAAAGGGAAAAAAAAGAAACTGGTAGATTTCAGCTCCGCAGGCCACTCCCCTGCCTGTCACGTTTGATGTCTGCCAGGAAAAGTACTCTAGGAAAAGCACTTCTTAACACCTATTTTTAAAAATCTGGCACAGGCAGCTTAAACTAATCCAGAGTCTGGCCATCAGATAGAAAGACTTCTTTGGGGCATATATACATGAAGGAGGAGACACAACCTCAAACTCTTCCTGTTCAACACAGCAGTCTGCAACAGCTCTGAATTATGCGGAGCAGGTGTGGGGATTGGCATTCTTCTGGATAGTCTCCTATAGGCTCGGAGAGAGGGAGGGAAAGGGAGGAAGATGACAAAATAGAACCTGGCTGAACTGTCATCTTAACTTGCCAACTGAACATAGGCCAATACCAAGTTTCCTCCACTATCACTCTCCTCCCACTCTTCCTGAAAGAAACAAATCTAAAATACTTGGTTTATGTAGGGAATTCGACAGTCACAGCCAAAAAGCACCAGAAGACCCTTACCTGTATCCTTTAGGAATTAATGGGGTGAGCACACTGATGGGTACCATAAAAGCCTTCAGGAGTTATTATGAGTCACAGTGGCAGAAGTGTCCCTCAGATCTTTGCCCAAACACATCAGCTATGGTGAAAATCTAGTGACCAGACACAAAGCCAAACATGTTCTCTGGCTTCTCTCACAGACACCAAGAGCATCTCCTCCAGTTTCAAATCTAGTGGGTTGTGCCTACATTTGATCAATGAATTTACAAGGGAGGGAGGAGGGGTACCTGAGAAAGCAGATGGACTGAAAGAACCTTATTTCATCTCTTTGGACCTCCGGTTTCTCAGTGGTAAAAAGAGAATGTTGTACTAAGTGATCTTTAAAATCTCTTCCAGACACCAAATGTCCTGATTTCACATACCATCAGAGTAACTGGATTACTGGACTGAGGAAATTTAGGTCATTCATTGAAGCCTTTGAGAAATATTTGAAGAAAATTGAGTTTGCCTCTTTACTCAGAAGTAACAGAAATGTATTTTCCTCCCAGTTTAATAGTGGGTACTAATAATTAATAACGCATTCAGAACTTCCTGTGTAAGCAAGATTTATGCTTTGGGAATGAATAAAAAAGGCTGTAAGGAAGGGAAAAGCAATGAAACTCGTCTTGAGATTAAGGAGAAAAAGCAAAATGTGAACACTATCATTAACATGAAAAAATTAAAAAGAACCCTTACATTATTTTTAAAATGTGAATTTGGCCAGTTATGAGGATTTTCACGATGAAAAGTACGTGTTTCCATGGTCTAAAACTATTTCAAACTATTTCTGCAGTTATGTCTTGCTTTGAGATTATTCCTCCTGACTTCTCTCTAGAGGGAGGTAAGAGTTTTTCTGCCCAGGGCTGCATACCTCTAATTTCGTTCTTCCTAATCCTTCTTTCTCCTCTAATTCGTCTGAATCCCATTTTCTTCAGGACACAGCTCAAATCCCACTTCCTTATGTCTTTCCAGACACATAAATCTCTCATTTTCTCAGTTCAGTCTTAGAGTCGGTTCTATTCGCTGATTTACAATTAATCATGCCCTGCCTTGTGTATTTCCTCACTATATTAAACTTTACTTATCCATATTTACTCTATTTTCTCACCTCTACTAGAAGTGTCAGGACAGCAAGAGTATTACATCTTTACATGATTTTACCTAACATATATGCCTCCTGCTTTTGGTGTGAAAATGCCTCTTTCACTCAGTATAACAACACAAACCATGTAAATATGTGTAAACGGATATACTAGTCTTACTTAGGTACAATATTATGGCCCACTCTGGGGGCAACTAAGTAACTGATCAATCATTTTCATTCATTTTTCAAAAACCACTTACAGGAACCTAAAGTAGGGCAACTTGGCGTGTGCCTTTAAAGCCACATGCTGAGAACTTGGGATCAACTCTCCATGGCCATGCACCTCAAATCAACCATGCCACCCCCACCCGGGGTCTGTCATGCAAGACAAGCAACTCAGTGCATTAGAAGGAAGTAAAGCCAACAAGTAAACAGACCGTCAGGAAGGAAACCTGGTAATAGATGTAATTAATTTCAAGTTCGAGAAAATGGGAATGAAAAGCACAAAGGTGGCTCAGTTAGGGGCAGTAGCCTCTGGTAATTAAGTGCAGCTACCTCCCGTTTCCTCCTTTTAGATCTCCTCTCAGCCTCCATTTTTACTTTGGAGGAAAAAAAGGACCACATCTCAGATAAAGCAAATGTCTATTTCCATCGTAACTCAGTTTTTCAATGTTAACACCACCCCTATGTGGGACATGGATCATTTTCACGTGTGAGCTGGCACCCAGATCCAGTAATTGTCCTTTAAGGAGCTTAGAATGCATTGAAGACTATCACTTCAATTATCTGCAGGTGGCAAAGGTCAGCACGCTGATTTTCAAGCGAAGAGCTGAGACATGAGTGACTAAATGATCTTCTTACATTTACAAGGCCCTTCTGTAGAAGAACTCAGGCCTTTGGCATTACCTTGTTGCCTTTTCAATGAAATATAAAAATGTCAAAACCAAATCATTTGCAAAGAAGTGTCCATTCCACGTAACAATGTGGGCTCTACTGCACTTACTATAATAACATTTTACATCCATGTTCAACCTATTTGGTTATTTACTAACAATTTATTCCAAGACAATTTTTTTCTCTTAAACCAGGATTTCTACATGGATGGCACCACACTGTGCACAGCATTAGTAATATGATCTCAATATTTTGTGCAAGTTATTTTAAGAAATTAAAGTAAAATTTTTAAAATCCTCTGCTTTCAATGTCATCATTATCATCATCTCTTTTGTAACTGTTCTCCATTTCTTTACCTAATCATCAAAGACAAGTTTCCTTTTCCCCGTTATATTAGTCCTGCAAAGGAGCTCCAACAGAGAAGAATACAATCAAGTGCATTCAAATAAAGCCTCCTTCTAAAGCAATAATCAGACGGTGCTTAGGTGGTAAACTATGCAGGGGCAGAAGGGAGAGAAACTGTCCATCCTTCCTGGGCACCTTCAAAGCTGAAATCTAGTCCCACGTTTCTAGACATGTGCAGACTATTGCAAACCTCCTTCCTGCCCAATCTTTCCTTCTACTTCCTTTTCCTGTTTCCAAACTTCCCTGCATCTCCCTCTTGATCGCCTCTCGACCATCCCCTCCTCCACACCCCAGTGGGTGATTTGGCCTTGACTCTATTGTTAGAAGAATTCGGGATGGGAGCGGTGCAATTTCCATCCCTCCACCTACGCATCCCCAGCCTCAACCATTGTTTTGAAGAGGGAAAATTTAAAGGGAAAACTAACCATGTTGGAAATTAAGTTAAAATTTAAAAAAAAGAAAATCTGTGAAGTATCTGAAATATCATTGAGAAAAGCACCTTAGAAGGGGACAATATAAAAATAAAAACCCAAAACCATAAGAATCAGGGTCATTGTGCTCAAACAAGAGGAGCCCTCTAACATCTATAATGTTCATTACTACAAACTTCAGGACAACAGTTTCATCACAATCTAGTAACACATGAAGTAAAATTTCTAGTTAGCCATCAACATTAAGAATTATGACACAGCCTCTTGGTGAGTGTTCATTTTCTTCATTCAATAAATATTGGTGGAACATCTACAATGTGCCTGGAACTGTGCTAAGAAACCTTAGCTTTTACAAATGAAACCCACACTGCTCTTCTTGAAAGATGAGGCTGCTCTCTCCCAGCCAGGGCCTTGCTGTGCATATGATCAACAGCAGATATTTGTAAATGGCTAAGTACTAAGTCTGTGAACCATTTTCTCACCTCATAAAGTTATGTGAAACACAGGAGGATAAAACCAACTGGCAGTCTAGCCTAGGCATGTATTCAATCATAGAGGAGGACAAATATTTTTCTCTAAACAAAATTGCTCCTGTGGGAAATATAACAGTGATAGCAACAACGATAATAAAGTCCAAAAAACAGATGCAAACATAAATATATAACCTATTTAAAAATAAACAAAGTAAGAAGCATCATGATAAACTCAGTTATATTCTGATCTTTGGGCATCATTTTTGTCAATTTCTTCAACCTTTAAGCAGTTTTTCTAAAGCACATACTTGAGACTGAAACTTTTATGCTCATCTTTGCCCTAGGCCCCCTCTCAAGGAACCCTAGAAACCCACCACACTTGTACACAGCTACCTGCAGTCTCCCTGCTCAAGTCCTCCATCCTTCTGTGAAATGTTTCCAGATCTTTCCACTAGGAATCCTGCCTGTGACTCTTCTTCTCCAGACTCCTAATGCAAATTTTTTGTGCCTCTCATGACACCATGGTCTTTGATTTGATTCCCTGGTGCATGTGAGGTTCTAGCACTGAAATGTTTTACTTTAGGACAGCAAAGATGTTACAATGTCTCCACTTCAGTATGTATTTGGTAATGTGTGTTAAATCTACAATATTTCTTACCTAAATTATACTGTGAAACTTTCAATACTCTATAGCTGCCACATAACTGTAATTTTTTAAAGAAAGCTTAGCAAAATTGGCTAAAAAGTTTCTTTTTATTGCATTTACGTTCAGTACTGTCACCTGGAAACACAATTTTCAAGGTGCCAGCTGCTAATTTGTTTAACATCACTATTGTGCATTTTTAACAAAATAATTATCCAAGTTTTTTCTTGTCACTATCACCATGACAACAAAATTTATATCTACTTTTTGTATATTAGTTGCTCCAGAAAAGCCCAGAATGACAAGAATGTTGGTCTGCTTCCCAAACATAGTTCTAAAAAGATCTACATTTTCCTTTCACTCTTAAATTCTTTGGTGACAATAAAAAGCTGGAAGATTTCTGTTTTCCATAGTGCCTTATCCATTAGGACGTATTTTCAGAGTAGACATAGCAATATAGTCTAAGAGTCATCACATTTGGCTAAGGCGCTGAAAATAACCCAGGTCTCCGGCATGGTTCACAGCAAAGACTATTAATATGACCCTATTGAATAATGTAGCTGTTACCTTAGCCTTATACTTGGGATGCTTTCAGGATTTAAGCAGCTAAGAACAAGGACCACAAACTAAATTTAAAGCACTCCACTGAAAATCATATTAAGCTGAAAACTATAAATTAAACTTGTCTCTAAGCAACAATCTAAATAGTCAAAACTTAGTGAAAACATTCACTTTCGAAAATAGCCTACTGCTTTGGGTTTCCATTGACTCATTACTGCCAAATATACATATAAAATGCATAATAAGTAAACCAACTTGAAATGAAATAAAATTCAAAAAAGAATTACCCACTAAAAAATTAAGTCCTCGGCTGCCATAAACTCAAAATGCATCAACATGCCTTTAAATTTTAATCATTAGATAAGAGGCAGTTATAATGACAAATATTCTTCAACCTAACTTTTCTTTAATTAAAAAATCAGTCTAGGGGGCTTCCCTGGTGGCGCAGTGGTTGAGAGTCCGCCTGCCGATGCAGGGGACACTGGTTCGTGCCCCGGTCTGGGAGGATCCCACATGCCGCGGAGCGGCTGGGCCCGTGAGCCATGGCCGCTGAGCCTGCGCGTCCGGAGTCTGTGCTCCGCAACGGGAGAGGCCACAACAGTGAGAGGCCCGCGTCCCGCAAGAAAAAAAAAAAAAAAAAAAAATCAGTCTATAGGTCAAGTAGCTGATATAGGCAGACTATTAAGTGAAAAGTTAAATGTTCAGTTTACTGCATAAGAAGCCATCATTAAAATTTCACTAAAGTACCAAACATTTTTTTAAATACTATATTAAGAATTCTTATTGCATCTCCTCAGAACCCTATAGGATTTTATGGAAATAACAAAGGAGTTTCACTTTCACAGTTTTTTCGTGGCTATTCAAATCAACCAGGGTGAAATGATCAAACTTCTACCTATAAGCAGTTAAAAATCAGGCTCCTGAAAATTTTAAACAGCAGAAAGGGAACACTGAACTTGTTAACAAAAAAATCTGCTTAGTGTCTAAGGCTCTGTTTATAATCTAACCAAATAAAACTATAGGTCAGCTACAGAGCATAACTCAGCTGTTTTTGTTTGATTTAATTGTCAGGTGATTAAAATACTGAGGGTAATAGAAAAACCCATTTTAAGTCAATTAAACAAACAAATTCAACCTTCCTGGGAAACAAGAAACACACCCCTCTTTCTTTTTTCTCTCACTCCCCTCCCCTTACCATCTCTTGGGGATGAAGGTACCCAAACACTTCAACTTCTCGGAGAGGTTTGTTGTCTTAATAGCTACCTTCTTTTACTTCACGCAGGGGAACTGATTTCCTGCATCACAAGTAGGCAGATTTCATACGAAATCTTAAGATCACATTTTCTACGTAAAGAATGAAAAATCTATTTTCCTAAAAGTTTCAAATCAAAACTTGCCAGTTTCACAAGTGGAAATCAGCAGCCCTCCGCCTCCGTGTTTCCTTCTCTCCCTGTTTCTCTCTTTCCTTCCCAGGCTCAGCTCCTCTCATGCCCAAGTAGCTTTCCTCCACATCTCTCCTCTACCTCTCCAGAAAGCCCTACCTCCAAATACAAGGGGAGGAAGTTCAAGCAGCTCTGGCTATTCACACCTGGCCCTGCCCTCAGCTGCTCCCTCACCGAGTCTGGTCAGGTCATGAGTGGGAAAAACGGAGGGGCGTCCACGCTCGGCTCACTGCATCCTACCCGGAATCTCCTGGGGGAGCAGCAGAATCGCGCCTAGGGTGGGAGGCGCTCCCAGAGCTGCCTTTCTTTGCAGATTCTTGCAGCTCCTACCAAGCTGCTTCCCAAACCCCAAAAACATTTCCACGCAGGAAATGTGGGATCAGCCTTCCCCTAAGGTACGGGCTGGAAACCAACCGATGAGCCTCTGTGCACGGGGAGATTCTGGGGGTGAAAGTAGGGGCCAGCGATGGATGGAAGCTCATTTGGCTTCTAGACCCCAGGGAAGAAACACACTGTATTGATACCAGGTGTTGAACCTCCACCTCGCCGGGGCATAGTCTCGGGAAGAACGAGGACACCTCCCCCGCCCCAACCCCAATCCCCATCACCAAGTGATGGGGTAGCAGGCAGCTGGGACCCAAAGCGCCGGCGCTCAGCGGCAGCAGCGCCTACAGCTGGGCATGGGGCCTCTCCCAAGGGGTCTCAGGCACACGAATGAATACACACACACGCACACACACAATGGGCATCCCCACACCTGCTCGGCGCCAACCCGCCTCCCCCTCGCTGCTCTCCGGGTCCGCTGAGAGGTGCCAGGCACCCCCGAGACACGCGCCCACAGCCACGCGCGCAGAGAGAGGCCAACAATGGGAGGGTGTCCAGTTCGCCGGGAAACACACCCCAGCCCTCACCCCTGGCCAAACCCGACCGAAGCAGAGGGAGTGGGTACAGAGGCCACACGCAGGGAGCCCCGAGAACCGGGCGGACCGGGGCTGCTTCCCGCGAGGCTCGGAAAGGACAGGCGGTATCCCCAAGCCAGGCGGCCGCCTCGCCCCGGCCTCGGGGGATGAGGCACCCCGAGGAGGGGGCACCCCGAGGAGAGCGCACCCGGAAGAGCCCGGGCTGGCAGGGCGCCCCGGGGGCTCCCACCCCGGAACCCCGCGCCCACCCTGGGACCTCGGTTACCGCCGCCTCCGCCGGGGCCCTCGCCGCCTCCTCTGCGGCGCGGGAGAAGTCGGGCTCGCAGCTCGCGCCGTCCGTCGCCATCTTCCTGCTCTAGCGGATCCGAATGCGAGCTCGGAGCGGCAGCTCCGGGTTCAGCCCTCCCGGCGGCGGGCGGCGCTTAACCCGCGGCGCTCCGGGGACGCGGGCGCTCGCAGCCGGGCCGCCGCCGCCGCTGCAGCGCTCCCTCCGCCCCCTCGCCGCCGCCCCCGCCGCCTTAACCCGCTGCGCGCCGGTGCGCCGCCCGCCGCCGCCTGGTCCTCGCCCGGGGCTGCCAGCCATCAGCCGGCTCCTTGAGGTGAGAGAACTGGGCACGTGCCCAGGCCGGGTTAAGGCCCGGAGCGCAAAGGTCAGAATCAAAGCTCCAGGGCGAGGCGAAGGAAAGAAGGCGCCCAAGAGCTGATTCGCCTGACACGGCCCCACCGAGCCAGCGGGGCAACGACGGACCGATTAAATGCCCGGCCTCCCTAATCCGAATTCTCTGTTAGAGCCAGGAAAGTCCTTCACTTCAGCCCCCTCTCTAGCCCACCTCTAGAAAACACAGAAGGCACCCTTTGCTTTTTTCTTAAAAAAAGAAAAAGAAAAAAATTTTTTTTACATCCAATACTGCCGCCAGGGCGTTTTTACCCATTTGGTGTATATGCCTGCCTTTGTTTGATTCTCCTTCTCCCAAAACCATCAACTTCCAGATCAAAATGCGTGCTGCTACCCTTTATTACGTTACACCCGGCCCCTCAGCCCTACCTTTCTATACAATCTCTTTTCAAGAAAGGTGAAGCAAGGCACTTTTTCGTTCTTTACCGCAAAACTGAGTGATTTTCTGAAGGGCTAACCAAGAAGTGTTAAGTGTCATCGCTTGTAAAAGAAAGCTCTCTACTTTTAAGAGAATTTAAAAGAATTACTCCCATGTGGTGGGGACACACACACCAAAAAACAAAAAGAAAATAAAAACTTGCCTAAAAATTGATTTTATGGGAATTATAGGTCTCAGAAGGTATCTCATGAGATGAGTGAGTTAGGCTCAAGCTCTTAATTTTCCCTTCCCACATCGGATTCAGTTCCTACCCTTTCCTGCCAATTCCTAGGATGTGAAAATCTATCACCTTATCAAGACCGTATGGTTACATGCCTTCCCAAATCACCAGATCCCAAAAATGTGCTGAAAGCACAAAATCAAATGGAGGCATTCAAGCTGTGTCTCAAAGAAGTAAAAGCAAACCATAACCAAATCCTGGACTTGAATTTCTGGAAGATGATGTTTAGTCTGAGGGTTACAGATCAGAGTTCATTCTTTAAAATGGCAGACTCCTAATGAAAGGTTTCAGCACTTTTATTGCTTCACTTTCCAAACTAGATCTAAATATGACACAAAACGGGGCAGAGAAAAATCTTTTCTGCAAAGGCCCTGAAGGGGGGGCGGGGGGGGATCAATACATTGTAAAAAGTTCCCTTCCAGAAAAGGTCTACATCAAGAAAGAAGTTTCACCTGGAACCCTGGGGTTAAGGGTCAAAGGTTTAGAAATCACCTCCAGGGTATCCTATAACCAGAGGTGCTCATTATTTTTCTTTGACTTCACTCTGATAGCTACTCCCTCTCTTAGCCCTATGTTTTCCATCCCTGTTCATTGTACCACTTTCTTTTATGAAATATTCTCTCTGAAATTGCTCAATATTAGAATAACTAGATTCCTTGTAAGATGAAAGAAAAGCATTTGACAGTAAAACTTAGGTGCTGAACTGATAGTAAAAATTTTAAGTTGAAACCTAAAAGCATTCCTTGTTCTTTTCAAAATGCATTTTCACATCACAAGGTAATACATTTTCTTGATACTGATACTTGATACTGATGTTGAATTACTACCCAAGAAATTAACCAGCCCACTTCTGGGGGGGGGGAAATAAAGAATAAACTTCACTTGGGAGTTAAGAACTGGGAATATGACATGACAATATTTCTGGGAAGCAAATCCCATTCATTTTATACATGCAAGCTCAATTTTAAAAAATCGTCATTGGGATGAAATAGCTTCTATTAGTCTAAATAAAATTAAAGCAGAATCACATCACAAAGGAATCAATCCCTGAGTGGTTTCTTCCCTCTCACCTTTTTTTTTTAAATGAAAAATAAGCAGGTTAAAAAAAAAAAAAGGAAGAAATCACAGGACAGCACATTTTCTAACTGCCAAAATCTAGGACATGGGAAGGAAAACAAACAGCATTTTGTCTCTACCTTAAAGCTGCCACTGCCCACTGCTGAGGGCTGAAGGAATATCCCACCCTACTGCACAGAAGTAGAACACGAGGAGTTAACTGCCTCACCAGCTGCCTGGCCCAGGCTGCTTCTCCACCTGGAGGACACTTGCTGGGTTTTTTTTACTCTCCTGAGAATTAGCCTCTGTTGAGATTGCAAATTAACTCTTTCTGAAAGACTTCCTTTGCACAAAGACAGGCTCTATTAGCATCAAACCAAAATAGATCTGAAAGGGTAGTGACTTGATGGCTCTAGAAATTAAATCTTTTGAAGCTTCATAAACAGCTTAAAAAAAAAAAAAAGACATCGCAGGGTTCGAGTGAAAATTTCTGGAAGGTGGGGAAAAGAAGAGAGATGGAAGTATACACAGGAAGAAAAGAAACTAATATATATAACAAAATGAATCATGATCGTTAATCAGTAAATTTCTTTCATCATTAAAATGGAAGGAGAGATGGCCCTCCCTGGTGATCCAGTGGTTAAGACTCGGCGCTTCCACTGTAGGGGGAATGGGTTCGATCCCTGGTCGGGGAACTAAGATCCCGCATGCTGCACGGTATGGCCAAAAAAAAAAAAAAAAAAAAAAGGAAGGAGAGATACTGAATATTTTACAAACAGAGAAAACTATTGGTTTCATTATTTTCTGAATCCTGGAATAGAGGTATTTGTGCTACGCCATAGCACACTCTTCAAGATTCTCTTTTAAGACCAATGAAATGGGTTTCTGCAGCTAGAAATGCAAACTTAGCTTGGGGAGCCAAGTGGCTTTCTGATTAAACCATGGCCTCGGCCTCACTAGCCACATCCTCCAACCCGCTAAACCAAAAACCCAAAGAGTTATACACAATGATGCAATGGGACGCTTCATCTTTTCACATGGAAGGAACTTACACATATCCTAAAACAGTTTCCCTGGTAGAATAAGAGAATTCTTTATTTCAGTCAATGACAACATTTATGTTAACTCCAAAGAGCAAACCATATGTTATCATGCCTAAGTATTACCAAATGACAAAATTACTGAGTAGCAAATCATTTCTGACTCTACCCACAAGGCTATAGTTATACAATTTAAATATTCCAGACCATGCTTATCCCTGTCTGCACCACAGTGACCAACCTGGGAAGCCCCAAATCTTGACATAAGGAACTCTAACAAAAGAGCACAGATGAGCTTTGAGTGCCCTGTATCTATCACATGTTTTTGAAACCAAGACATTGCCAGAAATGAGTTTTTATATGACCTAACTACATTCCCTCTTAGTCAACTTGTCATTATCTGCATGTGCTTAGGCTCTTTGTGGATTTCACTCAGTAAATTTAATCCTAATCTAGTTAGCCACTCTTGTCAACAGCCTATGGTTCTGGAAGGCCTCCTCCACCAACTGCAGGTGGTGTGTGCCAAGGGAATGCAAGCTAATTTTACCTAAACGAAAGCAAAACATAATTAGAAAATTAAGTCTGCCAGGTAGAAGCAAGCCAAAGCTAAACATAAATATATTATTATAATCACTCCCAGTCCCTTTTACCACCACCTCTAGCTGAGAATTGCATTTGGTCATTCAATGCTAAAGGAATGTCCAAATATAAAATATTTTTGAAGAGTTAAAGGTTCAGTAAGAACATTATTCCCCAGTTTGGTCACTCTAAGAACAGAAACTAGGGCTAATACAGAACAATGAAGCAGTGTTGGTTCAGTTCTATTTAATGTTTTTAAAATCTTAAACCATTACTTGCTGATTGGACTCTTATCTGCAGAAGTCATTTACAAGAGTAAGTTTTACTGCAGAAGGATGTTTTAGTGCAAAACCATTAAGGAAAAACAATTTTAACGAAGAAATCTAGCCCGCTGCTGCCCCTCATCCACCTGAATTGGAAATGAATCTAAGTATTTCCGTTTATTCAGCCTCTTTAGCAACCCCACAAGCCTGCAGTATGTAGTTACCAGGCAACCACTAAAGCAGGGATGTTTATACCACTAGGCATTAATTATAGAGAACTTTATTTTTCTTAGAAAGTTTAAAAGCTATATAAATAGGTTGTGAGATCAGACCCTTTTCTCCTCTGATGAGGAGTGTAGAACTAACTATAAAATCAGAGCTGAGATTTTTCTTTTCACTGTGGGCTATGTATTATTATTATTTATTTATTTTTTTTTTTTTGCGGTACTCGGGACTGTCACTGTTATGGCCTCTCCTATTGCGGAGCACAGGCTCCGGATGCGCAGGCTCAGCGGCCGTGGCTCACAGGCCCAGCCGCTCCGCGGCATGTGGAATCTTCCCGGACTGGGGTACGAACCCGTGTCCCCTGCATCGGCAGGCGGACTCTCAACCACTGCGCCACCAGGGAAGCCCGGCTATGTATTATTCAGTTCAAAGGGAAATGTAACATTTGAAGAATTGATAAGGAAACTAAAGATGATGACCTTAAATTTTGACAAATGTGTAGATGGTATTTATGATTGACTTAGTGATGATTTACTTGTGATACAAAATGCAAGAGAAAAACCATAAATGAATAGCTCGCCAATGTAAAGTTATGAAATAAACGATACATCAACATTTCCCAGACAATTATAATCAGTAGCCATATACCAGGTTGATGGAGTTTCAAATACCTTTGGAATTTTTGAGACATAAATTCCACCTTGTACTGTCTAAAATCTCACTTGATGACAATAGTTTCTTGGTCTACATTTTTTGATTGTTTCAAATCAGTTGGACTTATTTAAAATTGCCTGGAAATATGATGTCATTATTTGAAAAGACATACTCTAAATATATGTAGCAGATGTTATTCAATTAACCAACAAATACAAAATAAAATTTAATTTATAACATGAATAAAACAATGTCATAGATAGACTTGAAGGCTTAGCTACATTTATGATTCAAGAATTTAAAGAAAAAAAGCATTGGTGTTGCTATTGTCATCCTAGGGAAAGTGAAGTCACCTGTAGAATAATAAAGAGAAATACTTCTGAAAAACGAGCATTAAGGTTTAAGTAGTCTGGAATGTTATTCTGACAATTAAAGAAACGTTTAACCACTGAGGCAGTTTTATGTTAGCAATACAATATTTTTTTCCTTATGGAAAACAGAAATAGCCGTCTACTGGCCATTACTATCAGAGTCAACATCCCTTTATTACTACATCATCACTTAATTTTCGTGAGTTATTACTTTGAGCATTAACATCTTCTTTGTTAAGAATCAGTTCAGTTGGGATGTATTTTACTACTATTTGTCTTCCCTTCAGTATCTGCTAAGGACCTCACATTGTCAGCTTTCAGCCTCCAACTGCTGACCATTGACTATCCAAAAGGCATGATGCTATCTGGGTCACAAGACACATTTACTTGACATTTTCTGCTTTGATCAGCCCTCCACCCTCACCCAATGTGGCCATAGATACCCATTGGAATAGCGGTGGGGAACCCCGTTCCCAAAATTTAAAATTTGAGTTGAACCGAATCTGCTCAAAACCCCTGGGCGTGAGCAGCGGGTAAAGGCACCCCATTTACAAATACCACACTGTATGGTTCTGTTTCCTCTACAGAATCATTTTTAGAGCCATAGAACCAAACAAAAACATAATCAGAAATTCAAATGGGAGAGTTAAAGCAATAAAGCTTCTAAAAGGAAAATAGCTTCATAAACTGTAAATCAGAACTTAAGTCCTTACTTTCAATGCAATTAATTTATCAATTTTTTGCCTCTATGATTAGCGTTTTGTGTCCTGTTTATTAAATCTTTGCTCAGCTCCTTCCCCTCCCAGATGCTGTTTTCTGTTGGTTTCTTGAAGTCTCATCCTGCCCTGCTTAGAATTCAGCCTAAAATTTAAGAGGAAATTGTATACAGATCTTTTGGACTCTTTCTCTTAAGTTTCTTGCCCTCTGGGGCTTTGTCCTTCAAATCCCAGACACTCTGGCAATCCCCAAATAAAACTCATCTTTATTCCCCAACTGACCTCTACCCCATTCTTAGCCCTTCGCTCAAGAATCACTGTTCCTCAAGCCTTGCCGGCATTCACTACTTGCCAATGCCTTCTAACAGTTGTTTCATATATGTTGTTTCACTTGTTTAACTTTCAGTAGGAGGGCTGGCCCAATACTAGGTACCCTGTCATAACTGGAACTGAAAACCACATGTGCTTACTTTTAGAGAGACTATTTATAATTAACAAAACTTTCTAATGTTCCGTTGCCTAATTGTTTTGCTCCAGGACCATATAACTTTTCTCGTTCTAGGGATTGGGGTGAAACCAGGGTTACACTCTCCAGTTGCCACTGACAAACAGAATCCAGGTACTGATATCTGCTACCTCATCTATAGTCAAACATGAAAAACTATGTTGGCAATAAAGGATGACATTGCAGCAGTAGAGCTAATATCATGATGTACAAACTATATTACCAGTCTTTAAAATGTAGCAATGTGCCTCTTATTTCTAGTGAGTAGCATGCCTGTGTGGGTTTCAGCAAATAAGAGAAAAATTAGAGATTGAAAGGGAAGAGGAAGAATAGAGTGAGCGGTGGCCTTGGGTTTCCCTCAGCTAAGAGACTGATGCAAATCGGATGTCTTTCAAAAAACAAAGGTATTTCAAATGTGAAGATTCCGGTACATTCTGGGAGCCTTCGGCAGATTTTCCAGACTTCAACATCAAATGAAGATTGGTGGTGGGTACGTAAGAACATTACTCCAAGTCTGCAGTACCTAACACTGAGTCCAACGCATGATGAGCAGTCAGTCATATTTAATCAAATTAATTCAATGGAACCAATGGGTGGATAGGTGGAAACAAAGATGAATAAATGGATGAAGTAAATGTTACTTTCTTACTCTTTCACGTGATTGGTCCCTTTGGCATTGCAGTGAAACTTACTGATTCCTTCTCAGAAAAATTTTTAACGCATAAAACAAAACATAGGCCAAAAAACAACAACAGCAACAAAATAGGATCATAAAGAAAACCAGTTATGTTCAAGTCCAGTGATGAAAAATTCTGCATTTACAAAATGAATTTGTAATGCAGAAATAGATGTGCTTTTTCTTCCATAGTAAATAAGATGATATAGTGGTAGGCCCATAATTAATGTAATTTTGAAGTTTCCATGAATGTAAATAATATTTTGAAAATTCTACAACAGTTTTATGTATTAAGATTTAAATTATCTCTAATTTCTATTGTGACAAAGTCACAGGTACTGCCAGCCCTATTGTGGTCTTTTGCCTAAATTCATAATTGAAGTAAATACTGTCGGTGAGAGGTTAGTGAACATGAAAACACAATTTTTAAATTTTTATTTTTATGGACATCCTATGGAATTCTATCCACAAACACTATGGTTTAAGAAGCTCACTTTGTACCTATTAGGCATACTTCTTAAAATGAAATTTCTGCCCAGTAGGAGACATTTAATGAGACCTTTTGGGGGGAGGGGTGGGGAAGATTGAAATTTAGGTATGATAGGCCAAATAGGGTATTCTGAGAAGGAGAGAAGTTAAAGACTCCCAAATGCCCCCACCCCCCGAAAACAAAACAAAACAACTTGGGTCACATACCCTAGAGTAGTAAAGTGCAGGGTTCCATGATTAAGAAACTCTTTCTGTGACCTTGGGCAAGTGCTTCCCTCAGTTATCCATCAGTTAAGTGGCAGTCATAATGGATCTCACCTCTACAGGGTTGTTGAGAGGATTAAATCGATTAATTCTTTTAAAGTACTTAGAACAGTGTCTGGCCCACAGAAAACTCCTAGTAAGTCATTACTATTTTCAAGTTCTGCATATACATATTACACAATGAATAGTCAGCCTAATATACATGGAATTTCAGAAAGAAATAATTTATTGAATTTAATAAAATGATTCTGTAACTACACAATAGTCCTAACAAGGCTATTTGTATAATTTTTCAAATTTTAAACCAAGTATTCTAAGATTTTAGATTAAATAGTAAAAACTCTCCATTAAGTGCTGCTTGCAAAAGTCATAATTAGAGAAATGTGGGATGGGTCCTATACATCAGTTCTGGCCAAACTGATTATTGCTAGATTTAAAGCATGGACTCTTTCTTTTTTTTCTTTGGTCCTTGAATGTTTTTTTTTTAAAAAAACATCTTTATTGGAATATAATTGCTTTACATTGGTGTGTTAGTTTTTGCTTTATAACAAAGTGAATCAGCTATACATATACATATATCCCCATATCTCCTCCCTCTTAAAGCATGGACTCTTTTGTCCAATGAGGAAATGTTTTAATTAAATACTACATAATAATGGTTCAAAAATATCCCTAGGTTTCATGTAGAGCTGGGGTCAAAAACTCTGAGCTAGTATAGGCCATTAGATCCAAACCAGCCTAACCCAATGAAATGGGTTAAATCTAGTAAGCAGACATGTTTTGTTTGACTCATACAATGTTCTCTTTTTTGAAAAAGGAATACATTGCCAACATTTAAAAATTGGGGAACTTTATATAAAAGTTCAGTTTTCCAACCTCTCAAAGACTCAGAAGATCTGAAATCACTGGGCTCACACTGAATACCTTTGAGCCTGACGAGTGTGCTCACCAGCTGTCTAGAATCTCCACCTACCGTGTTTTATTTTACTTTACTTCCTTTCTTGCTTGTCTTCGACAGACTTTTAACTTCATGATCCTTAAGGCAAAACATTGTATTAGTTTGTGTGATCCCAATAAGTTTTTATGCATTTTATTTATTTCAGTAAAAAAGGTGGTAGAGGAAACCTGGTCTTAAAAACATTTCTAAGACCTGGTGATGTGAGTACCTTGCTATCCACCATCAAAAAGCATGCTAACAATTCATAAATCCTCTGAAAAAGGTCAATATAAGCATCTGTTATGGGCTGAATTATGTCCTCCTCAAAATTCATTTGTTGAAGTCCTAACCCCTAGTACCTTAGAATGTGGCTATATTTAGAAATAGTCTTTACAGAGGTAATGAAGGTAAAATGAAGTCAGTAGAGTGGGCCCTAACCTAATATGACTGGCATCCTTATAAAAAGAGATTAGGATACAGACACAGAGGGAAGAGTGAAGAGGATAAGAGGCCTCCGAAGAAACCAGTCTATAAACCAAGGAGAAAGGCCATCTACAAACTAAGGGGAAAGGCTTCAGAAGAAACCAACCCTGCTGACACCTTGATCTTGGAATTCTGACCTCCAAAATTGTGAGAAAATGAATTTCTGTTTAAGCCACCTAGCCTGCGATCTTTTGTTATGGCAGCCTAAGCAAATTAATACAGCATCTGTTCTGAATGGACTCATTCTTCCCCTGGTCTCCCACAAGTGACTTTTATATCAACCAGCTCATCTCTAGGGTAAGCTCACATCTCTAGAGTAAGGAGATATGAACAGACTTGAGGCAGTGTGGGGTGCATCAGTGCTTCTCAGTTCAAGGGTTGCTTGTACCTGCAATCCTGAAGTTTGTCACAAGCAATTCGTCCCTAACAATAGGCACAGTACTAAAGTTTGCTTTTTTTCCTTCTTTCTTTTCTTTTCTTTTTTTTTTTTTTTGGTACTGAAAATGATATCAGATTCAAGGTCATTTCTGTATCATCTCATTCACTTTATTTTGAAGATGCTTTCATGAGTCTGGCTAGCCCACTAAGAACTGCACAAAGCTTATCACACGTCTTATTTATGCCTGCAGCGCAACCCACATGCAAACTTTTCCCATCAATGTGCCAGGACTCAGAACTGCCCACACCACACAACTAGGGGCTCCACTCATCGGGTGGTCTACGTAAATGGAAGCCCCATGCTCCACAGAAGCTGTGAACGCTGAATTACTGGTTGTAATTTAAAATTCAGGGGAGTTGTTATTAGAAGAGCTATTTGACCTGAAGCAGGTGACTAAAAGAGATTCAGTGAATCTCTTTTTGACGCTATACAATGGGAATGAGCATTTCATCACTTCACAGGGTGGTTGTAAGGATTAGATGAGATTAACATGTACAAGTGCCTCAAATGCTGAAAAGAGGCACGCAAGGAGTATTACAACCTTGAGTTAGCTGCCAGCCCTCAGGTTCAAGGATTCTTTCAGCTGAACATCTGCAGCCTCATCATTAAGAAATACCACCAGGGGACTTCCCTGGTGGTCCAGTGGCTAAGACCCCACGCTCCCAATGCAGGGGGCCCGGGTTCGATCCCTGGTCAGGGAACTAGATCCCACACGCTGCCACTAAGAGTTCGCATGCCACAACTAAAGATCCCGCATGCCGAAACAAAGACCTGGTGCAGCCAAATAAATAAATATTTTAAAAGACAAAAAAACATCACCAGCCCTTGGTTGGGTCAGATCATGGTGGAACTTCCATCCTATGTACGCTCATACTTCTGAGCTCTTCACTGAGGAAATGCCTCCAGGGTTAAAGCATGAAAGGAGTTTCTCTTTCCCTCATTACCACATTTTTTAATAAGTGAAATTTCCCCTGTCAGAACACATCAAGATACCATGGTGACAATTGCTATAGGAATGCTAGATTTAGAAAGAAATAAGACGATCTTAACTCTGTTATCTGCTACCTATGTTCAGCCCAAACCAAATCCGTGCTGGCCAGATGACTGAAAGTGACCACCTGCCCCAAATATTTTGACCATTCTCTCCTCTAGAACCTAGAACGCCCACTTCCTAAGGCCTTTCAAAGTTTGCGCATAGAATTAAGTCCCAGCCTTACCTGAGACACAGATAAACAGGGATAACATTAACAGAGTTTAAAAAAAAATTTTTTTAATTTGTAATTATCCACTTGAATCTATCAATAGGTCAGAGGTCATTAAATCAAATGATTACAAGGGCCAGGGATGGAGGATATCTGAATAAGGATGGCCAGGTGTGTAACACAGGAGAGAATGATAGGGATTTGAACCAACAGGAACACAGAGGCTCTGTCCAACTATAACGGGGGAAAAATTCCTTGAATTCAGTCAAGAAACACAAACCTAGTGATGTCACAGCTTCTAATTTTTCAAGAGAAGGAAGAAATCAAGTGTTTATGTGAAATTTCCCAATTTTAAAAACATATCTGCAAGTCAAATCTGGCCATGTTTGCCAGTGTTCTGATTGATGGGTGCCCTGAATCCAGGAATCATCTCCCCTTAGCCTAAAAATACAGAAAAATTGAAGCATGGTAAACGGTAAAAATGTGCATTCCGCGTGTCCTCCCCAGGTATCCTCACCAAATAAGCCCCTTTTGGAGGCTAAACAGCTGCATACTTTAACTAGCAGACCAGGAGATGCATGTGGAGATCAGTCAGGGACCACCTTTTGGAGCACACTGCTGAAGACAGGAAGCTACTCGCAAGCTAACATCCATCTTTGTGTCCCCTGGGCCTAGCATGCTACCAAGTATGGGAAGTTTCAGGAGTGAATGAATTCTTCCACATCCTAGTGCTGATTGATAACACTCATAAGAATAGATTTTTACTAAAAGCTGTATTAACCAATTTCATCTAATTCTCTTCAAGTAGCTAGCAAGGCCCCCAAGATACAAGATACCAAATAAATTCAGGAAAACAAATTTGGATTGGGACAGGCAAGAAGAGCAAGGAAAATTCTGGAACATGGAACATTTTCTGGGTTGGGCAGCTCTGGGTGAGTGGGCTTCAGTGTGTGTCCCCATAGCATCTAAAGGGCTCAGAGGCACTGAGAAATATTTAAAGGCATCAAAATAAACTGTTTACCACGATAGCGAAGTTTGACGTGGTGGAAAATAATTAGGCCCAGAATCTGCTGTAGTTACCATTTAGCTTCATGTATTTGTCAAAATTATGGTGGTTAATAAAATACATCTATGAATCAAGGACAGATAGTAATAGAAATATGTCAATCAAAATACAATAAATACTGATATTATTTCAAACTCCAGATTTTCCTATGTTAATATCCCTTGAAATTCATTTGTATATTCCTCTAATTATCTTTAGAGTGAATCACAAATTTTCATTTATTAGAATTATCAACGCAGCAACATTTCCTGCTTCTCAGGAGAGGGGTGGTGAATTTTTAATCAATACTGATTTTGGAGCAACATTGTGAAGGATATTTGAAAGGCTTAGATTTTTCAAAATAAATTATTTTGAGGGCCAGCATAGTAAAAATGACTAGAAACTATGTAATAAACATAATATGTGGTTACATTCATCATTGTCTTACTAATTATAAAGATCCCTGTTCCCCATGTCCTTTTTTCTACAGAAAATGGAGGTTCCTTGCTCTCTCCTCTCATTGCTGGGACCCCTTGAAGCTTTCGCAGGCTGGGCCTTATCTCAACTCCAATAGCTCTGTCCTCTCTGTTACCACTTGGGATCTCTCCCATTTTGCCTTGTGACATTATTTGATTATTCTAATATAAGTGTTGGCAAACTTTTTGCCAAGCAGTAAATATTTTAGGCTTGTGGGCCATACATTGTGGCAACAACTCAACTCTGCCGTATGCAATGTGAGAGCAGCTATAGCTGTTGGGCCAGAGTTGTCCTGCAAGCTGTATTTTGCTTACCCCATTCTAATAGAAAATTATGTACTTTTTGTATTATTTACAATTTTACCTTGTCTCCCCAAATGGATCATAAGTTCCCTGCAGACAGGAAAGTCTATATCCTGTTTTGCAACACCTGTAGGACTTTGGCCAACAATGTTTGGATCATTATGTGGTCTTGATGAATGTTTGTTCGTTGACTGTTGGCTGTTTGATTTTGTGTGTTGGGGGAAGGGGAGTAGACTCAGAAAACGACAGAATCATTTAATGGAAGAGACCTTGGCTGTCATCCACCCACTCACTTTGTAGATGAAACCAAGGCCCGATGGGCTTGTGATTTTAGCCATACAAGAGGTTACAGGTTATGCTTCAAGCATACATGCAGTGTTAGTGATCACAACTTTATCAGCCTTCTTTTAACAACCAAATGAAATAAAGTGAGCTCTCATCCCACACAACTCAAGTATGTCCTGTGCCCTCCTCCTTTACATTCCTAAGGATTTCCTAGAGGTATTTTCAGTCCCCTGTTATTCCCTTACCAACTGCTCTGAATTCTTACCTTTTGACCCTCTTGCCCTCAGATCTTCCAATCATGTCACGGTTTTCCTTTTTTCTGCACAGTGAAGTATCTACTCTGAGTTTTCCATCATAAAAAAACCTCATGTTTAAACCTAATGTGCCTTTTAATAAATGTAAAAATCCAATTCCCTGCTGATTCAGAAATGCATCCTCTCAACAGCTGAAAGTCACCAACATTTGCGTATTTCCAGCAGCCAGGAAGATGGTTAAATTTTAGTTTCAGGAGTTTAAAGCATAAAACCAATTGTTTTTCAAAACATGAAATTGCATTGTTTTGCTAAATAAGCCTTTTCTTACTACACACACTGCTCATAACTCTAGAGATTCTAATTCCCATCTCCAAACCCCAAAGTCCATGCCTCTCTGGTGAGAATTACTGTGCCTAAAGGAACTGAATATAGCTCCAACCCTGGCAGAAAACCCAGGGTAAATTTACAGAGTGAGAAGGCTCAGATTTGAGAGATCAGATTATGGTAACATTCTGCTACTTTTGGAATCATACACAAAGCAGGCAGCCAATTTTACATAGTTCATTAGAGGGAAGTAAAGCTTCCTTAGCACCCTTACCGACAAAGATTTGATGCTTAAAGTGATCTCAGAGTATGTGCATAATCAAAGCCTTAAGATACCCAACAAATAGCAATAAGGGCTCTCATAACTGCACCACAGTGCAGATCAGTGGAAACAATAATGGATTAATGGAATTGAGGGGTAAAACAAAACGATGGCCTAGAGCAAAGGATATTCTCTTAACTATGCCTGGCTAAGAATGATCATTAAATCCTTAAAAGGAAGGAACTGGATAAAATATCAATACCCCACATACAACATTTGTGGTTGTCAAGTATCATGACATCTGAATAGAATTTCTTCTTCTACAGTACAGGTTCCCTAATAATTCTCAACTAATTCTTTTGATGACTCATTGAAGTATTATAACTTAGCTATCTAAACTGGGGACTAAAACCTGGTAATAACCTTTGACTTTTTACAGGGGTTACATTATGTCTCCATGTGCTGTTATATGTTACGTTGGATATTTAGCCTACATAAATTTCAAACCTCAACCAAATCACTATGAATCGGTTCTTGGATGGCCTTTTATACAACAGAATGTGGCAGAGGCACTGCTATGTGTTCTCTAAGTCCCATTTGATCACACAGGGAGATGGCTATCTCAGCCTGACAGGTAGTTCCATTGAGGTAGAGTGACTATTTCTGGTAACTTAGCCATAAACAGAATTGACATATATAACTTCCAAGCCAAAGTATAGAGAACAGCTGTGATCTCTTTTCTCTTACTCAGGGATTTAGAAGTCAACAGTTCCACGTGACATAGCTACAAGGTATGCTCTCAAATCACCACTTGGATGAGAGCTGCTGGGACTGCCACACTCAGGTGTGGGCAGGAATTTATTACCAGTTTCACCTAGCCTATCTTGACAAGTAAGGAAATTGGAAAAAAAAAAAAAAAAAAAGGATATAATGAATTTGATATTTATGTTACTGGGAAATATAAAAATAAAATACAATTACAGGTTAGAATTAGAAAACATTTTAAAAGAAATATAGTTTTGTGACATTCATAACATAGTTCATTATCCCTAGATAAATGAGGCAAATGACCTCTTAGATTGCATAAAATATTATACAAACAATAAATTTTGAGGTGAGATTGAATTTAATGGGTTAAGATTTAAGTCCTTTTGATTTAAAAAGTTACCGATAAAATTAATTTCATTCATCAGTTAAGACCCTAAAAATTAAAGAAAATACATAAAACCATTTACAGTGTAAGCAGTAAAATTGAGTTTCATATACATTTATATTATGTAAATTAGACTATATAGCCTCCATTTAATTTACTTCGTGGCCTTTCTCCACTTTAAAGAATACTAGTTTCTAATGCACTAGGTCAGGGGTCATCAAATTATGACTTGCAGCCTAAATCTAGCCTGCTGCCTCTTTTTACAAATAACCTTTTAGTGGAACACAGCCACAATCATTAATTTATGTACTGTCTATGGCTGCTTTTGCTCGTAGCAGCTGAAATGAGTAGTTGCAACGGAGACAGTACGGTCTGCAAAGCCTAAAATCTTTACTCTCTGGCCCTTTATAGAAAAAGTTTACTGAGCACTACACTAGGGAAAGGAAAACCATAGCAAAAATGCAAAAACATACACAAAAACTTTGTCCTTTGAATCCTAGTGGATTCTCCATGGCATTTTTAAGTACATGCAATTTTCATCTCAACCCTGACTTTAGAACCTATACCTCCAGTGGACTGAATGTGTTACCTTCAAATTCATATGTTGAAATTCTTATCCCAATATGATATTTGGAGGTGAGGCCTTTGGGAGGGGATTAAGTCATATGAGTGGAGTCTCATGAATGATATTAGTGCTCCTAAAATTGCAAGAAGAGGTTGGAGAGCTAGCTAACCCTCTGCCCTATGAGAACATAGAGAGAAGATAGCCATCCATAAATCAGAAAGAGGGCACTCACCGAGAACCTGACCATGCTCACTCCCTGATCCTGGCCCTCCAGAACTGTGAGAAATACATTTCTGTTCTCTATAAGTCACCAGTCTATGGTACTTTGTTATAGCAGCCTGAACTAAGACACATGCACAGGATGGGAAATCACAACACCTGGTCTGGTTATCGCAAATTCTGAATGAGAAGAATAAAAAGTAGACTAAATTTTACCATATATGAGGTTCATCTTCAGTATATGGCTGTGTTGCTTTTAATTCTTCTTCCGAATTATCTTGCACATTGTCAGAGTAATCTGTTTATTGGTAAGATTTCCAATAAGTAGCTTTTGTATTTTCTCTCCCCTTTGATAATATTCAATGGCTTCCTAAAACCCATGGTACCAAATAGACTCTTCTGCTCTGCATAATCTAACTAGCCCTTCCAAAACATTCTTATTTTCTATCACTCCATAAAGTTCTTGCTGTGTCATTTAGATATAAATTTTCACTTTTTTCCTCCTGCAGTTTTATTAATCAACTAATGTGTTTTTTAAAACAAAATTGGAAAAAAATGGTTCTGAAGAGCCTAGGGGCAGGACAGGAATAAAGACGCAGATGTAGAGAATGGACTTGAGGACACGGAGAGTGGGAAGGGTAAGCTGGGACGACGTGAGAGAGTGGCATGGACATATATACATTACCAAATGTAAAATAGCTAGTAGGAAGCAGCCACATAGCACAGGGAGATCAGCTCAGTGCTTTGTGACCACCTAGAGGGGTGGGATAGGGAGGGCGGGAGGGAGACACAAGAGGGAGGGGATATGGGGATATATGTATACGTATAGCTGATTTACTTTGTTATACAGCAGAAGCTAACACAGCATTGTAAAGCAATTATACTTCAATAAAGATGTTTAAAAAAAAAAAAGAAGCACTCCTACAAGGGGCTTAGACTGGTGCCAGAGGATGCTCCTTTGATCTCTAGACATATGACCACAAAAAAAAAACCAACTGTGACATGAATTGACTTTACAATGATGAGACTGAGCCCTTAAATCAATAGAAGTGTGACTTCAAGGTTACATCTTAAATATATTGATACATTTAACATTGTTAATATGAGAAAGATACTAAGTTTAAAATGCAATGTATTATAAAGTGGAAATTATACTTTTAAAAAAAATGCAATGTATTTTTACATGATTAAAATTATTTTTTGACTATTTGGAGGCTGATTACTTTGCTTACTAAACTGTGAGCAGGAACTCTAATTCATGTATACTACATAGGAGGCAAGTTTACTGATACTTTCTACAAATGTGGATTAGGCAGGAATTTAAGTGGGGGGTTGAGTTCTTAAGTAACTCAAGAGATTGGAACTTTTTAAAAAACTCTCTACTCAGCCCCCTAAGCAACTTTTAAAAAGCTCTACCCTGTTTTGTAGCACTTGATTCCTCAAAACGTAAATCTTGTCTTTTCCCCCCACTCCTCTTGAGGGCTTTTTTTCCTTTCTGAGCTAAATGTTTTTAGATTTGCTTTATCATGTGAAATATTTGTCTTTTCCTCACATCGGAATAATTCTTTCTCCAAACAAACTACCAGATAACCTGGAAACTGTTTTAATTTCCCAGGTAGAGATTTGAATGACTGCACAAAATTTATAATAATAATCTACATGATTGCAGATGTATGAACACTTTTGAAAAAAGGTGAAATAGGAATTAATGGAGGGAATTCATAACTGATTTAAATCTAAGTATTGGGTACCAATGTCATTTTAGAATAAGGTCCCCTTCAACACAAACATGCTCTTAAGAGGATACTGAGAATCTGAAGTAGGAGAAGCTGTAGGACCATAGGGTACAGATGATGTGATGTTAAAAGAAGTAGGTGGGCCATAGGAAGAGATTTGTGGATGTGGCTGACTCTTGGCTTCTCAGGGAGTAGGAGGATTTTGCATTGAGAAATAAACCATGCACCTTTTGAAGTTATGCCTCATCTATCACATGTCTTTGTATACTGATTAACTGCCTCTCTCAGCAAGAAGGATGAGCCAGCTTGCTCTCTCCGCACAAAAGAAACCAGTTCTGCAGCTCATGAATTAACCCTTGCATTGCCAGGTAAACTATTTTTCAGGATAATGAAAACAAATAACATGTTTCAAGTGATAGGCTGGCAAAAACACATGGTAATTATCTTCTAGCTAAACTTAAGCTAAGTGTATTACCTAATAAGCTCTAAGATCATTACCTAATAACCTGGAGCGGCTGCTAAAAACTCAGAGGTGGCAAAGGATGTGAGAGTACACCAACTGGAACATTCCTCTACATGCAGTCAGCAGCAGTCGGAATCCATTTGAGACATGGAAGGAACCAAAACAGACATGGATTCACAGAAGACTATTGCAGGCTTGATGTTTGGGAGAACTGAGTTGGCTAATTTCTCATGTAGGATTTTCTGGAGTAATGACTCTATAGTCTTAATGTGCCTACATAACACCTGGGGAGCTTATTAAACTACCTATGTTGATTCACTACATCTGGATGGGTCCTGAGAGGCTGCCTTTCTAGCAATCACCCAGTCGGTGATTAACTCATCAGTCTTAACCCATGCTCCAAAGTATGTAACCTTCGTTCTCCTTAATCATGTGGGGTCTCTGCATTTCTATAGGCTCTCCTACTCTTAGCCCCAACCTTAGCTATACAAGATTAGTGGTGGCCTTCCCAGATGTGCTCTGTCGCTAAATGTAGGTAGGTAGCTGGTGGACTGCAGGTCCAATTGTATTATCTTCAAACAACAGAGGGACTGCTTTATTAAAACCTGATATAGATTCAAACATATCAAACAGAACAAGTAGAGAGAGTGGGAGAAGGCTTCATAACAATAAAAAACTCACCTAAGCATATGAATTTTCTAACTTCTTTGGCATGTGTAGAACATATTTTAGGCAAAAATATAAGAATGGATTTACATGCGAGAATATATTCATGGTATTAAGCAAGTAACTTACCCAGTTCTGCCGCTTAGATTGCTGCCCAAACAGGAAGCAGTAATGATACCTTACTTTTGTATATTTAGTTACAGGGCACTGTCACATGCATTATCTCTTTAACCCTTAGAATAACCCTCTGATATAGGTGTTATTATTTTACAGATGAAGAAACAGAAACTGGCAGGTTCTGTGCCTAATTTCTCAGCTGATAGATGGCAAACTTTGGACTTAATGCAATGGTTCTCAGCCTTGGTTGCATATTGAAATTACTGGAAGAGCTCGAACAATGATGATGCCTGGGTCCCACCCTCAGACATTCAGAGGTAACTGGTCTAGGGAGTGGCCTGGGCATATGGATTTTTAAAATCTCCCTGTTGAGTCTAATGCAGGATTTCTCAACCTAAACACTATTGACATTTGAGGATTATTCTCTGGTGAGGAGGGCCATCCTATGCTTTGTAGGATGTTTAGCAGCAGCCCTGGCCTCTACCCTCTAGATGTTAGTAGCGCCTCTCCAGTTGTGACAACTAAATGTCTCCAGACATGGCCGAATATTCCCTGGGAGGTAGGATCACCTGGGTGAGAAGCACTGCTTAATGCACAAAGTTGTGAATGGATTACTGATAAATAGCTACATTATCAGCAGCGACTGTCAATTTATGTTAATTAATTTAAATTAACTTTACTCAAGTTCAGGGAGGTGGAACAATTCATCATATTTGCCTTTTCCCAAGTTCATCAAAATTAGGAGCCAAACCTTACAAGTATTTTTAGAATACTATATTTATTTGATGATTATCTAATCTAAAAAGACAAAAGAAAGTTCTGTTTATCTGTAGTTTTTAATCCACTCAATTACATTTTCTTAGTGTTACTACAGGCTGGGCCAGTATTTCCCAATCTTGCCTGATGATAGGAATCACCTGGAATGCTTATTAGAACAACAGATTCCTAGGCCCTAACCCAGAACTACTCAAACAGAATTTCTAGGGAGAGGCTAGACAATACAGATCATTTAACAAGTGCCCCCAGCTAAGCTTTATCATCAGGGAACTTTGGGAAAAACTGGGTGAGGCATAGGAATACAGAGAGAAACAAGACACAGCCCCTGCCCCCAAGGAGACATGTAAACAAATAGTTATAATTCATGGTGGCAAGAACAAAATTATAAGTGTGTAGATGCCTGGAATGCAGTGTACAGGTGGCAGTAACGAATCTTTTTTTAGTAGGGGAGGCATTGCCCAGAGAAGGGCATATGTGAGAGATGTTATCTGTCTTGGATAACCAGGAGTATAAGGTTTAAAAGTTCTTTCCAGGTAGAGAAAATCAACAGGAGAAAAAAATCCTCCTGGTTTCAGTTTCTAGCCTCCTGGTTAAAATCCTCCTGGTTTCAATCCTCCTGGTTTCAAGCTTATAGCCATGCACATAGTAGATGCTCAATAAATATCTATTCTTTGGTCAACCTTAAGTCCACAGCACAACACCATAAAACTCTCTTGCCAATGATTTCACACACTTAGTATTATCCCCAAATGAACATGAGAAAATTTTGCCTACGCTAGAGGTTTGCCAATAGATTAACATTTTGCACCTCATTTAAGCACCTCTCACTCAGATTCTTTTTCCTCAGAATTAACTTTCCTAACCTTGTCTGATAGGTGATTTAAAAAAAAAAAAAAAAAGATATTCCGAAGCTCCTTAGAAGCTGAATTACTATGGGATTACTGTGTGTGCATAAAAGATGCAACAAGCTTCTACAGAGAATTAATGGGAACATGAATAGCATTTCCAGGTTGTGCAAAAGACCTACCTTTAAATGATGGTGACGCTGGCACTGCAAACCAACCTGAAGATTTGGCGACATCTCCAAATGTTCCTTCTGCTCCTAAGGCTGCCTCCCAGGAAGGCTGATGAGATGATGCTGGTTCTATAAGAAAGAGGCCGACTCAGATATAATCTCAGAATGGCTTTCTACAACTATCCACTCACCATTTCCTTTAGCCTTCTTTCTTACCTTTTTTTCACAGGATATATCATTCCCTGACATTATATTATTTATGTTTGTTCTTTCTTTTTCCCCTACTGGATTGTAAATTCCACCAGGTCAGAGACTTTGCCAGTCTTATTCACTGCAGCACTTAATAAATATCCTTAATAAATATCCTTCATGCATAATAGTCACTTATTAAACATCTGTTGAATAGTGAATAGGTTATGTGTTCATCTACAACCTTGGCTTTCTTCTTTGTACACTCAACATGCTTGTCATTAGTTGTCAACATCTAACTTCTTTCTGGGCTGTAATGTTTATTACAGCAGGGAGAGTATCTTTTCTAGTTATCCCCTGGGACTAACATGTAGTAGATGCTTAATAACTATTGAATTAATAGATCAATGAATGAATAAGTGAATCAACATAGGAGGCTAGAACTACATGGCTTTAATCTCACGAGCTCTGTTTCTCCAGTAGTATGCTCACCATTAGCATAGACATTTGGATCAGTAAATTCCAGGACTGAACAGCCCCGATTATTAGAGCAGTCAGCTCTTCCTGTGACAGTAGTTAAGACTAGAACAAAAGAAATGGCTAATGAGCAATAATCCTGCAACACTTCAGGTAACAGGAAAAAAGCCAAAGAAGAAAAATCCATGTATCAGTGACAGGGAACCTGTTTGAAATAGTTGGCCAGTACTGATCAAACAGAGGGCCTTGCAAGCCAAGAAAAGTGGATGTCCAGTGAGGAGATAGCAGAGGTATGGGAGTCCAGTCTAACGGTTTAGAGTGAGCCCCAAAAGCCCAGTGGAAGCCATAGAGGAAGTCCTGTCACTCGAGTTCATGTTTACTATTCAGTAGTAAGCCTTCTACCATAGGAAGTCACTTCCAACCTGAAAAAGGATTCCACATGAAAAGAGGGCTATCTGTTCATGTCACCTTCGAACTAAAACCTGCTTTACGCTCAGTATACAACTGCATTCTGGAATTCTTGGCTCTCGAAGACAAAGCCTTGATTTTTTTTCAGAATAGTCATTGTTGATACCCTCAAGTATGCCTTACGACATCCTTTTTCATTATGCCACACATGGAACGTGATAATTATTTGCATGGCACACTTGGTTAAAGAGACAAGGCTGCTCCCCCTGCCAGCGCAAGGGTCCAGGACAGCAGTATGTTAGGCACACCTGGAACTCTTTTGCTAAGTAGCCATTAGGCTGAAGCTCACCGTTTAGAAGTTCTGTACTTGTGGATGTGTTATCAATTTCCAACGATCATGGAAGGATGACTTCATGCCAGGTTTTTTATTTATCCAAGAAATATTTTTTGAGCACCTACTGTGTGCCAGGCACTTTTCAAATCAAGGAACAAGACAGGGAATAAAACAAAGACCTCTCTCTCATGAAGGTTACATTCTAGTAAGTGAGACCAAAAACAGACAAATAAACCTATATCAGCTGCTGATCAAGTGCTATGAAAGTAAATCCAGCGGGTTAAGCAGAAGAGAAGGTGATGGTACGGATGCAAAGATGGGAGCAAGTTTATGTAATAGTGAGAGAATATCTATTAGTTTCCTATTGCTGCTGTAACAAGTTACCACAAACTTAATAGTGTAAATCAATACAAATTTATTACCTTACAGTTCTGGAGGTGAAAAGTCTAAAATGGATTGGCAGGGCTGCATTCCTGCTAGGTGCTCTGGGGGATCCATTTCCTTACCTTTTTCAGCTCCTAGAGGCTGCCTGCGTTCCTCAGCTTACTGAAAGCCTCAGTCCATTCCTCCATACTGAAAGCCAGCAGTAGAACACCTTCAGATCTCCTCCCCTTCCTCCACTCACTGCTCCTTCTTATGAGGATCCCATGTTTCTATTGGGCCCACCCAGAGAGCCTTGGATAACTGCCTCATCTCAACAGCCTTAACTTAATCACAGCTGCAGTCTATTTGGCCATGTAAGGTAACATAGTCACATGTTCCAAGAATTAGGAAGTCAACCTCTTTGCGTGGGGCGGGCGCGTTATTCTCCCTATGACTGTAGGATTCTCTGATAAGGTGGCATTTAAGCAACAACCAACCCCCCAGAAAGGTGCAGGAGGGCCTTGTAGATATCAGGAAATGAGGGTTCCTGGCACTGGCAGCAGCAATGCAAAGGCCCTGTGGAGGGAGTGGATGCGGCCTGCTTCAGGACTGGGAAGGAGCCCAGTGTGCCTGAGCAGAGAGAGAGGGGGGAATCACGGTAAGAGAAAAGGTCAGAGGGGTAGCAGCAGGCTGGGTGAGGTGTGGAGGGTCTGGTGGGCCGTATCAGGACCACATGGATAACTTCCTTCCATCCTCACAACAACCAGATAAAGTAGCTGCTGTTATTTGTCTCATTTTTAAGTTTAAGAAATGAGGCTTAGTAAAGTACAAACAGCTGGAGGTTACACAGCTTCCAAGTGCTACAGCCAAGTTTTTATCCCGGACTATTTGATTCCAGAGTGTTCACACATGACCCCTCTATGAAGCTGCCTCACCATGTTCTGAAATTTGGAGGGCCAGCGTGGAAGGGGACCTGACCATCCTGGTTTATAGGAGAGAGAAGATCCACCAAAGGGAAGAAAATATCCATGTCCTCCTGAGTCACTACTTCAGCTGTGACTCAGAAGCCATATCGGCGGGGCGGAAAGCACAGGAGCAAGGCCCAAATAGCTCCTACCAATTCCTCGTGTGACAACAAAATTAAGATCTGCGGTTGCTAGTATGTAGCTAAAATTAAGGCAGGTAGCCTTTTTGTCCTTCAGGTTTACTATCTATAAAACAGTAATACAGAGTCACAAATGTATTTTGCTATTGAAGAATAAAAGAGATATATTTGGACGGATAGGAATTTTCAAAACAGAAAAAATGGGACTTTGTGCTGTATTAACAAAAGATTACGGCTTCTCTATAATAGTAAGTTCTTTTGGTGCACACGTGCACATGCATGCATGTGTGCACGCACGCGGGCACCCACACACACAGGAGTGCGTGCATAAATTTTCTGATATTTGATTGACAACTTTTGTTAGAAAGGCACTGATTACCAGAAGGGCTTTTATTTTGCATTGCATATATTAGTTCTCTTCCTGTAGCTCAGAGTTTTTGCCATACTCCCTGGTAAAAGATGAGGAGTCTTGGGATGATTTTGCAGGTTGTGTCCCTAAGGGGCTCCTGGAAAGGATAAAAGGTTTCTAGAGATTTCTTAGTCACAGCGAAGTCTTTTTATCCCCTTCTTCCCTGAGTCCTGTGACCAGTGAGTGCAGTGCATTTAGGGGAGAAAGTCAGAACCAGGGTGGTTGGCATTGTTGCTAGAACAGTACAGCCATGTGGACTATTAATAAAATTATATGTTTATAGAAAATTGGGCAATTTAAAAGCAGAGCTATGTGTTGCTTTCCAAACACCTTCTTGGTTGTTTAGAATAGAATTGTTAAGTGTGTGAGCTGGTTCTTTAGTTTCCAGCATTCACAGCTCCCACTCACGTCTTTGAAAATTCCTTTATGGCATCTACTCACGGTAGTCGAATTGCGAAAGTTAAATGATATACACTAAGAAAAAACGGGCCCCCTAGTGGCTGTTGGTGCTTTTGTCATCATGTCGGGAGTCAGGAATCCTGGAGGGACTCGCATTGTTCATGCAACCATGCAGAAACAATACACGGTACTGAGTGTTAGAAACCGTAAAGCATCCCCCTTAAAGTGATCCATATCACAGCTCCCTGCTCCACCCTGCGGTGCATCCCCCGCCGCCCCTATTGCTTTACACATGTAGCTCTGTGGAGGAGGACCACATCACCGCATCGTGACGTCCTACGTCTCACGTGTCTTTTACTCCTACCCCATCCTGCCCCCGGTGAGTGTTTTCCGAGCTGCAGAGCTGCCCACAAAGAACAACAGCCCTGAACAACCAGGACAAGTCCAAGGGAGGTCTGAGAAGTGTCCCATGGGGGAAATTTTGCCTCCAGCCTCCATTGTGAACTGGCTCAATGGAGCAGGAAAACACCACAATGAGGGAACCAGAGGAAAATGGCCTTTTGTGAAAGTGGAAAGATATCTAGGTGTAGACTTTCCAACCTAAAGGTATGCAACGATACGGTTATTATAAGTTCAATACCTCAATGTTTAGACGTGGCCCATGTCCAAGCCTCATCTCGTTATCTGGCTTCAGCCTTCAGTGGAGCCAACTCTGCCGGGAGGGAGGAGGGGCCGAGAATGAAATTGGGAAGCAAAAGACGTGTGCTTAGATTTTTCCACTTACTAATTCCATGAACTTGGGCAGCTTGCATGCCCTTCTGAACCTCGGTGTCCGCATAAGGAAAATGGGCATAAAGGCAGAGGTCCCCAACCGTTTTGGCACCAGGGACCGGTTTCGTGGAAGACAATTTTTCCATGGGGGGGTCGGGGGCTGGTTCCGGCAGTAATGAGAGCGATGGGGAGCGGCACATGAAGCCTGCCCACTGCTCACCTCCTGCTGTGTGGGCTGGCTTTTAACAGGCCTCGGACAGGTACCGGGTCTGCCGCCTGGGAACCCCCTGCTGTAAGGCACAAGTGAGGTCATTCATAGGGAATTACTTTGTAAGCTGTGAAATGCTACAAAAATGTAATCTGTCAATATTAATAATGGGAAAAAACAAAATCAGTGCATTGGCCTTACACTCCTCCAATTTATTTGTTCTGTTTAAATGTAACCTCTTTGCAAAAGAGGTTTAGAGATCTTGTCAATTATTGATGTCATTAGAAACCAACTTGTTCATATTATTTTTAACTGACTGGTAATAATGTAATAGTGCAGACTTGCATTATATACAATGGAAAAAAAAAAGTACCGACTTGAAATAGTTACAAGGTTTAAAAACTATGGGACTATTATGGACAGCTGACCAAGGAGGGGGGTTGGTTGAAGTTGAGCTGGTGTCTTCCTATCATAATCAGAGTTAGGCATTTCTGTCTATAAAAGGTCTATTTTCCTCATGTGCAAGCTAATTTCTCTTAGACTAAGGCAACCATGTAATTTTTCACTAGTCATTATTTAAATGTAGCACAAAATATGGTGCATGGCATGAGTAACACATTAATTCAAAATGTTTTATGCTGTGTAATGATACCTGCAGGTATGCATGCTACAAATTTACTTTCAATATTTTTAGGTATTGCTGTTCTGTGAGCATGACCTTCCTCTTGTCTTCATTTATTCGTTCTCTTATTCCCATTTTTTTTTTCTGCTTGCTATTTTTCCCTCTCTCCCTTTTTCTAATTCAGCTCTTTGTCTTTCCAAGACCAACAGAAACTTACAATTGGTCACATTCAATCAGATAAAGTGCTTTAGTCAGTGTACCAGCTCGAACTAATATACTTTGGATGGATCCTTTGCTTTTGAACCCTGCTCTACAATAACGGAGCTTCTCTAAGGTTAGACCTGGAATATACTGTTAGGCCATGTGCTGTAGAGGGAGGGATGCATACATGTGTGTTTGGGAAAAGAGCAAACATCCACGTTAAGAAAAAACGAGGCAAGTGCAGTTATCCATTCAACACACTCTGAGTTAAACAGGAAAGCCGTTGAACATACTAGAAATACACACAGGTAATCTAGCAAACAAGACATGCTGACATTATAAATTGGTTGAGTGACCTTTGATGAGAATTAAAATGCTACACATAGCTCTAATTGAATATTTTTCATTTTGTCTTCTCAGTCAGATAAATCTGTGAAAAGACAGAAGCATATGTAACCTACATCTTTACCCTTAATATTATTGTGACTTTCTGAGTTTTCTCATTAATTAGAGTGATTTTCTCCACATGCTCAAATTATCAGGGTATGAATAAGAGAAAATGATTTAATGGTATGATTTATTGCAGCAGCACAGAACATTCAGAAGTAGATAGCAAAGACCTTTTATATTTTTCTTCTCTTTTCATGAGCAAGCTTTCAGAAAAATAGATGGACAATTCACATTCTAGGACTAGGAAACCTCAGTTGCCAATTTAGTGGCTTCTGCATTTCCAGCCCTGAAGTAATATATGCTATCTGCCCTCCAAAAACACAGTACTGGAGTATAAATTTGATTCTTATATTGCTTGGGACCCAGCTTTAATACCTAAGGATTTTTCATATTCTTGTCACAGGCGCTGTGTGCTTTTCTTCCCCTGTCTTTCAGCTCCAGCCTCCATCCTCTTACTGATCTCTAGGAATCCTAGTTTTTTTCCTCTCTCTATTGTCCCACTCTTCTTCTTCTAGCACCTACCAGAGCCCATTCAGTGCTGGTCACACTTGCCTCAGGAACTTAAAACTCCCCTGGGAAGGCCCTGGCCAGGGTTCTCTGTCCTGCCTCTGAACTATCAGCACCTCTGCTCCGGGAAAGAGATCAGTGCTGAGCTCGTCAGAGCAGCAGCAGGAGCAGATCTGAGAAACCGGGTTCCCTGAGCATCTTTTCTCTTCGTTCTGAGCCTCACAGAGCTGCTCACTGAAGACCCTGCCTCCAGTGGTGGCTGAGATTCCCCCCACACGCTGAACAACAGGCTTCATTAAAGGGCAACTCATTACTCAAAAGCAAGTTCTTCACACATTGACAAGGTTATGATGGATCTTGTGTTACATAAAAAGTGTTTATGAGCTCCAGAAAGAACACATCTGCTTCCGTCTCAACTCGAAGAGACTCTACCATTCAGATGCTCCTTGCGTTTGGCAGACCAACTCTCATTCTCATCACACAAAAATTGAAAGCCTACTTATATGAGGAAAAACTTCCAGTTAAAAGTGAGAATATATTCAGTATGATTATGTCAAGTGGAGTCATGAAATCATTTTTCCATGAAATTGTTCATTTTAAAATTGGACTTATCTGTTTCTTTAAAACATTAAATAAAATGTATACTTCTTGACCTAATAAACAGCTATTTACTTTTTCTAAGCTTTCGACCTCTCCCTCTTCATTGGCCTTTTCTCTGCCTTCCAAAACAGTCCTCTGATCATTCTTTGTCCCCTTTGATCTTCTCTTTAGTCAAGCTTTTTGGTCTCCCCATTCCATCCTGCAACCACTCCCCACCTCCCACTTTCTGACTTACCTCCATTAAAACCTTTATCTGGAAAGTCAACAATGGTCTCTAAGATGCTCTCCTCTGGGTAATTTTCAATCTCCTTATTTGTTTTTTTCCTGAAGCATTTCAGGGTTCCATTTTAGTTCATCTTCTCTCCTTAGACTACATTTTCTTGTGTGTTTTCATTCATACCCACAATATCTGTATTAGTCAGGGTTCTCTAGAGAAAAAAACCAACAGGATATATACATATAGATAATATGAGGAGATTGGTTTTTTTTAATTTATTTACTTTTGGCTGCGTTGGGTCTTCGTTGCTGCATGCGGGCTTTCTCTAGTTGTGGTGAGCGGGGCTACTCTTCCTTGCGGTGCGTGGGCTTCTCATTGTGGTGGCTTCTCTTGTTGCAGAGCACGGGCTCTAGGTGTGTGGGCTTCAGTAGTTGTGGCACGTGGGCTCAGTAGTTGTGGCTCATGGGCTCTAGAGTGCAGGCTCGGTAGTTGTGGTGCACGGGCTTAGCTGCTCCGCGGCACGTGGGATCTTCCTGGGCCAGGGCTCAAACCCATGTCCCCTGCATTGGCAGGCGGATTCCTAACCACTGCGCCACCAGGGAAGCCCTTTGAGGAGATTTATTATAGGAATTGGCTCACATGGTTATGGAGACCAAGAAGTCCCATGATCTGCCGTTTGCAAGCTGGAGGGCAAGAAAGATGGTGTGTAATTCAGTCTGAGTCTGAAGACCCAAGAACCCGGTTGGTGGGGGGGTGGGGTGAGGGTCTGGCAATGATGTTAGTCCCGGTCTGAGTCCAAAAGCTCCCCATAACCAGGAGTGCCAGTGTTTAAGAGGAGGAGGCAATGGATGTCTCAGCTCAATCAGAGTGAGGGAATTCACCCTTCCTCTGCCTTTGTATTCTCTTCAGGCCCCTCATGATTGATTGATGCCCATTCATCTTGTTGAGAGTGATCTTCTTCTCAGACCTACTTTGCTCAGAGTACGGATTCAAATGCTAATCTGTTCCAGAGACGCCCTCACAGACACACCCAGAAATAATGTTTTACAGGCTAGGTGGGATCCCTTAGCACAGTTAAGCTGACACAAAATTAACGATCACATCAAATATCACCTAAATGTCTAGGACTCCCATATTTATAGTTCTGTTCCAGACCTCTTTTTTGAGTCCCCAAATTTCATTTCTATATGCCTATCAGGCACCTCTGCTTAGAAATGCCATAGCGATGGCATCCCAGACAGAATCCATCATCTTCTACACAAATCCTACACCTTACCCCCATGATGCCTCTCCTGAATTTATCCTATAAATGACACTTTCTTAACTTAGCTGCCCAAGCCGTAGATCAGGGTATCAGCTCAGATCACTATTTCTCCTTTAAAGCGCATATCTTGTCAATCCCTATATTCTGTTGATCCTGCCTCCTAAATAATTCTCATTTTAGGTTCCCATCTCTATTACCATGGGCACCTGTATAGTTCATGACCTTGCCCATTTGTCATTATAGGTCACTTTCTGATTGCCCACTTACAGCCTTACCTCACTATCCTTCACAAAAGCTGCTGAACTGACATTTCTAGTGTGAAAATCAGATCCCTGCCTCTACAGCTGAAAATTCTTCTGTGGCTTCTGGTTGCGTTCAGATAAAATCTGGAGTTTTGCTTGACAAAGTCTTCCATGATTAGGACCCTGTCCAACCTCCACTCCTACCTGTCTCGCACCTTCAGCCCCTCTTCTCTCTTAACACTTTACATTCTGGAAGTAACGAGCCACTTTTAGTTTCCACTAACGCTTGAGGCATGCTGTTTCTCGCCTGGCATGCCCGGCACGTTTGTCTGCCCATTTTTCAGGGCTCAGTCAGACACTGCCTTTACGCAAAGCTATCTTTTTTTCCCCCTTGAAATCATATGTTTCCAAGGTACTTAGACCTTCTTTTATAACTGGAAGGATCCTTTCTGTCTGCCTCTGTCTCCCTATTAGATTGTAACTTTCCTGGAGGCAAGGTTATGTGTTTCCATCTACGTATTTGTACATACAAGTGTCTAACGCATAGTAGGAACCCAATAAATATTTGTTAAATCAATAACTGAATGAATAAATGAGTGAAATCACAAAAACAGCCAAGGACTCTGAAGCTATGTGATGCCAAACTTTTCCCATTTCAACTTTTTATCTTGACTCTGGGCAGACATGTCATTAATTAAATTCTGGGTGCATGACAAGCCTTATAGAGCATGATTATATTTCTATCTAAGATGAAGATAAAAATATTTGCATGTAAATGAGACAATACCCAGCTTCAGTGAAGCACTCTCTCTCAATACTCCAAATAAACTCCATTACCTGTTGGGAAATAAATGAAAATGAATCCACTGCAGTAATGGGTTTTTAGGCCAATTTTCCAAGCAAGAGCTCATTTCTTGCTGAAAGTAAATATGCTTCTCAAGCTTATGAAATCAGCTATTGCTTACGTGTACACATGCACTGAGGATGAATTCACATCTCATTCAGGATCCATGAGGTTTGAAATGAGCCCTGAGAGTGAGCATGACATCTGTAGGTTTCACAAATTCTGTCTGTTCAAGTTAACAAGCAAACCCTTAAGTTTCTGAATAATTTGAGTTACGAAGCCATCTCACATTTGAAGCATTTGCTCTTGTCTCTAAAGAGAGAACTATTTCTTAACCCTAGAAATTGGAGTGTAAGGCAAAATAGCAGAAAAACGTCCTCATTCTTTTGGTGGTTTTAATTCTTTTTTCTTTCCTTCTTCATTCATTCCCTTCTTTGTCTTTTCAGTTCCTTTCTTAAGTCACCAATGGCAGGGTATGCGAATTTACTATGTGCCAGCACTAGACAAGCACAGTCATTTTAATCCAATTTAATCCTCTTAACAGCCCAGTGAGATGGATACTACTATTATCATCTCCATGTAGCAGAGGAGGAAACTGACATAGGCAGGGGAGTCACACAGCTCATAATTGGTAAAGCCAGGGCTTGAACCCAGGTGTGATTCCAAAACCTTGCTTATAACAAACACTCTGTGGCCCACCTCATCCAAAGCATGGTTGAAATTTGTGAGATGGAGAATTATTCCATCTCCCTTTGAACCACCTCACACTCTGCTTAACAAGAATTGCACATATCCTATTATTGTTAGATGACCCTTTACACATACTTTATAAAGTAGGCAGGCTTATAGCTAGTGGTACTGATTCTGGTTTGTGAGATGTAAAAGCTGGCTCAGAGTAGTTAAATGCTCCAAAGAAAATAAAGGGAATAAGGAGGGAACTTTTTAACTTCCTGATCATATTATTGAGAAATAGCAAAACAAAACCAAACTCAAGAAAATGGAGACATTTCAGGTAAAGCAGCACGGGCAAACTGTTTTTTTAAAGGATAAGATGGTAAATATTTTCGATGTTGGCTTTGCAGTCTCTGTCCTATGTAACTGCTGTTATAATGTGAAAGCAGTCCTGGGCAAGATGTAAATGAATGGGTGTGACTGTGTTTTAATAAAACTTTATTTACAAAAGCAAGTGGTGGGCCAGAATTGGCCCATGGGCCATAGTTTGTTGACACCTGCTTTAAAGTATCCAGATATATTCCTTACATATGTTATCAACCCAGATATTTGGAAATGATGGAGACTGATAGCATTTTAGCCCTATCAAGATTATTTTTGTGTTACCGGAGCTATAGCCCCGCTGTTGAACTGGATGTAATAAGAGTTCAAAAGGAGGTGATCTATTTAAACTTTAGAAGTGGCTGTCTGGCAATTTGTGACATCAAACTGTGAAGGCTCAGAAGAGCTTTTGGCAGCTATGGAACTGTGTTCGTACAATTTGGAATTGCAGTCTTAGCTGGGAGGATTGAGATCCAGACTCAAATATAGATAATGCAAAAAAGGTGCTATAAATCTTTGCATTGGAACCAACAAGCAAAGTTTCGCACAACAGTTTTATTGTCCAAACTGATAAATTGTGATTTTTTTTTCCTCCAAAAACATTAGAAACAAGGAAAATCAGAGCCCTACACACAAATTTCAATTTCATGGCTCTTTATTAAAGTTCTGCTTTATTTTAAAAAATGGCAAGCCTGTTTTAAGGTAGTTGTTATTGCTGCTTTCAGATGGATATGGAATGGTAGAGAAATCTACGGACACAGAGCGTTTGAGTTGGTAGCTGCACTCTGCCAGTTCGTAGCTGTGTGCACAGTTCTTAAACCTTTCTAAGCCTGCACAGAAAGTACATACATAGCACAGGCCTGGCACTTGCTAACTACTCAAGAAATGTTTGCAAAAACGATGATGTGTCTCTTCTCCCTGATGTCTTCTGCCTCAAAGGTGTGAATCTCTGTTTTACTAGAAATAAAAAGGAAAACTGAATCTAGATGTTGAATTCTAATAATTGGCTCCAATACTGAGGTGAAAGGCTTGTGGCTATTCCAAATAATTGATCCCATAGTCTACAAATAGCTTCCTCATCTTTACAATCATTCATTACCAGTTAGTCTTTGTCCCCAAGTTTTCAGTGATATAAAAGAAAATGAAACTCTCTTCTTATGGCCTTTTGGTATCATTAAAAAATAATTTGTATGTAAACCTGTGGCACGCATCTAATACTGTCTTTAAAGGACACATGTTGACCTTCGGTGTATTTGTATTCGTGTGTATGTGTGTGTGTGTGTGTGTGTGTGAGAGAGAGAGAGAGAGAGAGAGAGAGACAGAGACAGAGACAAAGACAGAGAAAGAGACAGAGACAGAGAGAGAGACAGAGACAGAGAAAGAGGGAGAGGGCAATTGTGCTTCCTCTGGGTAATAATATATAATGCAGAAGCAGGGATGGAGAAAATCAAGCTAAAATTTCCTCCTGTTTGCCCCCTTTACTGATATTTCAGGACAGGGAAATACCAATATATAGCAGGAAGCTGTGCACATCTTGTTTACTTTATCTCTGTCCTAGGACTGGAGGCAGAAGTTTCCAAACCCTTATATCTCAACTCTAGATTCCACAGGATTGAAGGAGAGATGAATAATGCACAAAAGACAAACACAACTATAAGGCAATTACAGGTCGAAAAAGAACTGTCCTGAAACAGGGTGATGCGGTAGGGCGTACACCTGTCATTTTCTATTTGCCACCCCCATCCCACTCCAATCTCTGCCTTCCTCTTGCTGTCTACTTTCAGTTTGGGTTCAGTCAATGGGAGGCACCAGCAGAAGATGGGAGGGTGGGAGGAGAGAGCGGGAGTATTTTATTCCCCAGTCCTTCCTGCTTTGGCCCTGAGACTGTGGCAGGAGCCACATCCCTCTGTGACTGTAACTCCTGGCAGGCAGCCCCTCACCATGGCCCCCGTTCTCATGGGGCTTAGGTCAGGCAACACTTTTTCCTCCCCATTCTCCTCAGATGGGTGGGAAGGGCAGCTTTGGGTGCTTCACTAAATCATATTTGTTCCTTTAATCTTGCTTGCATTTCTGTAAGGAGCCCTTTCCTTAAAGTCTCTTCATTTGAACTATTTGGAAGTAAATTCTGTTTTCTGTGACTGATATCAGGAATAATTTGAAGGAGGCCTGTACAAAATATTTGGAATTTTATTCTATAGCCCCACTTTCTAGATTATTTTGCTGTATTTGTTTCAAACCTTTCTCCCCATCAAGTCTACTGTCATTTTTATTTCAGAGACTAACTCATGTTCTAAAAAGCTAAAGTCTACACAGATCTGCCCTTATCAGAGAGCAATGAGGTCCCACTTCTACATCATCAACCAATCTAAACAGTTTTTGTATAAATGAATTCTTATGTGAATAATGTTCTAAAAGTTAATTCTTCATACAATAATATCAGAAAGAGAAGCTGCAGTGAACAGAAACTTCATTTTTCATTTTTTCCAATGCAATCATTCTCATTGAGATGTGGGTCTCAGAATCTATAACTGTAAGGCTTTCAATCTATGACAATGTAAATTTCTGTAGTAGTATACAGAGGGCTGGGGAGGAGGGAGGGAGAAGGAGAGAGAGAGAGAGGGAGAGAGAGAGGGAGGGACAGAGAGAGGCTTCTTTCCTCACTTTATAATTTGCAGAGGTCTTTTGTTCTCCCTCTATGGCTAAAAAAATGGGCTCCTCTTTGAATTTTTGCTGACTGTGCTGATTTTGCAGTTTCCTGATTCAATCCACCCTTGGACCAAAAAGAAAAGCTAAAGGAGGGAGAAGAAGAATTTCAGAAACTCACTACTGCCATACTGGTCATTTTTCAAGTTCTGACTTCCCAATATTCCAACTACTATTTAATATTCTAAGTCCTAAGTAGTTTCTTTTTGTACATTTTTCAGTTTTTACATGTAATCAATAGGAGACATAAGCTCAGTGTTCTTACTCCTACTGACTAGAACTGGAAGTTTGCCACATTCATTGATTTTTGAATGTTAAACTAACCTCATGTTCCTAGAATAAACAGAAATTGGCCATTATATATTATCCTTGATATACATATATCAATATATAAAATATATGTCATATCTACCTATCTATACATACATATTGCTAGACTTGATATGCTAATCTTTTGCTAAGAATTTTTGCATTTATGTTCCTGTTTCCCTCCCAGCATTACTGCTTTCAATTCAGTTTTGTCCTCTTCAAAATTTTTCTTTTTGTGTCAGCTCAGAGATGCATTTAAAGGATGTTTCTTATTTATAGTTTATCAAAAATTTTAGTTATTTGAGTTGGGATGCCTGTGCAGGGTATCTATTCTGTCAAACTGCCAGAAATAGAGCTCATGTTTTTTATTTCATGTTATACTGCTTCCTATTTTTATGTGTCGTCTGTTTATCGTGTCAAGTAGTAAAAGATCTCTAGAAGTTTCTTTATATAATAAAAAGATTTCATATTTGTAAAACAACCTGCAGTTTACAAGTAACTTTCATGTTCAACCCAATCACTTTATGAGGAATTCAGGGCAAAACTTATTGTCTCTATATTAGAAAGGAATAAATGGGCTCAGAGAAGTTGACCAAAGTAAGTATGAGGTAGAATTAAAATGATTATTCAATTCTCTTTCTTCTTTACCATATTGCATCCAGGAAGGCCAGAAAGAAATTGCATCCTATAGCAGGATCTGGGTAAGTTAAGTTGAGGGGGCTGGACAATGGGGAACAATTGGAGTTTCATGACATTGATTTTACAGATCTTCATTGGCTTCTTTGTTCTATTGCTAATTGAACGTTCATTCAGTAAAGTGTCTTGGAGATGCCTGACCACAAAAGTATAGCCTTTTAATTTAGTCTGCTACTCTCAAAAAGAGGAGTTTATTGGTTTAGCAGTCTTGATACTTGTATTCAAGTCCTTAAGAACTTGAGAAAAGTAGAATTAGATTTGCAGAGATTGCCTTTGATCCTGAAATACCATACAGGGAAAGGCGCTGGCTTTATTTCAAGAGTAGGAAAGACTTATCTTTGTTGAAACTCAAGTTCCAAATATAATTTGGAAGTCTTTGGTCTAATAATTTTTCATAAGATGGATGTTTTCTTTTACTATCTCTGATGATAATTCTGCCCAAAGTTTTAAAATTGAAACAATATGCATTTCTCTTTTTAAAAAAAATTCAATATGATACCCAAGCAAAAGATACTGTTATTACACAAATAAAGGTTGATGTCTCCAATGATCCCTCGTCAATTTAATGACCATATGATTTTCCTCATGTGTTCACCAACTATGTCATGATACCTTGAAGAGGCTAGTTTGACAGGGGCAGTGCAGCTCCTTTTGTTTTACTTAGTACTAACTTATCATGTGCTGTGACATAGTGTAATGTAGCTAGACAAATAGCATCATTAGGTTATACTCATGTCATTAAAAAAAGGATGTTTGATTAAAATATTTATCTTCAATATTGATTACTTCTTTCATGGTTTTTAAGTCTAGTTTCTTGATGATGCCTAGCAATTTTTTTTTTTACATCTTTATTGGAGTATAATTGCTTTACAATGGTGTGTTAGTTCCTGCTTTATATCAAAGTGAATCAGTTATACATATACATATGTTCCCATATCTCTTCCCTCTTGCGTCTCCCTCCCTCCCACCCTCCCTATCCCACCCCTGTAGGTGGTCACAAAGCACTGAGCTGATCTCCCTGTGCTATGCGGCTGCTTCCCACTAGCTATCTATTTTACGTTTGGTAGTGTATATACGTCCATGCCACTCTCTCGCTTTGTCACAGCTTACCCTTATGCCTAGCAATTTTTATGTAGGTCTTGACCCAAATGCTACTACTAAGCTCGGACTCTTGTAGCTTAGTGTCTAGTACACAAATGCACTCCTCTACAATTATAAATAATTCTCCAAATTCCCTCTTCTAACGTATTGCTATGATTACACCTACAATTCCACATAGATTCCAGTGGGACACAAGCCATACTTCCTCCCAGTTACTGCAGCCATCTCTGAGTCCATGATGTCCGTCTAATATCCACTCTTCTCAATCAGGTCTTGATATGGCTCCTTGTAATCGTAATCGCGGCTACTATGTTCCAAATGAGAAATTTAACCACCCCTAACGCATCCAATATACAAATAGAAGAAATATTGCATAACAAAAGCTTCCATTTAAAAAAGCTTATTGCATAGGAGCAGGGGGCAGGGAAGCAGCACACAACGACACTATCCTTGCCTTGCTGTATTAGAAAGCAGGTACTTCTGTTGGGAGACTTTCCTTTACGGCAATGGATAATCTACCGGGTTAGTCAGTTTGGCTGGTCTGACTGCTATGTACCAGAGAGATTTGATTTGCTCAGTGTTCTATGCGGTTTTGGTCATCAGGGACATTTGTGAGGCTCCTTCTGTTGGGAGATGTATTCAGTTAGGCTGTGATAGCAAACAGAAGCAAACATGTAAAGGCTCAACAAGTTAGAAGTTTATACCTTGCTTATGTAATAGTCCAGGAAAGCTCCAGTTTTGCCTTCTTCAACACATGGTTTCCAAAGTTGTCCTGGTGGTTTTCTCCACCTCTGTCTGTTAGAAGTGGGAAAGCGCATGGAGATGCACATGTAGGTTTTTTTATGAGCCAGAGCTGAAAGAGGGAGACATCACTTCCTCTCGTATGCCATTACAGGTAATTTAGTCAAAGAACTACAACTCACTTGTAAGGGAATCTAGGTGGGTACCTGATGAAGGGGAAAAATGATCTTGGGGACAGCTGGGTTAACTTTGCCATTGGGCTATACCTCCTCAGCCATGCATTTCCTTTTCAGGGAGCATGAAGAATGGCCCCAGGCAGTGGGCAGTCGTAGATTCCTTGTTTTTGTGTTTTCTTTCTCTCTTGTTTGGGAATGGTGGTGGTGACAATAGAACCTCCTTAAAACCCTAGGAGACTGCCTAGTAGGAACTGTTTGCTAGTACCTGAAGCCAGTAATCTTGCCAGTCAAAAAAAAAAAAAAAAAAAAAAAGATTAGCTTTTCTATTACTCTTCAGACTTGAGGGTTTTCAAGATGTAGTATGAAGGTTCTGGGCTGGTAAATTATAAACACATGTAAACTTAAAAAGAAATTTAAATACCTGGAGTGTCACATCCACTAGAAAAATTTTGCTGATCTCGGTACCACTCCTGAATGAGTATTACATCGACACTATCCTATTTTTATGCAAATTCATGTTTTTATCACCCTGGATGACAGTCAAGATATTTGAATCTGGATCCGCTCCCATTTCACAGCTTCACTTCTTGGTGACTCTTCAGCAGACACTGCCCATCCTTCTGGGCCTCATCTTAGTACCTCTCACTTTGGTCTCTGTCTCTGTAGGGTGGGCTGCAGTGATGGGACAGGGCTACATGTCCTTCTGCCCCAGGTGCTCCCAATCTCCTTTGTAACCTGGGGACAGGGGAATTGCCTTAGTCAGGTAGCAGTGCTTGGTGGACATTGAGGAGATCTGACTTCTTAATTCTGGTGACACACTGGCCGGCTTTCAGTGCTGTGGGGACCTTTGGAAGTCCAGAGCGTGCCCAGCAGCAGAATGGCCTCTTTCCGCAGCTGTGCCAGCTGCTACTCCTGCCCCATTTTCTGAAGGCTCTGCTTAGACCACATTGTTTTTCCTCCTGCAGCACCTTATTGAAGGTTGCAAGAAGTAGCCAACCCTCCAAAATCTCAAATTTTTTTTCCCTGTAAAGCTGGAGCTCAGTGAGGATAGCACATCATCTAAATAACTTGGAACAATTAACTAAAGGCTTTGCTACTGAGTTTCCTAACTCAGAACGGAGAAAACCTCCCTGCCCCCTCTGCACCTGAATGTAGCCAGTTCCACATTTTGGATCTATCCGCCTCACTGCCTCTGTTCCAGTTACTGATTTCAGCATCAATTAGGGCTCCATAGGTTGCCAATGGTACAAACCGTGCCCTAAGTAGCTAAACAAACCAAAAACACAGATTCACTAGAGAGCAGTTCTATTTCAATAGCAACGTAATTTGAGGCTCCTATGTAATATAACAATTTCTAGAAGCCACATTAAAAAAATAAGAAATAAATGAAATTAATTTAAAAAGCTAATTTATTTATTTAAACAAATATTCAATATATTATAATTTCACATGTATTCATTATAAAAAATCATTACTGAGCTATTTTATAGTCTTTTTTACCCATGCCAAGTCTTCAAAATCCAGTGTTATTTTAGACACACAGAACAATTCAATTTGGACTAACAACGTTTCCAGTGCTCAAAAGCCCCATGTGGTCAGTGGCCTCCAACATGAGGTAGCATAACACTGAAGCACATTGGGGTGGCTCTTTGAGTCCAAGGAATTGCTGAAAACCATCTCTCCTTTGGTATGATGGCTTCATTGTTGTTTGCTTCTGATCTGGTTTCTCAGTGTGCCAGACTACATGGCTATCAGCCTCTCTGGTTTCATGCACTCAAAACTTCATCATCAGAGAGGAGAGAACTCCTTTTCACTTCCTTACTACTATTCTCCTAACTACCCCAGCTGTAGGTCAAAAAAATCCTTGGAAAGAACTCTGACTGTGCCCATTTCCAGGACAAACAGGGGGCCCCTTGATGAGGTGAGGTCATGTGATTGGTCCAGCTTGGGATGGCAGTGGAGTACTGTGATTGACAGCTTCCAAGCAAACCTCATGACTAGAGCAGGGAAGGAAGAGCTGCTCAAAAGAAGAGGGGTTACTGTAACCAGAAGAAGAGGAAAAGAAGTGCTGGGAAGTCAAAAACAATAAATACATACTACCATACCTAAGGAAGAATAAAAATGGCTATTTATGCAAGTACTATGAGTCTTTTACTTTTTAATTTCAAGCAACAGCTTTAAAAAAATTTATTTATTTATTATTTTTGGCTGCGTCGGGTCTTAGTTGTGATGCGCAGGGTCTTTGTTGAGGCTTGCAGGCTGCTCTCTAGTTGTGGGGTGCAGGCTCCAGGGCATGTGGGCTCTGTAGTTGTGGTGCATGGGGTCCAGAGCACATGGGCTCTGTAGTTCGTGGCACACAGTCCTAGTTGCCCCGCAGCATGTGGGATCTTAGTTCCCCGACCAGGGATCAAACCTGCCTCCCCTGCATTGGAAGGTGGATTCTTTACCACTGGATCACCAGGGAAGTCCCACTGTAAGTCTTTATTCTTGGATGAACTGAACACGAGTACAGATAGTAGTATGTGTGGTTGCTATGTAAAAATTCCACAAACATGTTTGGGATGTCAGGAAAATGAAATTAATAGCTTCATTTAACAGCTAACTCCTCAATCAACCTATGATTCACTCTCCTTTTTGTTCCTTTGTTAAAAAATAATCAGGAAGTGAAATACATTGATTTGGTAGTTTAATATTAAATCATAAAATGTTGTGTCCCTAACTAGGAATGAATGTGTGGAATGTCTGAATCAAGAAACAAATTTGGGATCAACAACATTTTTTTTTTTTTTAGAATACAGTCCTGGTGATTGTTTTACAAAAAAAGAAAAAGATGTCAGAAAACCATACAATTCTGATAAGCAACAGATCCTACCAATTCCAGAACCTTGCCAATTACTGTCATTTTGCAAAATCCTTCTTGGAAAAGACTGACTGATACATAGTGAAACCTTGGATCTCTTCAAGTCAAGACAGAACAGAAACTACTCTGGCTGCTATGGCAGTTAATCATTTTAAGGTTAAGGATGATCACTGTTTATCTTCATCCACGGGACCCATGAGTAGCTTCCAACAGTATGACTGTGTGATGCTAATGTTCCTCGTAAATGTTCTGGCTAATGTAAAGGAGCCAGTTTTCCCCAGGATAAATGGTGTCCTAACACACTATAGCTGAAGATGCTCCTATGCTTAGTTTAAATTGGTACTGACTGCAGAGAGTGTCTTGAGAATTGGTGGAGTTGAAAAAAATTCTTTTATATAAATTTTTCCCTTGAGTTCTTTCTGTCTCTTACGTGCTTTGTTGGGAAGTCAAAAGGAAATGTCTACCACGATACTGTCAGCTCTCTGGCTCTCTGCATCCAAGGACGTGGCACCTGTGGATATGGAAGGCCGACTCTGATGCATCATTTTATATAAGGGACTGGAGCATCTGTGTATTTTGGTATCTGAGTGGGGCCCAGAACCAATCCTCTCCCACCACTGAGACTGAGGAATGACTGTACCCTCTTTTTTTTTTTTTTCCTTGTGGTACACGGGCCTCTCACTGTTGTGGCCTCTCCCGTTGCGGAGCACAGGCTCTGGACGCGCAGGCTCAGCGGCCATGGCTCACGGGCCCAGCCGCTCCGCGGCATGTGGGATCTTCCCGGACCGGGGCACGAACCCGTGTCCCCTGCATCGGCAGGCGGACTCTCAACCACTGTGCCACCAGAGAAGCCCTGACTGTACCCTCTTCATCACTGGTTAAGCTGTTCTCTAAGCTAAGTGGGCAACAGCATCAGCTTGGTGCTGGTTAAAAAGGGGGGGAGGGATAAATTGGGAGATTGGGAATGACATATACAAACTACTACATATAAAATAGATAACTAATAAGGACCTACTGAATAGCACAGGAACCTCTACTCAATATTCTATAATGACCTATATGGGAAAAAATCTAAAAAATGAGTAGCTATATGTATCTGTATAACTGATTCACTTTGCTGTACACCTGAAACTAACACAACATTGTAAATCAACTACACTCTAATAAAAATTTTTAAAAAGTGTATCTCAGCTGGCCCCACTATTAGAGACCCTGAATATATCTGGGTAGGATTTAGGAATATGGATGTTTGATAAGCCCTACAGGTGATTCTAATATAGATCACACTTTAAGAAAACCAACTTTAGCTCATAAGTTGTATCAATGTAATTCTCCATTCTGATCATGTATGGAGGAATTAAGTGAAATGATAATTCCCTTGATGTCAGGCTCTTTCTCAAAACTTCTTTAATCCGGGGGTTCCCAGGGAAGGAAGGCCCTGGAGGAGCTCTAGGTGTCTGTGAAAGTCCTGAGATGGCACATAGCACGTTGTACACTTGTGCACTTTTCTGGAGCAATGCATTTGTAACTTTCACAAGATTCTCAAAATTCTCAAGCACAACATTAACAGTTCCCCACTGACCACTGAATTAAGTACAAATCCCCCAACCTGGCATTTAAGACATACAGAAAACTATTCTAAATTCCCTTTCTAGTTTTTCTCCCACTCCTCTGCACATATTCTAACTAGTCAGAGACTACTGACTGTTCCCTGAATTTGTTCCTCTTTCTGTACTGTCTTAGTCAGTTTGGGCTCCTATAGCAAAGACTGGTGGCTTACACAACAAACATTTATTTCTCACAGTTTTGAAGGTTGGGAAGTCCAAGACCAAGGGACAAGTAGAGCCAGCTCTCTGGTAAGATAACTTTCTGGTTTGCAGACAGTGGTCCTCTCATTGTAGTCTCACATGGTGGAGAGCAGAGAGAGAAATCTGTCTCCTTCTCTTACAAGGGAAATAATCCCATTCATAAGGGTTCCACTCTCATGACCTAATTACCTTCCAAAGGCCCCTTCTTCAAATATCATCACATTGAGGAGTCGGCCTCAACATGTGAATTGGAGGCGGGGCAGGGACACAAACATTTAGTCCACAGCATGTGCCTTCACCCATGCAGTTTCTTCCACCTTGGATTCCTCTTTTTGTTGAAATCCACAATCGTCCATTTTCTATTTTCAATTCCATCTCATCTACTTGAAAGAGGCCCTCCCATTTGGGTATAATTGCTTCCTCTTCTAAGACCCCAAAGAATTTGGTTTGAATCTGTTTTGTATTAGAGTTACTTGCTTCCTATTTTATACTTCTAACTATAGAAGAATTGTTTCTTAATTATCCCTGTAACCACTCCTAGTTCCAGCCCTGCACTTAGCATATGTCTTCCACATAAGATACTAAACATTTATTAAGTTAAAACTAAACAAAGTAGTCACTTTTGGATATTATATATTAATTTCAATAAGCAAAACACTTTTTCAACTCTTCTTTAGGAACTAAAGGCAGAACATGTAGTGGTTTGTTTGTTTTGTATATCTTCAGTGGTGGAAAATAATTGTTCTTTGAGAATGAATTGATATCAGAAAACAGATAAAAAATCAAGGAAAACCAAGTCAGTTGCAGCTGTAGATAAATATCAACGTGAGACTGATCTTCACATCGTTTCAAAATACTTGCTCTAAACATTTTAAAGCAGAGTTATATAAACCTGTAGCACCAGAAGTCAAGGTTATTGAGGTATAATATACATACAGTAAAATATACCCTTTTTTAGGTGTATAGTTCAAGTTTTGAGAAACTTATACAGTTGTGCAACTACCACAGTAATCAAGATATTGATTACATCCATCCCACTCAATAGTTCCCTGTGCCCCATTAGAGAATCCTCTATCTCTACTCCAAGTCCCTGACAACCACTGATCAGTTTCCTGGCATTACAGTTTTGCTAGCTTTCTCTAGGGTAAATTATAATGTCATATGAATGGAATTATATAGTTTGTCATGAGTGAGTCTGGATTCTTTTACTTAGCATAATGTTTTTGAGATCGAAGGTGACTTTTACAAAGAGGACATCACTCTTAAGTGCACATTCTGGCACATTACTGACAAAGTGCATCAGGGAGCCCCATATACATTTCGTACCGCTTGGTGACTGTATTCATTTCCTAAGGCTGCTGTAGCAAATGACCACAGACGTGGAGGCTTAAGACAACAAAAATTTATTCTCTCACAGCTGTAGAATTCTAAAATCAAAGCATCAGCAGGGCTGTGATCCCTCTAGAGGCTCTAGGGAAAATTCCATTTCTTGCCTTTTCATGGTTCTGGTGGCTATTAGCATTCTTGGCCTTGTGACTGTATCACTCTGTCTCCATCTTCACATGCGCTACTCTTTTCTGTGTGTCTCTCCTATGTGTGCCTTTTATAAGGATGCTTGTCAATGAATTTAGGATAATCCAGGATGATCTAATCTCAAAGTCCTTAATTATATCTACATAGGCACTTTTTCCAAATAAGGTCACGCTCACAGGTTCCAGGTATTAGGATGTGAGCATATCTTTTGGTGGGCCACCATTCAATCCACTGCAGTCCACTCCCTGGCCCCCCAAAATTCACATCTGTCCTATGTGTGAAATACATTCACCCCATCTCAACACCCCCCAATATCACAACCAATTACAGCATCAAGTCTAAGTTAAAATTTTCATCTAATTATCATCAGCTTATAAAGTTCCACATCTGGCTGTTCCCAATCAGGTATGGGTGGGACTCTGGATATTACTGATCCTGAGACAAAATGCCTCTCCATCTGTAGACCTAAGAGACTAGAACACAAGTTATCTGCTTCCAAAAGACAGTGGTGGGATAGGCATAAGATAGACAGTCACATTCCAAAAGGGAGAAAAGGAAAGGAATAAAAGAATAACCAGCCCAAACAAGTTCAAAATCCAGCAGAGCAAATTCCATTGAGTTTCTGTGGCTCAAGGCAGCTCTGGGCCCACTGTAGCTCTGTACACATCTGCCTACAGCTCTTGTCTCTGACTCTGAGCCTCTGGCCTCTGCCTTTGCCTCTGCACCCATGCTACTATCCTTGGAGTCACTTCTCCTTTTTCTTGAATGGTGGCACATGCTTGCACCTTAGTAGCTCTATCAGCTCATTTCCTAAGTGTGGAATTTTGGAAATCCAAGAGCCCACTTTTATCTTATCCTATCTCCACCACCTTCATTCCAAGCTGGCCATGCTTCTGCTTATACAATGGTTTTAAAACCTTGTGGGTTTTTGTAGATGTGATTAACATGTACAATCAGTTGACTTTAAATAAAGGAAGTTATCCTCCAAAATTTACCTGGGCCTGATCGAATCAGTTGCCTTAAGAGCAGAATTGAAAGAAGAAGTAAAGCTGTCACTATTTGCAGATGACATGATACTATACATAGAGAATCCTAAAGATGCTACCAGAAAACTACTAGAGCTAATCAATGAATTTGGTAAAGTAGCAGGATACAAAATTAATGCACAGATATCTCTTGCATTCCTATACACTAATGATGGAAAATCTGAAAGAGAAATTAAGAAAACACTCCCATTTACCACTGCAACAAAAATAATAAAATACCTAGGAATAAACCTACCTAAGGAGACAAAAGACCTGTATGCAGAAAACTATAAGACACTGATGAAAGAAATTAAAGGTGATACAAACAGATGGAGAGATATACTATATTCTTGGATTGGAAGAATCAACATTGTGAAAATGACTATACTATCCAAAGCAATCTAAAGATTCAATGCAATCCCTATCAAACTACCAATGGCATTTTCCATAGAACTAGAACAAAAAGTTTCACAATTTGTATGGAAACACAAAAGACCCCAAATAGCCAAAGCAATCTTGAGAAAGAAAAACAGAGCTGGAGGAATCAGGCTCCCAGATTCCAGAGTGTACTACAAACCTACAGTAATCAAGACATTTTGGTACTGACACAAAAACAGAAATATAGATCAATGGAACAGGATAGAAACCCCAGAGGTAAACCCATGCACATATGGTCACCTTATTTTTGATAAAGGAGGCAAGAATATACAATGGCGAAAAGACAGCCTCTTCAATAAGTGGTGCTGGGAAAATTGGACAGCTACACGTAAAAGAATGAAATTAGAACACTCCCTAACACCATACACGAAAATAAACTCAAAATGGATTAAAGACCTAAATGTAAGGCCAGACACTGTAAAACTCTTAGAGGAAAACACAGGCAGAACACTCTATGACATAAATCACAGCAAGATCCTTTTGGACCCACCTCCTAGAGAAATGGAAATAAAAACAAAAATAAACAAATGGGACCTAATGAAACTTCAAAGCTTTTGCACAGCAAAGGAAACCATAAACAAGACAAAAAGACAACCCTCAGAATGGGAGAAAATATTTGCAAATGAAGCAACTTTGTCAGGATTAATCTCCAAAATTTATAAGCAGCTCATGCAGCTCAATAACAAAAAAACAAACAACCCAATCCAAAAATGGGCAGAAGACCTAAATAGACATTTCTCCAAAGAAGATATACAGACTGCCAACAAACACATGAAAGAATGCTCAACATCACTAATCATTAGAGAAATGCAAATCACAACTACAATGAGGTTTCCCCTCACACCAGTCAGAATGCCCATCATCAAAAAATCTACAAACAATAAATGCTGGAGAAGGTGTGGAGAAAAGGGAACCCTCTTGCAATGTTGGTGGGAATGTAAATTGATACAGCCACTATGGAGAGCAGTATGGAGGTTCCTTAAGAAACATACAACCCAGCAATCCCACTACTGGGCATGTACCCTGAGAAAACAGTAATTCAAAAAGAGTCATGTACCACAATGTTCATTGCAGCTCTATTTACAATAATCAGGACATGGAAGCAACCTAAGTGTCCATCGACAGATGAATGGATAAAGAAGATGTGGCACATATATACAATGGAATATTACTCAGCCATAAAAAGAAACGAAATTGAGTTGTTTTTAGTGAGGTGGATGGACCTAGAGTCTGTCATACAGAGTAAAGTAAGTCAGAAAGAGAAAAACAAATACTGTATGCTAACACATAGATATGGAATCTAAAAAAAAAAAAAAAAAAGGTTCTGAAGAACCTAGGGGGCAGGACATGAATAAAGATGCAGACGTAGAGAATGGACTTGAAGACACGGGGAGGGGGAAGGGTAAGCTGTGACAAAGTGAGAGAGTGGCATGGACATATATACACTACCAAATGTAAAATAGATAGCTAGTGGGAAGCAGCCACGTAGCACAGAGAGATCAGCTCGGTGCTTTGTGACCACCTAGAGGGGTGGGATAGGGAGGGTGCGAGGGAGACACAAGAGGGAGGAGATGTGGGGATACATGTATGTGTATGGCTGATTCACTTTGTTATACAGAAGAAACTAACACACCATTGTAAAGCAATTATACTCCAATAAAGATGTTAAAAAAAAAAATAGAGTAGAATTGAAGCTTCCTGAGGAAGAAGAAATCCTGCCTGTGGAAGCAGCATCAACCCCTGCTTAAGAGTTTTCAGTCAGCGCTTCTTAATAGCCTGCCTTATGGAGCTTGGTTTATGTTCCCTCCTCACCATCGTAGTAGCTGCCACCACTTGCTCTCTCTTTGAGGCTCTTCTATAACCCTCCACTTCCCTTTATGCCTCCCACCTAGTTTTAAGGGTTTTACTACAATTCAGAACAAAAAACAAACAGAGGATAACAAATGTAACCAACACAGAGATTTTACAAACATTTCAGAGGGTTGCAAAATCTTAACAGTCATGGTCCTGGACTCACAGCTCTTAGATCCTTCTGAAACAAGAAATAGGATTCTTCAGGGCTTTAATTTACTTGAAGAAGGGGTTCACTAAACACCGCTTCGATTAATCTTTTTTTCTCTAAAGACTTCCTTACTAATTTTAAGGTTGACCAGAGGTAGTGAATTCCTGGCCAGCCCCCTTCTACGCTGAGAGATGCCTGAGTACCTATTTCTCATGTCTTTAGCTGACAGGCAAAGTTATATGGATTTTAAATTATAGCCACCTTAATGTTGCTAATAAGTAACATTTTTTTTCTAGTCTGATAGTATGAATATTTTTAAAAATATCAAGATTCAAAGCATGACTGTTTATAATACCCAAGCTCATCGTCATTGATTAGATTTCTGACGGTTCATTTATTTAGAATGACTGAAAGGAACTTTTCAAAATGAATGCTGTTGGTATCATGAATGCTAAGGCAGTAGGCTGATTAAAATGACCTTAGATAGAATGGGCAAAATCTGCTTTATTTCCTCTTTCTATATCAAGAAAGATAATTTTATTGCAAAAAAATGGATACCAGGAAGACTTGGTTAAACAGAAATGCAGCAGTGTTCTACCTTTTGGTGATATCTTCACTACATGAGACGCAAAGAGTTTTACAGATAAATTTAGTACCATAGTATTGCAGACAACAGGAATTAACATGTTCAGATTTTGCTTTTCCCCATTCAAGCTCAATAAGCAAAAGAGTGCACGATAAGTTGGTGAATCCTGAGATTTCGTAATATAGACAAATTGGTTAAGTCATGCAAAGGTGAATATTTTTGATCCAACTTTTCTGTCTTAACTATGGAAATGAGCTACTGTGTCCATGATGATTTTCCAAGAGCCGATGGGTATCAGCTATGTGGTCACAGGCGTGGTGAACTGTGCTATGGAAGGAAAGGAGATACTGCATGATGGAAACAAAATGCCATTTTCTATTTTTAAGTCTCATGACTGCCCCTAAATCCCTTGCCTCATTTCCTTCTAACAGCTGTCTTTAAAATTGGAGACAATATGTGTCCAAGAGAAAATAAAGGCCAAGGCTTTCAAATGTTCCTCTGGGAATTGTATGCAACAGAGTTCCTTCATGCAGATCATTTATTCTTTAGTTTAAAAATCATATACAGTACAGCATTCAGGACCATGAAACTTGATATGTAACCAGATTTTGCTGCTATGATTTATGATGATGATAATGATCAATATTTCTCAATTTTCAAAAAAGTCTGAGCAGAGGCTTACGCCTTATGAATATCTAATTTTTAAGGATGAGTCTCTGTGCACAGAGTTCTTGGTTATAATAAAATAAAAATCAATGTATTTATTTATTCATCAGATATTTATCCCTTACTAGATTTCCGACTTTGGGTAAATCATGTAAATGCTCTGGGTCTCAGTTTTTTTCATTTTTAAAATGGAGATAATAATAAAATATGTAAGTTAAAGGATTATTTGGAATTAACTCACTTAGCCAAGTGCCTTGTTGGTACTTGGCTTGTTGGTACTTCTGGGAGCATTGTTGGTACTATTAACTTGTGTCATTGTTATCACTGGGGTTGATAATATTATTAGAGCTCCATGTCTCCTAGGCACAGGGCATGGAAGGAATAGATCAGCCATGGTCTCTTCTCTTGAGAAATTCCTTATCTAACGGGTGCAAAGCCAGATAAACATTTAATTGCACTTCATGGTTATACCTGCAGAAACTGAGGCCCGTGTATAGCGTGTTATGGCAACCCAGAGGGGACAGTGTTAACATTTCCTGGGATTAGCAGGGAAAGCTTGGAGGGGGGTCAAGTTTTTAAGCTGAGCCTTGAAGGATGGGAGGGAATCTTATAAATCAGACCAGAAAGTGGAGGAAATTTTTGTAATCAAGTTAAAAACATCTGAGAGATATGAATGAAAACGGCTCAGATACAGAATAGCTGGTAGTTCAGGAAGGATGCAACATAGAGAACATGTGAGGGGTGGCTGGGAAATAAGATATTTTTAATTTATTAATTTCTTTATTGCCTATTTCTCCCACTAGAATTTACATTTCATCAGGGCAAGGACTTAGCCTGTTTTATTTTCTTCTGTATCTCCAGCAACTACCGAAGTACTAAAATGTGGGATAAATATATATTGGATAACAAACAAATTAATTATCTATGAATTACTTGATTTACTTGCCTCTAACATCCTTTTTATCCATTTCCTATACCTCTATGCCACTTTGTTAGTAACTTAGAAACTATACCTTTCTGTGTAGGTCTCATATATCTCTTATAGATTAGAAGCTCTTTATGAAACACAGGCAGTATTATGGCTGCTGACACATAGTAGATATGCATAAATGTTTGCTGAATTTAAATACTGAAGTGTAAAATACTCCTCTCAAATTATTTCCTGTTTCATTATAGGATATGGATATGAAAGATTCTAGAAATAGGGTAGAAAAAAAGATGCAGAAGGCCAGCTAGCCGTTCCTCACATTGTGCATCTGGAGGCTGTTTGTTCTTTCCTGCTTTCAGAGAAATAAAAGCTGCAATGCACATGCAGGTGTTTACACCATGCATGGCCACAGGACAGCATACAGGTATCTTGAGGTAGTAGTTGCCAAGTACTGTGTCTCTGCCTACACAGAATGAGTAACTAAAACATGAAAACATTTCCAAGCAAGTGTGATGGACCCAAACACATTTTGAATGTACAACCTTCCTAAAATTTCTGTGGGTAGATCTTTTGATATAAAGAAAACATGACCCTAGTGGGACCTGGTGGAGTGATTTAGGGGATCAAAACTAATGAATGCAGCAGATGGCCATCGACTCCTTTTACACAGAGCTCTCTCTGGAATTTTTCACACAATGTCCTGCCTTGTCCTCCCTTGAATTGTGACATGGTGGTTATAAAAATGTGTGATCTTTGCCCTCTAGGATTTACAGTCAGCAACAGAAGAGACTTTTAATAAGAAAATTATAGCATAAGGCAGAATGTGATGGATGAAGCAGTCAGCTCCAGTCATAATCAACCATGAGCCTAAACCCTAGCTGCTAAAATGCTCAACTGTTCTCATTCTCTCAATGGTTAGATCAGCTCCAGGAGGGCTAGGACCATATCAACCCTATGCACTGTTGTATCCCAGTCCCCAGTCCAGTGCCTAGCACACAGTAGTTATTCAACACATATTTGTGGGATGAAGGGTTGGAGCCTTCCCTACCTAGTGAAAGTTTTGTTGTCTTACTAACACATCCTGACACTTCTTTGGCTCCTTATAAACATATTCTTTGTACAAAGGCTAGTTCAGTAAGTATTCATCAACCTCTTATAGCGTGTGTGTGTGTGTGTTTGTGTGTGTGTGTGTGCGCGCGCGCGCGCGTGTATGCGTGTGTGTCCCCTCCAGAGGAGATGCATGACAGAGAGAGAGGTGTGGTAGAAAAAACACTAGATTTATAATCAGTTCAAGTCCCTTCTCCAGCGTTCCTAGATGGGTAACCTGGGTAAGTCTATTAACTCTGAGACCCACCTACAAAGTAGGAATACTTCCTCTCCTGCTATCCTCCCAAAACTGCTGGAAATGCAACTGTTTATAAACTATCAGATAATGTAACAAATGTAAATAATTGTTATTCCAAATCCAGAGTCAGGATGGGTGAAAAGGCCATGCTCCGGAGCTTTTTGGTGAGCCGTCTTGACCACTAAGTGTTCCACTGATCGATGAGAGCCACCAGAATGCTTATGAAGGAGAAGATTTGGAACCAAGATGGCGGAGTAGAAGGGCGTGCTCTCACTCCCTCTTTCGAGAACACCAGAATCACAACTAGGTGCTAGACAATCATTGACAGGAAGACACGGAAACTCACCAAAAAAGATACCCTACATCCAAAGACAAGGGAGAAGCCACAATGAGACGGTAGGCGGGGCACAATCACAGTAAAATCAAATCCCATAACTGCTGGTGGGTGACTCACAGACTGGAGAACACTTATACCACAGAAGTCCACCCACTGGAGTGAAGGTTCTGAGCCCCACGTCAGGCTTCACAACCTGGGGGTCCGGCAATGGGAGGAGGAATTACTAGAGAATCAGACTTGGAAGGCTACTGGGATTTGATTGCAGGACTTTGACAGGACTGGGGGAAACAGAGACTCCACTCCTGGAGGGCACACACAAAGTAGTGTGTGCAGCAGGACCCAGGGGAAGGAGCAGTGACCCCAGGGGAGACTGAACCAGACCTACATGCTAGTGTTGGAGGGTCTGCTGCAGAAGCAGGGGGTGGCTCTGTTTCACCGTGGGGACAAGGACACTGGCAGTGGAAGTTCTGGGAAGTACTCCTTGCCGTGAGCCCGCCCAGAGTCTGCCATTAGCCCCACCAAAGAGTCCAGGTAGGCTCCAGTGTTGGGCTGCCTCAGGCCAAACAACCAACAGGGAGGGAACCCAGCCCCACCCATCAGCAGTCAAGCACATTAAAGTTTTACTGAGCTCCGCCCACCTAAGCAACAGTCAGCTCCACCCACCACCAGTCTCTCCCAGCAGGAAACTTGCATAATCCTCTTAGATAGCCTCATATAATCCTCTTAGGTAGCCTCATCCACCAGAGGGCAGACAGCAGAAGCAAGAACTAAAATCCTGCAGCCTGGGGAACAAAAACCACATTCACAGAAAGATATACAAGATGAAAAGGCAGAGGGCTATATACCAGATGAAGGAACAAGATAAAACCCCAGAAAAACAACTAAATGAAGTGGAGAGAGGAAACCTTCCAGAAGAAGAATTCAGAATAATGATAGTGAAGATGATCCAGGACCTCGGAAAAACAATGGAGGCAAAGATGGAAAAGATGGAAGAAGTGTTTAACAAAGACCTAGAAGAATTAGAGAACAAACAAACAGAGATGAATGATACAATAACTGAAATGAAAAATACACTAGAAGGAATCAATAGCAGAATAACTGAGGCAGAAGAACGGATAAGTGAACCTGCAAGACAGAATGGTGGAATTCACTGCTGCAGAACAGAATAAAGAAAAAAGAATGACAAGAAATGAAGACAGCCTAAGAGACCTCTGGGACAATATTAAACGCAACAACATTCGCTTTATAAGGGTCCCAGAAGGAAAAGAGAGAGAGAAAGGACCAGTGAAAATATTTGAAGAGAATATAGTCGAAAACTTCCCTAACATGGGAAAGGAAATAGCCACCTAAGTCCAAGAAGCGCAGCGAGTCCCATGCAGGATAAACCCAAGGAGAAACACGCCGAGACATATAGTAATAAAATTGGCAAAAATCAAAGACAAAGAAACATTATTAAAAGCAGCAAGGGAGGGCTTCACTGGTGGCACAGTGGTTGAGAGTCCGCCTGCCAATGCAGGGGACATGGGTTTGTGCCCCAGTCCGGGAAGATCCCACATGCCGTGGAGCGGCTAGACCCGTGAGCCATGGCCCCTGAGCTTGCGCGTCTGGAGGCTGTGCTCTGCAACGGGAGAGGTCACAACAGTGAGAGGCCCGTGTACCGCAAAAAAAAAAAAAAAAAAAAAGCAGCAAGGGAAAAATGACAAAGAATATTCAAGGGAACTCCCATAACATTAACAGCTGATTTCTCAGCAGAAACAGTACAAGCCAGAAGGGAGTGGCATAATATACTTAAACTGATAAAAGGAAAGAAACTACAATCAAGATTACTCTACCAGGAAAGGATCTCATTCAGATTCAATGGAGAAATCAAAAGCTTTACAGACAAGCAAAATCTAAGAGAATTCAGCACCACCAAACCAGCTCTGCAACAAATGCTAAAGCAACTTCTATAAGTGGGAAACACAGAGAAGAAAAAGACCTACCAAAAAAATCCAAAACAATTAAGAAAATGGTAATAGGAACATACATATCGATAATTACCTTAAACTTGAATGGATTAAATGCTCCAACTAAAACAAACAGGCTCACTGAATGGGTACAAAAACAAGACCCATATATATATATGCTGTCTACAAGAGACCCACTTCAGACCTAGGGACACATTCAGACTGAAAGTGAGGGGACGGAAAAAGATATTCCATGCAAATGGAAATCAAAAGAAAGCTGTAGCAGCTATACTCATATCAGATAAAATAGACTTAAAATAAAGACTGTTACAAGAGACAGGGAAGGACACTACCTAATGATCAAGGGATCAATCCAAGAAGAAGATATAACAATTATAAATATATATGCACCCAACATAGGAGCACCTCAATACATAACGCAACTGCTAACAGCTATAAAAGAGGAAATCGACAGTAACACAATAATAGTGGGGGACTTTAACACCTCACTTACGCCAATGGACAGATAATCCAAAATGAAAATAAATACGGAAACAGAAGCTTTAAATGACACAATAGACCAGATAGATTTAATTGATATCTATAGGACATTCCATCCAAAAACAGCAGATTACACTTTCTTCTCAAGTGCACATGGAACATTCCCCAGGATAGATCATATCTTGGGTCACAAATCAAGCCTCATAAATTTAAGAACATTGAAATCATATCAAGCATCTTTTCTGACCACAACATTATGAGATTAGTGTTTAAATTAGATTAAACCAATTACAGGAAAAAAAACGTAAAAAACACAGACACTTGGAGGCTAAACAATACGTTACTAAATAACCAAGAGATCACTGAAGAAATCAAAGAGGAAACCAGAAAATACCTAGAGACAAATTACAATGAAAACACGATGATCCAAAACCTATGGGATGCAACAAAAGCAATTCTAAGAGGGAAGTTTATAGCTATACAAGCCTACCTCAAAAAACAAGAAAAATCTCAAACAAACAATCTAACCTTACACCTGAAGGAACTAGAGAAAGAAGAACAAACAAAACCCAAAGTTAGCAGAAGGAAAGAAATCATAAAGATCAGAGCAGAAATAAATGAAATAGAAACAAAGAAAACAATAGCAAAGATCAATAAAACTAAAAGCTGGTTCTTTGAGAAGATAAACAAAATTGATAAACCATTAGCCAGGCTCATCAAGAAAAAGAGGGCGAGGACTCAAATCATTAAATTAGAAATAAAAAAGGAGAAGTTATAACAGACACCGCAGAAATACAAAGCATCCTAAGAGACTACTACAGGCAACTCTATGCCAATAAAATGGACAATCTGGAAGAAATGGACAACTTCTTAGAAAGGTATAAACTTCCAAGACTGAACCTGGAAGAAATAGAAAATATGAACAGACCAATCGCAAGTAATGAAATTGAAGCTGTGATTAAAAATCTTCCAACAAACAAAAGTCCAGGACAAGCTGGCTTCACAGGTGAATTCTATCAAACATTTAGAGAAGAGCTAACGCCCATCCTTCTCAAACTCTTCCAAAAAATTGCAGAGGAAGGAATACTCCCAAACTCATCCTATGAGGCCACCATCACCCTGATACCAAAACCAGACAAAGATACTACAAAAAAAGAAAATTAGACACCAATATCACTGATGAATATAGATGCAAAAATCCTCAACAAAATACTAGCCAACAGACTCCAACAACACATTAAAAGGATCATACACCATGATCAAGTGGGATTTATCCCAGGGATGCAAGGATTCTTCAATATACACAAATCAATCAATGTGATAAACCATGTTAACAAATTGAAGAATAAAAACTATATTGTCATCTCCATAGATGCAGAAAAAGCTCTTGAAAAAATTCAATACCCATTTATGATAAAAACTCTCTAGAAAGTGGGCACAGAGGGAACCTACCTCAACATAATAGAGGCCATATATGACAAACCCACAGTAAACATCATTCTCAATGGTGAAAAACTGAAAGCATTTCCTCTAAGATCAGGAACAAGACAAGGATGTTCACTCTTGCCACTATTATTCAACATAGTTTTGGAAGTCCTAGCCATGGCAATCAGAGAAGAAAAAGAAATAAAAGGAATACAAATTGGAAAAGAAGTAAAACTATCACTGTTTGCAGATGACATGATACTATACATAGAGAATCCTAAAACTGCCACCAGAAAACTACTGGAGCTAATCAATGAATTTGGTAAAGTTGCAGGATACAAAATTAATGCACAGAAATCTCTTGCATCCTATACACTAATGATGAAAAATCTGAAAGAGAAATTAAGGAAACACTCCCATTTACCATTGCAACAAAAAGAATAAAATACCTAGGAATAAACCTACCTAGGGAGAGAAAAGACTTGTATGCAGGAAACTATAAGACACTGATGAAAGAAATTAAAGATGATACCAACAGATCGAGAGATATACAATGTTCTCGGATTGGAAGAATCAATACTGTGAAAATGTCTATACTACCCAAAGCAATCTATAGATTCAATGCAATCCCTATCAAATTACCAATGGCATTTTTTATGGAACCAGAACAAAAAAATCTTAAAATTTGTATGGAGACACAAAAGACCCCGAATAGCCAAAGCAGTCTTGAGGGAGAAAAACAGAGCTGGAGGAATCAGACTCCGTGAATTCAGACTATACTATAAAGCTACAGTAATCAACACAATATGGTACTGGCACAAAAACAGAAACATAGATCAATGGAACAAGATAGAAAGCCCAGAGATAAACCCACACACCTTTGGTCAACTAATCTATAACAAAGGAGGCAAGGATATACAACGGAGAAAAGATAGCCTCTTCAATAAGTGGTGCTGGGAAAACTGGACAGCTACATGTAAAAGAATGAAATTAGAACACTCCCTAACTCCATACACAAAAATAAACTCAAAATGGATTAGAGACCTAAATGTAAGACCACACACTATAAAACTCTTAGAGGAAAACATAGGCAGAACACTCTTTGACATAAATCACAGCAAGGTCTATTTTGATCCACCTCCTAGAATAATGGAAATAAAAACAAAAATAAACAAATGGGACCTAATGAAACTCCAAAGATTTTGCACAGCAAAGGAAACCATAAACAAGACAAAAAGACAACCCTCAGAATGGGAGAAAATATTTGCAAACGAATCAATGGAGAAAGAATTAATCTCCAAAATATATAAACAGCTCATGCGGCTCAATATTAAAAAAACAACAAAAAAACACCCAATCCAAAAATGGGCAGAACACCTAAACAGACATTTCTCTGAAGAAGACATACAGATGGCCAAGAAGCACATGAAAAGCTGCGCAACATCACTAATTATTAGAGAAATGCCAATCAAAACTACAATGAGGTATCACCTCACACCAGTCAGAATGCCCATCATCAGAAAATCTACAAACAACAAATGCTGGAGAGGGAGTGGAGAAAAGGGAACCCTCTTGCACTGTTGGTGGGAATGTAAATTGATACAGCCACTACGGAGAACATTATGGAGGTTCCTTAAAAAACTAAAAACAGAACTACCATATGATCCAGCAATCCCACTACCGGGCATATACTCAGAGAAATCCATAATTCAAAAAGACACATGCACCCCAATGTTCATTGCAGCACTATTTACAATAACCAGGCCATGGAAGCAACCTAAATGCTCATCGACAGACGAATGGATAAAGAAGATGTAGTACATATATACAATGGAATATTAGTCATAAAAAGGATAGAAATTGGGTCATTTGTTGAGATGTGGATGGATCTAGAGACTGTCATACAATGTGAAGTAAGTCAGAAAGAGAAAAACAAATATTGTATATTAACGCATATATGTGGAACCTAGAAAAATGGTACAGATCAACCTGTTTGCAGGGCAGAAATTGAGATACAGATGTAGAGAACAAACGTATGGACACCAAGCGGGGAAAGCGGTGGCGGGGGTGTGTGTGTGTGTAATGAACTGGGAGATTGGGATTGACGTGTATACACTGATGTGTATAACATGGATGACTAATAAGAACCTGCTGTATAAGAAAATTAATAAAATTAAACTAAAAAACATATATGACACAGACACTAAGTAAGCAAATGCTGTTGGAAAAATGGAGCCAATAGAGTAGCTCCATGCAGGGTTGCCACAAACCTTCAGTTTGTAAAAAAACAATGCAGTATCTGTGAAGTGCAATAAAGTGAAACAATAAAAAAAAAAAAATTACTGCTGGCACAGTGTAAGGAAAAGTGTCTTCCTATGCCTTCACATTGGAAATGCAAATTAATACCTGAGGTTTAGAAAGTAATCTTGCCAAATATATTTTATTTAGAATACACATACTTTCAGATGCAGAAATCTCACCTCTGGGAATCTATCTCACAAAAATTAAATGATTGGTTTGTAAGGATGTCTGTTATAGTGTTATTTAGAACAACAAAAATTTGGAATAAAATAACCAGCCTCAGAGCTGCTGGTTGAATAAGCTACAATAAATTCTCATTTTGGACTATGAGGTTTTCATTAAAAAGAATGAATTACAGCTTGATCCCCAAAATCTATTTTCAAATGAGAAAGACAAGATGTAAGCAAGTACATATAGTATAATCCCCCTTTATGATGCAAACAGTGAATTAGCTGGCTCTTTCTGCAGGTAGATACAGGAAAAGGTAGGAAAGGATACACACCCAAGTTGTTAATATTTGTTACCAAGAGTAATGCATGTGTGACAACAGTGGCGGGGGGGCGATGTAAAGGATTGTAAACATAGTGATGTTTGAAAAGAGTCACCAAATATTATTCGTTGTTATTTCAAAGAGAAAATAAATGATTGATCCAGGGGTCCTGAAAACCTGCCAGTCACTATATATACTATTAATAATAAACTAAGATTCAATCTAAATATTAAGGGGAAAATATTCAAATTACAGTAATACAGAAGGGTACAAAATTAAATTAAAATGGAATAAAGAACTGTTTTAGATTTGTCTTCCAACCAGTGTCATCAGGAGTACATAAAAGAAGCAGGAAAATATTAATGTTAGTGGATTCAAAGAATAAATATGTATAATTGACAGTGGAATGGAATTAACATTAAATGAAGTAAAACACAAAGCTCTCCCGTTGAGGACTGTTTACTAAAGACTTTCTTCTTTGGGTTGCATGTAATAGATGAGGGGAATTAAGAGGTACAAACCTCCAGTTGTATAATAAATGTCATGAGGTTATGATATACAGCATAAGAAATATGGTCAATAATACTGCAATAAATTTGTATGGGGACAGATGGTTACTAGATTCGTTGTGGTGATCATTTCACGATGCATGCAAACATCAAGCTATTACGTAGTACACCTGAAACTAACACAATATTGTACGTCAACTGTACTTCATATAAACAAAAAATTAAAAACTAAAAATTTAATTTTTTTTTTTTTTTAAAAAAGGATGCTTATGAAGGAAGATGCCCCTTGCAGCAGGTTCAGGTCCTATAGGAGGCAGATAACAGCCGCATGATGGGCATCCCGGCTTTGTACAAGAATGCCATGTCACATACGCAGTATAAAGAATTCTCAGATGTAATTTATATTTTTATTTTTAAAATCTCTGATATTTCTTGCATATGTCACTTAGCAAGAAGGCCTCAGAGACTGACTTTCAGCTCTTCTCTGCTGAGAAATACTTGTAAATGTACACAGCTCTGAGATAAATACAGGCAATGCCAATGTATGTTACTGCCTTACATCCTGGCTGTGAGTGGTGTCGACAGATTCACAAGGGGTATACACGTAGATGTGACAAGAAAACCAGAAGCAGACTCTTACATCAATCCATCCTTTGGCTTAAAATTGAAATGCAAACCCCGTCAGAGAGTTAGTAGTTAAGTGTTATCAATCACATATGTATGCATGCATAAACCTGCTCCTCTCCTGATGTGGGATGAATGTAGGGAAGGATATAAGATGCATTGAGTGCTGGAAAGGGAGGAAAGGTAAGTGGAGCAAGGGAGCCCCTGGAGGGGAAAAGGGGCACAGAAAGACCATCCTGAGGGCATTAGGAGATAAAGTCTGTTAAAAGATGAAATTATGTTACAGGTTTTGATGTTTTGATCAAAATGAACTTATTTACAAAACAGAAACAGACTCATAGATTTCGAAAACAAACTCATGGTTACCAAAGGGGAAATGTGGTGGGGGAGGGATAAATTAGGAATTAACATACACACACTACTATATATAAAACAGATAACCAACAGGGACCTACTGTATAGCACAGGGAACTCTACTCGATATTCTGTAATAACTTATATGGGAAAAGATCTGAAAAAGATAGAATATATGTATATGTATAAGTGAATCACTTCGCTGTACACCTAAAACTAACACAATATTGTAAATCAACCATACTCTAATAAAATTTTTAAAAAAGATGAAATTATGTTAATTATTTATGCTGATTACATATATTAATTTATGATCAATTACAAATTTAGTTTATACATTTTAGGGAAAACTTACATGTTCAAGACATCTTGTTCTATTTCTAAAAATAGAGGAGAAATTTAAGTGGTATCACACACTTGAATAGTTAATTTCTTTCAACACAGTTTCTTGGTTGGTCAAAATTCCTTCCTATTCATGCAGCAAGGACTCCAGGTTGATTTCTTTATAAATTACTCTCCTATTTCTGTGAGGTGTACATTGTAGAAATAACAGTGGTTGCCTAGATGACCAAAACTTCAGTGTTCTTCCAGGTACCTTTGGCAGAGTGTTCATGTTGGATCATATGGGTTTTGACCAGGCATCATGAGTACAGAAGAGAATTACATAATTCCCCTCAAAATGTTTTCTTCTCATTAAGGAGGAGAAGCTCAGAACTATCTGAGTCTTAAGGATCTACCTTTTATTCAACATTCCTCTGGTGCTGCTCAAAAGATATTCAATTTCTGCCAAGTTGAGGTCTTGTGGGATTTACAAGGCTCTCTGGAGCTGTTTCAGGAATACACTATGAAAAGTATTTTATCCATCAGTTGACTGCATGAAAACGGAAAGTCGGAATAATGAAAATTTAGCACTTTGGGGAATGGCAGAGTGCTAAAATGTTTTGGGGAGGTACATTTAGGATTATGACTGTGAAAATCAGGATACAATAGGAAATGTATCAGCTAGGGTTCTTAGGTGAAAACAATAGAACCCTATCATACTCATTTACACAGTAAAAGAACGTATTAAAGGATATTAGGCAGTTCCCAAACTCTCTAGGAGTTCAGAGAATGAGCCTTAGAAGCTATGGTGCCAAGAACAATACCCAAACCATAAACTGAGGTTAATCCAGCAGAGACACTACTGCTATTGTTACTCAGCATAGATACACACCTTGCCTCACTGCTGGTTAGTACTTGATTCTAGAACTTCCATCACAGCTTCTCTGCAAGCCAGGTGTCTCTGTGGTTATCCTTTCCAGACGATGAATTCCCTTTGGTACCTTGTTCCTCGTGTTGACTTCTTTCCATATAGAAATCTCATGTAATATATCTGTTTTATACTAGCTTCAAGAAAGACTAGGGGGACTTCCCTGGCGGCGCAGTGGTTAAGAATCCGCCTGCCAAGGCAGGGGACATGGGGTCGAGCCCTGGTCCGGGAAGACTCCACATGCTGCGGAGCTACTAAGCCTGTGTGCCACACTACTGAGCCCACGTGCCACAACTACTGAAGCCCGCGCAACTAGAGCCCATGCTCTGCAACAAGAGAAGACACCACAATGAGAAGCCCATGCACCTCAACTAGTAGTCCCTGCTCACTGCAACTAGAGAAAGCCTGCATGCAGTAAGACCCAATGCAGCCAAAATTAACGAACTAACTAACTAAATAGATAAATTGAAAGAAAGAAAGACAGACTAGGGAGATTGGTTCAAGATGGCAGAGTAGAAGGACATGTTCTCACTCCCTCTTGCAAGAGCAACAGAATCACAACTAACTGCTGAACAATCATCGAAAGGAAGACACTGGAATACACCAAAAAAGATACCTCACATCCAAAGACAAAGGAGAAACTGCAATGAGATGGTAGGAGGGGCACAATCACAATAAAATCAAATCCCATAACCACTGGGTGGGTGACTCACAAACTGGAGAACAATTATACCACAGAAGTCCACTAACTGGAGTGAAGTTTCTGAGCCTCACATCAGGCTTTCCAACCTGGCAATGGGAGGGGGAATTCCCAGAGAATCGGACTTTGAAGGATAGTGGGATTTGATTGCAGGACTTCAACTGGATTGGGGGAAACAGAGACTCCACTCTTGGAGGGCACACACAAAGTGCTGTGCACATCAGGACCCAGGGTGAAGGAGCAGTGACCCCATAGGAGACTGAACCAGACCTACCTGCTAGTGTTGGAGGGTCTCCTGCAGAGGTGGGGGTGTCTGTGGCTCACTGTGGGGACAAGGACACTGGCAGCAGAAGTTCTGGGAAGTACTCCTTGGCATGAGCCCTCCCGTGTAGTCTGCCATTAGCCCCACCAAAGAGCCTGAAACCTCCAGTGCTGGGTCACCTCAGGCCAAACAACCAACAGGGAGGGAACCTAGCCCCACCCATCAACAGACAAGTGGATTAAAGTTTTACTGAGCTTTGCCCACCAGAGCAACACCCAGCTCTACCCACCACCAGTCCCTCCATCAGGAAGCCTGCACAAGTCTTTTAGATAGCCTCATACATAAGAGGGCAGACAGCAGAAGCAAAAAGAACTATAATACTGCAGCTTGTGGAACGAAAACCACATTCACAGAAAGATAGACAAAATGAAAAGGCAGAGGACTATGTATCAGATGAAGGAACAAGATAAAACCCCAGAAAAACAACTAAATGAAGTGGAGACAGGCAACCTTCTGGAAAAAGAATTCAGAATAATGATAGTGAAGAAGATTCAGACTTCGGAAAAAGAATGGAGGTAAAGATTGAGAAAATGCAAGACATGTTTATCAAAGACCTAGAAGAATTAAAGAACAAACACCTAGAAGAATTAAAGAACAAACAAACAGAGATGAACAATACAATAACTGAAATGAAAAATACACTAGAAGGAATCAATAGCAGACTAACAGGCAGAAAAACGGATAAGTGACCTGGAAGGCAGGATGTTGGAATTCACTGCCGCAGAACAGAATAAAGAAAAAAGAATGACAAGAAATGAAGACAGCCTAAGAGACCTCCGGGATAACATTAAACACATCAACATTTGCATGATAGGGGTCACAGAAGGAGAAGAGAGAGAGAAAGGACCAGAGAAAATATTTGAAGAGACTATAGTTGAAGACTCCCCTAACATGGGAAAGGAAATAGCCACCCAAGTTCAGAAAGCGCAGAGAGTTCCAGGCAGGATAAACCCAAGGAGAAACATGTCGAGACACATAGTAATAAAATTAACAAAAATTAAAGACAAAGAAAAATTATTAAAAGCAACAAGGGAAAAAAGACAAATAACATACAAGGGAACTCCCACAAGGTTAACAGCTGATTTCTCAGCAGAAACAGTACAAGCCAGAAGGGAGTGGCATGATATATTTAAACTGATAAAAGGGAAGAACCTACAACCAAGATTACTCTACCTGGCAATGATCTCATTCAGATTCGATGGAGAAATCAAAAGCTTTACAGACAAGCAAAATCTAAGAGAATTCAGCACCACCAAACCAGCTCTGCAACAAATGCTAAGGCAACTTCTCTAAGTGGGAAACACAAGAGAAGAAAAGGTCCTACAAAAACAAACCCAAAACAATTCAGAAAATGGTCATAGGAACATACATATCAATAATTACCTTAAATGTGAATGGATTAAACGCTACAACCAAAAGAAACAGGCTGTCTGAGTGGATACAAAAACAGGACCCATATATTTGCTGTCTACAAGAGAACCAGTTCAGACCTAGGGACAGATACAGACTGAAAGTGATGGGATGGAAAAAGATATTCCATCCACAGGGAAATCAAAAGAAAGCTGGAGTAGTAATACTCATATCAGATTAAATAGACGTTAAAATAAAGAATGTTACAAGAGACAAGGAAGGACACTACATAATGATCAAGGGATCAATCCAAGAGGAAGATATAACAATTATAAATATATACGCACCCAACATAGGAGGACCTCAATACATAAGGCAAATACCAACAGCTATAAAAGAGGAAATCAACAGTAACACAATGATAGTAGGGAAATTTTTTTTTATAAATTTATTTATTTATGGCTGTGTTGGGTCTTCATTGTTGTGTGTGGGCTTTCTCTACTTGTGGTGAGCAGGGGCTACTCTTCGTGGCAGTGCACAAGCTTCTCATTGTTATGGCTTCTCTTGTTGCAGAGCATGGGCTCTAGGCGCATGGGCTTCAGTAGTTGTGGCTCATGAACTCTAGAGTGCAGGCTCAGCAGTTGTGCTGCACAGGCTTAGTAGCTCCGCAGCATGTGGGATCATCCCGGGCCAGGGTTTGAACCCACGTTCCCTGCATTGGCAGGTGGATTCTTAACCACTGCGCCACCAGGAAAGCCCAATAATAGTAGGGGACTTTAAGACCTCACTTACACGAATAGACAGATCATCCAGACAGAAAATTAATAAGGAAACATAAGTTTTAAATGAAAAAATAGACCAGATAGATTTAATTGATATTTATAGGACATTCCATCTGAAAACAGCAGATTACACTTTCTTCTCAAGTGCACACTGAACATTCTCCAGGATAGATCACATCTTGGGTCACAAATCAAGCCTTGGTAAATTTAAGAAAATTGAAATCATATCAAGCATCTTTTCTGACCACAACGCTATGAAATTAGAAACCAATTACAGGGAAAAAAATGTAAAAAGCATTACATAAAAAGAGATCACTGAAGAAATCAAAGAAGAAATCGCAAAATACCTAGAGACAAATGACAGTGAAAACACGACCATCGAAAACCTATGGGATGAAGCAGAAGCAGTTCTAATAAGGAAGTTTATAGCAATACAATCCTACCCCAAGAAAGAAGAAAACTCTCAAATAAACAATCTAACCTTGCACCTAAAGAAACTAGAGAAAGAAGAACAAATAAAACCCAAAGTTAGTAGAAGGAAAGAAATCTAAAGATCAGAGCAGAAATAAATGAAATAGAAACAAAGAAAACAATAGTAAAGATGAATAAAAGTAAAAGCTGGTTCTTTGAGAAGATAAACAAAATTGATATACCTTTAGACAGACTCATCAAGCAAAAGAGGGAGAGGACTCAAATCAATAAAATTAGAAATGAAAAAGAAGTTACAACGGACACCGCAGAAGTACAAAACGTCATAAGAGACTACTACAAGCAGCTCTATGCCAATAAAATGGGTAACCTGGAAGTAATGGACAAATTCTTAGAAAAGCACAACCTTCTGAGTCTGAACCAGGAAGAGATAGAAAATATGAACAGACCTATCACAAGTAATGAAATTGAAACTGGGATTAAAAATCTCCCAACAAACAAAAGTCCAGGACAAGATGGCCTCACAGGCGAATTCTATGAAATATTTAGAGAAGAGGTAACACCTATCCTTCTCAAACTCTTCCAAAAAGTTGCCGAGGAAGAAACACTCCCAAACTCATTCTATGAGGCCATCATCACCTTGATACCAAAACCAGACAAAGATACTACAAAAAAAGAAAATTACAGACCAATATCACTGATGAATATAGATGCAAACATCCTCAACAAAACACTAGCAAACAGAATCCAACAACACATTAAAAGAATCATACACCATGATCAAGTGGGGTTTATCCCAGAGATGCAAGGATTCTGCAGTATACACAAATCAATCAATGTGATACACCACATTAACAAATTGAAGGATAAAAATCATATGCTCATCTCAATAGATGCAGAAAAAGCTTCTGATAAAATTCAACACCGATTTATGACTAAACACTCTCCAGAAAGTGGGCATAGAGGGAACCTACCTCAACATAATAAAGGCCACATATGACAAACCCACAGCAAACATCATTCTCAATGGTGAAAAGCTGAAAGCCTTTACTCTAAGATCAGGAACAAGACAAGGATGTCCACTCTCACCACTACTATTGAACATAGATTTGGAAGTCCTAGCTATGGCAATCAGAGAAGGAAAAAAGAAATAAAAGGAATACAACCTGGAAAAGAAGTAAAACAGTCACTGTTTGCAGATGACATGATACTATACATAGATAATCCTAAAGATGTTGCCAATAAACTACTAGAGCTAATCAATGAATTTGGTAAAGTAGCAGGATACAAACTTAATGGACAGAAATCTCTTGCATTCCTATACACTAAAATGAAAAATCTGAAAGAAAAATTAAGGAAACATTCCCATTTACCATTGCAACAAAAAGAATAAAATACCTAGGAATAAACCTACCTAGGGAGACAAAAGACCTGTATGCAGAAAACTATAAGACACTGATGAAAGAAATCAAAGATGACACAAACAGATGAAGAGCATACCATGTTCTTGGATTGGAAGAACCGATATTGTGAAATTGACTATACTACCCAAAGCAATCTACAGATTCAATGCAATCCCTATCAAACTAGCAACAGCAATTTTTACAGAACTAGAACAAAAAGTCTTAAAATTTGTATGAAGACACAAAAGACCCCGAATAGCCAAAGCAATCCTGAGAACGAAAAACGGAGCTGGAGGAATGAGACTCCCTGACTTCAAACTATACCACAAAGCTACAGTAATCAAGATAATGTGATACTGGCACAAAAACAGAAATATAGATCAATGGAACAGGATAGAAAGCCCAGAAATAAACTCATGCACCTATGGACAACTAATCTATGACAAAGGAGGCAAGGATATACAATGGAGAAAAGACAGTCTCTTCAATAAGTGGTGCTGGGAAAACTGGACAGTTACATGTAAAGGAATGAAATTAGAACACTCCCTAACACCATACACAAAAATAAACTCAAAATGGATTAAAGACCTAAATGTAAGGCCAGACATGATAAAACTCTTAGAGGAAAACAGGAAGAACACTCTTTGACATAAATCACAGCAAGATCATTTTTGACCCACCTCTTAGACAAATGGAAATAAAAACAAAAATAAACAAATGGGACCTAATGAAGCTTAAGAGCTTTTGCACAGCAAAGGAAACTATAAATAAGACGAAAAGACAACCCTGAGAATGGGAGAAAGTATTTGCAAATGAATCAATGGACAAAGGATTAATCTCCAAAATATATAAACAGCTCATGCAGCTCCACGTTAAAAAAAAAAAAAACCAATCCAAAAATGGGCAGAAGACCTAAATAGACATTTCTTCAAAGAAGACATAGAGATGGCCAAGAGGCACATGAAAAGCTGCTCAACATCACTAATTATTAGAGAAATGCAAATCAAAACTACAATGAGGTATCACCTCACATCTGTCAGAATGGCCATCATCAGAAAATCTACAAACAACAAATGCTGGAGAGGGTGTGGAGAAAAGGAAACCCTCTTGCATTGTTGGTGGGAATGTAAATTGATACAGCCACTATGGAGAACAGTATGGAGGTTTCTTAAAAAACGAAACATAGAACTACCATATGACCCAGCAATCCCACTACTAGGCATATACCTTGAGAAAACCACAATTCAAAAAGAGTCATATACCCCAATGTTCATTGCAGCACTATTTACAATAACCAGGTCATGGAAGCAACCTAAATGCCCATTGACAGACAAATGGATAAAGAAGATGTGGTACATATATACAGTGGAATATTACTCAGCCATAAAAAGGAATGAAATTGGGTAATTTGTAGAGGTGTGGATGGACCTAGAGACTGTCATACAGAGTGAAGTCAGAAAGAGAAAAACAAATATCGTATATTAACACATATATGTGGAACCTAGAAAAATGGTACAGATGAACCGGTTTCCAAGGCAGAAATAGAGACACAGATGTAGAGGACAAACGTACGGACACCAAGGCAGGAACGCAGGATGAGGGGTGGTGGTGGTGTGGGATGAATTGGGAGATTGGGATTGACATATATATACTAATATGTATAAAATAGATAACTAATAAGAACCTGCTTTATTAAAAAAATAATAAAATTCAAAAAAAAGAAAAGACAACTCACAGAATGGGAGAAAATATGTGCAAATCATATACATGATAAATCCAGAATATATAAAGAACACTTCTAACTCAATAACAAAAAAAAAAATTAAAAAATGAGCAAAGGACTTGAATAGACATTTCTCGAAGGCAGATATACAAAGGCCCAAAACACATGTAAAGATGTTCAGTATTATTAGTCATTAGAAAATGTAAATCAAAACCACAATATGACTTCACATCAACTAGCATTTTTTTTTTTTTTGCTGTACGTGGGCCTCTCACTGTTGTGGCCTCTCCCGTTGTGGAGCACAGGCTCCAGACGCACAGGCTCAGCAGCCATGGCTCACGGGCCCAGCCACTCTGCGGCATGTGGGATCCTCCCGGACCGGGGCACGAACCTGCGTCCCCTGCATCGGCAGGCGGACTCTCAACCACTGCACCACCAGGGAAGCCCCAACTAGCATATTAATAGTAATAATAATAAACTGAAAATAACAAGTGTTGTTAAGGATGTGGAGGAATCTGAATGCTTAAACACTTGCTAGTGGGAATATAAAATGATGCAGCCACTGTGGAAAACAGTTTGGCTGTTCCTTAAAAAGTTAAACCGAGAACTACCACATGAGCCAGAAATTCCACATCTACTTATATACCTAAAAGAATTGAAAATAGCTGTTCAAATAAAAACATGTACATAAATACATGCACAATACAAAAGAGCCAAAAGCTGGAAACAACCCAGATGTCCATCAACTGATGAATGGATAAACAAATTGCAGTCTGTCTGTACAATGAGATGTTATTCAGCCATAAAAAGGAATGAAGTAGTTATACAGGCTACAACATGGAGGAACCTTGGAAACATGATGCTAAGTGAAAGAAGCCAGTCTCAAAAGGCCACACTGCATGATTCCTTGTATATGAAAAACCCAGAAAAGGAAAATTCATACACACAGAAGACAAATGATAATGGTTGCCAGGGGTGGAGAGAGTGAGGCGTGACTGCCTAACTGGGTACAGAGCTTCCTTTATGAAAGGAAGTGATGAAAATGTCTGGAACCACATGGAGTCAGTAGTTGCACAACATTTTGATGTACTAAATGCCACTGAATTGTACACTTTAAAATAGTTAAAAGGGTGATTTTCATGTTATGTGAATTTTATCTCAATAGTAAAAAAAGGAACTAAATATGCAAAAAAAAGACTAGGAAAGAGTTTCTGACTTCTACCTTAGGGACATGGGACACAATAAGGAAAATACTCAAATAATAGAAAGAAAATTTAAAAGATACAGGTTACATCCATGACAAAAGTTCATAACAAATAAAATGTTTTTACCTGCTCTTTCCCCTCAGCTAATGCAGGATTTCAGCCCCAGCAGACACTTTTAATATTTTGTGGGACTTCCAGATAAGTCTCATCCATGCTCATAAAAAAATCTAAACCATTAACAAATGGGGGTGAATCTGGACAAAATATCTCTCATTTCTGGTGCTATATTCTTTTAAAAGAGTGCCAACAGTCTTGATTACTCCCAAACATCTCATTTAACTTTTAGGAAAATATACTTTTCAGTTTTTAGTTGAAGCCAGGTGTGCGTCTTCATCACTGGCCTCAGATATGAATCCCATGGGCACTGGACCCTGTGCAAAATCTAAGTACTGTACAATCACTGCACTTATACTGGTACTGTCCCTCACCCCCTGTCACTGAATTTTACTGCTGGATAAATCTGTACTAACATGTTTTTTCAGCTTTAAATCTGAAATATCTTAATTTCACTTCATTTTCTGAAAGAAATTTTCTAGGTATAGAACTCTAGATTGTTAGTTTATTTCTTTCAGTAATTTAAAGATGTCACCCCATTTTCTTCTGGCTTGCAACGTTTCTGATGAGAAGTCTGCTGTCATTCTTACATTTGCTCTTCTGTACATGCATCTTATTTTCTTTGGGAATCCTTAAGATTTTCTTTTATCACTAGTTTTTAGTAACTTGGATATGATATACTGTAATGTTATTTTATTTATATTTATCCTTTTTGGGGTTATGAGCTTCTTGCAAAAAATTAAGAGGAAATAACGACATTTTCAGACATATAAAAGCTGGGAGAGTGTATTGCAAACTAGGCCTGCACTAAAGTGTATGACTGCAAATATTTAACAAGTAGCTTGCCAGGAAAACAAGATGTGTTGTGTTTTCTGATTTCCATGTTGTAAATCATCCTACTATGGCCAATTTTAAGCTATCAACCAGTCATCTCTGGGAAGACATGCACATAATTGGCTCTTGTAAGCCTATGTGAGTCAGCTTCAGCACTCCATTGCCTATACTATAAGCAATATTACAGGAAGTCCTTCAGGTAGAAGAAAAATGATATCAGATGGAAGTCTGAATCTACGTAAGTGAATAAAAAGCACTAGAAGTATAAAATATATGGGTAAAAAGAAAATACTTTTTTCTAATTAAATATTTTGCTTTAAAAGATAACTGATACCTAAAGCAAAATAATAACAATGTCTACTGTAAGCCCTAGAGTAACCACTAAAAAGCAATAACAACAACGATAACAAAGAGACACAGCTAATAAAATGAGTGGAGAAAAATAGAATTACACATAAATTACTTCACTAATCTCCTTGTTCCCCAAAAGAGGCAGAAAGAGAGGAAAAAAGAAACAAAATAGGTAGCCCAAAATAGGTAGCCCAACCATATTGATTATTACATAAAATTTAAATAGTCTAATCATTCCAGTTACAAGGTAGAGGTTGTCAGATTGCATTTAAAAGAAGACCCAACTATATGCTGTTTTTAAGAAACCCACTTTTACATAGGTAACCCTCTCATAATATGTCAAATGAGATACTTGTACAAATCCCACTGAAGGAAGCCATTGATGATTTGTGCATATACAATCTTAACGTTTGAAGAAACTTCATATCTGTGGTTTCAAATGAACAGTTAGTCAGTTCATACCACCTATAAGGAGTTCAGCTAGGCCCTGAAATGAGGAGATACAAAGGATCATAGCATGTCATCTCTAAATTTCACAACAGATTGATCATATTCCAAGAAGAATGAAGGAAATGCATAGTGTTCTGAATTTGGAATCAGAACACGTGGGTAGGTACTCCCAGTTCTACATTTTATTAGCTTTGTGGTTTTTGATAAAGCATACCTCTCTGGGACTCAATTTCCTTTTATCTGAAACAGTGGTTCTCTAGGGAGATGAGCAGTCATTTATCAGAATTTAAAAATATTTTTGAGACCACCACCCCAACCTCTCAGACTCTAATATACTCTTGGGCTGAGTTGAAAGATTCTACATAACGTGAGTATATACTTTGAAAAAGCTCCCCAGTGATAATCGGCCTCCCCAGCCCCAACTCTACATCCTACCCACCAGATGAAGACCACTGAACTAGATCGTTTCTATGGCCCGTTCCGTCTGTGACATTTTCTATTTTACGCAGAGTTAATATTTGGGTGTTCTTCAGATTACCTCAAATCTGCAACCACCTCTTCAGTCAGCACTGACAAATCCCTAGGGTTGGTTCCTTGGCAACTTGCCATTTCCTTTCAATTGATGGATTAGAAATGGAACTCTCTGTTGATTAACCTACAAATAGTTCATTGCAGAGTGAATGCACAGATCCAATAAAGAATACACTGTAGATGGATAGATTTAGTTGTCTATGCAATTCAGTTCATCACAGGAAAACTGCTTAGGGACTGTTCGATGCTGCCTTGGTCTAGGGTGGCTGGCATTGATCTGTTGAAAAATCAATGAAGTCTGACGCTTTGGAAAAGAGAGCACTAAATTAGTCTTACTGGTTCACAAAATTGGAAAGTAGGTCATTGCCCGACATTCCAGTAATTGCTGCTGGCTCTGCGGCAGGCTCAGTGGCAGATACTGAGGGGCAAGACAGCCACCCAGAGCCCTGAGGTCAGAGGGAATCAGGCCTTGTGATGCCTAGAGGGGCTAGCCGAAGTACCGTCTTCAAAAGGGAGAGGAAGATTGCCCTATTCAGCCTTCATTCAGGGCTACAGGAAATAATTGTCTGCCACAGCATACAGTTTGTTTTAGTTTTAATATGTCAGAGATGTTTCCTTTAATTATTTTCCCATTACTTTTTACTTTTTTAAAAAAGACTTTTACTTATCCCTCCCCTGAGAGTGCTTGAGGATTCTGTGTTATTTCATTTCTAACATGTTGTATTTCAAAAGACTTGGAGTATTAAATCTTGGCAGAAAAAGAGGGGCCTAATTAAGTAAGAGTAGGCCATGTTCTAATTTCCCATCCTTAGTCAGAACGAAGGTCTTTTTAATCGTAAGTCTTAAGTTAGGGACTAAAACTTTTATTCTAATAATTATGAACATCACCCTCTCATACATAGGTCAAAAGAGAAACAAATCCCTAAGGGAAGCCACCAATGATTTCAGAGGGAAGAAGATGGAAAGGAAAGTAGAACAGCAAGAGGTCATAAGCAGGAGTGATACCGCTCTGATGTTAGCTATCTTATGGCGTGTGGTGTGTTACTCTCATAGTCCTTGGTGGAGACCTAGACTACATAATTAACCAGGGCTAAACGCATTGAAATCAAGTAGGAGAAATCTTTTTCCTTTGACTTCACATCTTAGTTCCCCCTTTCATTGCCCTGACTCCCAATGTTATTCCTTCCATTCTTCTCTTCTTACCACAGATAAGGTGCCTTTCTGGCTCTCAGGTACCTATCAACAAGGCCATGACACAGCATAACCCCAGGAGGCCCCACTTAGAAGTTCAACTGGCAATGGTGCCTGGGGTTGGGCAACACTATGGCCCTATTGCTTTCACTGAAGGATCTAAAAGTGGTGGAGCATCAGGATACCTGGCAGGGGACAAGAGAGACATTTGAACTGGTAGCGTCCTAGTGTTCTAGTATCACTGCGCTTGTAAGGGATTGTCCACCATACAGCCCTGGCAATGAATCTCGAAGGATGGCATCACTGCTGCATTGCTCAGCATATTTTCTAGAGAACATGAAGGGAAAGGACAAGAATTTACTACTAGAGATCTTGTGATATCTAGAAAGTGCTTGACATGCATTACAGGCATACCTCGCTTTATTGTGCTTTACTTTGTTGAGCTTTGCAGATATTGCGTTTCTTACAAATTGAAGGTTTGTGGCAACACTACATCAAGCAAGTCTATCGGTGCCGTTTTTCCAACAGCATTTTCTCACTTCATGTCTTTGTATTGCATTTTGGTAATTCTTGCAATATTTCAAACTTTTAAAATCATCATTATATTTGTTTTCGTGATCTGTGATCAGTGACCTTCATTCTTACCAGTGCAATAAGATTATGACTTGCTGAAGCCTCAGATGATGGTTAGCATTTTTTAGCAATCAAGTATTTTTAACTAAAGTATGTATACTGTTCTTTTAGACATAATGCTATTGCACACGCAATAGACTACAGTATAGTATAAACGTAACTTTATATGAACTGTAAAACTAAAAAATGTGTGTGACTTGCTTTACTGTGGTGATCTGGAACCAGACTTGCAATATCTCCCAGGTATGCCTGCATATTCTTTCAGATTCTTGACATCATTATGGGGCTGGAAAAATCAGACATTATTGTGTCAACTATGTCAAATTGGAAACTAAATCTGAGAGACCTAGCTACATTCTTAATATTCACAAGTGAACACTTGAGCTTCACTAGAAGTCAAGTGTCCTGCACCTTAATCCATCTTGTTCTAAGCCTTTTTTTCCTGGTATTAACTCTATACATTCCTTTTATAGTAGAGAGACCCATTTTGGAGCAGTTCACTAAGGGCTATGAAATAGAAGCCAAAACAAACATATATAACTTTTTGGTCTTTTAGCCCCAGCTCTCTAGAAAACAGAGCCTGAGGCAAACGCTTAGATATTAATACTTTATTAGGGGTGTATCCTAGGAAGTAAAAGAAAGAAGGAAATGAGGCAGGGAAGGAAGAAAAGTTTAGTGCATGCTGTGATACACCATCAGATCTCACTTCAGGAATGATGGGATTATTCCCCCAGCTCCTGGAACTGGTGCTGGGGGACAATCCTTAGCTGTCAGGCCTCTTCAGGAATTGCCTTGGAGATGCAGTATCCTCTTTCCAGAGCAGATCATAATCAATGCAGCAGCATCGAGGCCTGGCCCTCTTGCCTCAATTCGAGGCAACTTTGAAGGGCCATTTTAGTTCCATGTTCCCTCATGGAGGCAAATGAGGTCTTCGTAGTGGCTCATTACAGCCCAGCTTTCCCCTTGGCCCACCTGTTTCCATCCCTTCCCAAGATCACTTCCTAATAAATTTTCTGCATGTTTATCTCTGTCTTAGTCTACTTCCCAGGGAACCCATCTTACAAAATTACATGTTTACATTTTGTATTAGGGCTATGTTAACTCTCCTAATATAGTCCAAAGAGCTCTGGATCATCTGAACATCCTGAAGAACATTGTGCTGGTTCATTATATTGAGGACATCATGCCAACTGGACCATAAGAATGAGAAGTGGTAAATATTTTGGATGCTTTTGTAAGACACACGTGCTCTAGCAGGTGGGAGATAAACCCTACAAGACTCAAGGATCTATCACATCGATGTCCTTTTGGGGGTCCAGTGACCTAAGACATCCCATCCAAATAAAGGAGAAATTATTGTCTTTCACCCCCTACTACAAGAAAAGAATCACTGTGTCTGACAGACCTCCTCAGATTCTGAGGCAGCATATTGCACACCTGGGAATACTGCTCTGACTTGTATACCAGGTGACATGAGAGGCTCTGAGAGGGGCCCAGAATAAGAAAGGGCTCTTCAGCTGGTACTGGCAGGTGGCCTTCTATTTTGGCCACACAAATTAATTAATCCTATGGTATTAAAGGCATCAGTGGTGGGAAAGATGCCATAGGGAATCTATGGTAAGTCCCAATGGGAATGATAATGAAGACACCTAAGGCCATGCCATGTGCAGAGAAGAATTATACACTTATCAAAAAAGAGTTTCTGTCATACTGCTAGGTAGAGATGGAATACCTGATCATGGGATATTAAGTGACCAGAATTGCCATCATGTGCTGGGCTTGGTCAAACCTACTAAGCCATAGGTTCAGGAAGGTCCAGCTGTAATCCATCATAAGGTAGAAGTGGTACATCCCAAGTTAAGCCCAAGCAACACCAGAGCATACGAGCAAGCCATGCAACAGGTGGCCCAGACCCCTCATATCATCCACCACTATTGCTCCAGGGCCTCTCCATGAATTCACTCTTATAGCTGCAGAGGGGAATCTCATGACCAGGTGATGGAGGAAAGACCTCAGGCTTGGTTCATAGATGGAATGGCTTGGTATGTAAGTCAAAAGTGGATGGTGGCTGCTTTACAGCCTGACCTGAGTGTGGTCAGTGGGGAGCACATGGTTAATCGACTTTATGAACAAAGAGAACTTGTGCAAGGTTATAATATATCCATATGCATGGGCAGTGGGAAATGTTTTGGCCAGCTGACAAGGGGTTCTGAAGGAGAAAGACTGTAAAGAGACGAGGAGGCATGTGGTTGAGTATATGGGAGTGGGCACAATGTATGAAGATTTCTGTGTCACGTGCAATATCCACTGGAGAGCACCTATCACAGAAGAGGCACTAAACAACCATGTAGAGAAAACAATTCAGACAGTTGACATCAGTCACCTTCTGTCATTGGCCACGTAGTCCTGGCATAAGGAGCACATGAGTGGCATAGCCCTGGTAGCAGGGCCCAAGAATACGAGCCCAACAGCAACTGCTTCCGCTTGCCTTGACTGATCTACTATTACCATTGCCAAATGTCCAACCTGCCATCGACAGAGACCAACTCTATGTCCCTGACGCAGCACCATCATTGAACAAGCTAGTTGTTGGCAAATTGGCAACATTAGTCTCCTTCAGTCTGGATGGTTCAGCAATTCATTCAACAGGAATAGACACATATTCCTGGCATGGAATACCTGCCCACAGACCTACCCCAGGTCTTACAGAGTGGATTTGATCCACTAGCATGTAATCCCACACAATATTGCATCAGACCAAGAAACCTACTTTATACCAAAAGAGGCACAAGAATGGGCACACGGCCATATCATGTACTTCAACACTCAGAAGGTGCTGGCTTGAGATAGACATGGATCGTCCTGACAAAGGCCCAGTGGAAGCACCAGCTCAGAAGTGATATCTTGCCACGATGTGAAACCTTCCTCCAGGATACAGCATGCACTCTAAATTAAGAATTCTTTATGATGTTGTGTCCCCAGTAGGTAGAATACATGGATCCAGGACCCAAGGAGTGGAGGCAGGAGTTGCCTGTTTACCATTCACTCCCAAGGGCCCAGTGGAGGAATTTTGTATTTCCCATCCTCACAACTCTAAACTCTGTGTGTCTAGAGGTTTTAGTTCCAAGAAAGAAATATTTCCACCAGAGGATACACCAAGAGTCACTCTGAACCCTAAGTGATGACTGCTGCCTGGGCACTTTGGAGTCACCATCCTGCTAGGATTATGAAACTGAGGTTGGGCTAATGCTACACAAGGAGGACAGGAAGAAATACGTTTGACTTCCAAGTGATCCACTTGAATGTCTCTTTGAGCAGTAACCAGAGTCTGCAAAAGGCAAGGTGCTCAAGAGGCTCTGATGACTCAGGGTTAAGGGACTGAGCTATGCTGCTGAGTTAGCCACTGAGACCAGCAGAGGTGCTAGCGGAGGGTGAGAGGAACCTAGGGTGGACGATAGAGGAGGGAGATGATGAGAATAAGTTGAGGCCCTGAGACCAGCTGCAGCAGTGGTGGCTACAGTTAACCCCATTAACCTTCCTCTTATAAGTTTCTCCCAGAAAAAGAGGCCCCCAGAGTCCTAAAGGAGCTGTTCCTAGTACTTACACAAATAATAGGATCTGAACAGTACAGGGGTGCATTGAAATAGATGCCGTGATGCATCCCCAGATCCTCCTTCAGGAGTGGTGGACTCATTCCCTTAGCTGCTGGGACTGTGCCCTCAACTGTCCACCTCTTCAGCATTTGCCTCTCTCAAGGTCACACTTTTCCCAGGACAGCCCACATCCAATGATTGCTTGATGTACGAGTACAAGTGACCAGTCCCCTTGTACCAATCTGGGATAATTTTAGAGGGTCATCAAAGCTTCAAAACTATCTGTAGGTGTGGCTGATGTCTTCCTTGAGACTATATCACAACTCAATTTCTTTCTCTGCTCAAACTGCTTCTTCCTTCCCTTCTATAGACATTGATCACAAGAGTATTACCAAATGTAGATCACCAAACTTTGTCTTAGAATCTGCTTCTCAGGAAACCCAATCAGTGACAGAGAGCAAATACAAGGGTGTGCATTACCAAGGTGACCACATCAGTCCCCAAATATGTCTGGTTGCTCAGATTTCACAGGTCATCTCCAGAGAGACTGTATGAAGGGACTACCTCCCAAAACTGTCCATGGGGATAAGGTGAGGAAGACAGAGCACTTTATCTCCTGGCTCCATCCTCTCTCCCACTGGCCAAAGTCTGCCCCATTGGGCGACAACATCTCCATACTTCTAAGTTGAGTCCCTCGGTCACTCCAGGTGACCACTGGGGGAGCCAGATCCTTCTCTTGTTCAATCCAGCCCACGCTTAGGTACAGAGTTCTCCTTGTCAGTCAGGAGTTCACTGGGGGCTCCCAACTCTTTAGTGGTGGTAGCAACAGCAGCCAGAATTTCTGACCACAGGCATGCCGTGAGCCATCAATAGTACCGCTCCAGTCAGAAGGGAGAGCAAGTGACTGAGTAGATAGGGCTGAACAGAGGCGCAATGGAACATAAACAATGATCAGTCCCATTGCTGGGGATGTATATACACATATATCTTTTTCTTTTTTTGGATGGACCTAGTTATATATTTATCTTATTATGAAGTATTTACTTCTCTTATCTGATTGTAGGGAAGGAAGGAAAAAGAGTGAGAGTGGCAAAAATAATAATAGTATATTAATAATAATAAATTGTGGGATTGCACAGTGCTCTACAGCTAACAAAAATGGAAAAAATATGCTTTCATAGAGGAGAAACTGTGAGACATTTTCTTTCTAGTCACCCACAGCATTTCACCTTATTCTCTTTTAGCAAAGGGGAAAATTTGATGGCGGGGATACAGTGGATTATGCTGGCCAGAGGAAGCCTAGGAAGAAGCCTAGATATTGAAGGACATTGGAGGTGAAATCTCATCTAACCACCTCACTTTATAAATTAGGAAGCAGATCGAGAGAGGGAAAATGAGCTCTGTGTCAGCTTTTGATTTAGGAGGAAATGATTAACAAAGAAGTGACTATTCATGTTAAAATTAAGTGATGTCCTCATTAAAACTTTGTCTCTTAGGAAAGGAAAGGCTTGGGTGGAGACTTACCTTTACTGAATTCCTATTATGTTCTATGGATTTCACACTTATTATTTCCTCTAATTAACTGATTAATCTTCACAAAAGCCTAGGAGGTAGATATCATTAAAACTATAATTAAGAAGTTTAGTAGCCTGGACAAGGCCAGATTAATAATTAGTAGCTCCTGGAATCAAACCCTGATTTCTGACCCTAAATATCATGTTGGTACAACAGCATCACACTGACTCCAGAAGTGAAGCACTTAAAGATTACCCAAGCCAAGAAAAAGGAAATCATATTTTCATGTTAATATGCTGTTTCCACTTCCTTTTCATTTTAAGTGAGCTAAAAACATCAAAGATGATAGAACAATGGTTTGCCCCAAGTTCATAAAAGCTTAACTTTCTGTTTGAATCAATAAAAAGTTGACATAAAAGGGAGCAGAAACATTCAGGAAAGACACATTTCCGAATGTCCTCACTGCCTGGGTCAGAGGCACCAAAGTCTTCCCACCCCAGGATCTCCTGGTGTAAAATGAGCGCATTTGGCTCCTGGGTATTCAAGGTTCCTTCCAGCTCTAAAACAAAACAAAACAAAACAAAACAGACAAACAAATAAACAAAAACCCAACCACTATAGGCCTGAACAGTTCTTTTCTTTTTAATGCCAAGCTATAAAACTTCCAAAAACAGCAGCACCAATGGGGAGGGCGCAGTCTCACTGAAATACTGACCCAGGGCAAACACAAGCAGTGCAGATGCTTCAGGAGATGGAAGCAGGTCACAGTGAGCATCCCGAGCTCCTTGCCTGTCGTGGTTGAGATTAATTGGCTTATGCTGGCCAGTTGCACCGTCTATGGGGAGCCTGGATACTGTCATTGTAGCATAGTCATAATTCAGGTATTACTTGGAAAAAGAAGTGATCCCTTAGGCCCAACTATCTGATCACTCACAGGGAACACTTAATTTTTCTCCTAACTAAGGCATTGGCTTTTTCCCTTTCCCCCTTTCCCCCCTCCTTTTCCCCCCTCTCATGCTTGCTATATACCAGGCCCAGTGCTAAGGACTATACATATTTTATAACTTAATCCTCATAACAACCCTGAGAAAAGTATATTTGCTATCCTCATTTTATAGATGAACAAACCGATATGCAAAAAAGTTAAATAAATATCTTGGGTCACACAGTAAGTACATTTTGGGGCCAGGGCTTGAACTCAAGCAGCCTGGCTCAGGAGTACATACCCACAGCCACAATGCTGTTCAGTTACCAGTTAAAGCCATGAACTGCACATGCTCCTTACTTCCCAGTCTTGGTTAACTGTGTGCTTATTTGTTTCCAAAGATCACTAAAAATGATTGGCTCAACCCAAAGCACCTCAATCAGCTTTTCACTCATTTACGAGTCTGAAAGACATCTGCAGCGAAGTTGTTGGTTCCTAACAGCACTACTCTATTTGGAGTGCTGGGGGTTACTCTGTGTGCCTATTTTATTGACTCATTTATTCTTCATCTGCAGCTTCAAGCTCGTCTGCAGCCTTCCAACACTCCATGTTCCAGCCATACCTGAGGTCCTGCAGCACTTTACTGTGCTTCGCCTGTGCTCTTCCTACTGCCCTTCCTTCCCTTCCATACCTGAGGAATAGATCTCATCCTTCTAGCCCTACCATTCTAGCCCTTAAGTAGGAACATTCTAATAAGTTACCGATGTGTCCTTTGCCATCTTTAGATTGAACTGTCCCTGAAGGATATAACAATGTTTTATTCTTCTATGTGTCATTTCCTATAAGACTTAATACAGTAAAGACACTCATTTATCTTATAAATATTTTACCAAGAAAAGCTGAAATGTGAGGAAAACCCTTTTAAGTGTATCTGGTATTTAAAACATTCATAATGCTTCTTAGGGGAGAGTTGTCCTAGTCTGACAACTCTTAATCCTCTTACTTTTTCTCTAAGGCCTTCAACCAGCAAGGCAAGAAATACATACAAAGGTAATACAATAAACAATTTCATGATAAAAATAAATTTATGTTATTGTGCAGGGCCCAATGTGGTTTGTCACAAAGTGTCTAGTACCTAATGGTCATTCCTCTCTGATAGTACAATGCCTATCTGGAAGAAATGTATGTACCCTGCTGTAAGAATTGTGGAATTTAAGGGTGCTCACAGTAAAAGATGGCTTAAGTTTATCTAGGATCTACAGGAGGGTTACAGAGAGATGACTCAAAACTTATCCCGTGAAAAGGATCCACTTGACCTTATGCTGTTCTTGAGAGCAAAGCTAGGTCAGTGGGAGATCCCTCCACTGCAGGTAGGACTGGATTGAGGCCACGGTCTGGTCGGGTATTCGCACTGCCTTCTAAACCAGAAGTGGAGACCTGAGCATAATATGCTACAGCCGTGTCTGTTTGACACTTTGTTGTGCCCAGAGAAGTGATGAAGAGCCAGTGGAGTCTAGCTGGGACACGATGTGCTCCTTGGTGTTCCTCCTCCTCAAGAGAGGAAAACCAACACGGGAAACAGGCTGAAGAGCACACATAAATAATGCAAACAAATGAATCTGTAGCCTAGTGAAAAAGGCAGATTGATATCAACATTTAATTTTGTTTTATTTGATTTATTACAAGCCAGTAAGAACTAACATGTGATTCATGGCTAAACAATAATAATAATAAAGTAGACAAAAATACCATTATTAAACTATTGGTTGACTTTTAGACTTCCACTAAAGCCCATCCAGAATATATGGAGGGCTTATTTTAGGATAAGAAGTGACTATTCTATGACAGGAGGTTCAAAGACCAATTTTTCTCAAACTGAAGAATGTGTAAACTCTACTCACTGCTCTGCTTCCCTGAAGGTAATACAAGTTCACAATTCTTTATCCACAATTTCGAAAATCAAAAGTTTTTCATATTGGTGGCAATATCTGATCTGAACTCTTTTGGGAGCAAAATCAGATCTGAATGGATACAAAGCTGTTTATAGTCTTAAATTATTCTACTCAGTGTGAATTATCTATATATTTCTTAGTAGAAATATGAATATGTTTAATTTGGGGGTGCCGCTCTAGATGTGGAAGAAGGTGTTGAAACTGAGTCTTCCTAAAACCAAGTTCCTCTGCTGAGTTTATGATTAACTTCTTTATCCAAAACTTCATTCCCTTTCTTGTTATGTCCTTGTTCCCCTCAAGATTGAGACGTATCAAAGGAAAGGGGGGATTGAAACTGAGCAGGGCCCTGTGGGGCCCTCCTGGGTAAAAAATCCCCTTCATTTCCCCCCATTTCTTGTTTGTAGAAGAAGACTTTAGTCTTTTAGGCCTTCCCTGAGTTCCAAATAGCAGACTCAAGCAATTACTAATAAGGGAAGTGAGGGAAGACAAAGCAGTTAAGCAAGAAAAGTAATGTTAGTCTAAGCAACAGTTCAGCGATGAAGCTGAGTCTTAGTTCCTCCTCAAGGAATATATGTAACAATCTGATGCATATCTTTGAGTTGTTCTGCAAGAATTAAGACCCCCCCCCCATTCAGTTGGAGGATCCTGACCACATGCTGACCACAAGCACACAGACTCTAGACCGGGTGGAACCAGAAGGTTGATGGTTAAGATTATCAAAGCATCACTCTGTTACCTCAACACCAACCAATCAGAAGAAAGTCCATGAGCTGTAACACTCAATGCAAATGTTGCCTTTAAAAACCTTCCCTTGAAAGCCATAGGGGCGTTTGGATACTTTGAGCATGAGTTGCCCTTTCTCCTTGCTTGATGCCCTGCAAATAAATGCTATACTTTCCTTCACCACAACCTGGTGTCAGTAGGTTAGCTTTGCTGTATGGTGGGCAAGCAGACCCAAGTTTGGTAACAGTGTCTGCTATCTGCCCATTTTACCTTTCTAATATTGACAAAACTCCACATTTCAAAACACATCCGGTCCCAAGGGCTTCACGTATTAGACAGTGGACTCGTATATAGTTAACAGTCCCTCCCTGGATGCCAGTCTTCTTGTCATCCCACAGAAACCAAAATGCATTTTGAGTGGCATCCAACCATCAGCTTAATGATTTATCTTCTACTGTCTGCACGTGAAAAAAAGTGTTACATTTCTTACTGGATTCCAAAATAGACTAGGGAGATTATCATTGTGCTTTTTTATTCACATCGATAAAGATTTTATTTTCCATTTTTAAGTTACTAAAACCATCCTGGTTTATAAAAAAAATTATCCTCTTTTATACCTGGGATGGTGCCCATTCTATCCAAAGAAGGTTAAAGGAGAGTCATGTTTATTTTGCTTTTTCACTCCAACCATTGAATTCTAGGGATAGAGCACGTGGTATAAAAGTTAGGTTCTCAGGGATACACAGTTCGAAACTCTGGTCAGGCATATTCCCTTTGATAGATAATCAATACAAGACAAAGGCAGATAGTTTTTTTTTTTTTTTCCTAGAAGTTATACTAGGAATCACAGCTGTGTTTTTATTTTTTCCTTTCTTCTCCCTGATCAGTTAACTAGTCCAATGCTCTATACAAAGCAGGTAAGTTGTGAGATGTCAGTTATAAATCACAAGTTGGTTAAGTGGCTTTAAGTGGAAGTGAGGATGGGAGAGCAGGAAACCACTAGGAGCAAAGCAAGGTTAAAAGTAAAAGGTTAATAATACTTCCCTGACATGCAAACAAGTTTCAGAAAGGGTCAATTTTCCTTCTGTTAAGAGTAAAATGATGCAAGACAATTGCTCCCTCTCCTCAGTAATGCCCTGGGAATCTCCACTTAAACCTATATTGATATATTTTTCCTCTTTCACAGAACAACTCCCCTCTCCCCAGGCCTGGCTTCTGCTTTCCTATATGGTTCAGCACCAGGCCCACATGTCCTCATATCCAGGAATCTCCCCAACCCTGTCCCATGTGGGCTATGCTGCCATAGCATTCTTTATGTACCTAGCAACACTGACCATAGATCATGGTAATAATTTACAGTGCAGAACTTTCATGCAGAATTATTTACTGTTTCCTATTTATGTAAACAAACTGTTAAAACTAATTTTTGTATTTGGAAATGATTTTTTTAAATACGTTTTTATTTATTTATTTATTTATTTATTTATGGCTGCATTGGGTCTTCATTGCTGCACACAGTCTTTCTCTAGTTGCAGCAAGCAGGGTCTACTGTTTGTTGCGGTGTGTGGGCCTCTCATTGTGGTGGCGTCTCTTGTTGTGGAGCACAGGCTCCAGGCACACGGGCTTCAGTAGTTGTGGCACGCCGGGCTCTAGAGCACAGGCTCGGTAGTTGTGGTGCATGGGTTTAGTTGCTCAGCAGCACGTGGGATCTTCTCGGACCAGGGCTTGAACCCATGTCCCCTGCATTGGCAGGCGGATTCTTAACCACTGTTCCACAAGGGAAGCCCTGGAAATGATTTTTAATAGCATTTTGGTGATTAATCCATATATATTCTGATTAAGTAATTTCTATTTAATGCTAGGAGACAGCTCATTTAATAAATATTGAAAACAACACCATCCTGTGCACTTGGAAAATCCAGAAGATAACTGAAATGACATATTCTCTGTGTGTACCTCGACTAATATCTTACTTTCCATAGATCAACTGTTTCTTTCACTTGGAAAGAGATTACTATTTTCTAAAGTAAAAAATAAAGGCATTTTTAGAAATCACTGTACAAAAAATTCTTCTTCAAATCAAGTATTCACAAATTACATGAGTGTAATGTGAGATACTCCCTTGTTTTGTAAAAAAGCCTAAAGTTAATAAGTATTTCTAGCCTCCTGCAAAACAAGACAAGGAATTCTAGTGTCCTACAAAACTACCTCCTCGCAACTGGCGTGAGGGTAACATAGAATTGCAGTTAAGGCCCATTTTCATCCTTCATAAATTATTGTCAGTATATTTTTTCCTGGTTAATATTTACTTGAATTTACATCTTTAAATAATTTCTTTGTCCACTGTTGTTCTTTGCATCTTCTTTTTGAATTCATTTTGTTGTTATTTTTGCTACTAATTCTTCCAGTGAGAGGTCTTAGTCTTTATGTGCCTGAAAATTTATTTATTTTGCACTTGGTCTTGAATAAGAATTAGTCTCCCTTAGCACTTTGAATATATTATTTCATTATGTTTGGATATTTATTTATTTCTGCTGATAAGAAGCCTGTGTTCAATCTAGTGTCATTGCATTATAGGTAGTCTATAATTTCTCTCTAGTAGCTTTTCATATTTACATTTCATATTTTCATTTTATATTTACTTGATAGTTTGAAATTTCGCCGTGCTATGTCTAGTAGTGTATTTTTTTTAAAAAATTATTTACCTTGTTCAACATTTGATAAGATTTCTTTCAATCTGAGGATTCATGCCTTTCCTCAATTCTTGAAAAAATTTCAGATATCATTTTTGCAGATATTTTTTCATTCCATTATCCCTTCTCTTGTATTCTTACCTGTATCTTGGAACTTCTCAGTCTATCCTCCATTTTCTTTAATGTCTCATATTTTCCATCTCCTTCTCTTCCTATGTTGTATTCTGAGTGATTCCTTCTGTCCTATCTTTTAAGGCCTACTTTTATTTTCCTATGTCTTGTTTACTTTTTATTTTATCTAAGATCCTATTTTACTTTCAGTAACAATTTTTTTCCATTTCTATTATTTATAGTTGGTCTTTTTTCATATATTCATGCTCTTGTTTTATAACTTTATATTCTTGTTTCCAGGATGCTACTCACTTCTATATTTCTCTGAGAAATTTGAACATACTTATTTTAAATGCAGAATGGTATCTTATATTTTATCATTTGTTGAGTCCTTCCAGTGTATGAATCTTTTGACTATTTGAAATGGCAGGGATTTCCTTGTGTGCTTCATAATTTTCAACTGTGAGTTTATCTTCCAAGGAACATTATTTTTATCAACACCTCTCCCTCTTCAGTGGTTTCATTGTTGCTGCATTCAGGTCTCTGGGTTGTTTGGCTCAATTAGGCTATTGGTTAGGGTGAGTTCTTAATCTTTTTGGTTGTTGTTGCCATTTTCGTTAAAATGACCTCATTGAAAACTTAATGATATTCTTGTTTCCTTTCCCCCCAAAATGCATATACAGGTATGCACACACTATTTTATTTATAACTTCAGGAAGTTTATAGGCTTCTCAAAGTCTAGTCATTCAGCCTGTACTTAGGTTCCTAATTAAAAACTCTGGGTTAGAGGTTTGGAGGTTCTATTTCATGTGGGTAGAAAAATTCTATATGTTTCTCCCTCTTGCAGTATAGCACCAGTTATAATTATCTTGATAATTTTTGCTTGGGCCATAGATAAGTGATATAGCCATTCTTATGGTGTGTAGTGGTAGCTCACTGTAGTTTTAATTTGCATTTCCTAATGACTCATGAGGTTGAACATATTTTCATGTGCTTATTTGCATTCTGTATGCTTTTTTCTTTGTTTTGTTTTGTTTTGTTTGTTGGTTTTCTTGTAAAGTATCTGCTCAAAACTTTTGCCCATTATTTAAAATTTGGGTCATTTTCTTATTGTTGGGATTTTAGATTCTTTATACATTCTAGATGCTACTCCATAATCAACTATATGATTTGCAAATACTTTCTCCTAATCTATGGCTTATCTTTTCATTGTCTTCATAATGTCTTTCAAAGAGCAGAATTTAAAAATTTTTGACAAATTCCAATTTTTTAATATATTCTTTTGTGCATTGTGTTTTGGTGTTATATCTATAAAATCTTTGCCTAACCCATGTCCACGAAGATTTTCTCTTATGTCTTTTTAAAAAAGCTTGGTAATTTTAAACCTATGATTTAAGTTAGTTTTTAGATATGGTATAAGGCTAGTATGAATTTATAACTGCATTTTAAAAAATATTTTATTTCTCCTTTTTCTTTGGAATGGAGGGGCCTGGTTATGAGCTTGTTTACCCCAGCAGATTGACCCTTAATTGGTCCTACATTATATGGTGTTTTTATTCAATAGCTCATTTGCTTGACGTGCAAACTAATTATATGTAGGCTAATTGGCTAGTTTCCAATTAAGAGAAGGAAATGACTGTCCATGCATGAAGTACTGGTTAGTGTGGAACAGTTTATAAATCCTTCTTTCTGACTCTCAACAGAGTGCTTGATTCTCATAAACAACTGGATTGGGAAAGTTATTTGCATAATGAAATCAAACCCATACATTATCAAATGCATATTTGTAATTAAGTAGCATGTATCGATGGGGTCTAAATAAATCAGTGCAAAGGGGATCAGTGAATTGAAAATACACTGTCAACTCATGAAAGTATCCCTTCAAAATATGGTATTTAGGAAAAATATTTAATGAATACACATGTTATTGATGGGAACTGACGGATTAAGGGTTTTCTAATATTGCTTTGAACTGTAATATATTTTCCCACTGAACTTCTAATATTGAAAAATGCAGAAATTCATTTACACTTTTCTTAAGAGAAAATAAAGAATAAGTCTCTCTGTGACCCACAGAAAGAAGCTTCTTTCATAACTAACAAATATTTTTAGAAGAGAAAGAAAAAAGAAAACAAAGGACTTCAGAATAAGGCAGTAACATCTGAAATACATATTCATGCCCAGTTTGAAAAATGTAGGTCATTTTTTGCCAATTCTGTATAATAATTCCAAAAATCATAAAATGTAAGTCCTAAGGAAAAATGCATTTTCACCTCTCTGGAAAAACTACTGCTAACAATTTAAACTGTTGTTATAAAATGTTTTTAACAAACATTTCTCTTAGGATGGGAACTATGTTTGATGGGGAAAGTACTTCAGGTAGAATGTAAGATCTTAACAGAATATTGATACTGATGAATATTTTTATTGTAAATCAAGCGCAAAAATGTACTTGTTACTTTGGAGAAAGAAGGGAGGTGAGAGAGAAGGAGAACAAAGAACAGCTAGATTGCAGACAACTGTTTATTCCATTTCAAGAACTTCACCCCTCAGCCCTAGTCTCCTCAAATCTTTAGAAAAATGCACACACAAATCACAAAATGTATGTTATCAGATATCTTGTGAAACTGGTAAAGCAGCCAGACCTTTGTCCTGGACTAATACAGCACAAAGACATATGCAGATGAGGATCCTGAAGAAGTATGCACAGGAGCTAGAAGAAACAATGGGATTTCTCTCACAGGACTGTGGAATTGGAGTTTGGACCAAATTTAACCAGATCTCTCATAGTTAGGGAACCCCCCAATGGGCATATCATCTGGATTACATATGGATTTTACTGGTATAAAAAAGAACAGGACAGACATATTTACTGATATAAAAACATATCCTCAAAATAGTATTAAATAGAAAAAGGCAGTTGTATATTCAGTATTCCATTTTTCCAAACGAGTCTACCTGAAGTTGAAGTCCAGAGGGACAATTTATTATGCAAACCTGATCTAAATTAGGGATGAGTTTGGATACAAGAAGCAGGTCCTGGCAGTGGAGCCCATGTCAAAGAGAGCAGGAAAGGGTGAGGAACGTCAGAGTTGTGGAGGAGCGAGGCAGAACAGACCCTGCAAAGAGAAGTAAGAGAAGGGAAGGCTACATAATTTTCTGGGCCCAGTAAAAATGGAAATCTGGAACCTTCTGTTGAAAAATTATTGAGAATTTCAAGATGGCCTGTGCAGAATTTCAAGATGAAATTATGCACGGGGGCCTTCTAAATGCCGGGTCCTGTGAGGCTGCACAAATCACATGTCCATGAAGCTGGCCCTAACAGGACACAATCTACAATTCCTGTGCCTCATTATATGTTTTTCTCTTTTTCTGTTAATTGCCAACTTTTTTGGGAAAAATGTCTCTTTTCTTCCAAAAAAAATACACAGTGAGACAGTTAAGGTTTACTTGTCCCAGATCTTTCTTACCATCTATCCTTGCCCAATTTCAGCCAGGCCGTGTGAAAGGCAGCTTCTGGGAATCTTATTCCTGGGAATCACCCTTAGCAAGTCTCTCACATTGACTAAAACCTGAACTCTCTCATACACTAGCTCAGATTACACCATTTACTTAACATTTCACATTTTCAATAAAACTATAATCCTACCTAACTGTCCTAGGAACAGTGTGGTAAAAAAAGAGGAAAATTCCTGGCACACTGTAGATTCTCATTACCTCTTCATGAATCAATAAATTAATAACAATTTCATTCTAGTCTCAATTCTGAATGTTCCTGGAGAGGTCATTCACCACTGAGAGACCTCAGCTTCTCTTCTGAAAAACAATAGGTTGAGATAATTATCAAGTCTAAAAATGTCTGTGTGGTTCAATGTGCAGAAAGATAACATTTAAAAAGAGAAAGAACTGAAAGGATAGCAAGGGCTTACTTCTAAAAGGTGTTTGCTCTGCTTTGGAAAAGCAACATACAAGATGTTCGAACAAGAAAAATTCCATAAACACAATTTCTTGATTTCCAACACAGAGTCAATTAATAAATGTATTTATAACTTCCACCTTAATACATTCACAACTGCATTATCTATTTCATCTACAGTTCAAATCTGCCACTATGCTATTTCCTATGTGGGAGATAATGACTATGGAGGTTAGGGTGTGACTTTACTTAGTTGTGAATCCAGACTATTAATTGATACAAATTGCAGTCAAGGTTTATAATTCTATGTCTCAGCCTTTGGGCAGACCAAAATTGGTTGTTCCCATAAGCCATATCTCAATGTGTACCTCCGAAGCATACAAACTGCTGTTATTTCCAAGAGAAAGAACAATGGAAGTAAGCAAATGACCAAGAAAGCAAATGGCATTGTAGGGGGTTCAGTATAAAGCTTAAACAAAAAGTTTCTCCTGAAATGAATCTTTATGTATCAACAGATAAGAATCAAGATGTTAATCGCCATTATTCATATCAGCTGACCCACATTTTCTTGGAAATTTTAAAATTTATTTTTGGGCCAGACCTGAGGAGAGGAAATAGTGACCTCTTTATTTGTAGTTAAATATCTACTTTACCCACTCTTGCCTCAGAAGTGGAAATATAACTGACAAAAAATTTTCCCCAGTAAAGTCTCACACATTTAAAGTAGCCTAATACGTGGAGCGACTAAGCCCGCGTGCCACAACTACTGAAGCCCGCGCACCTAGCGCCTGTGCTCTGCAACAAGAGAAGCCACCGCGATGAGAAGCCCACGCACCGCAGCAACAAAGACCCAACGCAGCCCAAAATATAAATAAATAAATAAAAATTAAAAAAAATAATAAAGTAGCCTAATAGCAAACTTAGAATGCCAGTTTGTAGGCGAGCCAGATTAAATCTAATTAACAGACTTTTCCTATCAAATATAATAGCATTTTTCACCTTTTCTTATTCTGAATTGTCAGTGAAATGGATGATTTGAAGAAGAGAATTTTTTCTGAGAAAATAAATTGTAGTGAAAAAAAAATAAAAAATTCAGTTTATAAACCTGAAAAAAAAGTTTATATACTTCAGCCAGAAAGTAATAAATATGGAGCCAATTATGAGGTAGTAGACAGACAACTGCTTCTAAGTTTTAAAGATCTGAATTGTAGCTTTGTCACTTATTAGCTCTGAGGCTTTAGACAAGCTTTAAAACTACTCCAAGCCTTATTTTCCTCTATATAGGTGTATAATAACCTGTAGCTTACCTAAGGGCTACACATCTTGTGAAATCCATACAGTGGAGCGGTGTCATGTTTGCGTTTATGTTATACAAATAATGTTCATTCTCCCATGAAATTGAAATACATAACTATGTGCCTCTTTTACGCAATTAATACTTTGAGAAATGAACTGTGTATACTATATTTTACTGTATAATCACACTATAGAAATTACCTTCATACATATATATACTTTTTAAATATATAAAACCATGCATGCCATTCTTTATGGGCTAAGATTTTCATGGGTAATTTTATCCATATGTGATTTTTACTTTATGAAATGACTTCAGGACATAATTCCCACATAAGATGTAACTCCACTGCATATGGAAGTGTTTTGCAAACCATAAAGACCATACACGTATAAGATGTTGTTAATATATTTTTCATTGAGAAGGACAAGCAAAATACAAAAAAAAAAAAAGGAAGAAAAACAAACAAAAACCTTACATAAAGATTATAAAGGCTTTCTCATATTATTTTTCTTAACTGCTTGGTTTTATATTTAGATTACATAATACTGCAGTTTGGAGTGTGCTGTCTTTAATCCTCAAAAAATAGATTTGTGTTCAGTTAAATCTCTATGGACTTAAACAGTGGTTTATTTTTAACCAAATATTATGTATTTAATAGTTATGCAAGCTAGTTTTTAAATAATAAACCGAGTTTACATCCATTGAATAATCTTTTTTTTTTCACAATAGATGAATAACCTATTTGAGAATCTTCACAGTTGTTCCATGGTTGCTGGAATTTCACTGATAATTTTCAAAATAACTGGTTAGCCAACCAAAATTAATACATAAATATCTGTTCTATAAAAATATAAAGAGAACTTTAAGTTCTAATTTACCAAATGTTAGAACTGCAGAAACTTTGAAGATGATTTCCATTCTTTCTTTTGAAGCGGAAATTGTAAAAGGTTAAGTGATTTGTGTAAAGTCAAGCCTGTGTCATGAAGAAAATGGAACTTGAGGCAGGAAAGTCAAAAGCCAGTTAAGAATAGGTCAGCAGAGCAAGGACAGCTGAAACACAGACAGCTCATGAACTCGAGCCTTGCCAAACTCCTCAGAAACGTCACAAGCACCAGAGCTCTTTTAGTGACTGTTCCTGGAAGGACTCCAGAATAAATATATAAAGCCACGAAAGAGCATAGGAGGTTGTGAACTCTACACTTCGGCATTTTCAACAGACTTTAGAAAAATAATGTGCAATGTATTAATAACCATCAAATTTTAATCGTATGCTGGCAAGCCGTTCTCTTGGTTTTATTTCTACTTTTGGAGGACTGCATGATTTTCTTTGATTTTTAAATTTACCTTCCATTATGATCACATTTAACTCCCAAGTATTAAGGTACAGCCATTATCCTGAAGGGTCTCTGTGGTATTATGACCTACAGGAACATGTACAAATTTCAAGTGAGATAGTTCTGCGTGTGAATAGTGCCTCCAGCACTTACTAATCAGATACCCTGATTCAAGACACCCATTCTCGGGCCTCGATTTCCTCTCCTGTAAAATGAAGATAATACTGCACAGTAGACATAAGGATTAAATAAAGCATATAAAGTGCTTAGTATGAAGTAGGCACTCAATAAATAGTAACTCTTTAGCTTCAACACACTAAAAATTTCTCATTTTCTTCAAAGAGAAGAAATATCAACTTCAGAAAGAAGAGGAATGACTCTTCCATAGAAGAAAATCCTATTCAAATAGTGATTTGTTTTATTTCATGATTATCTCTGCCCTTCTGCCTTTTTTTTGGTAACACCTTTCAGATCACATTGTATATTTTTTCTTTTTATTTCTAGCTTTATTGAGGTATGATTGGAAAATAAAAATTAAATATGGTTAGGTTGTACAATGTGCTTTATTTTAAGGTGTACATGATGATTTAATATGCATATACATTGTAAAATGATTACCACAATCAAGTTAATGAACTCCTCTATCACCTCACATAGCTACATTTAAAAAACTTTTTATTTTTGTTGTTGTTGTGAGAATACTTAAGATCTACTCTCAGCAAATTTCAACTCTAGAATATAGTATCATTAACTATAGTCACCATGCTATACATCAGATCCTTAGAGCTTATTCACCTTATAAGTGAAAGTTTATACCCTTCGACCAACATCTATTTTCTCCACCCCAGGCCTTGGTGGCCACCATTCTACTCTCTAGTTCTATGAGTTCAGCTTTTTAATTTATTTTTATTTATTTATTTAGAGTAATTTTTAGTTTTTATTGGAGTAACATGGATATACAATGCTGTGTATATTGCAGGTATACAGAATCATTTTCATTTATACATATACATATATCTATGCATGTTTGGCTTCTCTTCCCATATAGGTTATTAGAGAGTGTTGATAGCCCTTCCTTGGTATACATAAATCCTAGTTGAATATCTGTTTTATATGAAATAGTTTTTATTTGTTAATCCCATCCTTCTAATTTATCCCTTATCCCCTTTTATCCACTTAGTAACCATATGTTTGCTTTTTAAGCCCCTGAATCTGTTTATGTTTTCTAAATTATTTCAGTGGTGTGTATTTTTAGATTCAAACTCTAAGTGATATCATATAATATGTCATTTATGTCTTAGGATAATAGCTATCCTAACAGGTGTAAGGTGATATCTCACTGTAGTTTAGATTTACATTTCCCTGATGATTAGCAACATTGAGCACTTTTTCATCTATCTATTGGCCATTTGTATATCTTCTTTGGAAAGATGTCTATTCAGGTCCCTTTCCCAGTTTTAAATCAGGCTATTTGTCTTTTTGCTATTGAGCTGTATGCGTTTCTTGTATATTTTAGATATTAACCCCTTATTAGATATACAGTATGTAGATGTTTTCTCCTGTTTCGTAGGTTGTCTTTTCATTCTGCTGATTGTTTCCTTTGCTGTACAGAAGCTTTTTAGCTTGTTGTAGTCCCACTTGTTTATTTTTGTTTCTGTTGCCTGTACTTTTGCATATCCAAAAAAATCATAGCTAAGACAATCATTATCAAGGAGATTTTTCCTTATGTTTTCTTCTAGGAGTTTTATGGTTTCAGGTCCTACACTTAAGGTTTAATTCATTTTGAGTTGATTTTTGTGTATGATGTAAGATAAGGGTTCAATTTCCTTCTTTTGCATGTGGATATACAGTTTTTCCAACACTGTTTATTGAAGAAACTATCTTTTCTCCATTGTGTGCTCTTGGCGCTCTTGTCAAAGATTAGTTGACTACATATGCATTGGTTTATTTCTGGGCACACTGTATATTTTTTTCTGTGAGAAAACTCTGTCTCTCAGTTTATTGACATTACTGTTCAGTGAGGTCAAGAACAAGGTCCAAAGAAACCATGTTATTGTTATTCTGGAAAAATCATTGTACTGGTTTATTTCACTTACCATTTCTTCCTGTTAAAAAGAGTAAGACAGACTTTTTAAAAGGGAAAAAAATTGTAATCCCTAGATACTTGATATGCAGTCTGAGTCACCATCCTTTGGGGGTCTTCATTTTATCAAGTCCTGCTCTCATTCAGAGGCTTAGTGGCTAAATAATCTCCTTTGTTTTACCATCATTGTCATAATCTGACTTGGTCATCTAGTTTTCCAACACAACCCTAAGAAATGATAAATGCAGGTGGCCAGTAACATTAACCTTCTATGTTAATTCCCAAACAAGATCCAGTAGGGAGCAAGAAGTCATTACAGCATCCAGGGCTATTAGGATAGCGACCCAAGCCAGTGTGCAAGAAGTGACACTTGTTTACTAGGACATGTCTAGGGGAGCTGAAGACTGACTTCACAAAATAAAGACCAGCCAAGAGGACAGAATGTTTTTGCTGCTTGGAAGAAATAGAGATAATCTGAAACTTGGTGTTGTCATACCAATTTATCTTAATTTCGGCATTACTCAATTTATCTGTATAAGAAGTAATGAATTTTTCAGTAGTGATGGGAAATAAGCATGAGTCAGATGGAAACAACTTTCTTCAAAGGCTTCCCTGATCATACTAGCTGGAAATGAACTTTTTTCCTTTCCTTTCTCTCTTGTATTAGTTTTTCTCATACTTTCTTAAATAGGAAGGATTTGTGTTTATGTCTCATTCTCCCTGCTGAGACATTGTTTTCTTTGAGAACAGGTGACTATGTCATGTGTATTTTTCTATTGCCCACACACCTAGCATAGTTTTTATATATAGTAGATAATAAAAAATATATGAAAGAAGTACATAAATGAATAAATGAAAGGAGTGGCTTGGGCCTATTCAAAAGAGTGAGCATGGGAAGAGAGAACCAAGAGAAAAAAAGCCCAGAATTGCTTAACTTGGCCCCAAAACATGGACTCATTACAAGCCTGCAAACCATTATTACTAGTTCAGTCTCAGTTCTCCACTTTTCCTGTCAAATATTTTATTTCTTTAACTTTGCCTTGTGTATACTTTTTTCACTCCTTTATCATCTTGACTTCTTGTTTTTGATCACATTATAAGTAAGCTCTTTAACATTTCAGTGAAATTGAGCGATTGTTACTTTCTTTAAATTAGATCATAAGTTTATTAGAGTCAGGGAGTTTTTTTTTTTTTTTCTGAATTCCTTATAGACATCTGGCTCCCTGTCAACCCTCAGTCATCATTAACATTGACAATGCTAATTGCATTTCCTTGTGGAGTCCTGGTCGACTATACACGATACAATTAATGGAAAGCAAAATGAAAGCAAATTGTGGACAGGCTAATTCTTTTTCATAATGAGTATTATACATTGATAGATGATTTTTGTTAATGAGGAGCTCAAATTACTTTATACATTTGATCTTCCCCTCCTCATAGGAAGCTGGTAAGGATTAGTTTCCCTATCTTTGGAGAATGTGAGGCTCAAGATTACACAGGGAAAGAGTCGGGACAGGGCCAAGTTTGCAAACCCCTAAATTAATGTAATCCATCTCCCGAGTGATTTGCCTTCCTACAGAAACCTATTAAGTGCCTCTGGTATAAAGACAGACACTCATCAACCACATGACAACGTGATAACAAGCTTGCAGTGTAGTTATGGGAAAACAGAGGGAATAAACGAACCCACAGCTCTGGTCTCTGGCTGTAAGGTCGACTCATACACTCTTTAGAAAGACACAGAGGCTTCGTCTCATTTTCCCTTCCCCCTCATTTTGCCAGGACGGTACAGCTTACAAAGAAGACTGAAGGGGGTTTAACTGGCTTCAAGTGCCACTTAAGACTTATATTTGTCGGGTGCTACAAAGACCATTAACTCCTTTTTCATAATTTTCTGCTCAAAATTATAGAATACAGAGAATGATGTGTATTGTTAAGGGCATAACAGGGAATTAGGGAGATACTGTCATTTTAAAAATGGTGTTACATCTCTTTTGTTCTGGGGACAGTAATCTGAACAATGCCATGAGGGAGTTATAAACAAGATGAAAAATAGCCCAACAATGGACTTTCAAAACAGAATGTTGTTTCCCATAAATACTCCAGAAGTATCTGAAACAGAATTATCTAAGTGGAGAAGAGCCTTCACAGTTTTCATTTGGTTGTTGGGTTTTAATTTTTTGTTTGTTTTAAAATCAAGACCCTTTTCAACAGAAATTGCAAACCACACTGTTTCTAGTTGAAGAAGAATGTCCAACGTTTTATCTGTTCTGTATTTGTATTTATAAAAATGATTGATTCTGCAAGAGGTGATCTAATAACTCTTGTTTTGCTAGGAAACAATTTAACCTTAAACCATGTTTATCTAGCCTCTCTCTGGACGGACATGCTTCATTACCCTTCTCAGTCTTTGTGGACCCTATGAAGATCCTGGAAGACAATTTATAGTGCCCTAAAGCCACCACTACCAGATGAAAGAATTGGTTTTTGAATTTTATTTTTATTTTTTGAAAGCTGACTACAGTGCGATCTCTACTGATTTCTGAAGTAATATTACATTGGGCCATTTTCTCCTTAAGTCAATAAATGAAAAATGAAGTAACCCTCAACCAATTTTGTGTTCCTGTAATAACAGGATGTCTCTGTCTTCCCCTGGCATTGCAAAGGCAGTTTGCTAGGAAGGCTAGCTCCCCAGGTTCTGCTATCAGAAGAAGAGGCTATACGAGCACAGAAACAAAGCTGTTCTGTCAGCCAAAATACCAGTTAAGCTGTGTTTGCTATGGCATAAATAAATGTTCCCTTCAGATCCAGTCAATGTGAGAAAAGCAAGGAAATTACACAGGGTGGTTTTAATGTTAAGAAGACAGGAGGTTAGGAGGCATGATGAAAGTTTTAATTGTTTTACAAACATTTCCAGTAAACCACTCTAAACAGCTGGGTCTACATAATCACCAACAGGATGTTTCAGAGGATAGTATCTTAGACTTGGAATAAGAGAAGCAGGCTACATGGTTCTCCAAGAATGCATTTAGAGAAACTGCCAGAATAATACAGACTCTATTGAAGCACGTAAGATTTCTTCTTTTTTCCCGGTAGATACATTTATGCAAACAAGATACTATTCTGAAAATAAGTCATTTCTTTTTAAAATGGCATTTTGGCTAACAGAGCCATAAGTCTTCAATACAAAGGGTGACATAATCCTTCTATGACTCTAGAAGCAATACCTATAGAAGAAAACTCATAAATCCTGTAAGTTTTTAACCTTGCTCGAAAAACTATAGTTGTATTAATATACCACTGAATTAAGGGAGGCACTTCTTTTCTCTCTCTTTGAATAATGTAAATATTTTATGTAACAGCTCTATGGTTTGTCTTTTCTAGTACAGGGTTTTGATACTGACATGAAGGCCTCAGGTTCAGCCATCTTCTCCGTTTGGTCTACAAATTAAATTCATACATATGTACACAGTTATGCATCTATCTGCACATTATGTGTATTTATCATTTATGCACCTGTGTATGTGCTTATATCTCTGCTTATTTCACAAAGACTTTAGGCGCTAATGGCAAATGCATGCAACAAATTAGCAAAGCAAAAATTAAGAAATAAAGCAATAAGACAGGGAAAATCTCAGTGATTGTAAGAAATGTAAATGGACTGGGGAAAGTGTTAGGGAGAATATATTATGCCTAAGTAGGTTACAAATTTCCACTTAGTTGCTTATTACCAAGCCATGAACTTAACTCTGAGCTTTAGGAATGACAAAATAATAATGTAAACAGAGACAGTTAAATTGTTTTCATTATACCTGAAGGTCAAGAAAAAGGTACCAAAGGTCCTCAGGAGGATCACAGATTCTGCTTAACAATCAGCTCCTAAAGTATTCTCTCCAGGGTCTTTGTGTTGGGGATACTGGTGGAAGATGTGGAAAACGTCCTCAGGACAAGCACAATAAGCCTTGCCTGGGAGTGTGTCCTACGCGAACAGCACAATCTCTTATCTTAATTCAGGGAAAATAGTTATTGACATGTTTGTGGGAAGGGAAGGTAATATAGTCCACGCACATGGAGTTTTGATGGGTGGTTTGATCTCAGGATAAAACAGATTGTGTCTGTAATATGGACTAAATGAACATAACTAGCAGATAATTCTAGTGTTGAAAGCAACCTGATAGAAAGTAACTGCCATGAACTAATAGCAGTTACAGGAGCAAACCAGGCACTTTGTTTACATGCATTTTCCATTTATTTATCCTAAGATTCTTTCAAATAATTACTATTTCTGCTTCTGTATTTTACAAACTGAGGACATAGAAGCTGAAGAGAATTTAATAGACCTACAGAAGGTGTGTGTGTGTGTGTGTGTGTGTAAAGTGTATATTCAAAATTGACAAAATTAAAAGTAAAAATAAAAAAAACACCATCATACTGAAATATGTGAACAAGCTCTCTCAATAAGTGATAGATCAAATTGACATAGATCAGTACAAATAAGAAAAATTTGAATGGAACAACAAAATTGCTTGGCTCACTGTAGGATTTCCCAAACCTCCCTGATCAAACCTACTGAATGAGAATTTCCAGAAGAGAGACTCAGAAAGTTGTATTTTTAAAAAGAGCCTCAGATGACTCTCATCATACAGGAAGTTTGATAAACACTGATCTAATGAATACATAGAAAATCCTGAACCTAATTCTTTTCAAGTCACAAGGAAAATTTACTAAAATACAACAGTGCTTTGGCCATATAGGAAGTTAGAGTAATTTCCAAAGAGTTGATTTCACATGAAATTCCACCTCTGACCACAATTAAACTGAAATGAAAAAAGAAAAATAAATTTCACAATCACATATATACATACAGAACAAAACAAAGATAATTTGGGAAATTAAAAAAATATTTTAATAGCTCATGTTTTAAAGAAAAAACCAATTAGAAATTAAAAGTTACTTAGAATTGCATAATAAAGAAAATATTATAACTTGAAACTTTGGAAATGTCAGTGTGTGGTATGCAGTGGGAAATTTTTAGATTGAAAGTTTTTATGAGAAAAGATTAATGAGATAGGCATGTATCTTAAAAAGCTGGTAAAGAGTAATAGAATAAAATAGAATAAAATAAAAGAATAAAATAATAGAATAAAATAAAATAAAGATAGAATAATAAAGATAGAATAATAATAAAGATAGAATAATAAAGATAGAATAATAATAAAGATAGAATAATAAATAATAATAAATAATAATAAAATAATAGAGTAAAATAAAAATAAAGAATAAAATAATAGAATAAAAAAAGGGAGAAGACAGAATCAACAGAATTAGAAATGAAAAAGGAGAAGTAACAACTGAAACTGCAGAAATACAAAAGATCATGAGAGATTAATACAAGCAACTCTATGCGAATAAAATGGACAACCTGGAAGAAATGGACAAATTGTTAGAAATGCACAACATGCCAAGATTGATAGAAAATATGAAGAGACCAATCACAAGCACTGAAATTGAAACTGTGATTAAAAATCTTCCAACAAACAAAAGCCCAGGACCAGATGGCTTCACAGGCGAATTCTATCAAACATTTACAGAAGAGCTAACACCTATCCTTCTCAAACTCTTCCAAAATATAGCAGAGGGAGGACCACTCCCTAACTCATTCTACAACGCCACCATCACCCTGATACCAAAACCAGACAAGGATGTCACAAAGAAAGAAAACTACAGGCCAATATCACTGATGAACATAGATGCAAAAATCCTCAACAAAACACTAGCAAACAGAATCCAACAGCACATTAAAAGGATCATACACCATGATCAAGTGGGGTTTATTCCAGGAATGCAAGGATTCTTCAGTATATGCAAATCAATCAACGTGATACACCATATTAACAAATTGAAGGAGAAAAACCATATGATCATCTCAATAGATGCAGAGAAAGCTTTTGACAAAATCCAACACCCATTTATGATAAAAACCCTGCAGAAAGTAGGCATAGAGGGAACTTGCCTCAACATAATAAAGGCCACATAAGACAAACCCGCAGCCAACATCACCCTCAATGGTGAAAAACTGAAAGCATTTCCACTAAGATCAGGAACAAGACAAGGTTGCCCACTCTCACCACTCTTATTCAACATAGTTTTGGAAGTTTTAGCCACAGCAATCAGAGAAGAAAAGGAAATAAAAGGAATCCAAATTGGAAAAGAAGAAGTAAAGCTGTCACTGTTGCCGATGACATGATACTATACATAGAGAATTCTAAAGATGCTACCAGAAAACTACTAGAGCTAATCAATGAATTTGGTAAAGTAGCAGGATACAAAATTAATGCACAGAAATCTCTTGCATTCCTATACACTAATGATGAAAAATCTGAAAGGGAAATCAAGAAAACACTCCCATTTACCATTGCAACAAAAAGAATAAAATACCTAGGAATAAACCTACCTAGGGAGACAAAAGACCTGTATGCAGAAAATTATAAGACACTGATGAAAGAAATTAAAGGTGATACAAATAGATGGAGAGGTATACCATGTTCTTGGATTGGAAGAATCAACATTGTGAAAATGACTCTACTACCCAAAGCAATCTACAGATTCAATGCAATCCCTATCAAACTACCACTGGTATTTTTCACAGAACTAGAACAAAAAATTTCACAATTTGTATGGAAACACAGAAGACCCTGAATAGCCAAAGCAATCTTGAGAACGAAAAACGGAGCTGGAGGAATCAGGCTCCCTGACTTCAGACTATACTACAAAGCTACAGTAATCAAGACAGTATGGTACTGACACAAAAACAGAAAGATAGATCAATGGAACAGGATAGAAAGCCCAGAGATAAACCCACGCACCTATGGTCACCTTTTCTTTGATAAAGGAGGCAGGAATGTACAGTGGAGAAAGGACAGCCTCTTCAATAAGTGGTGCTGGGAAAACTGGACAGGTACATGTAAAAGTAATGAGATTAGATTACTCCCTAACACCATACACAAAAATAAGCTCAAAATGGGTTAAAGACCTAAATGTAAGGCCAGAAACTATCAAACTCTTAGAGGAAAACATAGGCAGAACACTCTATGACAAAAATCACAGCAAGATCCTTTTTGACCCACCTCCTAGAGAAATGGAAATAAAAACAAAAATAAACAAATGGGACCTAATGAAACTTCAAAGCTTTTGCACAGCAATGGAAACCATAAACAAGACCAAAAGACAATCCTCAGAATGGGAGAAAATATTTGCAAATGGAGCAACAGACAAAGGATTAATCTCCAAAATTTATAAGCAGCTCATGCAGCTCAATAACAAAAAAACAAACAACCCAATCCAAAAATGGGCAAAAGACCTAAATAGACATTTCTCCAGAGAAGATATACAGAGTGCCAACAAACACATGAAAGAATGCTCAACATCATTAATCATTAGAGAAATGCAAATCAAAATTACAATGAGATATCATCTCACACCAGTCAGAATGGCCATCATCAAAAAATCTAGAAACAATAAATGCTGGAGAGGGTGTGGAGAAAAGGGAACACTCTTGCATTGCTGGTGGGAATGTGAATTGGTACAGCCACTATGGAGAACAGTATGGAGGTTCCTTAAAAAACTACAAATAGAACTACCATATGACCCTACAATCCCACTACTGGGCATATACTCTGAGAAAACCATAATTCAAAAAGAGTCATGTACCAAAATGTTCATTTCAGCTCTATTTACAATAGCCCGGAGATGGAAACAACCTAAGTGTCCATCTTCAGATGAATGGATAAAGAAGATGTGGCACATATATACAATGGAATATTACTCAGTCTTAAAGAGAAACAAAATTGAGCTATTTGTAATGAGGTGGATGGACCTAGAGTCTGTCATACAGAGTGAAGTAAGTCAGAAAGAAAAAGACAAATACCGTATGCTAACACATATATATGGAATTTAAGAAAAAAATATGTCATGAAGAACCTAGGGGTAAGAGAAGAATAAAGACACAGACCTACTAGAGAATGGACTTGAGGATATGGGGAGGGGGAAGGGTAAGCTGTGACAAAGCGAGAGAGTGGCATGGACATATATACACTACCAAACGTAAAATAGATAGCTAGTGAGAAGCAGCCACACAGCACAGGGAGATCGTCTCGGAGCTTTGTGACCACCTAGAGGGGTGGGATAGGGAGGGAGGGAGGGAGGGAGATGCAAGAGGGAAGAGATATGGGAACATATGTATATGTATAACTGATTCACTTTGTTATAAAGCAGAAACTAACACACCATTGTAAAGCAATTATACTCCAATAATCATGTAAAAAAAAAGAATAATAGAATAAATTCAAAGAAAGTAGAAGAAAAGAGTAAAAATAAAGTAAAAATAATGAACCAGAAAAAGACATCAAAGCTAAAAATTGGTTTTTGAAGAGATCAAAAAAGTTGACAGCTCTCTGGACAGTCTGATCAAGAAAACAAGAGGTAAGGTTCAAAGAAACACTTTAAAGGATGAAAACTGCAGATACGGCAGAGATTTTTTAAAATGTTCTGATTCCCCAAATTTTGAAAACTCTGAAGAAATGGTCCTTTTCAAAAAATAATACAATTTATCTAAATTGACTCAAGACAAAACAGAAATTGTGAGTACCTCTATAACTATTAAAACCATTAAATAACTAGTTAAAAAAATCTTCACAGAAGGAAGATGCTATGTACAGAGAGTTTTAGAGATAAATTCTAGCAGTCATTTGAGGGAGAGCATTCTAATCCTGGCATAGAAAAAGAGACAACAGTCCACAACTCATCTTGTGAGGTTCAATAACTTTGAGGACCAAAGCAAATAGGATAACCTGTGAAAAGGCACTTAGGGACAGTCTTACTTATGAATATTAATCCACTGATTTTTTGAGTGACAAGTTATTTTTATAATTTTATTTTATTAGTGGTATAATTCTTTTACTAATTTCATAATAGCATTCAAGGTATTTTATCAATATTAATTAGTGCCTAAAAGCTTGGAAGTGTTATATCCTTCTGGTGAACTGAAAGTTTGATCATTATACAGTGAACTTCTCTATCTCTAGTAATGCTTTTTGCCTTAACTTGTATTTGTGTAGTATAAATCAACTTCACCAGCTTTCATTTAATTAGCATTTTTCCGGTATATGTTTTTTTCATCCTTTCCAACTTGTCTGTGCCTTTATGTTTTAGGCATGGCTGTTATATACAGCTAGAGTTGGACTATTTTCTTTCTTTCTTTTTTTTTTTTTTCCGGTACGCGGGCCTCTCACTGCCGTGGCCCCTGCCGTTGCGGAGCACAGGCTCCGGACGCGCAGGCTCAGCGGCCATGGCTCACGGGCCCAGCTGCTCCGCGGCATGTGGGATCCTCCTGGACCGGGGCACGAACCCGTGTCCCCTGCATCGGCAGGCGGACTCTCAACCACTGCGCCACCAGGGAAGCCCTGGACTATTTTCTTAAATCCAGTTTGACAATTCATGTTTCTTTGCAACTTTCAATTATTTTTATTCTCCAAATTGAACATAACTATTTTTGCTTTGTTCAATATTTGTTTAGATTTATTCTCATTTAAAGCATTTTCTTTATTAGTCCTTGCATCTGAGACCTTTTCTCTGGGTAAAGATTTTTATCTTTATAAAATCCATCCTTTAGATTTTTGCTTTACTGAGATTCTACTGGTATTAAACTCTCAGTTTTTGTTTTTCTAAAAATGTGTTTCTTTAACTCTACTTTTTGAGTGTTTGTTTTGAGTATACAGTTCTAAATTAAGAGTTATTTTCTCTCAGCAAATTAATGCGACTAATCCCCTTGTCTTTTGCCTTCCATTTTTGCTATCGAGAAGGCAGGCCATTAGATTATTTCTTGCTTTTAGCTAGCATGTCTTTTCTCTCTGTTGGTAAGATCTTTTATTTTCTCTTTGGATTTCACTGTGATATGTTTTGAAATGGAATTTCTTTTTATTTGTCCTGTTTTGAATTCATTAGGTTTATACAATCTAAAGACAGATGCATTTTCAATTCTGCAAAGTGCTCAATCATTATGTTTTAAAATATTTTCTCTTCCTCATTTTTTATTCTCTCCTATTAGAGCTGCAATAGGAGATATTTTAGGCAGTTATCTTCCATGTTTCAACTTCTCCTTCATAGTTTTTATCCCTCTCTCTCTCTCTGTGCTGCATTCTAGGAAAATTTTTAGGATCTATCATCTGGTTTGTAATTTTCCATTATAGCTAAGTCATATTTACTGTAATTGTCCATCGTGTTTTACAATTTCGATGACTTTGTATTTCATTTTGAAAAGTTATATCTGATTTCTTCAAATGACTGGTTTTTTTTTAAAAGAATAATCTCTTGCTTACAGTTTCAGTTCTCTGTTATGTCTTAAGCATATTAAATACACTTATTTTATGTGCTTTGTCCAATAATTTTAATATATGAAGTCTAAAAATGTTTAGTTCTGATGTTCTTTTTTTGCTAATTCTTAATCATGGTGCTATTATGTTTTAGAACTTTATTTTTTACTATGAGTTCTATTCACTGTAATTTTATACATGGGAATACTTTAAGGTCTGGATTGAGGAGGCATTCTTCTGGAAAGAATTCGCTTTGCTTCTACTAAGCATATGGAGGCATTGCAAACTCTGGTACACTTTGTTTTGTTCATGGTTTCCTTTGCTGTGCAAAAGCTTATAAGTTTGATTAGGTTCGTTTGTTTATTTTTGCTTTTGTTTCTATTGCCTTGGGAGACTGCCAGGTACATTTTCTTAATGTCATCTAATGGGGGAGGGTCTTTCAATTCTGGACTTGATAAATATAAGAAGATTGGTTAAGAACTATAAAAATTTTTCTAAATGTTTACCTTAAATATAAACATATGTACAGACAACTGAAAAATATGCAGATAAAGCTAGAGAATAATCCCACGGTGCTATGGTATTGGTGAATTTTTACCAGGAGTGGCTGAAAAAGTCTTTAGTTGTAATGACAATTCTGTGGTGCCCACTGATTTTTTCCCTTTTAACACTGCTGATCCACACTAGTGGATATTTTAGTTTCTGAGGACTTGCAGTCTTTATGTCAGTAATGGATCCAACTTTAGTCTCCACTGACTATAAGCCAAAGTACTAGCTATTCTGTTGATTTTGTTACTTCATGTATTGTGTATGTGCTGGAGGTGAACTAACCTGCAGCTGCCTCACACTCATGAATCACTTTATTTTGAAAAACTGCCCATGTATTGTTATAACAAGAAGAAGTCTAATGGCTTCTTGAGTTTTGGTGGGAAAGAAACAAGACTACAATCTGATCCTGGGGCAATGTAATAAGGAGGATGTGGGTCGGTTTTGGGTTAAAAATTCAGGGCTTTTTTCTCTATGTACACCTTTTCTGTCTTAAAAATGAGATATCTGTATTAGTTAAGATATAGGTTTAGCTGCTATGATTGGAAGATGGCTAGGTAGTGCCAGCTAGAGCTCAAGGTTCTATTAATAATGGAGAAGGGGAGAGTGGACACTGGAAACAAAAACAGTGTCTGTGGAGGGTAGTGGCATGAATCGATGCTAGACAGGTAGGTGGTAGACAGACGATGAAGAATCTAAAGTTAAATATTTTTAGACTTTGTCTGATAGGTAAAAGGAAACCATAATGGTATTTAAGTAATGGAACAGAATGTTCATATCATATTAAAAAAATAAAGTACAACTACCTTTCAGAGAAGCCAGAGTTAGAAGCAATACCAAAACCAACTTAAAATTGTCAGAATTATATTCAAGTTAATATTTCCTACTCACATAGTCAGTCGTTCTATGATGTATATATTATTTCTGCATCAAAATAGGCCTGTTTTTAATGTAAACATATTAATCACTAAAACTTGCAGTCTGGAAAATATATATCTTTAGAGCATTTAATGAGTGGGACAAAAAGGCCTTTGGTGACATACTGGCTTCCATTATCTGTCTGTTGATGTCCCTTAAAAAGGAATAACTGACATTTACCACAGAATGAGAGCTTAAATTAAATGTAATACTCATCTTTATTCTTAATATTCCCTTGGGTTATTTCTCAAACAATAAATCTAGTTAATTGGGTTGGTATGAGAAATTAGAAGTAACTTCATATGTTCATTCCTCTCTGTGAGATAGGCAAATTGTTATTCATTAGCTCTTCAATTCCCTAGAAGAAAATTTTGACCTAAGTACAAAGCGTTGTTATTGAAAACTTTGAACGAGAGTCAAAACTGTGAGTTTCTCCTAACAACAATTTTTGGCATTTTTACACAGGCTTTTACAAAAAGATTTTAAAGGACTTCACTGATGTTTTGACATAGTGTCAATTCACTTACTTAATGACAAGGAAATTAAGATGTAGGATGGATATATATAACATTCAACACGATTGAGTTAGCTATTTTCCTGTCTGCTTTGGTTCTGTTTTTAATAAATATTAGCCAATTAGTAACATAGCAGTCACTAGTTTTTGTCATCAATTAACTAAAATAATAAGATCAAATTACATTGCTTGATTTCCGTGAGGGCCAAACTGGCTGAGCACAATTCCATTGTCTGCTGGAAAGGAAATGATCATAAGATCATGTCCTATTTTAATAACTGGCACAACTTTGTGAAGAATTCATACCCAACCAATTTTATTTCTTGCTACAACTGAGTGATGAGCCATTGAGCCTGCAAATAATTTAATTCCATTCCTGTGACATTCAAATCAATCAGTTAGAAGACACACTAAAGCCAACTGTTTCTCAAACTGTGAGGCTGCAAGCACTCAGCATTCTTCTCTTATTTAACATCTGATTTCTTTTACACTAATTTCTTTCCACTCTATTTCCATGTTAGCACATTACTCTTTATGCTTTGTTTTTAGGCATCAAACTCTTGCCCTTTCCCAAATGGAATTTAGTTTTTGAAAGAAAAAAAAGCATAGTTTAGGTTGAGAACCTGAATATTAGGAAATAAGGATACATTTCACTTGTTTACAAAATGAAAATCTAAACAGTTTGGCTTTTGTTGTTCAGTGACATGACGCATTGTACTGAGAATATTAGAAGAATCATTCCAGGACTGAAATATTTCTTAATATTGAATCAAAGTAGATGCAAAGCTAACTAAAGGGTTTAAACTGACGCCAATAAATTTCTTAAAAAGATTATGAGAGGAGGCTTTTGGATAAAAGGATAAAATGATTTATTTTATTCCATGAAAGGAGGGTGAGTTTGGCCCACTATAAATTCATGCATCTTATGCCAACTGTCTCTGCTATTTGACAATCCTTTCAGGCCTCTCTGAGAGACTGCTTGTGCTCTCTCACCAAAAGAGCTATTCTAGATCTTATTTGGTCTCAAAACTGAATCCCACCACCTCTCTAGGTCTTGACAGTTGGCATCTACTCTGGCTTTTCCGACCAAAGGAAAGCCTTCTACTCCTGCTTCTTCTGACTCTGTCTTCCTCTCTATGCTCATGAAGGTTCCTGTGATTCCAGCTCAGCCCTACCTGAGGCTCTGGAATAGATCCCAAATCAAGTCAGAGGCTGTAGCTCAAGCAACAGTGCACCAAGGTAAATGAATGTGCTGTTGATCCCACTCTGACTTTATGGCTAGTTTGACTAATTGAGCTTCTGCTTTGTCCTTTTGTTCATGGTGGACACTGTCTTACTCAGCAATCACTTCTCCTCCTTACTAGCCCTGATTATTAAAGCTCTGTCTAAACCACCATCCCATTGCTAAAACCTTGTCTAGATGCCCCAATGCTGGCAGGTACATTGCCATGTGCACCTGCCCCCAGCCTCTCCACTAGTGTTCTCTATATACCTGAATTCCAGTCTTCTCTCCCTTGCTACATCCCTTACAGTAGCCGTGTGCTAGACCGTTACCTTCTTTTTGTCACCGTCAGTTGGGTACCATGCTCTACTGTCCTGTATAGACTTCATCCCTCTCTGTGCACCTGGTTCTGACCTACAGCCCTGCCATCTCCTGATCATTATGTCCAATCTCCAATCTCTTGATGAGGCCAAGTCTCACCAAGGTGATGAGCTCTGTTCTGAAACGTTATCTGCTATAAGCTTATTCTTTTCGCTTTTCATCACTATCAGAAAAAAAAAAAAAAGTGCTTTCACATCCTTCCAAGGCCAACTCTTAGAATCCTTGAAACTTGTGTCTTTAATCCTCTCTGATACCACCTCTTTTAGCTTACCCAGGGTTTTGATCTTTCATTCTCTCATTCTCTCTTTTTCTGTGGGATCTTTCAACTCTGCCTTCAAATATGCACTGGTTTCCCAAGCTAAAGGGAAAATAAAAACATCTCTTGATCCTGCTACTAGCATTTGACTACTGTTCTGTTTTCTCCTTCCTTACGTAAATACACTTTTAGAACAAATGGCCTCCAGTCTATCGTCGTACCATCTATTCCCTCCTTGAAATCTTAGACTGCAGCCTGCTCCTCTTCCCTACACACGCTGGTGAAGTGTTTGGTGTCCTAACCAATAAATTTGGTGCTAGACTATTATTTCTCATTATTCCTGATCTCCCTCTCTGCAATATTAATCAGCACCATTTATTGAGTAGCTATGGTGCATTAAACAATGTCTTGGTTTAATGAACATTTGCAGAATATTTTTCCCCGATAATGTCAACTTTCATCATTTTAGGAATAAATGGATATTTCTTTATGTGGAATTCTTCATAAAAATGGTTCCAACAAGTGATTAAAACTTGGCTTTAGCTTCTGCTCTGTTCTTTCTCCTCCCCATTGTATGCTAGTCTGGACACTGGGAATCAACCCCTGTGGCACTTAGGGAGGATTTCCTGCTCAACACCGCATCCTCAGTTGGAAACGTGACTTTTTCTAATAATCTGTGCAGAGCAGTTAAAGGCACAATTATAAACCACAACACGATGTGAATAGACCTTTGTAGGCACTAATTACAGAGGCCCCCTCTCTTACGTGAGGTCTCAAGTCTCACACATGACAGGTTTTCTTTTCTCCAGTGTAAAATGGAAATGTACTTAACCAGAAGGTTTTCTTTTGGGGACTTCATGTTTTATTGATGTTTAATGAAAACAGCATAAAAAATCTTATCAACAAAGTCACATATCAGATTGTTCATGTCTCCCCAGAAATTCATTTTTCCCTTGTTTTTGAAAGCCAGATGCATTGCCACCCCTCTCTTGATACACATGCACTCACACAAACTCAGAGAAATGAAACATTCTAAACATTCTGTGTAGAAATGGCTAGAGGATGAAAGAGCTACAGCTATATCTTCAACTGGAAGTAACTGCCTATACTCAAGCTAACACATGCTGAAGCTTCCTTTATGCAAAGAAGCATTGCTTTCAAGGTCATTGTGCTTTACTCATAAATGACTGAATTTCTGTTTCTTTATTTCCCTTTATGATTTTAAGGTGTGTCTCTGTGATGCCATATGAAAATAGGGGAAAAATAATAGTTGATGATTCTGTCTCTAATCCTCTGAGAAATAAGAAATGACGTAAATAAACAAATTAGTCATAAATCAAGAGAGACTGCACAAGAAACCAGTTCAAGACCTGTTTGTTCTCAGATCAATTTCCCACCATTTCCTGCTCAGCTCTGTGTCCCAGATATGGAAACATTAGCTAGGCTTCTGTGTCTGCTGATTTACAGATGCGTTAGGGCAATGAGAGAATCTGGCAGGAGGTTGGAGCGCAAGAGGAAGGAAGAAGCCAGAGCGCTTCTCCACCCTCCCCACTCTGCTTTGAGTACAGGTTGGACAGATGCCACTTTGGTTTCACGGCCCCGGTTCCCACTGGACAGGCCCTCACAGTCCCAGTGTCCTCTGGATGGTGCCAGCCCTGGGCTCTGCTAACACTGTGACTTCCCTTCGTCCCTTCAGTCTAGTGGTGAGAGTTTCTTGCTGAGGTCATTAAGCCCTAGGTTGCCTCCCTGGTCCCTTTCAGTCTTATCCTCTGTGTAGCCAATTCCCTGTATTTAATTTCATCTGTTCTAAATATTCAAAGTGGTTTCTGTCTTCCTGGTTCAATCACAGCAGACATTCTGGATATTCAGAAAAACCCAAATAGTGCAATGATTTTCTTTTGTTTCTTCTAGATATATTATTTATGGCCAGAGAAAAAAAATCTAAGAGTACCACTTAAAAAATATACTAACATCATTTGTTTGTTGAATCCCTTGAGTTTGAAATTAAAATCACCTCAAAACAAGTTTCATTTTTCCACCTACGGTTTGATGTTTCTCATATAGCTCTCTCTCTCTTTCTCTCTCAACACTATGTCTGAAGCACTGAAATTTTATGCTAGCTTTTTTAATCCTCTTTAGGAGAAACAAAAATTGACATTGCATTTTCCCAAAGTTTCAGCTTATTGTCATGCTTTTGTTCTCAGCCATTTCATCTCTGGCCTAAGCTTCCCTTTCTCATTTTGCTAATATATCCTCTTTCCAAGTCAGCATCAAAGAAAAACAGTGCTTTGGACTACATTAGGATTTGTTTAACCCATTCAAGCAGGTACATTTTTTTATTCAGTAAATGAACCATTGCTCTTAGGGGCTCAGCAATGTTTATTCGGTGCCCACAGTCTACAGCTCTGTAACACATATTATGGGAAGGCAAACAGGAAGGAGCACGTGAGCCCCTACCCAGTGGCTGGGGAGAGGAGGACCATTTGGCCTGCAAGGGACAAAGATACAGAAAGACACAAGTAATAGCTATTGAAGAAAACGCAGTCACCTAGAGGGATTCAGAGTTACATACTGTGTGAGGGGCATCACATCCTGAGATGAGTATGTGAACAGACCAATATTACAACCAGGTGAGAATGGTTAAGAAACACTTTGTACAAAAAATGAGTTTTAAGCAGAACAAAGAGACCAAGCAGCTTTAGTGGGGAGGGAGGAGTAAAATGGCATTTTCAGTGGGGAAAAAGCATATATAGAGTCTTAAGTTACATGAAGTAAAGAGAAAATAGACTTCCAATGCGGGAGCAAAGAGAAGGGAATCAATTATGAAGCAGAGAGGGGAGACGGGGAGACACAGACACCGGGTGCAGAGTCAGAACAAAAGCAAAGAAGAGAGAAGAAGAGATCTGATTTCTGAGACAAAGAGGATTCTGAGGGTGAAGATAAATAACTTTCTTCTAGCCTTATCTCATTTGTGTCTTTAGACCATGAAACTGTAATGTGTTAGGGGCTTTGGGGAAATGTCCCTAATATTGGAGAATAGAATCAGACCTGTATATAGAAGTCTCTCAGTTGCTTGGAGGTTAAGTAATCTGTACAAGTGAAGTGGCCTCCAAAAAGGCTGAGAGCTGGGTCTCCAGACTTTAGACCGATGGCTTTTTTACCATGTCATTCTTTTTTACAAACCACTGCTTGGTGCTACTGGCAGACAGAATGCTGGACTGAGTCTATGACTGGTCTGATCCAAAATGGCATATTTTTTAGTTTATGTTTTTGTGACAAAGTCCTTCACTCCCCTTCCCTGCTCCAAGACCCTCTATGTTAACATGAGTCCACCTTCCACCCTAGTGACAGAAAGCTCTGTATATGACACAGATTTCATCATGATATACCCATGTTTAATATCCACTTATGTGGGACGTGGTGCGGCCACGTTAGTGGGAAGTGGTTAAGTGCGGTTCAGTGGTTAAGACTCCATGCTTCCACTGCAAGGGGCGTGGGTTCGATCCCTGGTCAGGGAACTAAGATCCCGCATGCTGTGTGGTGTGGCCAAAAAATAAAAATAAAATATAAAATAAAATTCACTAATGCTTCGCTACCTATAGGCTAGGTCCATTCCATTCCCTCATATGGTATATGAGTAGGGTTGCCAGATTTAGCAAATAAAAACATGTACAGGACTCCCAATTAAATCTGAATTTTAAACAATGGACTTTTTAAAGATATAAGTATGTTCTGTCCAATATTTGGGACATACTTATACTTAAAAATTATTCATTGTTTCTCTAAAATTCAAGTTTTACTGGGTGTCCTGTATTTTATCTGTCAAGCCTGCATATGGGGCCCAACCCCCATCTTTGTCTCTAGGCTCCCCTCGCACTATGGCCCCTGGTGCCCGACTTCCCAGCCATCTCCAGGACCCCCATGTCGTAACTGCTACCAGGGCTGCATTCACATTTCGCTCTCTGCCTGAACTAGAGTTTCTGTATTGAAACCCAGAGCTTGAGGACTGTGGAACTCCAGGTGGGGGAAATAGAATAAACTGTAACCTGCCACTGCTCCTGGAAGCCCTCACCCCATCCAGTGGGACAAAGTGTCCTGGGTGGAGGCCGCAGCTATGCCACTGGGGGCAGCAATGGATGTCTCAAGCCTAGTGCTTCCAGTCTGAGGAGACTCTGCCTGTTTCCAAATAACTAAGTTTTGCTTTTGCTCCTAAAATAACCTCTTGTGCAGCTTGATGAGTCCTGCCTTGACTCGGGGCTCCCTTGCAAAGCCTCGTTCTCCCTGAGGCTGCTGGTCCTCCTTTCCAGACTGGCCATCCCCACTGTGATTCCCGCCTGATTCATGGATCACCCACAGAAACTTCCAGCCACATGTTTACAGGCATCCAGCTTCTACCCACACCAGATAGAGCTCTCCAGCAAAACTGCTTTCATAAACTATGCTTCAAATTATGTTCATGGTTTGCTAAACTGGTTTCCTTCACATCTTAATAGTGCTTGTGTTGTAACCTCAGGAAACCTGACCCTTGGGTAAACTAGTTTTGAACTAAGAATCTACCTATGGCATTGAAATTCTTTGAACGCAGGCATGTAAACTCTAAACCAAGAATTAAGTATATTTTCTATTATGTCATGGGGAATAAGAAAATGAATTTAATCGAGTTACTGTTTGTGACCCTGAACCTAAAATAATCCAGTCTTCTGGGGAAGAGCTCCTTCTTCACATCAAAGGAAATGTTGCTCTACATTTTGAGATGACTTACAAAGGATGACGAGAGTGTGACTTTCTAGCAGGATGTCTCTGGATAAAAGTTTTTACCAGTGTACCACTAGAAGTGTCAGAAATTGTTAAAAAAAAAAAAATCTGCATCTGTGTTTAGGCCCTTCCTTTCTCAGGCAAGGAACCACAAAGACAGTCCTGTGATGATCCTTTTTTGAAATCTCCACAGAGAAAAACATTGTAAAACCCTTCTTTTGCGACTTTACAAAGCACTTCAACATCAGAATAATTATCAAGAGTCTGAGGAAGTTGTGTCTTAGCCCGGGTCAAGCTGTCCTCTCCTGAAGCAGAGGTACAGAGCAAAGAGGTGCAGCCACTGAGTGGAGCAAGTAGGCCAAGCTTGGGGGCGGAGGAAAGGCAGGGTACCGTAAGAGGAGGTGAATCAGCTCCAGCTATCTTTAGGTCCCAGGGTTGAATAACTTCGTAAAGAATTACTTGTGTTCTTTACATCAGAGCTGGCGGGACAAAATATAGCTACTTATTCATTCACAACCTTGAATTTTAAACTTTTTTTGATTTATGAGTTCAGTAATAATAATAATATAGAACAAATACGTATAAGGACAGCCGCATCAGACTAATTGGCACTGATGTTATGTAAAACTCCTTTGAGAAATCTAGATTTGGTGTTAAAAGGGGAAAAGGAAAGTCTCATTTTTGAAAAAGGAGGGCAATGGACTCATGAAGATGCTCCTTTTGTCCCCTTTTTAGCACTTTCACGCCTTGTTCTGTGCATGAAATAGCTGAGTAGATTTCCTGTGGTCTATCAAACTGCTTTCCACAACCTGCAAATTTTTGTTTTAATTTGCAAAACAAATTAAAGGATATTATTGGATTAAAAACAAGCAAACACTGTGCTCATTCTGTCAAAGAGCCGTGATGTGCCACACTCAGAAAGTAGGCTGCGCTCATCTTCACCGATTTATTTCAAAACTTCTCTCAGTCAAAGGGTCCTTGGAGGTTTAATAACTTTCTACTATAGACTGTAGCAGATATATTAGGTGGGATTGGTGAAATACAGCCATTACCATATAAATCCAATGCCTTATCAAGAATACATGTCAAAGTTGGTGACAGGACGTAAAAATCATCATTTAATAGCATTACTTTCAGCAGCTTTTTCATTTGACATTGATGTGTTACTGATTTAGTGCCATGACTATAAAATGTCAAGAGGTTTTACTGACACGAAGCAGATCAATTTATATTAGGAAACAGGAACAAGACTTAAACATCCCTTTTCTGACCTAAGATATTCTTTTCTAAGCAGCGGGGATTGAAGTAATATTTAATCAGCACCTCAATATTAACATTAGAATTTTTTTTCTTAAAATACAGTCTAAAGTAAATAGCAATTGTGTCTAGGAGTCATGGCAGAAAATGAAAGCTACTGTAGCCATGGGCAGCAATAGTTTCTCATTCCATCAAGGTCAAGTAATATTTCTATCAATTATCATGTAAGGAGTCGATTGCTAAGTAAATCCTGAATCTTTTTAGAGGAAGAAATGGGAGAGAAATACCAGTTTGTTGAACTATATCAAATACAGTCATAATGAATCCCTCCTGCCATGTTGATGGTTATTTCCAGGGAAACGAGGCTTGCAAAAATAGCTAATATTCTGTTTTGCTTAGGAAATCAAGTTTACATGTTTCCTTCAGCACAATTACTAAAACTGGCTATGAGAGTTATCACTGGGTTTAATATTGCTCCTAAGCAAGTGTGATAAGGTCTATGCTTATGAGGTATGCTCATAGTTTATGGGGAGCACATAGGGCATCACAGAGCTCACGCTATCCAGGAAGATTTCCTGAGTTGTCTTGAAGGACAAATAGGAGTTAGTTGAAGAATGAAGGAAGGGTTGTCCAGGCAGAGGAAACAAAAGAGTAATAAGAAAATAATAGAGAAGCAAGTAAGAACCAGATTTTAGACGTCATTGACTGCCCGACGGAGATCTTTACCTGGAAGACAGTGAGGGTCTATAGAAGACCTTTGTTACCTTTACATGCCAGGCATCTGTTTTCCATGAAGGTAACTATACCCCTTCTTTTCTTGAAGAACAGTACTAGTTACTTACAGTATCTGAGCATTTAATTCTAGGCTAAGAACATACTGAAAAAGCTTGCTAATGGCATGTTCTAATAATATACAAATCAATTTTCCTTATTCACTATCCTAGCTAATTCATGGTTCTTATTTATTTATTGTGATATTTGCATATAGAGTATATACCAGGGAGTAGATTTGTGAAGAAATGAACAATCCAGAGTATCTGCTTTCAAAGAGTACATAGTCTAGTTGAAGATATGGAAAATAATGTCATTTAACAGTGGAAGAAATGCTATCATAGACACTATAAGATACTATAGAAATACAAAGGAGAATCTAACTGGAAGGGGTATAAGAGGACAAGGGAAGGTAACTAGGAGAATCTGAGCCATGAACCATGTCTAAAGGACAAATAAGAGTGATCATGGAAGGTGGCCGGGGGCAAGATGGGGAGGTGGGGAGGAATCCCTTTCATGTCCTACTCCTTTTATGTTTAGGAAATAGCCAGTGTTTCAGTATGGCTGGAATATGGGGTTTGTGTGAGGATGTAGATAAAGCTATGTGACTATTGGAGTCATTTGTGGAGTTTTATTCCTTGTGGGTCAAGCAACTGAATAAAACAAACAGCTGAGATCACATTTAGGTCTTGACTCCAAATCTGAAAGGAATAGTTATCATACCAGTAGAGTAGAGAAGTGGAAAGCTCAAAAGGGGAAAAAAAAAAGGGAGCATTCACAGCAGTAGAAAATTCTAGGTACTTCATTGCCAGCAAAGGGCAAGTAATTATTGAAAGTTTTCCTTTTCCTACTGTCTGTATCAACAAAATGATCTGCTGTCTTAAAAACCCTGAACAGGCAAGTACTTGGATATTGAATAATTCATTTGACCCGTTTCACTTAGTATATTTATACATTGGTTTTGCCTGGATATCCAAAATGGAATATGGATGGGACCCATTCACACCATTGATTTGGTTGTGACTTTTTGGTTGGCAGGTTGAGTTCCCTTGTTTTTCTCCTTGTAAGTTCCTCATCCTATTGACATCATTTCTATATTCTGAGGCTTCTCCAGTAAATCTAAGATGAGAAGTTCAGAATCCCACAAAATGAAAGGAAGTTTTTTAGGTAATAATACTTCCTTCAGAACTTGGCAGAAATCTTACTGGCGTTGAAGGTGAAGGTAGAATAGGCACTCCATGGTGGATTTCAGAATTCAGAAATAGGAGAAAAGATTGAAAGTATTCCCAAGACCCTGTGTGGGAGATGAACTTCACTTTACACTCCATGTGAGGTATGACTTTCACTCATCCTTCCTTCTTGCATCCTTGGTTTGAAACACAAATATCATCTGATATCAAGATATGGAGATCTATAAAAGATTGTTTTAAACCCCATCTATTCCTAGAGATGTCCAAATTCTCCCCACAATTTATGTTCATCCCTGAGAACTCATATTTTTAAGGAATTGGCTGCCTCAGGCTCTTCTGTCTCCAGAAGGAACCCATACACATGAGTTCAACAGTCTCTGCTAGAGCTTTAGGGTAGGGTAGGGGGTTAGGAATCACAGGAACAGTTCACACAGCACAAACAGCCTTCTGCCCTCATCTTGGCTGCAGTCTCTCTTTCCATTCTTCCCTTCTCTGGAACCACATAAAATTCTCCCTTTGTCTAATGCATAGCACTGTAGCATTGTTTTTGAAGAGCTCATTCTGTTCCCCAAGCATTTTCTACCAAATGCAGTGCTCTAAGAGGAATTTGATGATTATGTTTTTCACCTTACAATAGGAATTTTGTTCACCCTCAATGTAAGCATCTTTCCCATACTTGGAGTTTATTATTTCACATCTTTCTCTAATACCTCACTTTATTCATACTTCCATTGAGAAAAACAGGAGCCTTCACAAGGAAGCTCCCTTATCTTCCCATGATCAGCTTAATAAACTTATCCGGGTTGGCACTGATCTTTGTCTCCCTTTTTTCCTATTATGATAAAAAGTTTCTCTGCTCACAAAAACTAAAAGTTCATCATGTTCTCTGAGTCCCTCCTCCTTTGCTTTCTTAAACTTTTTTACTCTGTTATTCCTCTCTCCAGCATCACTAATTTCTCCTGGTTAACTGGATCTTCCCCATAAGTATATAAATTTTCTTGCATCTACCATCTGAAACAAAATTGTAAACTAACTTATTGTAAACTAACTTATGTTCCTCTCTAGCTGACAACCCATATCTTTATTCTTTAGAGACAGAATTTTTATTTTATTTACTTATTTTTTTGCTGCACCACACAGCTTATAGGACCTTAGTTCCTTGACCAGGGATTGAACCCAGACCCTCGGCAGTGAAAGCCTGGAGTCCTAACCACTGGACTACCAGGGAATTCCCCAAACAGAATTTTTTTAAAGGCCTGTTCATGCTGTTTCCATTTCCCCACCTTCAAGTAACTCTTCAACCCATTACAATTCTCCTTTTCCCTTCATTCTACCGCTGAAAAAATTTATCAAAAGCACCAGTGATCTCCATGTTGTAAAATCTAATGGGCACTTTTCTCTCCTCCTCTTCCTTGACTTCTTACCAGCAACTGACAAGCTCATCATGTCCTTATTTCTGGATACATGGCTTATCTTGGTTTCTGATTCCATGTTTGCCTGGTTTACCTCTTAGCCATCATGCTTCTCCTTTTCAGTCTCCTTGATTGACTCCTTTTCCTCTGTTCACCCATTAATAAAATGGATCCCACAGGGTTTAGCCTCACCCCACCCCCCTTCTCTACTCTCTATCACCCAATCCCATGGCTATAACAACAGAAGACTCGCCAATTTTTTTTCCATTTTCAAACACCCCTCTCTGCTCCAGGCTCAGATAGAAGAATGCTTATTTAAAACTTCCAGCTGATTATCTCTCAGGAAACATATTTAATATGTTCAAAAGAGAAAATTTGGTTTTTTCCCTAAAATATATCCCATCCCCATACAAATAAATGGTATCACCATTTTCTCAGCTGCCAAAGCAAGAAATCTGTGAATCATTCTTATTTTATCTCTCATTCTCTACCTTCTGTCTCTTAGCAAATTCTATTCATTCTATCCCTAACATAAATTATAATCTACCCATTCTCCATCTCTACTGCCACCCTATCCAGGCCAGCATCACCTTGTGCCTGGTGAACTTTCATAAAGTCCTAATTAGTCTCTCTCCTTCCTCTCATCCCCTTTCAATCTATTTTCAGTAGCTAGAGTGATCTTTTAAATGCAAATCTGATTAGATAATAGCTTCGTATTCTTCCTAAAAGCTTGGTCTTGGCCTACAAGTCTCTACATTACTGCTTTACAACTACAACTTGACAACTCTACCATTCACTCAATATGATCCAACCCCATGCTAGCTCTTTCTTAATCCATTAAATGTACAAACTTTCTCCAGTCTTAGGGCCTTTGCACATGCTAGTTCCTCCACCTGAAATATTCATTCTATGGTTCATTGCATTTTTGTTTTCTTTTTCTTCAGGTCATCAGAATGGTCTTTCCTCATCATCTGAGGCTCCCATTCCCATTCTCTACCACTGCCTTCTCTGATTCCTCTATAACTTATCGTTGGTTTTCTCATTTGTTTGTCTTTCCCACAAGACTGTTGGTTTAGAGAGCCTTTAAATTTGGATGCTTGGGTCCCGCTCAAGATATTTTGGTTTGTGTTGTCTGGGGTGGAGCCTGAGTATCAAGATTTTTAATTGCTCCTTGGGTGATTTTAATGGGCAGCCCAGCACTCTGCACGAGTGCTTCTCCAAGTGTGGTGCCCAATCAACAATATCAGCATCACTTGTGAATTTGTTAGACATGCAAATTCTCAGGCCCCACCAAAGGCCTACTCAATTAGAATCTCTCCAAGTGATTCTGACGCAGGTAAAGTTTAAGAACTGCTACCTAGAAGAAAGTCCATGAGGGTGAATCCTTGTATCCAGATACTGCATAGTGTCTAGTAGGCATAATAGATACTTGAATCAACAAATGACTAATCAGTAATAATCATAATCAATACATGAATAAATTAAATAATAAATTATATAAATAAAATATAATAAAATAAATATATAAATAAAATATAAAAAAATATAAATTATATAATGTATGAATGGCTTTCTCTTATAGAATTAAATGCAGGTGATCTGATCCCTCTACTAAGACCTAAGGATAAATTTATTCTACTAGCCCTTGCTAAGAAAGTTTGTTATATCAGAGATAGAAGAGCAGCAAATAGTGTGATTTTCTGAACTGCTGCCCTAGCAATTTCCTTTCTCAGCCTCATTTATATTGCTCCAAACACTAAATCACTGGCTGTTTTGACAAGTGTGCTATTTTCACTTCTGTGACTTCCACCTCTAATTCAAAGGTGGTAAAGTGGAGAGGCTATTCATTAAATTTCATTGGTAACAGATTAGCACAAACTTTTGTTTTCCTTTAATTTACCAGTGAGTGGGTCACTAATGGCCTGCTCAATCCAGTTAGGGGATGCCTGCCTTTTCCTGGATGATGTTGCATGTATTGCAGGTGAACAGTCTCCTGTTAGAAGCCAAGGGTTGCTATTATCTGCACCTCCTCCCCAGCACCATCTGGAAACCTCACAACTTCTCAGAATGCAAGGTGCATCCTCTCCATTCTTAGACATTATCATGCTGAGAATGCCCAGGCACTGGCAGGACTGTTGTGACTGGCTTGCTAGAGAAAGAAGAAAAGATTATCTCCTCTAATTCTAATGTGAAGTTGATATATAAGCTAGAGAGAAACAGTCATATTAGTTCAAGCCGCTCAGAAGTAATCATGCCTCCCCTTGGATAGGGTCTCTAACAAATAAGCCCAAAGCTGCTACTGGAGGTGGATGCTACCTTTGTAGCTCAGGCTTGTTTCTGGCATCGTTCTCTATAATGCATCACTCTCCCAGGACCCAGGGAGAAATGAGTTTATGGCTCTATATTGGCCTAAAGGGCGGTGCCTGCAATATGCTCTCCTGCCAGGGGTGCCCTGGAGAGCTTTCCTCCCAGCTCACAGGGGCCTAATTGGTGCACATCTCAATGGCTTTCCTGTAGGGGTGGCAGCAGCAGCTTTGAAGGGCAGTGCAAGGACTTGCTCAACAAAGATACCCTCCCTTCTCCCTCTTGGTCCTTGGTGGCTGAAATTCTTAGCCGTTGTCACTCTTTTAAAAAGCAGGAGTGCGGCACTGTTGAGGTAGATTTCTTACTGACCATCTCTCTCTCTGCTTATTTAGTCTTCAACTTTCCAAGATTACTGAGGATTAGCTTAACTAGATAAATCATTGCAAAATTCTTGAAGACCAAAACAAAAAAATTCCAGACAGAAAATGAAACTGCAAATAAAATCATGGGCTCTGGGCTTCCCTGGTGGCTCAATGGTTAAGAATCCACCTGCCAATGCAGGGGACATGGGTTTGATCTCTGCTCCAGGAAGATCCCACATGCCGCGGAGCAACTAAGCCTGCGGGCCACAACCACTGAGCCCATGCACCACAACTACTGAAGTCCGCACGCCTAGAGCCTATGCTCTGCAAGAAGAGAAGCCACTGCAATGAGAAGCCCGCGCACAGCAATGAAGAGTAGCCCCCGTTCGCTGCAACTAGAGAAAGCCCACGCGCAGTAATGAAGACCCATCACAGCCAAAAATAAATAAATAAAATAAATAAATTAAAAAAAAAAGTCATGGGCTCTGCTCACCCCACTCCAGGAATGAGGGAAAGCAGATACCCTTATGCTGCATGACAGATGGAGTTTGTACATGCTCTGAAATGTACCGCGTGCTTTGGATGTGGTAAAAAGAGTGGGTAGCCAGCTGCTACGATGAGAATCCACTATGGAAACTGATCCTCCCACTAGAACCTTCTTGAAATGAGAAAGAAACATATTCCAGGATCATACAATGCAGATTAAATAACTTATCTGGTTATTTTGATAGAATATATGGCATGATGAACATCCTGACCACCCATAGTCAAATTATCTTTCCATCTGAGCTGACCTGGATGACTAAAACTTCCCGTTTCTTCACTCCTTTGTACTTAGACAAGAAGGTTCCCATTATATATTGTGTTGGCCAAAAAGTTCGTTTGGGTTTTTCCATAAGATTTCCATATTTGGAGCAGAGGAAAGAGGGAGGGGATAGTGGTAACATCGTAATCTACTCTCTGCCACTGGAGGCTTAGCTTAAAGCTGTTTATTACTTTAGGTCCCTTCATCTGGACAGGCTCTGATGCAGAAGAATCAGGGTAGGTCTGGAAGGGCAAGCCCAGATAGCAGCGTGAAGATAATCGTGCCTGGTCTTGGGTGTGGTAGACTGGGGCAATGAAAGCGTGATGTCCAGAAAGGGAATGAAAGTCACCATCTACTTCATAGTTTTTACCCTGCAGTCAGAGTAAACTTTTCAGATTCGATTCCAATCATGCCATTCCTCCGATTACTTCAGTGGCTTCTCATTACATGAGGATGAAGACATGAAAGGTGACTCCTGCCCAAGTCTTAGGTCTTATTTCACAGCCCTGTTACATGCTCTTTTACACCATATATTTTATAAAGCCCATTACAATTTTATTTTGATAAATGATTGTGTAATTAGTTGTTTAACACCTATTTCCATTAGATTGCAAGCTCCATGATGGAAGAGATTTGAGCCATCTTACATCAATGCTTTATTTTCAGGATGTTCTACAGAGCCTTGCTCATAGTAAATGCTCAAAAGTTACTTGTTGAATAAAGGATGAAAGGATCAGTTTGGGTTGGAAAACATAGGGTGTCTATAGACAAAATGTAGAAAAGGGTAGAAACAAGTAGATAAACATTTCAAGCTAAAAACACTATACTTCTCTCCTTGGGAGGAAAAAAAGATGGGTACTTGTTAAAAGTCTGTTAAAAGTCTGATTGGGATAAATCTTTCCATTTTAGCTAAATTAAAATCTGATAACTTCTCTTTTCTAGTGTACAAACAGAAAATTTAGGTAGTGTAGCAGATAGTTATTTGTTATTTGGGATAAATGAAATGATAGCCAACTCTCATGCATCTATATATATTATCCTTGACGAATTTTGATCTTGGGCCAACTTATTTTCATACGAAATAAAATGCAAGATGACGCTGAAGCTTGGGCGTGGTTAGAGAACACAAACACAGCGAGAAAATTCCAGACTCAAATCTAGAATTATTTTTTGGCTGCTTTGGACTACCTACACTACTCGTTGATATATATAAGCATATTAGTACAGCTAATTGAGAGCCAGCTGTTTGATAGTATTATTAGCAATATTCCTTTTATTTAAACCACATTAGACCCAGCATATATATATATATATATATATATATATATATATATATATACACACACACATATATATATATCTCCCAAAGAAATGGATGCATATTTCAACAAAAGAGACTTGTATGAGAATATTCATGGCTGGCTCATTCATAACAACTCCAAACTGGAAACAACCCAAATGCTCATCAACAGGACAAGAGATGTAAGGTACATATTCATGTAACAGAACGTGACTCAGCATTTAAAAGGAATTACTGATATGAGCAATAACATGGCTGAATCTCATAGACATTATGTTGAACAAAAGAATTCATATTCTATAGTTCCATTTAAGTGAAATTCAAGAAGAGGCAAAACTAATATATGATCCTTAGCTAGAAATCTGAACTGTGATTGTCTCAGGACAGGGATATGGATGGAGCAGTGATTGGAAAGGACCATGAGGCAACTTTTTGGGGTGCAGGAAGTGTCCTGTATCTTGATTTGGGTGATTTCAATCCAGGTACATAGATTTATCAAAATGCATTGAACGAACACTTGAGATCAATGCCTTTTACTATAGATAAATTATACCTCAATAAAGATGAAGGTCAAAAATGCAAACCAATAATCTGCATTCTCAAGAAAGTACTTTAAAGGCATAAGAAATAAAATGTACTTTGGTTCTTCCAATGTGTTTGACATTAAAATTGGAAAAAAATAAAAATGACCACTGATATACATAATCAGTTATATATGAATTAACTGCCCCTAAATTATAACAAACCTGGTACGTGGTTAATCAACATGTCTACCTGTGAGTCCAAGGGTGAAATCCAAAGCTCTATAGAAGCAGGGATTTTGTCATGTTTACATTTATGTCCTGAGCATCTAGCTCACTGCTTGAACTGATTCTTACCTTGAAGTATTTGAATAACTTTGAAGAAGCCTTAACTTCTTCAGGTCTCAGTTCCTTCATCAGTATAATGGAACTAATATCTGACTTCCCTAAGTGTGTACTACAAACAACATAATAGACCAAAAATACTTTTGAAGTAGTTAAAAGTCTAACTCAACCCAAATGAAAAGTCATTTTAATATTTTTAGCAGGCGGCTTTATGTTTCAGTTTTTCCTTTATCCTGTAAACTGACCTAGATAAGATAAATGACTCCAGAACTCTGGCCCACAGAGACTTATGTAGTCAAGCTTTCAAGACTTAGTTCAAGGAGTAAATCACCTACAGAGACTTTCTAGCCTCCCCCGTCCCCACCACATCTTTTGGTGTCATAAAGGCAGGAATTGGTTTTATTAATCTTTTTATCTCCAGTGTCTAGAACAGTAGTCCTCTCAGGGTAGATGTTTAATATTCTTAAAATAAACAAATGGACCTCAATTTATTCAAATAGTCCAATAATAGAGTGATTTGATTTTCCAGGGAACATAGAATGTGTGCTGCGTATCTATATGTGTAAGTTTTATTTATATCCTACATGGTGGAGAATATATCCTACATGGAGGAGAATATTCATTCTCATAGAGATGAAGTAGTTACTTGCTCCAAGTCGCTCAGCTAAAAGGAAGCTGATGTGGAATTCATTCCCACATCTGTCTCCTCCCAATGGTCAGAAGCAACCCGTCATACTGCCATATTACTAAAGTTGCTTTTATAACATGCATTACATTTCAGATCTATCCTCAGTAAAGCCCAACTGATACAAAATAATCTTCCTAAAGAAGGAAAGAGTCTCCCTTTGATAAGTAAGCTTTCATTGCTGGCTAGAGTACCAGGATAGAAATGAAAAGATTTAGATTACAGGGTCAGGCAAGTCTCTTTGGAACTTTGTGACCTGGGGCAAATCATTGGAGCTCTCTGTGCCTTCATTTTCTTATCTTTAATTAAAGAGAATACGATCTACTGTGTTTTATCTCACAGGGTAGAGAGAATCATAAAACAATATGTGAAAGTGTTCTATGAAATATAAAGTGCTGTAAAATGTTCAAGAAAACAGACATATCAGGAATCACTGCACTGAGGGAGATTGGGTTGAAGTCAAACAGACAGTATTGAATCGCTTCTTTTGAATTTTTGAATCTACACGTGTATATTATACACATGTATTTACGTATATGCTCTTTTATTATAAATCTTTTTAAAGTGAAGATAACTTTTGGGTAATTTATGGGGTCTTTTGAGTTGAGGATTTTTCTACTAGTTCCAACCAAGGAGACCCAATGAATTGGTTCACCAGCCTGAAATGAGAGGCCTTGTAACCATGTGGCCTACTCATTTAAGCAGATGGAATAAAACGTTCAGTGTTAATTAAAATCTTCAAAGGGTCTTCAAAGGGTAGCAGTAAATACTATGTATTTCCCTTATTTAAAATACTAGCAGATGAAGAGTTCTTTTTTTTCTCCTTAATGAATATAGGAATCCCATCTGTTATCTTTATAAAAACGTACCGTGAAATGCAGAGAAAAAGCAGAAATTAAAAGATTGTGTCCTTCTCTTTCTTTCACAGGAAGCCACTCTTTTTTGGAATCAGACAATGGTGTTTTGTCCCCGCCCGATCAAATCTCCCTTCAAAGCCATGGGAAACTATTGGTCAATTAGTGACCACGTGATTCCTAGCCGCCTCTATTTCAAAAACAGTGATAGATACTACAGATTATCTCACTCAACACCCATCCAACCCCTTACTAGTTAGTCTTCCTGTACCAGAGAGGCTGGAAAGTTTGGACCTATGTTTCAAAAGGAGGAGATGTTCAAAATAACAAGTCAAATATTTGACTGTGGTTAAAAATGTCTCTTCCAGTTTTATAGTTCTTGGATTCTGTCAACATCTCTCTCACAATGCTTAACACTCAAATACCAAGAACTTGTTTATTTCTCTTAACCACCCCCCCCCCCCCCCCCCCGCTGTCACTGTGATGACCCCACCCCTCCAATGTCATGTGTGTCATGGGTGTACTCTTTTTTATTGGTTACAAAGAAAGGTTTTGGGAGGGAAATGAAACCAGGAGGCCAAAAGTGAAATGGATCAGAAAAAAGAAGTGGATGATGAAAGGAGACTAATGAGCGCAGAAGAGTACTGAGTTGATTAAAGTAGGAGTTGGAAGTGTATAGATTACAAAGCTGGATTAAGCTCAGTTCCTAAAAAAGAAACTGTATCTAGAGACTTGAGGACATGAGGACCAGGTGAGCATCCAACCTACGATTCTGTAGAAGGACTGGGAAGACAGCTAAAGCCTGCCACCCAGGAGAATGTGCTGGCAGAAAGTCTGTTTTCCCCTCACCCTCAAGCTCAGAATGATTGCTCAAGGGCAGAAAAGCACAATGGGCTAAAAATAATCACGCTTTCATCTAACAGTGCTGACCTGAACCTGTAATGTGCTGACCCGTTGGCAGTAGGATACCTTGGAATTCCTCACCTGTACAAATGTGGTTCCTTGCACTCTAAATAATTTGCTGAGGGTGATGTTTCTGATGAGTCATTACAAAGGCAGGGTCCTGATGGGGCTTAGGGGGCAGCGCTGTGTACCCAGGTCATCCGGTCACACAGATCAGGCAGTGAGAAGATCAACAACTAACAAAGGGAGCCGACTGTCCATCATCTGCTCTTCTTTACCTGATCACTCTGCTGTCTCCAGCAACGGTCCCTTTGGTCCAGAGGTCCCCACGTTTCTGCCTGCTCAGCCTGGTGTTATTTAAGGTGAAAGGGACCTAGTTTCATCTCATGCTCCTAAGCTGTTGGTGTTTGCTGACTAATGTTTCGAGTTAGTGCAAGAGGCACCATTCCTCAGCTATGCTAATGATACAGTTCTACTCACTAAATCACAAATCTGCAGAACTGGGTCCCCAGCCCAGCTTGCCTTCAACAAAGCAGGTGATTAGCAGGAAACTGAAAAACACACACCCTGCTTTAAGTTTCTTCCTCTAGGCTGGCTTTGAGGCATTCCCGCCCACCCCCCCCCCCCCAGTTCCCTATCACGGCTCAAGCTGCCAAGGAAGTGACTGACAGGTGCAGCCCGGGGCACCACTTTCTTGGCGGCATCTCCCTCCACGGAAGCATCCTTCCTTCTGCAGCAGATGCTGCAGGGAAATGGACTCCTAAAGTTTAGCATAAGGCATTCTCTGACGCAAAACGCCTCTTTGCTTCCTCTGCCCTATATTCTCTTACCTCCCAAGTCTACCAGCATCTAACATCAAGCAGTCCCATAACCCAGAAAAAAAGTGTGTGGCCACATATCAAACTAGCCCGTCAGAAAGGTCAGATTCTACTTCCCTGGACCTTTAGGAGTAGTCAGTTGTTTTCTACAGGTGGCTGAATCCTTGTGAAAATTTCTTTGGTCCTTGCCCACCAAATAACATACCGATTCACCCCCCCCGCCCCACCCCAGATAAAATTAGTTTTTGTAGCGAGAAGGATAAAACATACAAAGGGCTTTTTTTGATTTGTATTGACAGCCCAGCTTTCTTCACCTCCAACACTTGCCTTTCATCCTGTTTGCCAAGGGGTGTTCCTTGCTTCATTCAGGTATGGCTTTAAGTCCCATTTCATCTTAGAATTCCTCACAGACTATAAAAAAAAGGTGGGGGGGGAGTGATATTACTGAATGCTTAAATAAGACAAATTCCGTGAATCTCTGCAACTCAGGGCTGTGGTAACACACTCACTCCACGTTAAATTCATAATGTAAATGTTGATATTCATGTCATGTTTGTTAGCTGTATTCAGAGTTTCCTTAATTTATACCAGGTTTCTAGAAAGCAGAGATAGATAGGGCAGGGTAACAAGATGTAATTCAATTTAATGAATACTTGTCAAGGGCTATATGCACAGTAACATCTTTGCATAGAATCATGTAAGAATTATTATAGCTAATAAGTGCTCTTTGATGAGAATCATATTTTATATTATATTGAGAGACCTTTAATTTTTGTTACGGGAGTTTTTGAAAAGAGAGGAAAAAGTAATCACCGTTCTCCCATCACAAATCAGGATTTTATTGAAATTTCAAATGGCTATATTTCAAAGAACTTCTAGACACTCTTCAAGTTCTTTTTTTTTTTTTAACATTGGAAAACAACATAGTGGAAGGAAGCATTCTCCTTGTGGAATGGCGTATTTCATGCTAACATTCCTTTTTTAAGTTTCAAGAAATTAAAGTGAACAACCAAGTAAAACCCATGCAAATGATTATTCCAAGTCCTGTCCATACCGTAAACAGTCAGTTCTAAAGAGAGAAATTTGAGATGACTGGAAACATGCTGTTTGTTCTTAATCTGTCAATCTCAGTCATGAATGTGATCAGTAAGCACATCACGGTGGGAGGTTATTTTCTAATAAAATGGGCCAACATAAAGAAACAATCTGCTTGGAATGATGCATCTTTAAGTTCCAAGGTAGTATAAGAAATCTCTGGGACAACCTCTCCCTAAGAGGGGAAAAGCTGTGGTGATCGAGGCTTTGGTACTTCTGCTTTTTCAAAACAAAACTTGACCTTGAGACAGACTTCAGAAGTAGCATGAAGTCATTGCTTACAACCTTCTCTTAAAATGTCACAATTCATTGCCCTTGACTCGGGTCTCGGGGAGTCAGTGATAAGGACAGCCAGGGTAAGAATATAACCCTGTCCCTGTCCTCCTGTGGCTCAGAGACAGAGCACGTGGCGGCCTCCAAATGTAGTTTAGCCATGCTGAGCAAAATCACTGCTACAAAGTAATTCTCCCTGGTATCAGAGAACCTGCTGTGGGATGGACTTTAGAATTAGGTTCTGCTTCTAAGTACAATACCTATATGACTTTAGTAACAACAACATGACAATAATAACAGCAGCTACCACTGAATTCTACTACATATCAGGCACTTTAGTTATAATTATACTTATTCACCTCTTTAACCCTCACAACTCTTAGAGATACACAGTAGTACTGTCCCCATTTTACAGGTGAAGGATACGAGGGACAGGGAGACCAGGAAATTTGTCTAACATCACAAAGGGCAGTGAATTGTGTAGTCTCTGAGTATTAGTTTCTTTTTTCATAAAGTGGGGATATTTTACTTATATTGCAGGGCTACTGTGAGGGTTAAAGAAATAATAAAGGTAAAGAATCTGGCACATGGTAGGTGCCCATTATAGAGAGATATTAATAATTCCTTTATATTAAAAACCCTTCTCCTCCTGACATGAATCCATAATGACTCATTTTATTTAGAGGTTGCTTATCTACCAAACCTCCAAGCCAACCAGAACCAGGAGAGAAGCACAAAGCAATCAGAATAGTCTAATCAAAACAAGCAGTCAAACAACCCTCTTGCCCATTATCCTGACGGAGCCCCCAGGAGCCTTGCTGAGAGCCTATTTACTCCAAGGGAGCCCTGGTTTTAGGGGGCTTGGCTATAAGGCTTCCCAGCTCACAGATGATTAGAAATGCAAATTAACAGGGGAAGGGTCTGCTAGGAGCTAGACGTGACAGTTGACAGTCTAGCTGCAGTAGGAGAAACGGAACCCCCCTTAAGAGCCAGACAGGAGAACTCAAAATGCAGACCAGAGTGGACCCTCTGAGGAGGGCAGAGTCCTTAATAATAGATTACTAGCCCTCTCAGAAGCCTATCCTGGCACCTCATCATCCGTTTTGTCAGTTGCTGCTATTCCTCTGTGTCCCCTCTATGCCCTATCCATGCCCTGTTCACATCCCTCATACAGTCTCTTTTGCTCTGGGCTGTAGCAATTTGTCTTCAGTATCCTCATCCTAATTTGACCTTAAGCTCTTGCAATGGCAAGAGCACTACTACTGCATTCATCTTTGTATCTCTGAGCCCCTCACATAATGATGGGTGCTCTATATATGCTTGTTGAATGAATGATTATTGATTCAAGATACCGCATGAGAAAGAGACAAGAATTTGAATTCACATTTTCAAAGATAGGAAACAATGTAAAGGAGGTTGAGAAACTTTCTATTCAAAGCCATTACAGGAAATTTTCCGCCTAAAGTAAGCGTCAATAGCCCGGAAAATTTATGTTTATGTGAAGCACATCACTCCCCGAGGGCTCTGGATAAAGGAGGCATTTCCCTGTCTACTGACCCACTGGTGAGAAGAGGAGAGGAACCACAAGAGGAGAGGGACCTGGGTCATAATGAGCACTTGGGAAGTTTAATGGAGAGGGAGAGAGTACAGGAGACGGATTATGAATAGCAAAGATGAATGGGATCCATGTCACAATTGTGCTGAGGCCCAGCCCTTGTTTTGTTCTTTTCCCAGAAAATGGAGTGGCATTTTAGAGGGAACTTGGAAAATTGATTGCAGTTACTATGGTAGGTGGCATCAGAGTTCTGTTTGAAAGGATGAAAATAAAGCAGGATAATGAAGCAAGACAATACTTTATCAGCTAAATCATGAGGCGTCTACGCTGCAGGGAAGGGCGCTTTTACAAAATATAGAGGAAAAGCCTTTGCCTGACAAAGGGGACTCGACCCTGAAAAGATTCAGCAAATAGAAAAACCATGGGTATTAAGACTGGTTGTTTGGCAGAACTGCTGGGAAGGGATAGTCAGAGAGGAAGCACGTAATGAATAGGCATCCTGGGGAGCTGGGGATGATACCTAGGAGTGGGGTTACGAACTGTAAATCCAGAGATAAGGTGGAGTGAGAAGACATACTGGGTTGGCTTGGGGGTGATCTGAGTTCACAGGGGACCAATGCCTTTCAATGTAGAATCAGAGAAGCAGCAAGACAGCTGAGTACAAATACCCTTGGCACACAGGCCTGCACAAGCCCGTGGAGCAGGGGAATAGTTCCTGTGTGCCTAGGTGCAGAGGGGAGGTGATGAAGGGCTACAAAGGACCACCAAGCTTTGCACAGCCTCACACTTCACGGGCACAGCAGCGAGACCTGTGCCCTTGAGCCAGTCATGATGATGAAACTAGGGAAACCCAGACCTCAGAATGGGTTCCTGAATGGCCTCTACCGAAAGTCAGGTGGGAAAGATAAACCTAAACACTAATAAAAGACTACCTGTAAAGGGCCACCTGTATCAGATACAAGCCCCTCAGATGATGCTCTAACACTAAATAAGGGCCCAGAATTCGATACAACCTCAGTGTAAGGGATTGTTCCAATCTCATGGTACAAGGGGAGCTTCGTTGATGGACTAAATTTCATAACTGGAAAAACACCCCCCTTTTGTCACATCCTGATTGACCTTAACCTAAAACCCTCCATCAGGAACACCGCCCTGGGCTGGGAGCCAGAGCCCTGTTGCAGTCACTTTGCTCTGCTCTGCTTTTCAAGGATGGAAATAACACACTATCGACCTGTTGTACATTTCAGCAACAACCTAAATCCAAACTTGAAAAGTCACCCTGTGTCGATCAAATTGTGTGTAATGAAGTTAATTGAAATGTGTTAAAGGTGAGGGTGGGCAAGGCCTGCAGCCTCAGGGCTGTTGATCTTTTGACAGAGCCCTGCCCCTCCTCCACAAAAGTTCCTGTGTCTTCCCATCAGAAGTCACTCCTCTGACAGGGCTGTGACAGTCCACAGTCAGAGAAAAGGTCAATTAAACCTGTGACAACTCCGCGCTGAAAGCACACAGAAGAGCATGCCCCACACTCGCATCCCTCCCATTTCCATAATCATGAATTTCATTCTGTTGTCCAGGCAGATGTCTGGGAATGTAATACAGAGAATTTAAATAAGCTGAAGGCTTCTGGTGCAGCCCATTTTCTCTTCTTTTACAAATTTGGTTTCTGCTTGCTGTTCATTCACATTTCATACCCTTGACGGACTATCTTTAGTCTCCATATTTTATAGTTTTTAGAGGCATGAATTAAGTTTCACATGTAAAATGAAACCCGAGAAATTCCTCTTCTCCTTGGATGAAAGAACTCACCCGGCACCTGGAGCAATTTTGCAAATGTTGCCAGAAACAAGAATCAGGTTTCACCAGTGAATACAGGTTTATGCAGCCTAGAAATTGTACTGCAAATAACATTCTAGAGGTCAATTGAAATGTAGCTTCTTGCCTTCATTAAGACAGTCTGGAATAAAACCAAACCAGAAAAATTCTCATACCACTGTCCATACTCTCAACTGAGAGGCCTTGTTACTAGACAAAAGAATGTATCAAAAAATGAAAATGAGAGAAAATAGTGCAGGTCAGAAGTAATTTTGTTTAACACCGTATTAGCCAGTTCAGGCTGCCGTAATGAAATATCATAGCTTGGGTGGCTTAAGCAACAGACATTTATTTCTCACAGTTCTGGAGGCCGGAAATACAAGATCAGAGCACCACCATAATGAGTTTCTAGTGAAGGCTCTCTCTTCTTGGCTTGCAGATGGCTGCCTTCTGCCTTCTTGCTTTGTCCTCACATGGCAAGGAGAGGCAGAGAGAGGGAGGGAGAGGGGGAGAGTGGAAGAGGGGGAGGAGGGGGCGGGGAGAGAGAGAGAGGGAGAGAGAGAGATCTTCCTCTTATAAAGCCACCAATCCTACGAGATTAGGGCTCCACCCTTATGATCTCAGTTAACTTTAATCACCTCATAAAGACTCTATCTCCAGATATGGTCACACTGGGGGTTCAACATATGAACTGAGGGGGAGGCATAATTCAGTTCATAACTAACATCTTGTAAGCTACCTTCTATAGTTATTCAGCAGTTATATCCTTTTAGTTTAAGAATTCTGGATTGTAAATACATTGTATACTAGTGTTCTTACTGGCTTCAAAACTTTCAACATATGTTAGAGAAGTGGGAAATAAATATAGTGAAGGACCATTAGCATCTGCAGTCTGGAAGCAAACATTTTCTCATTTGGTCAATAACAAGGGCATTTCAAGGCTAGTGAGTCCAATAAAGACTAAATCTTTCCTGTCACATCAGGAATATTCCCTTGAACACACAGTTTCCCCTAAAACGAGTTGCTTATGAATCAGCCAGAGCCATTGCCTTATTGTACCACAGGGGAGAAAACCTAAATTCTTTTTTTTTTAAATAAATTTATCTAGTTTTATTTTTGGCTGTGTTGGGTGTTTGTTGCTGCACAAGGGCTTTCTCTAGTTGCCGCGAGCCGGGGCTACTCTTTGTTGTGGTGTGGGGGCTTCTCATGGCGGTGGCTTCTCTTGTGGCGGAGCATGGGCTCTAGGCACACGGGCTTAGTAGTTGTGGCACACGGGCTCAGTAGTTGTGGCTCCCATGCTCTAGAGCACAGGCTCAGTGGTTGTGGCACACGGGCTTAGTTGCTCCATGGCATGTGGGATCTTCCCGGACCAGGGCTCTAATCCGTGTCCCCTGCATTGGCAGGTGGATTCTTAACCACTGCGCCACCAGGGAAGTCCTAAAATATGAATATATTTTAATTATTTATTTTAATATAATACTATATTGTGACATTTCTTTTATCATGGCCTTAAACCATTTTATCAGTCTTTTACTATTAATTATTTCCAGCTGTTATAGCCTTGATGCCCTAAATAAAATGTAAATTTCTGCAGGACAGAAATGAGCGTTGGGGCCATTTCTGTCCTCCTTAGCACCTAGCACAGTTCTGAGGACGTGATGAATGCCCGATAATGTATGTGGATTTTAGCTCTTTGATCATCCATTCTGGACTTAACTTCCCATCCCCAAATATTGTCTATTTGTTTGTTTTTATAAATCCACTTCCAAGAAAGATATTTTTTAAAAATCTATTTAGTCTTATGTTTCTGGTGTCTACTATGATTACAGGCAAACGATAGTTTGCCTTTATAACCCGGGTGCCAAATACTGCTCTAAACATTGTATACAGATCATCTCACTTCATCATAACGATTGTAGGAAGGTAGGTGGGATAATAAACAGATTACCTCTGCTTACTAACGAGGAAACTAAGTCACACAGAGCTTAAGTATATTGCCCAAGGGTCATACCAGTGGTAAGTGGTAGAAATAGGATACTAACAAGGGCATACCAAGCCCGTGGTCCACCCTCACATTGCCTGAAACTTAAGTTTGCAGTAGGAATGTGAAGTTACTGTTCTATTACTGCACTGATGCCTCAGATCTTTCATCAGACAAGTACAGAATAGATAGTTCCCCTTCACTCTTCAGGGAGGTATAGGCTACCACATCACTTACTGAACACCTACCATATAATATCTATCATAAAGGAGCAAATGACAAAGTATAAAGTTGTTCAGACTTTGAATTTCTTAAATAGACATGTTATTGGAAAGCAAATATTTTGATATTTTGTATGTGACTCACGTTTCATTTTGCTTGGAACAATGCTTGACACATACATAGCATTCCAGTGTTTGTTGAATGGATGAATCCTCTCCTCTTTCAAGCTTAGACATAGTCACCTACTCCGTAGGTGGCAGGTTAGGTTGATCTTCCATGTGCAAAACTCACTTTATTTTCAATGTCAATTCATTCTTCACCAGTTAAAAAAAATACACTAATTTTCAGCCCATGTCTGGATACTGGGTAAAATGAGCTGTGGCAAAGATGAACTAATAGTCTTATGATCTGAATGATGCAATCTCTTTGGTCATAACGAGTTACTGGAATAATGACACATGTGCAGGAGGTTAATTCAGTTGTCGTCAGTAGATAGAGCCTTTGAAGCACATTATTTTCACTGTATTATTTTGCTGTTGTTTGTCTTAGCTGCCAGAGGGTGGATGATCATGGACTGGGTCTCTCCTTCCAGTGAGTCCACAGTTCACACACTCCTTTAATGAAACAAATCTAGTTCCTTCAGTTATTGAAGATTTGATTTTCCAGGAGGCTCTCCTTGTTCCTGCCCCATGACAAGAACTGTTCTCTTGTAACTCCGAAGCCTAGTGTATCACCTCATGGTAATGATAAGTTCCACCCCAGATTAAACATGAGGGTAACCCCAGGGTCACTGTCAGAGTGCTATGTGTATGACTGTATGAATTATGGTCTGTCCTGGAGAGTCCCTAAAACTCATTCATGCGTTCATTCCTTCAACACATACATCAAATACTCTGTGACAGGAGCTAGGAGCTGTGGATATAGAAATAATTAGGGAAAAAAGCCTGCTCTCAGGGCACTCACACTTCGGAGAAACATGAAATAATTGTTATGTGGTGAAATAAACAGTCATTTTCTAGGTGCTCGGATCCTGTGAGGAGGGTGTGATAGGGGTGAGGGGTGATGAGCATAGTAAAAAGCACTACTTTGGGCTGTTTGACATCTTTATTTCTAGTTTTAATGAGATATAATTGATATACAAAATTGTATAAGTTTAAGGTGTATAACAAAATGATTTGATAAATGCATATATTGCAAAATGATTACCACAAGTTTGGTTAACATCCATTACCTCACATAGTCACAGATTTGTTTTCCTTGTAATGAGAACTTTTAAGATTCACTGTTAGCAATTTTCAAAAAAATAATACAGTATTTTAATCATACTCATCATGCTTTACATTACATCTCAGAACCTATAACTGGAAGTTTGTCCCTTTTGGCCACCTTTACTTATTCCCCCACAATCCTGCCCCCCGCGACCCCCGACTGAGCACCATCTCTGGCAATCACCGGTTTGATCCCTGCTTCTATGAATTTGTTTTTTTTAGATTCCACATATAAGTGAGATCATATAGTATTTGTCTTTCTCTGCCTGACTTTTTTCACTTAGCATAACGCTCTCAAGGTCCATCTATGTTGTTGCAAATGGCAGGATTTTCTTCTTTTCTTGAGGTTGAATAATATTCCAATGTATATATACACCACATCTTCTTTATCCATACATCTGTCGATGAAAACTTAGGTTGTTCCCATGTCTTGGCTATTGTAAATAATGCTGCAGTGAACACAGGGGAGCAGATATCTCTTCAGGATAGTGCTTTTTGTTTCCTTCGGCTATTCACCCAAAAGTGGAATTGCTGGATTACATGGTTCTACTTTTTTTTTTTTTTTTAAAGAACTCCCATGGTGGCTCTACCAACTTACATTCCTACCAACAAAGCACAAGGGTTCCCTTTTCTCCACCAATACTTGTTACCTCTTGTCTTTTTTTTTTTGCGGTACGCGGGCTTCTCACTGTCGTGGCCTCTCCCATTGCAGAGCACAGGCTCCGGAGGCGTAGGCTCAGCGGCCATGGCTCACGGGCCCAGCCGCTCCGCAGCATGTGGGATCTTCCCGGACCGGGGCACGAACCTGTGTCCCCTGCATCGGCAGGTGGACTCTCAACCACTGCGCCACCAGGGAAGCCCCTACCTCTTGTCTTATTGATGATAGCTATTCTCACAGGTGTGAGGTGATATCTCACTGTCATTTTGATTTGCATTTTCTTGATGATTAGTGATGTTGAACACCTTTTCATGTACCTGTTGGACCCTTGAATATCTTCATTGGAAGTTGTCTATTCAGGTCTTTGCCCATTTTTCAATTGGATTATTTGTGGGTTTTAGTATTGAATTGAATGAGTGTCATATATTTTGGATATTAACTCCTTATGAGCGTGGTTTGCAAATATTTTCTCCCATTCCATAGGATGCCATTTCATTTTTTGATTGTTTCTTCTGTGACGCAGAAGATTTTTACTTTGATATAGTTCTACTTGTTTATTTTTATTTTGCTGTTTGTGCTTTAGATATTATATCCAAAAAGTCATTGCCAAGACCCATGTCAATAAGCTGTTTCTATAGGTTTTCTTCTAGGAGTTTTACGGTTTCAGGTTTTACCTTTAAGTGTTTAATCCATTTTGAGTTAGTTTTTGTGAGTGGTGTAAGATAGGGGTCTAGTTTCATTCTCTTGCATATGAATATCCGATTTTCCCATCATCATTTATTGAAGAGACTGTCTTTTCTCCATGGAGTATTCTTGGCTCCTTTGTCAAATATTAGCTGACCATATATGCATGGGTTTATTTCTGGGCTCTCGACTCTGTTATGACATCTTCTTGAAGTCTGTTTAAAACAGCACCCAGAATGATGGGTATACATGCCCCCATCTGCAAGACCAGCTTTAGAAAGTATGAAACCTCATGCAGAGATGGAGTGAGGAGTTGAAAATGCTGGCAGCCAGCTCAATAGCTTTTTGAAGTTTTGTGTGTTGTTCTTTTTTAATATGTATACATTCTCATGGTTTTTTATTCTAGCATAATATAGCATATTTATTTTAATACAAAAATGTGTTAAATTCATTAGCCTCCCCCATTTTGCAACTGACAAGTTCCTCAAGTAAAATGTATACTCTAGGAAAAAATGCCAAATTCTTCCTGGGACTTTTCATACTCTTTGGCACAAGAACGAGTACTCCTATTTTAAGCCAAGGAAAAAACAAAACAGAACAAAACAAAAAACACCACAAGAAAAAAGAAATAGAATAACAGAATATTTCATTCTGTAAGGGGAGAGTACGATAGGCCCCAAATATCTTTGACTAGTTAATGATCAAAACAGTAAAAAATCCAATTCAAATCCATAGGCCATAATTATTTTGGCAAAAACATTAAGAGAAAGTTTACAAAGCTGTTGACGCACATAACTTTGAAAACTCAAAGCACTGGCTTAACAATTAACCTTTCTTTGCACAGATGAGAGAGAAGATTTGAGAATATTTACCAGTTACCATAAAATGTATCTTAAAGTTATACCTACTCTATAACTTATCATTATAAGATTAGGTTTCAATCTATTTTCTTTCTTCTTAAACTGAACAGTTTGTGTAGGTGGTTCCAAGTTCTGCTGATTTATAATCTTGAGACTGTGACTGCCAGGAAATTATATAGAAAATATTTATTGTAGAGAAAAGTTTACTGAAATATTTAAACCATTTGCCCTAGGATGCTGATCTTACTTACCAACCTGAAAATTCTTACACCACTGGCTCAGACCTCCCTGGTCCAGTTCTAATGAACTAAATTGGTATACAATGTTTGAACAAACTCTCTTACAACTAGGAACACAAATAAGGCATTCCTGCTCATAAAAAGTTACTTTTACAAGTAAAATAAAATGATTCTCACGGATAGCTTTAAAACACAATGCAAAATCTTGACTTTCCTCTAAGTGCCCCAACTGGAACTCAACAAAATCCATTTATTACCTGCCACCTGTTCCAACCCACCCCCGCAGCTGTACGTTCCGATTGCTGCACTGAAAGCTGCTGCTTCTCCCGCTTCCCTCTGTAACGTGCTCAGTCATCAGCACTCACCAGGTTACCCAAACCAAAGTCTTTTTTGAGTTCTCCCTTTTCTCTCTACCCACCCATCTTCCACCACCCTTAATGGCCGGCGATATCCGGTAAATATCCATGGGGACTGCATGCAGCTCAGCACAGTGAATTCTTTCAGGTCCTCTCCTGTTCCTGGCCTTCCTATGCTCCACTCCACGCTCTGGAACCCGGGAACCTAGATTCAGATGCCAGCTTGGTGACTAACTTGGAAATCCCATAGGATATCACTCTTCAGAATTCGTCCCCTACTGCCCCCACCACTCCCACCTCCAGGCCATAACCAGGCTGCAGGGTGGTGCACTCCAATCTCTACCCACCTCATCTGTTCCACTCCGGGAAGCAGATCGGGGACACGTCTCCCAGCTGCCAGTCACTCCCATACTATCCACACCCTACCTGCCACCAGAGGCACCATGTCATTCCACTGCTCAAAGCAGTCACTGAATCCCTGCTGCCCAGCACATGATGACATCTGTAACCTCACTTAGAAGCACCTTTAAGACCCACTGCAACCTGGCTCAGACTACCATGTCCCCTACATTGATGTCATGTTAGATTATCCCAGACATTCATTATTTTATTTAATATTCTGTGAGTGCCTGCTATATGTCAGATATCGGGCTAGGGATTCCACAATGATGAGTTTTGACACTCGAACAGTAATATCTAGAAGGGGTATGGAAAAGCAAATAATTAAAACAGTGACGAGAGCTATGACTAATGGTTAACAGGTAGCCTAGGAGAAAAACTAGTCCAGCTTGGAAGCCTCAGGTAAGGGATGGATTTCCAGCACACAGCTAGGAAAGACAAGGTCCGAAGGATGAACATATACTATGCAAAAGAATGTACCAACTAGTTTCTCTCTTTTGAAAGAAATTTTCTTTTTCCCAAGAGAATTCTTACTTGGCCTTCAAGGTCATTCCCTGAGGCTTTCCCTGACCTTCTCAGGCAGAGTTAAATGTTCTGTCACCTATGGCCCCATAGCACATCTTCCATACCTGTATTACTGCTCCTACCCTACTGTAACACAGTGATTGATGAAGGTCCCTCTCAGCCAGGAGCTCCATCAAGGCAGAGAAGAGACCTTTATCCATCTTTGTGCCCAACCACACCTGACACATAGCATGTGTTCAAGTTGAGAGTCTGATGAATAACTGTATTTAACAAAGAATAAATATAAGTCAACTTGGACATCTGAAGGTCCATTTTAAAATAAGTAAGACATCTGTAGGGACATAACACATTCTGGAGTGTTCTTCATTATACAGAAATGTTTTTACATTTTAGACAATAATACATGAGGAAATCAGAAAAGAATTGTTCCCTATGGAAATGAACAAGGGAGAAAATGCTTTCATGTATTTGGACACATTTTCTAGCACCCAGCTGATTCAAGCAATGTTCATGATAGCTGCTAAATTGTGAGTTGTTACACACCTTGCATTTCATAGGCTTCAGATGTGAGTGGCGTTAATACAGACAGCTCACAGGAAGCACCCTGAAGTCCCCCACCACGCCAGCCAAGGGCAAATCTACCCACAGGCTTCTGAGCCACTGGAACTGCATTGATCTTCACCCAGGGCCACTGGGGCCACAGTGTACGGCCTTTACCCATGGCTAGAAAGACAACAGAAGCTAACAAGCATGCATACACATACACACTCTCTTCCCAGATAATTAAACTAACAACACTTACCCAAAAACTTAGTATGTATTTTGTTACCTGTAAAGGCCACTCCCAATTAAATTGCTGGTGGACTTCTCTACAATTTCTAGCTTCACATCTCCTAGTGGTATAATTCATGGTCTATTTTGGTCACTATCACGCTCAGGGTAGCAGAAAATATATTATCCATATACCTCACCGCTACATGTTGTTTTAAATTTTCTTCTAAAATATTTAGAAGATATTTTCCTGTGGAGCCTGGCAGGCTATTGCTTGTTTTGCTTTTCCATCTGGTATTCAATTAATATACTAATAACCACTCTAATTTCTTTTGCTGTGATAGTGATCTTATTTTTCCTTGTGCCATGTTTATTTTCACTTGGGGACTGAAAAGTACTACAGATTGGAAGCAGTATTTCAATTACAGCTACTCCATGGAAAGCAACCCAAGTGCTCTTAATGTTCTTTAATGGTGGCACAGCTCAATCTAACGCAGATTTCTCCACGTGCTTAGCATTCTCTTGAATGTTAATGTTCATTAACTTTATAGTATTAATTTTATGTTTATAAACATTATATTAGATTGTAAAGCACAGATGGAATATCTAAAGTCAAAGAGAGTAGGATTATCAAACACCTGCAGATTAACATATGGTACGTGTGGTATGTTTTCTCCCATTCCCACTTTTCAACTTCCCTATTAGTTAGTTTAGTTGCTCCCTATGGGAGGTCACTGAAGTCTCAGGGTTTTTTTTTTGGTTTTTTTTTTGCGGTACACGGGCCTCTCACTGTTCTGGCCTCTCCCGTTGTGGAGCACAGGCTCTGGACGCGCAGGCTCAGCGGCCATGGCTTACAGGCCCAGCCGCTCCGTGGCATGTGGGATCTTCCCGGACCGGGGCACGAACCCGCATCCCCTGCATCGGCAGGCGGACCCTCAACCACTGCGCCACCAAGGAAGCCCTCTCAGGGGTATTTTGCAGCTGTGAAGCAGGGAAGTTAAGGACAACTGAGTGAAAGGATAGGGACCTTCAGAGAAAAGTCATTTCAACTGCGAGTGAGTGGGCTAGAAATATCCTCATCGTACTTGACAAACAGCCTGTTAGTGGGGAGAAAGTACAGTTCCCTGATAGAGAAGATAATAAAGGCAAAAAACTGTGCACTGCTGAAGGTGATGGCCATGAGTTATACTTCTTTTCTATCTCTCATAGGGTCATGTACAGTGCTGGGCAATTAGTACATGCTCAGCAAAACTTTCTGGGTTGATAGAAAGTGGTTAGCTTGATGCATGGTTCAAATGATGCCAACTCTATGAGTTCATTCCTCCTTTAAGCCAGTCTGTCAAATGTATCCCACACTTCTCACATGGCCGGCCCACCCAAGATTTAAGCCACTGTTACAATAAACTTTGAAGTTCATCACCACTGCGAGGTGCACCCCTGGAAGGTAGGCTCTGCTGACAGTAGGTCAGAGACATTGCTCCTTTGTTCCAGTTTCCTTTATCACCCCATCAAATCTCTAAGTAACTGCTGGTGCTTTCTCTTTCTGTCCGAATAGAAAAATACCTTTAAATCAAGTCCTTAGTTCTCTTCTCCATATCCAAAAGCTGGGGATGAAAGGCTGAAAAAGACCTGGACTCCACCTTCCAGGATTTTGCATGCTGCTGTAGGAAGTTGGGGATCTGGCCAAAACACAGATGCTTAGTGAACGTCTGCAGGATTTAATTCACTAAAGGAGACATCTACTTCCTGCCTCCTGAATATCACAATTATTTCTTTCTTAAAGATGCTTGGACTGGAAGAGTGTATTTGAGTCATTCCTCAAAATGCCTATGTCAAGTCCATTAAACTTCACAACATTTTGTTTTCTATATTTTTTAATGTAATAGTTACCACTAAGAGTAAATTTGCTTTTCAAACATAGTCAGAAGTCGTTTAAATACAATTCTCATAATTAAAGTGGCTGATAAGTTGGGGAATATCACTGTAAGATCAAAATAAATTATGGCTATGAAGTAATGAGCTCACCTTCTTGCTCATAAACTGATCTGGAATGATGTCATAAGAATAGGAACTAATATTTTAATCAGCACCATGTGCTTTGTATGCATTATTTCACTTAATCCTCATAACCATCAAATAATTTATGTACTATGTTTCCACTTAAAAAATGTGAGTAGAGAAGCAAAGAAACTTGCCCAAAATGACATAAGAGAAGGGCTCAGATTCAAAGCCAGGTATACATGGGACCAGACCTGTGTGCTAAAACACCAAGCGAACTTCCACAAAATGAGGTCTAGAGATGTTTTGAGTAAGTACCCAACATGATAAAGGCATTTCATGAATGACTCAGACTCTGCAAACCTGGATACACTGGCTGTAGTATCCTGGGTAAAAATTAGTCCAAAATATATAATGACAAATATGGATTCTTCATTTCATGGCAGCATGAGGTCAAAATGACAATCTGTAACTATAGGTTGGGAGTGTGCACTTAGCAAATAAGCGCAAAAGTTTTAATGAATTACCTTAGAGACATTGAGGAAAGCAGTTTATTGTCACCTCTCATTTTATCGAAGAAATCTACATTAAGAAAGCAGGAGGGCTTCCCCGGTGGCGCAGTGGTTGAGAGTCCGCCTGCCGATGCAAGGGACACGGGTTCGTGCCCCGGTCCGGGAAGATCCCACATGCCGCAGAGTGGCTAGGCCCGTGAGCTATGGCCGCTGAGCCTGCGCTCCGCAACGGGAGAGGCCACAACAGTGAGAGGCCCGCGTACCGCAAAAAAAAAAAAAAAAGAATGCAGGAAAGGATAGGGAGGAAAGAAGAACTTGATGCTCAGTATCAAGATTAGAGAATGTATCTGTCACATGTTTCAATTTTCTATTTTTCATAGAATCTGACAGAATAAAACAGAATAAAATCTGACAGAATACAGAAATTAGTGTCCAGAAATTTTGAGTTCTACTTTTGTTTTTGTTTACTTTATGGTCACCCTAAGGATCACTAGAACTCACAAATTCATGTACTGCCAATGGTCTATTGTAGACCACTTGTATCTTACCCATCTTTTAGTCAAATCTGAAGAACAATGTAAAGTTAGTTAAAAACCCCCAAAACAAAAACAAAATAAAAACCAACAAAGCTCAACAGATTTTGGAATATGGATGGGCTCTACAAATGTTAATTCGCTTCTCACCTTCACTAAATGAAACCAACACCTCTAACTCTTTGAAGGATGCTTGTGAATGCAGGCTTAGAAAATATTCCAGGGATGAGTTTGAAATGCACTCTGTACTCTGTGTGTGTGTGTGTGAGACTGTGAGACAGAGAGAGACAGAGGGGGGGGGAGGGAGGGAGGTGGGGGGAGAGAGAGAGAGAGAGAGAGAGAGAGAGAGAGAGAGAGAGAGAGAGAATAACAATATTCATGGGACCTGTGTTACTGGTTTCTGTCTTATCAGTCACAGGACTCCTTCTCTGAATACAGATTTATCATCTGCAGTTATACGATTAAAGTATGGTCACTAAATTCACAATGGATTCAGGTCCTTTTAAAATATATTTTTAAATGAACAGCTCTTTACTGGCAGACAGAAAAATTAGTACTGGAATAATTACATACTGCTGAATCTTTGAAGATGAAAAGCTTAGGAGGGAAAGAAAGGGCACTTAGTTATAAAATGTGTAACTCCCGGTAACATCAAACAAAAAAATCTCAGCTAAATCAAAATACTCCTGTTTTTTTTTGACCCTTTCAGGCCTAGAAACTTTAATTTCAATAGCCTCAGGATGTTATTTGGCATGTTTTTGCAACTCATTAAAGAAGATAAGAATCTTCCCTTCTGAACTGAACCCTTTAAAATCAAAACCCCTAGTCTTAACTGAAAAGTATAAAAAAGGATCCACAATAGCCCAGTGTTTATTAAAACAGTATAAGACTTAAAATTTTAAGCCCTGGGGCTTCCCTGGTGGCACAGGGGTTGGGAAACCGCCTACCAACACAGGGACACGGGTTCGATCCCTGGTCCGGGAAGATCCCACATGCCGCGGAGCAACTAGGCCGGTGTGCCACAACTACTGAGCCTGCGCTCTAGGGCCTGCGAGCCACAACTACTGAGCCTGTGTGCCTAGAGCCCATGCTCCGCAACAAGAGAAGCCACCGCAATGAGAAGCCCACGCAACGCAACGAAGAGCAGCCCCCGCTCACCGCAACTGGAGGGAGCCCACACGCAGCAGCGGAGACCCAATGCAGCCAAAAATAAATAAAAATAAATAAAAAATTAAAAAAAAAAATTCTAAGCCCTGACTCTGATCACATATCACCAGCATGCCGATTGGTTTTCAAAGTTAATTTGGTATTAGCAGACAGTGAACAAATCAGCCCGTTGTTTGGCCTACATAACTGCAAATAGACCACTCCAATTTCTTTCCTCCCAAATCGACTGCTTTTGACAGAACTGTACAATTGTGTCACTGCATAGCTTTAGGCTTGAATTAGCCTGTCAAATCGGAAAATGCTCCTGGTAAAATTTTAAAAGAAAAACAGTAAGTTATAAAACCTACTTATAAAAATTTAAGCATCTGTTATATGCTCATAATATTGTATTTTAAGTTATATGTGTATGTTTATAGAAAAAAGATATATTAAACTGTATGTTAACTGAAGTTATTTTTAGTAGGTGGGATTGTAGGAAATGTTTTTTTTCTTCCTTTGCGGTTTTAAAGTTATTTTCTAAGTCTCCTCAGGAACAAGTGCTACTTTCGCAAGCAAGCAGCAAAACAAACAAAAGAGAGCATTGAATACTATTTCAGAAATATGGCATCAAGTATAAAAGCTCAAATTACATATGTTCAAAAAGTCTGTTGAAGTCTCCTGTTTGGACTCTTCCTTCTATCACAGACCTAAAAAATCAGTTAAATAATTTATACACTATGAGGAAGATGTGGTTTTCAGTACACGGAATATGGTTTTGTGTTTTTGAATTCGGTTGATAATAGGAGGATGACAAGGCTTTTTCAGATGGAGTTCACTACATCAAACTTCAAGTATGCAGACACTAAATCAGCACAGCTGACATATTAAGATGAGTGGAAAGATGAGGATGATAACAACCTGGGCTGAACACATTCTATTTACCCCCCATCAATGGCCAGATGCCACCAGGCCTTTTCCTGAAGCTGAACTGTGCCTCTCTACCAAGTGACTCCTCAATTTGGCTTTGAAGGGCTGGCTTCAATAAGGTGAAGAATCAAACATTTATTGTGCATAGTTCCAAGGGGAAGAGCTAGAACCAGTGGGGCCAGACCTAAATTTAGCTTAAGGAAGAATGCTCTGTAGGTCACTGTCAGAATCTCTTTCCCGTTGGGGAGGAAGTAAGGTGTCAGTGAGGGCCTTGTCCAGCAGGGGCAGACTGAGGGAATCTCTCCATCAAAATCAGGGAACAGTGAAATCAAGAGACCATGAAGAACCATGAAGAACAGAGTCAAGCAAATCTGATAAGAGAGGAGAGTTGTCCCAATGGAAAGGTAAGGAGCAGGTGTTGAGGTGGAGAACTAACTCAGGAATAGACAATGATGGTGGCAACTTACATCAAGATAGGCTAGGTGGGCTTCCCTGGTGGCACAGTGGTTGAGAGTCCGCCTGCTGATGCAGGGGACACGGGTTCGTGCCCCGGTCTGGGAGGATCCCACATGCTGCGGAGCAGCTAGGCCCGTGAGCCATAGCTGCTGAGCCTGCGTGTCCGGAGCCTGTGCTCCGCAATGGGAGAGGCCACAACAGTGAGAGGCCCGCGTACCGCAAAAAAAAAAAAAAGATAGGCTAGGTAATTTGTGGAGCCCAGTGCAAAATGAAAATGCAGGGCTACCCTGGTGGCGCAGTGGTTAAGAATCCGTCTGCCAATGCAGGGGACACGGGTTCGAGCCCTGGTCCGGGAAGATCCCACATGCCACAAAGCAACTAAGCCCGTGAGCCACAACTACTGAGCCTGAGCTCTAGAGCCCACAAGCCACAACTATTGAAGCCTGCATGCCTAGAGCCCGTGCTCTGCAACAAGAGAAGCCACTGCAATGAGAAGCCCGCGCACCGCAACTAGAGAAAGCCCACGCGCAGCAACAAAGACCCAACTCAGCCATGAAGAAAGAAAGAAAGAAAGAAATTTAAAAACAAAATGAAAATGCAGAGTCACTTGTTAAAAAATTATTAAGAATTTCAAGATGGCATCTGTAGAGTATTAAGTCAGGCTTGGGACCCTGCTAAGCACAAGACCCTGTGAAGCTGGCCCAGCACAGGAATGGTTCATCACCAGGAAGGGAAGGAGTATTCCTGGGTTTATCATCTTTGGGTGGCTTTTACTTGCTAGCTCACCCAAAGGCAGTGTGGATACATGGGATACATTATAATGACAAGAACAAGGAAGACAGCTATTCAAAAAGGATTTGGAAAGGATGGTCACAGGAAATGTTTAAATAGAGGCTGCATGTTACAGAGAAAATTCAAGCATTGGGTATTATTAGACTTAAGGACTTTTAAGAGCCCTTTCGACTTGGAGTCTAGAATTCTACTCTAGGTTAGTGAGGTTTAAAATCATTTAAAGTATTCTTCAGACTATGGGTTCTGTAAATCCTGAGTTTTCCATGTATTCCCAATTCCAACTGTTTTCATTCTCATAAATATTATTCTCTTACTTGTCAGCCAGTTCTATCTCAGAAGCATAAATGCTGCAACAGTATTCTTCGCTGATTTGCTTAGCCTTAAAATCACTGCTCATCAGGTCCATTTGCAGCCAATGGTCCCTGAGACCTTTTGGACCTTCTCTCTTACTTCTATATACAAGAATTAGGAATAGAACATTAGACTCCATTTCTCTGCTCAGCTGAGGTCAAGTCCTCTGCCTCTTTCTTCTCCATATGAACATACATTCATACGATCAATGCAGAACTCATTTTTTTAACCATTTGTCTCCCATGGTAGAGTGTATTCATATTGTCACTGCCCATTCCTCCCTGTGTCCACACTCTTTGCCGTGTGACGTTGCAGTCCTTCCCACTAAAGGTGGAGTATATTGCCCCAGTCTCGTTCATGGTGAGCTGTACCATGTGGCTTATTTTGCCCATGGAACATGAGTGGACATAGCGTGCCAGCTCCGAAACTAGACCTTAAGAGGCATTGTGTGTTTCCGCTTGCCTCTTCTTCACTTTTGTTAATACCGTGAGATGAACAAGCTCCAGGCAGCCCACTGATCATGGAGGACAGGATGAAAGAATTGTGGAGCAGACCTGGTCCCATGCTGTAGGTTGGAACCAAGCCCAGCCAAGCCAAGCTTCAATCAGCTAAGCTTAAAGCAACCGATATGTATACGAGCATGAAATCAGCTAAGCTTAAAGCAACCGATATGTATACGAGCATGAATAATTATTGTTATTTTAAGCCACTGGTTTGTTATGCAGCATTATTATATAACAAAATTATATAACAAAAATTGACTGATATACTCTAACTCCCTAGCTCTTCCATACTTTAAACCAGTTAAGTGATGATGATCATTAAACTCATTCATCGTCTGTGAAGAGTGTGATGGTTTAGGAGTTCAGTTCTTGGAGTAAGTGGACCTCGATTGGAATCCTAGCACCAACATACCAATTCACTTTACCTCAACCTCAGGGCTGTCCTCTACTGGATGGGGATAATAAGATGTCCACATTTGTGAGATGAGTACAGGGACTGAATGAGATAATGCACTTAAAGTTCTCAGCACAGTGTCTAGTATGTAGTAAGACCATCAGAATTGTCAACTGTTACTTAGGTTGACCCTGAGTAAACACAGAATGGCCAAGCAAGTATGTCTGGAGGGGTGTGGATATTCGAAACAGGAATCACTTCATAGGGTTCAAATGATACCTGCTGTCACATCAAACACAATCAAAATGAATCAGCAATTAGGAAAAAAAATAGCATCAGATGAGAAGGATTAAGGGAAAATGTACCCCAGTATTTTCTGAAACTAGTACTGTGGTATAGCTGTTACAGCAACAGCTAGATTTTATCAATCCACAGGATTCACCTGAAATGAGAGAAAAAAGGCAAAGTTGTTCTAGGATCCATTATTATTTATCATGGCACAATGAGTAAAAGGGACCGTTAGCCAATTATTTCTGAAACTGCAATAAATGAAGTGCTTTTATTGTGGGAAGGTGAGTTTAGATTGGCTGTCCTGCTTATACACTGATGGGAAAGTCAGATGAAAACTTTGATATGATGGAGGTTAGCAACAACCAACATCCTCGATCCATTCCTGGTTCACATAAATACTATTAATTTTTCTTTTGCAATAATTTCTGGTACTGATTTATCAGGGGGCATCTGTGCTTTAAACAAAGATTCAATTCTTTTCTGTCAGTCATTTTATCCTAATTAATTTTTTGACAGTTTAATGAGATAATGCACGTGAAAAAGAGCTTTGCAAAGTGTAAAGGGCCTTACCTGCTGGCTAATTTCATTTAAATTGACCTGTGCAAGAAATCAAACAAGTTTATCTGTTCCATTATGGCAAATTGTGAGCTGTCAAACTTGGGATTAGAATTTGGTGACAAAATCAAGGAAAATGAGCAGCTGGCGGGGGGTTGGGAGTGGGGGGAAGAGCCTTTCCTTCCAGAACCACTCACTCAGGGGAGAGTATTGGGAACAAAGAGAGCAGAGAAAGAGAAAGTGAGCCTTGGAAGTGTTTGTTTTTCTCTCCCAAGTATGTTTCAGCCTCAAAGAGTGACCAATTGCCATTTTAATTAAATGAAAATATAACTTGCTACTTGGACACCAATTGGTTCCTCTTGTTTCTTTGCAGAGCTGTAAGTCTTAAAACTGTCAAGGATTTAATCACCATCAAATGATTCAAGCTCAGGACACAGTCTCTCCTCATTTTCTCTGGCCCCTCACCGGCACTTTGCACAAGCTCATAGTTGGTGTGCAGTCCCCAGAGAAGTGACATGAGGAGAAAAATCACTATGGAAATTTTCTCCCCTCTTGTGGGGCCCCAGGGAGATGGGGAAGGGTCAAAAGTGGAGCTATTGGCTCCACTTCTTACTGGCTCTGTCATCATGGACAATTCAGGCTTCTGATCCACTGAAAATGGGATAACAACAATACCTACTTCATGGGGATGTTATAAGAATTAAATAAGATAATTCATGAAAAGAATTTAGCTCAGTGCTTGACTGACTGTGTTCACTTAACATTAGACATTATTATGGTCACTAGGTAGTAAGGAAGAGAGCAGACTGTCTGAGATAAATGGAGTAGAGGAGAGAGATGACAGAAATAATTGTGAGCTAATGCAAAGAAAAAGACAAAAAAAACTTATTAACCTAAACTAATTCAAATTTTGTGAAAATTGCATATCAGTTAGGTCTAAGTTATTTTGTGTTATAAAGGAAGAAGATGCTAAATAAATTAATAGCATGGAGAAGATTATAGGGAGAATGATTAAACCAGTGGGGAGAAAATACTGTTTTAAGCACATTAGGAGAATTTATCTTCATGGAACTAGCATATTCATTATACACTAGGCTTTTCTATTTGGTAACGTAACCTAAGATCTCTAGCAAAATAGCCAGGTGCTGTTCACTGCATAAATTTAAGAGACAAAATCTCCCTTTTAACATTTCAGCTCAGGGTAACTTTTTACCAATTCACAGATTTTAGTGACATTTTCCTGTAAATGTGTCATCTTGTACAACTGAGCTATGAAAAACAGCATTTCTGAACCCTTTCTACACAAAATATTGGCACAGATCCAACTAAATCATTCTCAAATAATACTGCCAATGACTATACTGTATGAACCCTTATGAAGTAATTTTGACAAACTGTGTCCTGGCATATTCATGCAAATGATTTTCAAATATATTTTGGACCATGGATATTAGTTGGGCCCAAAATGCAAATTAACTTTACCCCTACCCTTTATAAGAAAATGAGTGCCCATCTTTGGTGTCAGATTACTTATGTCTCTTGCCAGAGAAAACACCATCAGATCTGGCTTGGCCTTCTGTTTCATCTTCTGCCCAAGTGGGCAAAGCCTTTAGGAGTCATGGAGAGGTGCCACGCTGAAATGTGTTCATTAGCTTGCCTTCCCTGGGCGAGTTCTCTGAATTGCTGCCTGTGTCATGCTGCTGCATATATTCCTAAAACAACAGTAACACCCAGTGAAATCAGCCCCAGACGGAGGATTCCATTTGCCCAGGCAGGGGATGAAGATTACCTAGGCCTTGGTCACAGCCCTGACCACCCTCTGGCTCCTCATTAAGTCACAGGCAAAAGGCCAGGAAGGTCATCATTTCTTAGCCAGGGATCCACAGTCTTTGGGACTTAATTGTCATCATACTCTACCTGGGAAATCTCTTCACTCCTGCTGTGAAAATATGCCCCCTTTTTTTTCTGCCAGAAATACTTGTTTAGGGCTTTCCAAAATAGAGTTGAGGATTACAAAGTTTCTTTCATTGGGAACTTTTATCCCTTAGACAGTTCCTTTGAACTAGAGGATAAATTTGAAACAGGATAAAGGAGGCAGATAAAATAGAAACAGGAAAAATATCAGGGATGAGGCAGCCAAAAAACCAGTGCTCAAATACAATTTTAAACACCTTGATCTTAGATGTTAGATGCAAAAGTGCATTATCTGGCTTTTTTCCTTCTTCTTCTTCAAAATGTAGCTCTCCCTTGCAGGATATAATTTTTACCTGGATTATTTTATTGGAAAAAAAAAAGCTCCATAGAGCCAGCTTAGAAGTAGAATGTGTGGACAAGTGGTAAGACCAAAATAAAGCACTAAGGATGAATCCTTGAGTCTTCTCGCCCAGCTCACCTTACATACATTGTGTTATATGTAGTTACTATGCTATTTACATGGAAATGCATTTCCTTGGGAGATCTGTAGGTAAACTTTAATAACTGTATGCATTTAGATATGATATGCCTAGACTATTCACAGAATTAAATATAACAAAAGCAAGACCATTAGCTTTAGCTCAATTGTAGCAAGAGATTAGGGAAAGTTATTCTTAGAATGATCCCATTAATGTAAGTTGGTACAGCCACTGTGGAAAACAGTATGGAGGTTCCTCAGAAAACTAAAAATAGAATTACCTTATGATCTAGCAATCCAACTCCTGGGCATATATCCAGACAAAACTATAATTCAAAAAGATACATGCACCCCTATGTTCATAGCAGCTCTATTCACAATAGCTAAGACATGGAAACAACCTAAATGTCCATCGACAGATGAATGGACACAGAAGATGTAGTACATATATACAACAGAATATTACTCAGCCATAAAAGAGAATGAAATAATGCCATTTGCAGCAACATGGATGCAACTAGAGATCATCATATTAAGTGAAGTAAGTCAGAAAGAGAAAGACAAATACCATATGATATCACTTGCATGTGGAATTTAAAATATGACACAAATGAACCTGTCTATGAAACAAAAACAAAATTAGGGACATAGAGAACAGACTGGTGGTTGCCAAGGGGGAGGGGGTGGGAGAGAGTAGGAGAGGGAGTTTGGGATTAGCAGATGCAAACTGGCATATATAGAAGGGATAAACAACAAGGTCTTACTCTATAGCACAGGGAACTATATTTAATATCCTGTGATAAACCATAATGAAAAAGAATACGAAAAAGAAGGTGTGTGTGTGTATATATATAATATATATAAAACTGAGTCACTTTGCTGTACAACAGTAATTAATACAACACTGTAATTCAACTATACTTCAGTAAAAAATAAAAAAAAAGAATGATCTCATTCGTCTCAGCAAGTTTGATATATAAAATTCCTACTATGTTGTCCAAATAAACGGTAATCAAAAGCAGGAGTCGCTTCCATGGCCAGAGCCATAAATATTTGGTTAGTGGCTCATTTTAAAACTTGGAAATGACAGTGAATATGTTTATTTTGTGTGGACAAGAACGCTTGATGACAGCTAAGAGGCTGGATTCAACCTACAAATGTGTTTTGTTCAGGCCATACATTGTTAAACATTTTTTTTTGAAAAGCATTTAAAAATTGGGAGATTTCACACAAAAATCCATATTTCTGGCTTCTCCTGAAAACCTGGGTGATCTATCAATCCTGGGGGCTACAGTTCCACATGGAAAAATCTGCAGGAAACTTAAGAATATACCCTTTTGGTATGTCACACCCCTCACCATTTCCTATTCTATTACATCTAGCCCAAAGTACACATTACTGTTATTTACAGGACCAGAGCAGCATTTGAATTTATGACTTCTAATGCAGATGTTCCATAAATAGACTAAAAATTAACTTCTCAGTAAAGGTATTATTTTAAAGATGGTATAAATTATTATCCACATTCCTTAGCCTGAGTTAACAGCCACACAAAGTGTGACTGTGCCTTCATATATACACACACACACACACACCCCCCATTGTTAAAAGCGCACTGAAATGAGAATTAAAAGATATATTTTTCTTCCAGTCCTGGATCTGTCAGTAAACCAACTGCATGATTTGGATATTTTTCTGTGTTCTTTCTAGGCCCAAGAGACTTGTCTGTAAAATGGGCCTAGACAGTTTCTCTCCCAATCTAATATTTTACATTTTTTTCTTATTAAGAGAAAATTTTATTTGGGGACTTCAGTGATCCAGTTTGATTTCCCTTCACTATTAAAATTCATGGGCTCATAGAACTAAACTAAAAACAAAATTAGGTTCCAGCACTTTCATTTTATAGACAGGAAAAACTGATGTTTGGAAAGATCATACAAATAACCAAAAAAAAATAAGGCGGTAAGCACAAACAGGTGTTCAAAATGCGATGTCAGTACAGAGGACTTTACCTATTTTGTTAAAGCACCTCAATTTTTCTGCTTGCTGTTTTACCCCAGGAGGATATTCTATGAGCCTTATGGGACGAGATTTAAAAGTGACCCCACCCAGACCACCGACCCCACGATCCAGTAGGGAATCCAGTGGCTAGGTTTAAAATTAATATTTTCCCAACTTTCACTGTACTAAGGCTTGTATTATTTGGCTCTATGTCTTTCTTCCCTACTAGGCAGTAGTAAATCTTTAAGAGTAAGCGCCACTCATCTTTCTATTTCCCATCTTCATTCCACATTCCGAGCATGGTGCTTTGCACAAACTAAGTATTCAGTAAAGCTTTGCTGAATCCAAAGAGAAACTTCTACATCTATAAACCACAGGGGTTTTTTATTGGCCCAAATAATTAATAATATGGTATCGTAAGTGGACTTGAGAACCAAAAACAGTAGAACGGCTATCTCCTGAGCGATACATCTTATTCTACTGCATAACGATTGAGCTCAGTAAATCTGTACTATGTATCTACCATGTGCAAAATATATACTAAATCTATAAGGCAAAATTTCCTAAACCTGGATGATCATCAATATATACTTGAAGAGGTTTTAAAAATATAGATCCTGAAGCTGTATCCCCAGAGATTCTAACATAAGGGGTCTCTACATGTGTTTTAAGTTCAATTTAGTCTGATAATTACTCAGGTTTGGGAAATATTACTTAAGTAATAAAAAGGTGAAGAATATAACTGCAAATTACACACCTCATTTTGAGTTATGCAATCTAAATTTCAGGACCTTAGCTACTTCCTTTTGGAAGGGAGTAAGCTAATGCCCTAAAACCAACCATAAATTTATTAATGTCTTTGAAGTTTAGAATGAGTAAAAAAATACAAGAATATTAAATTACATGAAATGTTAAATACTGTTTGTCCCTGTAGGAAGTGATAAACTACCATTTTTTCTTATCAAGATAATTCAGGAATATCGGTAGCAGTAAAGAACTGCTTCCTTACCTCTTGACAAAAAATACACACTTGCCATAGTAAATGCTAAGATGGGACAAGATGTCTCCTTAGAGGCAGAGAACAGAACCAAGCATCAGTTGGGTGAAAAAAGTCCTAATTACCCACAAGTGATACTTTTTGCTATACTTGTATAAACTCAGGTGAACTAAGACTTCTAAGTTAAGTAATTTCAAATACTTGGTATAGTAGCTGCCCATATGTGGGTTTTGTGTATTCATATTAACTGATTTGAATATTTTTATTAAATCACCTAGTTAAGAAAATCAAACCAGTTTTATAATATAAAACAAACAAAAAATAGGAATGAAAGCTAATAAAATACTCTTTCTTTATACTGATTATAAGAATAATAAGGATACCTTCCATTTAATGGGGACTTACTACACCAAATACTTTATATATATCATGGTATGTCACTCATTCCTTATATCAGCACCGCAATATAGGTGTTACTGTCCAATCTTTTAGAAGAGGAAATTTAGTTTCAGAGAGGTTAAATCAATTCTCTACCATCATATAGTTAGCAACTAGTGGAGTTAAGATGAAATCATTCTGGCTCAAGAATCTCGTCCTCCAAAATAAAAACATAATTTGTACCACAAAACATGTGAACTGTGGTCTTTTCACCCTACTTGTGTCTCTCAAAGGACACCAGAATCTCTTTGTGGAAAAAGATGGTTGTATTCTGCACTGTATTGCATTGCCTTCAATGGTTAGCAGTATACAACCTTGACAGTCCTTGAACTTATTCTCTAATTTCTTTTTTTCCCCAGTTTAATTGAGATATAATTGACATACAGCACTGTATAAGTCTAAGATGTACAGCATAATGATTTGACTTACAGACATCGTGAAATGATGATCACAATAAGTGTAGTGAACATCCATCACTTCATATAGACACAAAATAAAAGAGAAAAATAATATTTTTTTCCTTGTGATAAAAGCCCTCAGGATTTACTCTCTTAACAACTTTCATATGTAACATACAACAATGCTAATTATATTTATCATGTTGTACATCACATCCCTAGTACTTATGTATCTTGTAGCTGGAAGTTTGTACCTTCTGACTAACTTCATCTAATTCCTCCCCCCACCTCCCCACTTACTTCCAGTAACCATAAATCTGATCTCTTTTACTGAGTTTGTTTGTTGGTTTATTTTTGAAGTATAATTGACCTACAACACTGTTAGTTCCCATTACACAACATAATGATTAGATATTTCTATACATTACAAAATGATCACCATGATAAGTTATGATCTGTCACCATACAAAGATATTACATAATTATTGACTATATTCCCCACACTGTACATTTCATACCTGCTATTTTTCTCCTCCCCCCTCCTCCCTGCCCTCTGGCAACTTGTTTGTTCTCTGTATCTATGAATTTGTTTCTGTTTTATTTGTTCTTTTTTTTTTTTGATTCCATATGTAAGTGAAATCACACATTATCTGTCTTTCTCTGTATGACTTATTTTTATCATAATACCCTCTAGGTCCTTCCATGTTGTTGCATATGACGAGATTTCATTCTTTTTTAATGGCTGAATAATATTCCATTGTATATATACACCACATCTTCTTTATCCATTCATCTAGTGATGGGCACTTAGGTTGCTTCCATATCTTGGCAATTGTAAATAATGCTGCAATGAACACAGGGGTACATATATCTTTTCTAATTAGTTTTTGTTTTCTTCAGATAATGAAGTGGGATTTGTGGATTCCACGAATTACTGGATTGTATGGTAGTCCTATTTTTAATTTTTAAAGGAATTTCCATACTGTTTTCCATAGTGGCTGTACCACTTTACATTCCCACCATCAGTGCATGAGGGTCCCCTTTTCTCCACATCCTCGCCAAAACTTACTTGTTGTCTCTTGGATAACAGCCATTCTGACAGGTGTGAGATGATATCTCATTGTGGTTCTGACTTGCATTTCCCTAATGATTACTGGTAATAAGCATCTTTTTACATGCCTGTTGGCCATCTGTGTTTTCTTTGGAAAAATGTCTATTCAGATCCTCTGCCCATTTTTAAATTGTTTTTGTTGTTGGTGGTGGTTTTCAATGTTGAGTTGTTCGAGTTCTTTGTATATTTTGAATATTAACCCTTTATTAGATAAATCATTTGCAAATATCTTCTCCCATTTAGTAGGTGGCCTTTTCATTTTGTTGATAGTTTCCTTCACCATGAAAAAGCTTTTTAGTTTGATGTAGTCCCATTTATTTATTTTTGCTTTTATTTCCCTTGCCTGAGGAGACATATCCAAAAAAATATTACTAAGACCAATGTCAAAGAATGTATTGCCTTATGTTTTCTTCTAGAAGTTTTATGATTTCAGGTCTTACACTTAAGTCTTTAATCCATTTTGAGTTTTTTTTTGTATATGGTGTGAGATAATAGTCCAGTCTGATTATTTTGCATGTAGCTGTCCAGTTTTCCCACCACGTATTAATTTTCTCTATTGTATCTTCTCACCTCCTTTGTCATAGATTAATTGCCCATATAAGTGTGAGTTCATTTCTGGGCTCTCTATTCTGTTCCAATGATCTATGTGTCTGTCCTTGTGTCAATACCATACTGTTTTGATTACTGTAGCTTTGTAGTATACTTTGAAATCAGGTAATATGATGTCTCCAGCTTTGTTCTTCTTTCTCAAAATTGTTTTGGCTATTTGGAGTCTTTAATTTATTGATATTTTAAAGCTATGCAGTCATGTAACAAACATTATGATGTACCTACCAAATGCCAAGCACTATACTTGTTACTGGACATATAAATGCATAAGGCAGCCTCTATACTAAGGAAGCTCACAATCTAGTGATAGAGAAGTAAATAGATAATCTCAATATAATATATAGGAGTTACACAAAAGAAAAGGGTGTTTGCGAAGGTGGAGGTGGTCAGGGAAGCCTTCATAGAAGCGATGCTCTGAACTCGATCTAGTAGTGAGTAGGACTGGCCAGGGAGATGGGAGGATAGCACCTTAAGTTGACAGAACTACACTCAGGAATGCAGTCATGAAATGGCTTGTTGTTGGGATTCTGCAATAAATCTGTTGGGTTGGAGTTTAGTGGGCAATGGAAGGAGAGGGGAAAATGAGATTGGAGAACTAGATAGCAGCTGGGGGGTGGGCTTACACACTACTGTTACAACAACCATTTTTTTATTTACTCAACACTACGTGCCTGGCACTGTGCCAAGTTCTTTACATACATTATTCCATGAGAAAGTTTATGGTTAAAGAAATTGCAGCTCAGATTGATGAATTGATTTGCCTAGATCATGTAGCTTAGATAGAGGTGGAATTTGAGCTCAGATCTGATTTGTCACCAAGCATGTATTTCTCTTCTACACATCACACATAGGTGTCTGGAGATCATTTCCCTATAGGCAACGAGAAGCTGCTTGAGGATTTCAAGCTACCATGTAATATGACCAGATTTGCATTTTGGAAGGATCTCTCTGGCAGCAACATAGACAATGAACTAAGAGTGATGCCACACTAGGAGACCAATTAGGAAGTTACAACAAGGGTCCAAGTAAAAAAAAACAAATAAAGAGAGAGAGCCTAAGCTAGTGGTTCTCATAGTTGGCTGTCCATTGGAATCACATGGGAAGCTTTAAAAAATATATAATTCTCAGAAACTCTGTTTTAATTGGTTTGGGATGTGGCCTGAGCACAAGCATTTTTAAGCCTCGCCAAGATGATTGTATTTGCAGTCAGAGTTGAGAACCATTAGCCTTGGCCAAGTCAGTGAGAGTAGGAACAGAAATAAAGAGATGGACTTGAGTTTTATTTAGGAATTCCAGTCAACAGGGCTTAGTGGTGATTAGATATGTGTGCGGTGGTGATAGGGAGAGGGTAAGAGTGAGGGGAGGCTCTAGGTTAACTCTGAAGTGTCTGGTTTACAGTATTGGGAGACTGTGGCTCCATAAACCAGGATAAGAAACACTGTGGCAAGAGAAGGTTTATAGTGTCTTGAAGTAATGGAATATAGAATAGAATCATTATATTATATAAAATAATGAATTTGTAAAATACTTGTGATAGATTCTAGCAGAAAACAAATATAAGTACCCACTTTGGGTCAAAGTGAGAAACTAAAACTTTTAAGTCTTTTGAAATAAAATCCTATCCTGCTACCTCTTATGCCTGGTGTTGATGACCCCACTTGAGCTTCTCTGCAGGAAGTCTCACCATTCCTGGCAGCTGTAAGGATCAGGGAGAGGGGCTTGACGATGGCAGTGGGCTATCACAGTGCTAAACTCCAACAACTTTAATGCCACTCATGGGCACTGTCAAGGGATGGGCTCCACCGGTCTCCTAAGCTCAGAACCAGTCCTAGGAGTAGAGCCAACAGGCAGATGAGAAGCAGCAGCAACTAGAAGAATCAGCTGACACTCCTCTAGATTCACCAGCAACTGGGTCAGTGGGAGAAACAAGAGGTGGTTCTCATCCTGGCTGCACGCTGGAATCATCTAGAAAGTTTTATAAAGTACTAATGCCTGGGTTCCACTTCCAGAGACTCTCATTTTCATTGGTCTGGGGTACAACCTGCATATTAGGGTTTTCTTAATTCTCTTGAGTTATGCTAGTGGAAGCCTAGGCTGAGAACCATTGTTTCAGTACCTTTATGCACCTCTTATCAAATAGATTGCACTCAAGTTAGCAAGTAGGATTTTCTGGGTTATTTAGAATGGCCAGAGAATGCCTTCCTTTTGTCAGAGGATAAGCAAAAACTACTGCACATGTTAGTAATTTTGCAAGCAATGTTCTCTCAGTGGTCAAAAGTTCACATATAAACTCCCGGATATCAGTGCCAGATGCTATGGGTTTTTACTTCTCAGACAGATGAACTGGCTGCATTCAGGTTCATGGTAACAGAGTCTACTCAGGGAAACAGACCTACACAAAAGTAATTTAATGTGGACACTAGTTTATAAGTGTCGGAAGAGTTAAAAGGGAAAATGGGCTGGGCAGACAACCCAAAGATGGGACAAAAAGAAGCTATATATGACTTATAGAGCTGGAGGGATCAAGGTAGGAAAGATTTTTACTCCTCACAGAGTGTGGGCTACCTTTGGGAGTTGGGCCTTGGAGGGAGCAGCTGCCTTATAGGAGCTGGAATCACAGAGGTGTAGCCCCAGCTGGAGATGCTTCCTAAAGCTGAGAGGGAGGGAAAGACACCCTGGCTTCTCCTTTTCACTAGCTCCCCAGTCTCTCACCTGTGACTCCCACTGGCTAAGCTAATAGGGAGCTAGTTGGCAAGAGATCCTCGGATGTATAATCTACAGGACTTTGTACCCTGCAGTACCTTGCAGAGCTGAAGGTTATGGATAGATCTGGAAGCAAACCGGCAAAATGATGGAGGCTACGATTCTAGGCCAGATTCATCCTAGATTCTGAGGGTAGATACATTTAATACCTGCTCTTAAGTATGTGTGGGATAGAATACGAAGCAACTGGAAATTTCCTCCTTTTATTCCATGTACCTAGGAGACGTGCATTAGTAAGTGTTCTGACATTATCAGAACCTCAGCTGGGAGGTTCACATTTGTGGAATATATTCCAATATAAACATACAGAAAATCTCTTTGAGATGCATAAACCAAAAAACAGAGACAGATTCCACAAAGGAGGAGACTTTGGATACGGGTAGTCTCAACGTGCAGAATTTTACTGACACTGAACAGTTAGTGGTAGTGTAACAGCTGCATTGAGGGTGCTATTTTCAGGTAAGTGGTAAATCTCATTCCCACAAGCCAATTTGCAAGAGTAAAATTTAGAAGAATGATATTTTTCTCACTCAGAAACTACCTAGGCTACATGTACTGAAAAACAATTAAGAGTGGATTTGTCTTTATGCAAACCTGCCACTGAGGGCATCATATGGGCTTCAACTCCAGGACTTTTTACCTGTTGGTGGTGATACTGTATTGCTCAGAAGGGTCTTGCTTATTCTACAACAGCGTCCTTGGTTAAGACAGATGAGTTTGGTCCCAGACGGCCCATCTGGCTGGAACACTGATGAGAGGCACACCTTGATGCATTTGGAATAAGCCACAGATGTGGATGCAGCAACTGTATCATTTTCCTAAGGAAGCATTAATCTGAGTCAGATAGAAAACCAGAGTATTTTTCTATCCCCTCTTGAAATGTAAGAAGATTAGGAAGCACAAGATAACTCTGGGAAGACTGCAACTTAATTTTAGTTGCTTATTCATGGGTCTGTTCTGATTGAAGTAACTATTACACTGGATTAAAGCCAATTATTTTACAGTGGCTTCTTTTTTCAAAATGAGATTTCTCCAGAACTTAGCAGGTTGACTTCCTGATGACCCATCTTGTTAGGGTTTATGGAACGCTCTCAAGTGAGCAGCAGAAGGGGGATTTTCACTCTCAGGTGAGCAGGATAACACATTAGGCAGTGATCTGCTCTGAAAATACAGAGCACGGAACAATATTTGCTTTAGAAAAATTCAGTATGGGCTAAACATTGACCATGACTGTGACCACATTTGTGAATCAGGGTTGTTTGTGGTTGAGGCAATGCTTCTTGATGGGGACCAACTTATGGTGGAAGACGTGGTATTAGAGGACACATTAACAGCACAGGATAATACAGATAAATATAATCAAGGCATTAAGATCCTAAAATCAAGATGAACAATGGCCTTCTCCCAGTCTGTTCCACATACAGCAATTATTTGGCCTGCACCTCTGTGTAGTTCTGCAAGAACGCATTTTCTACTGATCATTTGTTTCAAACAAAGCCAGAGCTTTAAATGATTAGGTTAGTCTGAAAATAGTCAGTCCTTTGTTAGCATCTCAGGAGCACAGAGTATCTCCTTTAGATCCTGGCTTCCAAGAAGAGGTGGGGTCCTTACCTTGACAAGTTGGTTTTCTTTGCTGAGGCTCAACCAATAATGATAATGGATAGAGGCACTAGGTATACTGTGTTTCATTGGCAAGGTTATTATATCCACTGAAGACTTGACGGGTTGTACCCTAGTACAAGAACTTTCTTGCATGGGGGTGTGTGTGTGTTTAGGATTTTGAACCTAAATACTACATGACGTGGGAATTGCCAGTAATATCTCATATAGCCCAACTTAGCAAATATCCAGTAGGGTTTTTCATTGGTTCTCCTGTTTGTTATAACCCTCATTTTCATCAAGGCCAAAGTCAGGTTTTAGAATATTTAAATTTTAAGTTGTTAAAAATTTTTGTCAATTGATTCGTGTTAACTCCCTTTTATCTCTCACCTGCTCCTACACTTGGGGAGCAGTGCAGTGCCAGACTTACTATTGTGTGTTAAAGAATTTATTGATTTATTTTACAGCAAGACCTATGATATGGTCCCTGTCACAGGCAACAGAAACAGGCAATCCCTCCTGAGGAATGAAATTATTTAGAAGTTTCTCTGAAAAGAAATACAATCAGCTTTCCTGCAAGGATCGTTTTCTCTTCATCTAGAAATTTACATATTTATACAAAACCCACAGACATTTTTATCTTTGCTCTCTCTTTTGACTCCATCCAGGTTTCCAGTGAGATAGTCCCTAATTAAGTGTGGAAATTAGACTTTTATATGCACTTCCTGCTATAAATGTGACATGATATCAAGGGGAGTGGTTTGTTGTCCTCAGTAATCTCATTTGGCTCCAGCATAGTTCTTTGAGATAATACCCTTGCTAGCTGGTTATATTCCAAATATGTGCAAACCATATTACGCTTCCCTAATCTAAATTATGCGAAGAACCAGACCCTTAATTTCCACTATATTATATAGACACTTGTTTTTATTAAATTGACATCAGTATTTCATCATCTTTGAACTTCTGATTCTGTTTTCAGCTTAAACTTTTTCCCCTCAGGTTTTAAAGTCTACTTCTTCCTACAACATTTTTGAACTAGGACCTATTAATACATTATATGGCTAATTTTGCTGCACATTATGTTCCTCTTCTTTCTCCAACATTCTCTCATTATTGTTACACTTTATTTTTTAAATTATATTTTCATAGTAGTTCAGGGGGTTCTGCCATGGAGTAACATCTTAAGGACTGGGAAGTTTTAATATCACTGTATCTGCAAAGGAAACCATGAAAAAAATGAAAAGACACCCCACAGAATGGGAGAAAATATTTGTAAATGAAGCGATCAACAAGGGATTAATTTCCAAAATATACAAACATGCAGCTCTATATCAAAAACCAAACAACCCAATCAAAAAACAGGCAGAAGATCTAAATAGACATTTCTCCGAAGAAGACATACAGATGGACAAAAAGCATAAGAAAGGATGCTCAGTATCACTAATTATCAGAGAAATGCAAATCAAAACTACAATGAGGTATCATCTGACACCAGTCAGAACGGCCATCATCAAAAAGTCTAACAATAAATGCTGGAGAGGGTGTGGAGAAAAGGGAACCGTCTTGCACTGTTGGTGGGAATGTAAATTGATACAGCCACTATGGAGAACAGTATGGAGGTTCCTTAAAAAACTACAAATAGAACTACCATATGACCCAGCAATCCGACTGCTGGGCATATACCCTGAGAAAACCATAATTCAAAAAGACACATGCACCCTAATGTTCATTGCAGCACTATTTACAATAGCCAAGACATGGAAATAACCTAAATGTCCATCGACACAGGTATGGATAAATAGGATATGGTATCGGGTTGGCCAAAAATTTCGTCTGGTTTTGAGTAAAAATAAAAGACACATTTTTCATTTTCACCAATAACTTTATTGAACAACATATTCATTAATCAAAAGAACTTTTTGGCCAACCAATATATATATACAATTGAATATTACTCAGCCATAAGAAGAACGAAATACCATTTGCAGCAACATGGACAGACCTAGAGATTATCATACTAAGTGAAGTAAGTCAGACAGAAAAAGACTAATATATGATATCACTCACATGCAGAATCTAATTTAAAAATGATACAAATGAACTTATTTACAAAACAGAAATAGACTCACAGATTTCTAAAACAAGCTTATGGTTACCAAAGGGAAAATGTGAGGGGGAGGGATAAATTAGGTGTTTGGGATTAACATGTACACCCTAAGATATATAAAATAGATAACCAACAAGGACCTACTATATAGCACAGAGAACTGTACTCAATATTCTGTAATAACCTATATGGGAAAACAATCTGAAAAAGAAAGAATATATGTGTATGTATAACTGAATCACTTTGCTGCACACCAGAAACTAACACAACACTGTAAATCAACCATACTCTAATAAATTAAAAATAAAATAAAATAAAATCACTGTATCTTTTCTAACCAGTTTAATGACCAAGAAACTATTCAGCCCAATCTATATTTTAGTCGTTCACAGGAGAGTTGTAAACCAAAGAGCTGTGGGTTGTCACTGATTTAAGTTACATAAATGGATATTGGGAATCCATTAGACATTGGTAGACATTCTTAAACAAATGAATTACTTCAATATCACCACCCTTTCAGAATCAAGGACAGTTACATTGACACCACCACCCCCACCCCATCTTTGACCTGATCTCAAAAGTTGGGAGTATAAAATGAAAAATCTAAAGGCTCTTGATTATGTAGCCTTGCTTAATGCTTTAAAGTTTTAAGCATCCTTTCCTTTCAGGAGAATTATGCAGAATGTTGGGGTTTGTGCTAATCCTTCAGAAAGCTTTCCTAGGAACCTAATAGGAGTCTATTAACTTTAGTAGATTGACCAAGCCCACTACTATCCTAGAGCCCTTGTGACTGAGGAGACTGGCTTGAGACGCCCATTTGTGCCTAATATCCTGGGAAAATTTAATGGCCCTTGGCTTGGATCTGGTGACAGTAAATTTTGAGGCTTATTGATTTAGCTTAACAGAATGTTATAATTCTATGCAATTAAGTGTGAGTACACTAGAAAAGCTGAAGAGAGGACAAGTTAGGAGATAAGTGTTTCCCACATTTTCTAGGTGAAAAAAAATGTGCAAATAATTTTGAAGAGATAGAGATTTGTGGTCAATTTGATCTGGAATATGATGGGAGCCCGTCAAAGCAATGAAGAAAAAAAATGTAGCCACAGCAATATGCAAAGAAAGGTTATGTTACCTCTGTCACGAGACATATGAATATTTCACCGTTAGGTAAAATCATCCTTTATTAGATCCTTCCATGGTTTTCTGATGAGCTTTTATCACCCAAGGTAAAGTGTGAGGACAAGGGACCTGAATTAGGTTCTTGGCATATTCCAACCAATTTTTTATGCTGGATTTGTATTACCCACCCTCATTCTCCCAAATAATCACCTCTCCCTCTCTGTCCAACCTCCCCACTGTCATTGTATTCCTGTGGATTTTGTAACTGGGATGTTCCCTTTCATATGAAAATGTAGTTGGTATCTCTTTGCAAAAGAGATAAGACTAATTGGTTACTTTAACAATCACTTAGTTGTGAGTCTAGCAGGAAGGGCTGGCTTTTTGGCAGGAAACAGAATTACGTGCTCAAATTCCCAAGCTGTTAGCTAGCAGATGTATGTTCAAATAGAAGAACAAAGAACCTTCTGGAACAAAGTTGAGAGCTCTGGCTATGTTGTCAGTTGGAAGGGGAATCTGACTGCTTTGGCTCAGAGGCAAATGCTCAACTCCATGTGCTCTGACTTTCTGTACCAGTCCCCTCACCTTTCCAACCCCATGCTTCCATCCTGCTGAGAAGATATCACTCTAAAGGGGACACATACGGCTACAAATTCAAATTTTCACCCCACCACGTGCTTGTGCATCTTTATCATTGGGCTAATTACATTAGGCGGCATCAGATGCTTTCCACCTGGCCTTTCCTTGTGGCTGTGTTACAATCCTATCTCCCCGTTTACAAGACCAGGCTCAGGCAGGTCACTGACTGTCTCCTGGCCCCAGTCAGTGGCAAAAGGCCAGCATTCCCTACACAAAGAGCCAACAACCTGTTTCTTGGCATTTGGTTTCTGCTAGAATAAACCCTCCTTTTCAGAATCTTTTACCTTTATGGTATCAGGGGGTACCTAAGAGATCGATATGGCTTGAAAGTGCTCTAGATACTGCTGATGCCGTCTTATATTCATAAAAACTGTAAAATGTTTATGAAATTTTTCCACTTGGTCAAATCTATTATAGCTTCATATCTTCTTCACACTCGAACCACTTTTACCACCTCCATTTGTCACTTGTCTAGTCTAAGTCACCATCAAATCACACCTATCTCAATGTCTTTGCCTCCTACCTAGCCTTTGGAATCTACTTTGGTTCCACTTCAGTCTAATCTCAACCCAGCATCCAGGGTGATCCTGCCATACCACGTCATATTTCTGCCCAACAACAGTGGCTTCCTAGCACACTCAGAATAAAAGGTGAAGTCCTTATGGTCATTAATGATGCTCTTTATGACCTAGCCCACTAGCAATCTCTCTGGCTTCAGCTCCTATTTTTTTTGGTCACTCAGCTCCAGCCCTACTGTCCTTATTGGTGTCATCTGGGCAGGCTCCCATTGCAGGGTCTTTTAAAAGAAATTATTTTATTTATTTTTATTTATTTATTTATTGGCTGCCTTGGGTCTTTGTTGCTGTGCATGGGCTTTCTCTAGTTGCAGTGAGCGGGGACTACTCTTCATTGCGGTGCGCATGCTTCTCATTGCAGTGGCTTCTCTTGTTGTGGAGCACGGGCTCTAGGAGCGCGGGCTTCAGTAGTTGTGGTCTAGGCGCGTGGGTTTCAGTAGTTGTGGCACATGGGCTCAGGAGCTGTGGCGCACCGGCTTAGTTGCTCCATGGCATGTGGGATCTTCCGGGACCAGGACTCGAACCCGTGTCCCCTACTGTAGGGTCTTTGAAGGGCTGTTTCTTCAGCTTGCCTTGCTCTCCCCTGAGAGAGTCACAGGGCTCACTTCCTCCCTTCCTACTCTGCTAATTTTTTCTCCTGTGCTTTTTTTCTCCTTAGCATTCGTCATTATATATTTTTACTTGTTTATACTTTTATTGTCTTTCCTACTATGATGCAAGCTTCATTTCCCCCCTAATTTCCTATGTTTTCCCTGCGAATTTTCCTCTCTTATTAGCACTTGGCATTCTTTGAAGCATTCAACTTGATATCTTTGCATCAAAGCTATAATTTGGGGGGTTTTCCCCAGCTTTATTGAGATATTATTGACATATAACATTGTGTAAGTTTAAGGTGCACAATGTGTTGATTTGATACACTTACATATTGTGATTTGATTATCACCATAGCATTAGCTAAAAGCCCTATCATGTCACATAATTACAATTTTGTTTTTCTGGTGAGAACATTTAAGATCTACTCTCTTAACTTTCAGCTGTATAATACAGTATTATTAGCTATAGTCACCATGCTGTACATGAGATCTCCAGAACTTATTCATCTTATAACTGAAAGTTTGTAGTCTTTGATTAACATTTCCCCATTTAAAGCTATCAGTTTGGATTTCCTTTCCCCCAGGTCTAATTTCAATAGACCAAACAAATATCAAAATCACAAAAATCCTTTATACTACTGAGGGGGAGATGAAACATTCTAAGATAAAGAGAGAATAGATTTTCACCAGGCAGTCTGTTTAACAGGTCAAGAAACACAGGATAACAGAAAGCAGAAATACTACTTAGCATAGAAAAAGGATGGGAAAGACATTCAAACCAGAACAAATTAACTCCAGCCCCCTGTTGTGAAAGTTAGGATAACAAACCAGCTCCTTCCAATTTATGAACAAATTCTCAACAGTGGTATAACTCTTGGAAAATCTCAGGCTTCTTGGTCTTAGATACTTCCTGTCTGACTGGGTCCACTTTTCTGTAGACTCCTACATACTTAAATATCCAGATGTGCATCTGGATGAGTGTCAAAGTCAAGATAAGAAGGATTGCTTTTAGCTATGTCCCCTGACCCTTAGAGATGAAACTGACCCCTATTTGACCAAATTTATACAACAATCCTTTTCCCTATGACTTTGGGGGTCACAGCCTTTTTCTGAGGCTTCTTCTGTGGGAATGGGTGAACATTAGATTTTGTCATTATTTTTCCATATTTGACTTTTTAAAATTTGGGGAGTAATCTTGTGCCCAATAATCTATAGGAGTATGCTGTCTCAACTCTTACTTACAAATTAATTTGTCAAACACTTTTACTTTAGTTAAGAGAACAAACTAGCTAGGATAGAGAAGTTTGCCCCAAACACTACTATCAATGGTCTTTATTTTTGCTCTTGTACCCTTTCCAATAATTTTGAAAAATCATTGCGTCAAAGATTTTTGCTTTCAGGAAAAAATCATCATAATATTAAATAGCTGCAAAGCATTTAATTTCTGGCACATTGTAAGAATTGACATTTACAAATGAAACTACTACAACATTCTTCTAAATGTCTTATGAGAAATCAAATGCTATAATTTTATAACTACCATAACCCATTTAAAATATATTAATATACTCTTCTTTAACATTTAGAAAATTTCCATTGTTCCTTTTTTCCTTGTTAACTCATATTTCTATTCTACTATACTCCCAAAGATGTTTATTCTTGAATAGTATATTTTGTGCTTGAAAAATATTTTGTTGATCATTGTATCATGCTTGTCTGTAACAAAATATGCATATAGGTTGAAATTTAATTTTTAATTTTCTCTAACCACGAGACTTCAAATGTTATGAATTTTTTCTGGATTGAGTTACCATTATAATTTTTAGTAACACATTCTTGATCAAAACAACACAATTATACTAAAAATGTTAGTGAATTAAACATAAAGAGTAAACTGTTAATTGAAAAATCTTCTTTAAATGAGAAGAATAATGATCAAACTTTTCTTAGGCTTTTAGTGAAAGGGAACTGTATTTACTGCTAAAAACTAATTATACATTATTACATTAAACATTTTATAATATGAAATTTTATGAGGATTGACTGTAATTGGAATGCATTATATAATATTATATATACAAATTTCCAAGTCCTATCTCCAAAAGATTCTAATTCAGTAGTTTACCCCCCGACCCTTTGAGAAGCACTAATTTTGTAAAACCTACTAAAGATTTGGGTCCTAATTCTAAGTGCAAATGATAGTCCTTGAAAGATTCTAAGTTAAGGGCTGACATGATCAGAACTGTGGCAAGAGCATATGAAGAGTAGATTGCTGAGGACCAGAAGAGGCTACAGAGACACCAAGTGGAAATTATTTCAGTAGTCTAGGCAACAGATGACGATGGTGGCTTAGGACAGGGTTGAAGTATTCTTGATGGAAATAAACAGGTATGTACAAAATACATTCTAGAAGTAAAGTTGAACACAGTGTGGTCATTAATTGAATGTGGAACGTGAGGTGGAAACAAGTGTCAGAGGTGACTCTGGATTTCAGGTTTAAGAAACTGAGTGATGATATAATTTACTGAAATCTGGAATACCTAATGTGGAACAGTTTGGGAGGTGGAGAAAGATCATGGTTTCCGTTTTGTACATGTCTGTTAGACATCTATGAAACTGTAGTTGGGCAGCTATACCAGCATGGAGCTCACAAAAATAGGACAAACTAAAGCAGTAGTTCTCAAACTTTAGCGAGCACCAGAATCACCGGTGGAGCTTGTTAAACTGTAGATTACTAGACCTCACTCTCAGGGTTTCTAATCTCACAGGGTTGCGGGGAGAAAGGGCAGGAATTTGAATTTCTACCCAGGTAATGCTGTTGCTGTTGGTTCAGGGATCACATTTTGAGAACCACTGAGGTAGAGCTTCCTATTTGGGAATCATTGGTACATGAATGGTATCTGAAGCCATAGGAATGGGTGAGATTACTAAGGGAAAACGGAGTGTAAGGAGACCAAAAATGGAGCGGTAGTGAGCTTCAAAACTTAAATGACCAGCGGAGGATTGAGAGTAGCCCAAAGAGAGTGAGAAGATGAGACTGAGAAGTATGAAGGAAGTAGATGAAGGGTGTTATTCTATTCACCCAACCTCTTATAGGTCTGTGTAGCCCTATAGAATTTGCCAGAGCCATCACTAAGAAAATTCACTGAAATAATGAATAAATGTTCTTTGGAAGCAGAGACTACCATCTGGGACTGAAAAACTCCAACACTGCTTTCTGTTTCCCTCAGCTGAAAATTAGGAAGCCAAATTATGACCTAAGAGCTGAGGAATTTAGGTCTGTTAGGAGAATGGACACAGTCTTACACGGAGGACAACACCCATCCAAATCACTCAGGATCATCAACATGCAGACAATCTTTAACGTGTGAATCTCTTGAAATCTCATCTGGCCCCGTGAGTTCTATTTCTATTATGCCAGTGTTAGGGGTGAGCTGTCTCTGCATCCTTAGAATGTTAAGGGAGAAGTTTGGTCCCGGAAGGGAAAGAAACCACCCCTTGTCTCTTCCCTGCCCCCTTCCTGAAGGGCCCAACACTCTTCCTGACATCTGCTGCTTTTTTCACTGTTAACAGTTAATTCTTTTCTCATAAACTCAAAAATATTAGCCACAGGGTTTATTTACTAATGTTTAACTGATATTCAAGCAGGAATCTCAAGAGAAATTGACTTCCAACCCCATTGAGGTCTTCTGTGACATCAAGGATGGCCAACTGGACACTTAAGCCATGTCCTTGGTGACATCTGTTGCATGACTGAAGTCCCTGGCAGAAAGTTGTTATCATCAACTCCCAGAGACCAAGGGGAATTTCTGTTTGTGCTCCTCTCTTTCAGAATCACCAGGCTGGTCTAGGGGTAATTTTAGCATCTCTAATCATAGGTAGAATTCACTTGAACTCCTGACTTTTTCTGGCTCTTTGTAACCCCATGGGTCAGGACCGCCCACATGTAGCAGGCGATTTGCCCACATAGAGAAAGCACAAAGCAAGCAGCCTTTGCCTTAACAGTGAAGTCCTCCAGCCATACTTTCAGATGCTTCTCTTGCCAGTCTGTCTTGCCACTCTCTGGACCCTGCCTACAATTCTTCCCCTGTACATGGATGGAACAGCCTGCCACCCACGTCTCCACTCTTGGGTCCACCCACCTTCCTGACTGCCCGCCCACCTGCTTGCCTGAGCTATGGCTAGCTTTATCTGCTCTTCTGACACATGATTTTTGGTTTGAGGTTGTTGTTATTGTTGCTGTTTTTGTTTTTGTATAGAATAAACTTTGCAGTGGTTTTGGGGTTACGTTCTATTTGCAATTTGAGAATTGCAAATTTGACCCATAACCTCTCCTCCCTCTTATTTTTTAGTTTCAATTATAAGTAGTAAGTGTGAAATCAATGTTCTCCTGCAACTCACATTATACAATAAATATAAAAACTATTTTTGGTAAACTGGGCAATTTTAAAATGCAGTTGTAGTTGATTTCTGAGGCAAATCTAAAGGATTTCTGAGGCAAACGTTTACATATTATAAAGGATTCATTTATGCTATGAATTCTTTCCCCCAGTGTACATTTTTCATACATTTAGACTGGATCTTCTTAAAGTGGAGCATTCTGGCAACATGAGAATAACTTTTGTCCTTCATAATCCTTCTTGTCCTTATGGAAGGAGGATAATTCCAACCTAATTGGACATTACTATAGGACTTGCTACTATAAAACCTAGATGTAGTGGAAAAAACCCTCTCCACTGGCCTGGCCTCCCAGCTTCGCCAGCATACGCTAATCTTTCATCCTGAACTGGTGTCTTCTGGTTGATACAAATGTCAAGAGTAATAAACTTCTATGTAGATGATGTTTTCTGCCTGAAGGCCCGAAGTATCTAGAGTAACACCTGGACTTTTTACATCAAACAACCAGAATGTGGCACAATGAAACCAATCATCTCCGTCAAGTTAATGAATATGCCAACTGATAAATGCAGAGTCCATCTGCAGCAATTGGTACTGTCTGAAATGAGTGCATCATCTGTGCCCCAGTTTAGTGCAGGGGCTGAATATAGAAATGGCCTATATACTACTCACATTTTCTTCCACACAAAGACGACTATGCTTACGTTGACATGACAGCAAAAGGAGAATATTCTCTCCTTCTTGGAGTCATCAAAGTGCCCCAAGTCTTCCCACATTTCCCAATGACCCTACATGAACAAACCCTTTGAATCCACCATTTCTGAGATGTGCTGCTAAAGTAACACCCACCAGTTTCCCCCCCTCCAATCTAAGTTTCTGGGAGGCAAAGTTGCTGGACCCTGGAGTTTATTGATGATGTGATAGGGTCAGGGCAAACATGGGGTTAGCCCACTATCATAGTTGCATATGACCAGAACTAATAGATTAATAAATATCAATTTTCACCAATCACTAAATACTTAAGTTCCAGCACATCTACATTCTAAACTTACTTTAAAAAGATACTGAATTATAATCATCTTGGGGTCATAGAGTGTATCAAATGTTTCTTTGTAAATCCCAAAGCACCTCCTATAGAGAACTGCACATAACAGGTATACAATTAATCCTTAAGATAAGCATAGAATATCAGAGCTGAACCCCAGGAAACCCTTAAAAATGTTCTAGTCCAACACTTCTAAAGCTAGGTAAGTCAATGCCTTCTGATCAAGCCTACTCAAACGTTGGGATGTTTTAATGTACTGAATAAAAGGAGGAATAAAAACCACTGGAAAAATTTTAAAAGCCACAAACACAAAAGTATAGCATTTTGAGAGGGACAGCATTTTAGTGATCAAAGTCAACATCTTAAACTCCACGATCAACTATCATAATCACCCCCCTGCATGTGCCTACAATTCACTTGCCTCTCTCTAGCTTCGTATAATTCCCTTGGCTAAACTACAACGCTTAAACCCATCTCTCCCACTAGTCCATGTTCTGCTGAATATGCATGAGTAAAATATAGATCTATGCTGACTGGTCACCCTCTAATTTCCTCAACCTCAGAGGCCTCCTATGATTGTATAGCAATCATTCTACCCCTAATCAATTCCTTCTCCCACTCTCTGGAGGCCTTTCATGCCTCTCCTCTCGCCTCAAAATGTCAAGTGTTCTCCCTATCCCTATTCACAGTGATCACCTTGCTTCCTATTTCACTGAGAAATTAGATGTAATCAAAAAAGAAATTCCCTTGTTCTCCAACTATATCTACCCAACTGCCTGCATCTGTGCACATAAGCTGTCCTTACACCTAAGGCCAAACCCTCCACTTGTACATTAGTTCCATCCTTCTTTGCCTGCTTAAGAAAATTATTTAGTAATGTTTCCTTTTTCTTTTTTATCATCAGTTTTTCCCCCTACTGGATCATTACCATGACCATATACACAACACTGTTTCTCACAGTTTAAAATAACCCTTTCTTGGGCTTCCCTGGTGGCGCAGTGGTTGAGAGTCCGCCTGCCGATGCAGGGGACATGGGTTCGTGCCCCGGTCCGGGAAGATCCCACATGCCACGGAGCGGCTGGGCCCGTGAGCCATGGCCACTGAGCCTGCGCGTCTGGAGCCTGTGCTCCGCAACGGGAGAGGCCGCAACAGTGAGAGGCCCGCGTACCTCCAAAAAAAAAAAATAACCCTTTCTTGATCCCTCATCCCGTTTCTACTACTGTCTGATTTTTCTCATTTAGTTTACAACAAAACTCTTTGGAAAAATTGTGTATACTATCTAGCTCCAATATTTCTCCTTCCATACTCTTCAAAACCACTTCTACCTATACCATTACAGGTAATATTTTCTTAAGGTTACATTGCTAAGTACATCTCATCCTCATTTCTAATGATCTCTCAATGGCATTTGACATAGTCGATTATTCTCTCCTCTCTTCAAATATTTTCACTTGGTGTGATAGCTTATCTTCAAAGATAGCTGATCAATTATTTTTCTTCCTGTACATGCATGTCACTCCCCCACTGAGAAATGGTGTCTGTTCCTCCACCCCCCTGAATCTAGGCTAGCTTGTCAACGCTTTGAATAACAGAATATGTTTTGACTAATAGAAATAACACTTTAAGTTCCAGACCTAGCCTTTAAGAGAACTGGCAGATCCTTTTTTCTGCCTCTTAGAGCTGTGAGATGCCATGTAATAAACCCAGGAGGCCACATGGAAGAGTTCTGAAGTGCTAGACATGTGGTTAAGAACACATTTTGGCCTTTCAGCCCAGTCAAGCTTTCAGTGACTCCAGATACAGCCAAGATCTGACTGCAACTGCATGAGTGATATCAAGCAAGAACTACCTAGTTGGGGCTTCCCTGGTGGAGCAGTGGTTGAGGGTCCGCCTGCCAATGCAGGGAACACGGGTTCGTGCCCCGGTCCGGGAAGATCCCACATGCCGTGGAGCGGCTGGGCCCGTGAGCCATGGCCGCTGAGCCTGCGCGTCCGGAGCCTGTGCTCCGCAGAGGGAGAGGCCACAGCGGTGAGAGGCCCGCGTACCGCAAAAACAAACAAACAAACAAAACAAAACTACCTAGTTGAGCTCAGTCAGTTCATACAGCCTTGATATATAGTAATAAGTTGTTGGTCTAAGGCACAAAGTTTTAGGTTTGCTTATCACACAGCAATAAATAATTGTGTCACCATATTTGGCAGGTGTGTAAACATTGCCTCTAACTAGAGGGGGCTTAATTGACCAAGGACCCCCAACTACTGCCTATGAAATCCATTGTTATACTTGCATAGAGTATAAGGCCAAGCCTCCAAATGGCTGCTTGTGGCAGGGCTATCAAGACAGGCTCATTCCTGGGAAACCAACACCATTCAGACGGTTGACTTGGGCTTGAGAACTTCCCAATGGACTTGCTGAACCCACTTTAAACTGCAGCCATTCAACCCCTACCTCCCCAACCTTCTTCGCTTGTGGATAGACTATCATTGCAGCCTCTCAGCTGTCCTAGACAAATGTGGCTCCCTCCTCTACTTTCTCTCATAGGCATTTCCCATAATAAAATACTTGTATGTTTAATTCTATCTTGGCTTCTGCACAGAGAACTCGGGTTAACATACCACATTCACCTGGCTCTCCTCCTACCTCTTCAATCACTGCTTTTCAGTCTCTTTCTTTGGTGTCTCTTCATCTCCCTATAGTCAAAGTGTACATGTGCCCTAGGACTTGGTCCTTGGACCTCTCTTTTCCAGCCATACTCATTTCCTTGGAGATCTTGTCCAATACCATGGCTTTTGGAGATATGTATATACCTCTGAACCAGACCTCTCCCCAGAACTCCAGACTTGATATCTCACTCAAATGTCTTATGGGAACCTCTCAAATTTAACATGTCCAAAACTGCACTAGTGGCATCTCCCCCTAAACTTGTTCCTTTCACATTCCTCACCATCTCAGTAAATGGCCACCTCATCCTTCTACATGCTGTGGTCATTCTTGATTCTCTTCCTCACATGTCACCCTGGTCACCAATAGATCCTGTCATCTGTAACTTCAAAATATATCCAAAATCTGCCCACATCCCACCACCTCCCTTGATACTGTCCTGGTCCAATGCACCATCATCTCTCATCCGGATCATTGCCACAACCTCTAACCTGGTTCCCTGCTATTCTTCTTGCCCCTTCTTCACCTTATTCTCAGAACAGCTGCCAGAGCAATCATGTTAAAACTTTTCAGATCATGTCATTCCTCTGCCTCCAACCTTCATTTACTCAAAAATCTCACCTTACTCTGAACAAAAGACAAAGTCCTCATAATGATGTATAGACCCTTCCATGATCAGGCCCCTACCACATCTCTCCTCTCCTCCAATCACATTGGTTTCCTTAATGTGTCTCAAATCTGCCCACTTGTCCCCACTTCAGAGGGCCTTTGCACTGGCCTTCTGCCTGGAACGTTCTTCTCCCTATACAAGCCCCTCACTTCTTTTCAGTTTTTATGCAAATGTTAATTTCTCAACCAAAGCTTCTCTAGCCACCCTCTCTAAAACTGTAACTCTCCAGGAGCCTTCATATTCCCCCTTCCCTATTTTAATTTTCTCCTTAGCACTAGTCACTATCTAATGTAATCTATATTTTGTCCATTTATCTGGTTGTCTCCCCAACTATACTGCACACTCTATGAAGGAAGAGATTTTTATGTTTCTTTCTCTGCTGTTTCTCAGCACTTGGAATATTGTCTGTTACACAGAGGATGCTCAGTAAATATTCATTGAATAAATTAATTTTCTAAAATAAAATAAATACATGAGCAAAATTTCACTGTCTGGCACATATAAAATGCTCAATAAATTTCATGGAATTAATGAATTCTTTCCCTAAGATAATTGTTTTAAAAGAAAACACATGAGTGAAATTTCATTGCAGTGAACCACAGACACAAAATGCTGTTTGTTTTACTGCAATTGCACAGGGTACATCATTCTGTAAGTGGATCATAACTGAGGTTTGGGAATCTTTTCATTTTATGGAGATATTTTCAAAATAATGGCCTATTTCTTGATATCCAATGTGTAATTTGTTTCTTGTCACTGATCTATTGGATTTCTTATCCTTGATTGTTCATCACGGTGGAATTTAAAGCAAAACCAAATTCCCTACTTTATTTCTTAGAAGAATGCAACTCCAACTGAATTTATTTCGCAGTGAAATTCATCCGTTTAGGTAGAATATGCAGACTTAATAAAGGAGAGAAAGAAAAAGGAAGAAAGGATATGCCCAGAATATTTTAAACTCTTTCTTCTCTCATCCCTATAGATGGGGAAGGTACATCTTTAATCACTTGAGCCTTTGAGTAGTTTTTGGTGCCAAAAATCTCACTCCTTCCTCCCACTCTTCTTGACATATATTTAAAACAGCCAAATGCAAAAGAAACTCACCATATCTTCACAAGGGGAGGAAGCTGTGCATTCCCTTTACTGTATCCTGGGATATTTTTAGCAGATTTAAAGAACAGTTTTTGACAATGGCAAAATAGGACTCTTGGAGAACTAGTTATTTAAACCCCTGCTGAATGTATCCTGACAAAAAATAGAGAGTTTTATTAATTAGATAGCCTGAGGAGAGAATTAAATCTTGCGTCACCACCCTGAGTGCCAAAATAAGTTGAAATCTTCAAACTTAGCCATGTAATTAGAGGGTCCCAGTGAGAGAGCCAGAGTAGTCACTATTCATACTGAAGAACCTGGCTGGCAGCATGCGTTAGTGAGAGAAAACTGCAGCAGCAAGTTCAGAAGGACAAAGAAAAAATGGGTGTCATTGAAAATGTGTGTGCCTGACTTCAATCTCCAAAAAACCAGGACAGGGAATCGGAGTTTACTGCTGTGACATTGTCTTTGTAAGTTACACTGAAGAATTTGTGCCATTATCTGCACAAAGGTTTAAAGAGGAAAAGTTTTAATTGCCCCACTACTTTCTAAGGACAAAAAGGTAGCGATGAGAAATCAATGGAATTCTTTCCCAAGCCCCAGCAGGCAATAGCTTTATCTAGTGAATTTCATGCAACTTCAAATATTATCTAGAATCAAGTACCATGTTTTAGTACCCATAAATGAGAGTGCTTACTTATCAGAAATATGACTTATCAGAAATTTTTCAAGTCATTTGCATTTTAAAGGTCTAAGGAATTTTAATCGCTGATCAGTTTTAACCCACGCTTCCTGCGTGCGTGCATAAGCAGACACCCTCAACTTTGCCACCCTGGTAAAAATTCTTTCTTAAGCTCTTACTTTCATGTGTTTTTAAAATGGCTCAGCTCCCCCGCAGCTCTCATCAGCCTGCCTTCCCAAGTGGTCCCCCCGCCTGGGAAGATGAAAGGCCCTCTTCACCTCAGCCAGGGCTCCCATTTCTGCTTTCACAGTAATGGAAAATAACTTGAGGGTGGAAAGGAACTGAGTATCACCTTGAGCTGACCTTGAGCTGGCAGAAGGCACTTCCTCACAGGGACTTTTCCAGCTCTCATGTGGCTTTCATTCTCATTTGGAAAAGCCACCAAATACTCAAATTTCTTTAATTAAAATATATTTTACTTACTTATATCTAACCAGTCATTATAGAATGTAGGGAACCAACTTATTTTATGGCATATTAGCTTTATACTCTGGAGTCAGGCTACCTAAGTTCAAATCCCAGCTCTCTCCATTATTAGCTGTGCAATCTTGAGCAAGTTACTTAACCCTTCTGTGCCCTGTCTTCTCATCTATAAAATTAGAAATAATATTATTTCTATAAAATGGGAAATTTTACCTATTTAAAGGGGTTATTGTAAATATTAAATAAGTAAATATAAACTATTCTACAAGTATAAGCTATTATTATTTTATATTTCCCGTTTACTCACATAGTGACAGATATACAGTTAGGGCTCTTGATAATCCTCCAGGATTAAAAACCACATAAAAGTTCTGTGATATCTACTAGCTCATTAGTACTGGCCATTGCTATGGTCTGAATATTTACGTCCCCCCAAAATTCATACGTTGAAATCCTAACCCCCAAAGTTGATAGCATTAGGAGGTGGGGGCCTTTGGGAGGTGATCAGGTTATAAGGGTAGAGCCCTTATTAATGGGATTAGGGACTTATAAAAGACGCTCCACAGAGATCCTTAGTCCCTTGTGCCATGTGATGACACTGTGAAAGGTCAGCAGTCTGCAGCCTGGAAGACAGCCCTCACCAGACCATGGTGGCAGGCTGATCTTAGACTTCTAGCCTCCAGGACGGTGAGAAATAAATTTCTGTTGTTTATAAGTTAACCAGTCTGTGGTGTTTTGTTATAACAGACTGAGAGGATTAAGACAATCATTTTGATAGTTGCTAAACACTTTTCACGTCCACAGCAAATGTTCAATTGACTCAGCTTCTGGCTATGCATTAGCTGGTTACAGAAGGGCCACAAGGCTAGTTTCATTATGAGTGAAGATATGATGTTCCTGCCAAAGGAGAGGCAGACAATATGTCTCTCAAATAATATGCTGTCAATAATAGTTAAGTGATTTTCATGGAATTATGTGCTATTACCACCAACAAGCTTTTATTGGGTGATGATTTGTGCTGGGCACTGAGCCAGATGCTGAGGACAGAAAAGGGCCATGACATGGTCCTCCACAATAACCTTAAAATCTAGTTGGAAAGACAGGATACATTCATCTAGCGATACATAAAAACAAACAGCTCATGGAGCTCAATATCAAAAAGAAAAACAACCCAATTAAAAAATGGGGGAAGACCTAAATACACATTTCATCAAAGAAGACATACAGATGGCCAAGAGGCACATGAAAACATGCTCAGGATCACTAATTATTGAGAAATGCAAATCAAAATAGAACTACCATATGACCCAGCAATCCCACTACTGGGCATATACCCTAAGAAAACCATAATTCAAAAGCACACGTGTACCCCAATGTTCATTGCAGCACTATTAACAATAGCCAGAACATGGAAACAACCTAAGTGTCCATCGACAGAGGAATGGATAAAGAAGATGTGGTACATATATACAATGGAATATTACCCAGCCATAAAAAGGAACAAAATTGGGTCATTTGTAGAGATGTGCATGGACCTAGAGTCCATCATATAGAGTGAAGTAAGCCAGAAAAAGAAAAACAAATATCATATAATAATGCATATATGTGGAAAAATGGTACAAACGAACCTATTTGCAAAAGAGGAATATCGATGCAGATGTAGAGAACAGACGTGTGGACACAGTGAGGGAAGGGGAGGGTGGGACGAATTGGGAGATGAGGATTGACGTTATACACCACTATGCATAAAATAGATAGCTAGCGGGAACTTGCTATAAAGCACAGGAAGCTCAGCTCAGTGCTCTGTGATGACCTTGATGGGTGGGATGGGGTGTGTGTGGGAGGGAGGTCCAAGAGGGAGGGGATATAGGTATACATATAGCTGATTCACTTCACTGTACAGCAGAAACTAACACAACATTGTAAAGCAAATATACTCTAACTAAAAAAAAAAAAAAACTAATGGCAACAAAATAAGTGGAGCAGATAATTGTGCTCTAGCAATTCAAAGGCGCAAGAGGCTATTCTTGGTTTTGGCTGCTAGAAAAATCTCCTTACAAAAAAACTAGAACTCAAGAGAGGTCTTGAAGATGAAGCAGAACATTAAACAAGTGGAAAAAAGAGAAGAGAAAGCATTTCAGTAGTCAAAGAGGTAGAAATGTTTATGGCACAATTGGGGGATGAGTAGGATAGTTTAGCTGGATGAGGGTGTCACAGCCCTTCATCAAGAGTGATTCCCCAATTTATTTTTATTATTATTATTTTTTAACATCTTTATTAGAGTATAATTGCTTCACAATGGTGTGTTAGTTTCTGCTATATCACAAAGTGAATCAGCTGTACGTATACATATATCCCCATATCCCCTACCTCTTGCATCTCCCTCCCACCCTCACTATCCCACCCTTCTAGGTGGTTACAAAGCACCGAGCTGATCTCCCTGTGCTATGTGGCTGCTTCCCAATAGCTACCTATTTTACATTTGATAGTGTATATATGTCCATGCCACTCTCTCACTTCATCCCAGCTTACCTGTCCCCCTCCCCATGTCCTCAAGTCCATTTTTACATGTGTCTTTATTTCTGTCCTGCCCCTAAGTTCTTCAGAACTTTTTTTTTTTTTTCAGATTCCATATGTATGTGTTAGCATACAGTATTTGTTTCTCTCTTTCTGACTTACTTCACTCTGTATGACTGACTCTAGGTCCATCCAGCTCACTACAAATAACTCAATTTCGTTTCTTTTTATGGCTGAGTAATATTCCATTGTATATATGTGCCACAACTTCTTTATCCATTCATCTGTTGATGGACACTTAGGTTGCTTCCGTGTCCTGGCTATTGTAAATAGAGCTGCAATGAACATTGTGGTACGTGACTCTTTAGGAATTATGGTTTACTCCAGGTATATGCTAAGCAGTGGGATTGCTGGGTCATATGAGAGTTCTATTTTTAGGTTTTTAAGGAACCTCCATACTGTTCACCATAGTGGCTGTATCAATTTCTATTCCCACCAACAGTGCAAGAGGGTTCCCTTTTCTCCACACCCTCTCCAGCATTTACTGTTTGTAGACTTTTTGATGATGGCCATTCTGAATGGTGTGATGTGATACCTCACTGTAGTTTGGATTTGCATGTCTCTAATGATTAGTGATGTTGAGCATCCTTTCATGTGTTTGTTGGCAATCTGTATATCTTCTCTGGAGAAATGTCTATTTAGGTCTTCTGCCCATTTTTGGATTCGGTGTTTGCTTTTTTGTTATTGAGCTGCATGAGCTGCTTGTAAATTCTGGAGATTAATCCTTTGTCAGTTGCTTCGTTTGCAAATATTTTCTCCCATTCTGAGGGTTGTCTTTTCATCTTGTTTATGGTTTCCTTTGCTGTGCAAAAGCTTTTAACTTTCATTAGGTCCCATTTGTTTATTTTTGTTTTTATTTCCCTTTCTCTAGGTGGTAGGTGAAAAAGGATCTTGCTGTGATTTCTGTCATAGTGTGTTCTGCCTGTGTTTTCCTCCAAGAGCATTACAGTGTCTGGCCTTACATTTAAGTCTTTAATCCATTTTGAGTTTATTTTTGTGTATTGTGTTAGGGAATGTTCTAATTTCATTCTTTTACATGTAGCTGTCCAGTTTTCCCAGCACCACTTATTGAAGAGGCTGTCTTTTCTCCATTGTATGTTCTTGCCTCCTTTATCAAAGATAAGGTTGACCATATGTGTATGGGTTTATCTCTGGGCTTTCTATCCTGTTCCATTGATCTATATTTCTGTTTTCGTGTCAGTACCATACTGTCTTGATTACTGTAGCTTTGTAGTATAGTCTGAAGTTAGGGAGCCTGATTCCTCCAGCTCCTTTTTCTTTCTCGACTGCTTTGGCTACTCAGGGTCTTTTGTGTTTCCATACAAATTGTGAAATTTTTTGTTCTAGTTCTCTGAAAAATGCCATTGGTAGTTTGACAAGGATTGCATTCAATCTGTAGATTGCTTTGGGTAGTGTAGTCATTTTCACAATATTGATTCTTCCAATCCAAGAACGTGGTATATCTCTCCATCTGTTGGTATCATCTTTAATTTCTGTCATCAGTGTCTTATAGTTTTCTGCATACAGGTCTTTTGTCTCTCCTTAGGTAGGTTTATTCCTTGGTATTTTATTCTTTTTGTTGTAATGGTAAATGGGAGTGTTTCCTTAATTTCTCTTTCAGATTTTTCATCATTAGTGTATAGGAATGCAAGAGAGTTCTGTGCATTAATTTTGTATCCTGCGACCTTACCAAATTCATTGATTAGCTCTAGTAGTTTTCTGGTAGCATCTTTAGGATTCTCTATGTATAGTATCATGTCATCTGCAAACAGTGACAGCTTTACTTCTTTACTGATTTGGATTCCTTTTATTTGTTTTTCTTCTCTGACTGCTGTGGCTAAAACTTCCAAAACTATGTTGAATAATAGTGGTGACACTGGGCAACTTTGTTTTGTTCCTGATCTTATTGGAAATGCTTTCAGTTTTTCACCATTGAGAATAATGTTGGCTGTGGGTTTGTCATATATGGCCTTTCTTATGTTGAGGTAAGTTCCCTCTCTGCCTACTTTCTGGAGGGTTTTTTTTTTATAAATGGGTGTTGAACTTTGTCAAAAGCCTTTTCTGCATCTATTGAGATGATCATATGGTTTTTATTCTTCCCTTTGTTAATATCACATTGATTGATTTGTATATATTGAAGATTCCTCACATTCCTGGGATAAACCCCACTTGATCATGGTGTATGATCCTTTTAATGTGCTGTTGGATTTTGTTTGCTAGTATTTTGTTGAGAATGTTTGCATCTAGGTTCATCAGTGATATTGACCTGTAGTTTTCTTTTTTTGTGACAGCTTTCTCTGGCATTGGTATCAGGGTGATGGTCGCCTTGTAGAATGAGTTTGGGAGTGTTCCTCCCTCTGCTATATTTCGGGAGAGTTTGAGAATGGTAGGTGTTAGCTCTTCTCTAAATGTTTGATAGAATTTGCCTGTGAAGCCATCTGGTCCTGGGCTTTTGTTTGTTGGAAGATTTTTAATCACAGTTTCAATTTCAGTGCTTGTGATTGGTCTGTTTATATTCTTTCTTTCTTCCTGATTGAGTCTCAGAAGGTTAGACTTTTCTAAGAATTTTTCCATTTCTTCCAGGTTGTCCATTTTATTGACATAAAGTTGCTTGTAGTAATCTCTCATGATCCTTTGTATTTCTGCAGTGTCAGTTGTTACTTCTCTTTTTTCATTTCTAATTCTCTTGATTTGAGCCTTTTCCCCTTTTTTTCTTGATGAGTTTGGCTAATGGTTTATCAATTTTGTTTATCTTCTCAAAGAACCAGCTTTTAGTTTTATTGATCTGTGCTATCATTTCCTTCATTTCTTTTTCACTTATTTCTGATATGATCTTTATGATATCTTTCCTTCTGCTACCTTTGGGTTTTTTTTGTTCTTTCTCTAATTGCTTTAGGTGTAAGGTTAGGTTGTTTATTTGAGATGTTTCTTGTTTCTTGAGATTGGATTGTATTGTTATAAACTTCCCTCTTAGAACTGCTTTTGTTGCATCCCATAGGTTTTGGGTCGTCATGTTTTCATGTCATTTATTTCTACGTATTTTTTGATATCCTCTTTGATTACTTCAGTGATCTCTTGGTTATTTAGTAGTGTATTGTTTAGCCTCCACGTGTTTGTATTTTTTTTCAGTTTTTTTTTTCTGTAATTGATATCTAGTCTTATAGCACTGTGGCCGGAAAAGATATTTGATATGATTTCAATTTTCTCAAATTTACCAAGGCTTGATTTGTGACCCAAGATATGATCTATCCTTGAGAATGTTCCACGAGCACTTGAGAAGAAAGTGTATTCTGTTGTTTTGGATGGAATGTCCCATAAGTATCAATTAAGTCCATCTTGATCAATGTGTCATTGAAAGCTTGTATTTCCTTATTAATTTTTATTTTGCATGATCTGTCCCTTGGTGAAAGGGGGGGTGTTAAAGTCCCTTCCTATTATTGTGTAACTGTCAATTTCTCCTTTTATGGGTGTTAGCATTTGCCTATGTATTGAGGTGCTCCTATGTTGGGTGCATAAATATTTACAATTGTTATATCTTCTTCTTGGATTGATCCCTTGATCATTATGTAGTGTCCTTCTTTGTCTCTTGTAATAGTCTTTATTTAAATTCTATTCTGTCTGATATGAGAATTGCTACTCCAGCTTTCTTTTGACTTCCATTTGCATGGAATATCTTTTTCCATCCCCTCACTTTCAGTCTGTATGTGTCCCTAGCTCTGAAGTGAGTCTCATTAGGCAGCATATATATGGGTCTTTGTTTTGTATCCATTCAGCCAGTCTATGTCTTTTGGTTGGAGCATTTCATCCATTTACATGTAAGGTAATTATCGATATGTATGTTCCTATGACCATTTTCTTAATTGTTTTGGGTTTGTTATTGTAGGTCTTTTCCTTCTCTTGTGTTTCATGCCTAGAGAAGTTCCTTTAGCATTTGTTGTAAAGCTGGTTTGGTGGTGCTGGATTCTCTTAGCTTTTGCTTGTCTGTAAAGGTTTTAATTTCTCTGTCAAAGCTGAATAAGATACTTGCTGGGTATAGTAATCTTGGTTGTAGGTTTTTCCCTTTCATCACTTTAAATATGTCCTGCCACTCCCTTGTGGCTTGCAGAGTTTCTGCTGAAAGATCAGCTGTTAACCTTATGGGGATTTCTTTGTATGTTATTTGTTGCTTTTCCCTTGCTGCTTTTAATATTTTTTCTTTGTATTTAATTTTTGATAGTTTGATTAATATGTGTCTTGTCGTGTTTCTTCTTGGATTTATCCTGTATGGCACTCTTTGCACTTCCTGGACTTGATTGACTATTTCCTTTCCCATAATAGGGAAGTTTTCAACTATAATCTCTTCAAATATTTTCTCAGTCCCTTTTTCTCTTCTTCTTCTGGGACCCCTATAATTCAAATGTTGGTGCATTTAATGTTGTCCCAGAGGTCTCTGAGACCCTCCTCAGTTCTTTTCATTCTTTTTTCTTTATTCTGCTCTGAGGTAGTTATTTCCACCATTTTATCTTCCAGGTCACTTATCCTTTCTTCTGTGTCAGTTATTCTGCTATTGATTCCTTCTAGAGAATTTTTAGTTTCATTTATTGTGTTGTTCATCGTTGTGTTTGCTCTTTAGTTCTTCTAGGTCCTTGTTAAATATTTCTTGTATTTTCTCCATCCTATTTCCAAGATTTTGGATCATCTTTACTATCTTTACTCTGAATTCTTTTTCAGGTAGACTGCCTATTTCCTCTTCATTTGTTTGGTCTGGTGCGTTTTTACCTTGCTCTTTCATCTGCTGTGTATTCCTCCGTCTTCTCATTTTGCTTAACTTACTGTGTTTGGGGTCTCCTTTTCACAGGTTGTCGGTTCGCAGTTCCTGTTGTTTCTGGTGTCTGCCCCCAGTGGGTAAGGTTGGTTCGGTGGGTTGTGTAGGCTTCCTGGTGGAGGGGAATGGTGCCTGTGTTCTGATGGATGAGGCTTGATCTTGTCTTTCTGGTGGGCAGGACAGCATCCAGTGGTGTGTTTTGGGGTGTCTGTGACCTTATTATGATTTTAGGCAGCCTCTCTGCTAATGAGTGGGGTTGTGTTCCTGTTTTGCTAGTTGTTTGGCATGGAGTATCCAGCACTGGAGCTTGCTGGTCATTGAGTGGTGCTGGGTCATAGCACTGAGATGGAGACCACTGGGAGAGGTCTCGTCAACTGATATTATGAGGGGCCAGGAGGTCTCTGGTGGACCAATATCCTGAACTCAGCTCTCCCACTTCAGAGGCTCAGGCCTGACACCTGGCCGGAGCACCAAGACCCTGGGTCATCCTGGAGAAGATGGACTGAAGCCAGGAAAAGCTAGAGGATGGGAGAACTGTCAGAAGGCTTGTTTGATGAAATCAGGCAAAGGATGGTGACATTCTGTATCCTGGCTCTACTCGTGAAGGGGAAAGTGGTGCCTCGGGAAGCTGAGTACACACTTCCATGGCCTAGCCCCAATTTCATGCAGTATGTATTTTTTAATTTAATCTTGATTTGCTGAAAAGTTCTATATTTTTTCATGCAGGATGCTACTTCTCACATCAACATGGCTAACCAATATATTTAGAAAGCAGTTCCCTAATATGCTACACTTTAACCTTCTCCTTTGCAACTTTTTTTTGTCATTCATCCATATATCCAATCAGATCAATGCTGAGGAAAGTTGGAACAGAGACTTAATTCAGCCACTACAATTACATTAAAACTGAAAGTAAAAAAGCTAAGGAAAATTGGTAGCATATACATTTCTTTTGCAAAAGCTACTTCCCTTTATTCTACCCTGTACCTAATAAGAAAAGCAAAACATTTAGAGCTAAAAGGAAGTATAGAGACAATTTTGTGCAACTCTTTTACTTTACAATGAAGAGACAGTGATATATTCATGAGGAAATAAGTAAGATCTCATAGTAATTATTGGCAAAATCGAGACCAGATCTGAGGACTGGAAGTCAGAACCTGATTTTGACTAGCTCTACACAAGACTGATGGGGAGAATCTGGTGGATGAAGATTGGCCATGGAAACGAGGAGGAAGTCAATGGGCAGGGTCAGTGTGGGATGCGCTAAATGACTGGGTGTGTTGCTGTGATGGAGGAGAAGCTCAGAGAGGACAGGAGCCTGGAAGAGTGAGCATGCCAGGATGTTGGGGCCAGAAAAAGAGCCTCAAGATCAGAATCTTAGGGAAGTGGCAATCTGTGAGCCTGAGGTCCCTTGATGTGACTTAGGGAGTTATGATTAGAGTGTGAGGTACAATGGCATCTCCTATGAATTCCAATTCAACTTGTGGAATTATTCTTTTGATTACCAGAAATGAATCTCAAGGACTATCTTCTTGAATATCAAAGACCCTACTATACTTTTCTGATACTTTAAGGTTCCTGTGTTTCTTGCCAACTGATTCTACAATTTTTGTTTACATTAGGAGCTCTGACCTAATCAGTAGAATGTAGGAAGTTTCCAGTATGCCAAAATGCAATGGTAGATCATATAAAGGTGTGATAGATACGATACTCATTTATATTTATCTTAATAATTAGTAAATCAGTGCTTATTGTAATGGTTATTTTTAGTTGGTCACTGACTTCTGCAACCTCAAATCTACTCTCTAGTTTAACTATGACTTAAAAGATGTTTTTTTTTGAATGTTTATCACTCTGAAGACTATTTTTCCCTTCACAGAAGATCTCAATGTCCACTCAGCAAAACTGATACATGAATAATACTGGTGCTGAGATCTGCCTTATTGAATATTTTGCAATGGTAATGATTAGGAAGTGAGAGCACAGTGCCATTTTAAAAGCCATGTTGTAGATAACTGAATTGTATGCAGATGGAGATAAATCCCAGCAAGGTATAACAAGGCTATGTCAGTGGGTAAAGTGACAAAATGGTTTTAATATGGGAAAATGTACAGATGTTCATCAAGGAGCAAATAAAAATTAAACTTGTCAGATTTATAAATTATGAGTTACAGTAGGTTTGCCCTATTTATTTCTTATAAAAAATTATCTAAAGTGCATTGAAGGCTATTTATTGAAGCCATACAATTTGACAACCACGAAGGTCAAGAAATGGGTATTGTAAGGATGAATATTGAACATAAAACCTTATCAACACCTTGTACACAAAATGCTATAGCTTCACCTGAACTGCATCTCGTACTTGTCATTGCATCTCCAGAAAGTGAGGGTCAATTTGGAAAAGACTTGCATTCTTACTGATCATTGTATCCCCAAAGTTCTTGGCACATATCAGTTTCTCAAAACATGTTTTGTAAAATAAACCATTAGGAGACCAAATATGATAAATCAGAATAATGGAATGGCATACGCAAAGGTGTAGTTGTAGATTTGAAAAGATCAATCTGAAAGCTAGAGGCTGAAAAGAGATAGGAATAAAACCTACAAAATGAATGGACTCCCAGAAAATTTAGTATATAATATATATGAGGCATCCTTTGAAATTTAAGAGATAAATATCAGTCAAAACGGATTTGCAAAGCACACAGTAAATTAACCCATCTCATTACTTTACAAGGCACATGTGTTGAAAATGTATATGAAATTTTTAACCAGGGTTTAATATAACCTAAGAAATATATTAAAAGAAACAGGAATGTTTAAGAGTCCTAAAGTTCTGAGATTGATATAATGGAAAGAAAATATGCTCCAACTCTTTCAAAACATAAAACATGTATAGTGTGAGGAACACAACGCAGAGCTGGATAACTATACTCAAATTTCACTCTTCCATTTACTAGTTCTATGACCCTGCACAAGTCACAATCTCTCTAAATCTTATTTTTCTCATCTGTGAAATGGGGATAAGACTTCCCTTGTGGAATTGTTAGACAGTAAATATGATAATGTAGTTGAAAGTGTATTAAGCACATATATAAGATATGAAATAAATCTTTCATACCACTGATATAGAATATTGGGATGACCCAATGTGACACTGGTGGTTCTATAATTCAGTATCTAAAGTTTCCATTATCAAATTTCCAACTGACAATTTATTAGGAATATACTCATTTTATGACAGTAGTTATCTCTGCCATGGGTACATTAGTACAAACACCTACCTTTTATTCTTAGAATGCAGGGCTAGATGGGTAGGTAGGTGAGGAAAGGTGGGGATTCCTACGGACTTTTAAAAAATGCCTGAGGAGATTACAGGTTCTAAAACCTGGCAACTCTTGCCATTTCTCTGGCATGAGCAGACACGAAGAGTGGTATAAAGATCACTGAATACAAACTTAATTTCAGAGCTAATGCAGAGCTGGCTTCTGGCGAGAGGCAACACAGCAGGGTTTTTTTTTTTTTTTTTCTTAAAAGATTACATTAAAACAATAATATCAAATGGTAAAAAGGAGAAGTCCACATTTCAATGAATTCAGGATTGACACCCATGGCACTCTATTCAAACAGCTCTAAGGGCCTTCAGAAGTCTGGCTTTATAAAACACAAGCAAACAAATGATAACAGATCTGCCATAAACTACTCACTGGTTTCCCACAGAGAGAGAGAGAGACAGCAAACTGATCCCTGGTAATATCACTTCTCTCCTCAAACTTCTTTAGTGCACTGCTTCTCAAGCTTGGCTGACATTAGAATCACCTTTCAAACAAAAGCTTTCAAAAGTTCTGGTGCGGGCTTCCCTGGTGGCGCAGTGGTTGAGAGTCCGCCTGCCGATGCAGGGGACACGGGTTCGTGCCCCGGTCCGGGAAGATCCCACATGCCGCGGAGCGGCTAGGCCCGTGAGCCATGGCCGCTGAGCCTGCGCGTCCAGAGCCTGTGCTTCGCAACGGGAGAGGCCAGAACAGTGAGAGGCCCGCGTACCGCAAAAAAAAAAAAAAAAAAAAAAAAAAAGTTCTGGTGCTTCGCCTACAATCCAGAACATACTAAATTAGAGTCTATGCGGATGGGACCCAGGTATTGGTTTAAGGCTCCCCAGATGATTCCAATGACAGCCAAGGTTGAAAATCACAACTCTAATACCTTTCCATTTCCAGTTGAAGCAAATCCATGCTCCTTAGCTTGGCATTTAAGTCATGTCACACCTTGATCCCCATTTATGTTTTCAGCCCTATTTCCTACACTCCCAATGCCCCAGCCTAACCAGTCTGTTCCGTTCATACACTGTTTACCTGCTGATGATACAGATCCCTGTGTTCACTTCCATTTGCCTTACCTCTGCTCATTCAGATTACATCCATCTTTCAATACCCAGCTCAAATGCTAGTACTTCCATGAAATTTTTTGCGGAGGAAAAGGCTTTGGACTCTCTCTCTGGCTCGCGCGCTCTCTCCTGTAACCTCCTTTCCTTCCCCCCTCCCCCGCTGATCTGCTAGACTCATGCTAAACTGAACTGAGACAAAGTACTGTTTCAGTCTCTAATATGTTGCCATAAAGAGAGCCGCTTTGAGGTAGGATGCAGTAATCTAAAAAGTGCTAACTACAGAGCCTTTCGTCTCCATGATATTATTTCCTATGTTATAATTGTAAGCACTCCCCTGGCTATAGTTTTCAGGGCAGCGATTAGCCATATAACTATTTTATTACTTACATGAATAATTACAAATCAATTTTGTAAAGTACAGGCCCAAGAGATCAGTACCAGCTCTCTCTTATAACCCTTTTCTTCACTTACAGACACCAAATCTGCCTAGCTCTCCTCTGCTCTCATCCATTAATTCACAAATTCTAGTAGACTGTTCCAGTGAAATACCTCTCGAATCTTCCCTTTCTTCTTAGCCCTGCTACCACTAACATAATTAACTCTAGATAAGTGAATCTGAAATTTTAATATGAATTCAAATCACTTGATAAGCGGATTAAAATGCAGAATCTGACTCAGTAGGTCTGCCGTGCCCCAAGATTCTGCATTTCCAACAAGCTGCTGGGTAATGTAGATGATGCTGTTGGTCTAGGACCACATTTGGGGTTACTAAGATCTAGATTACAGCCATAGCCTCATTTCTGGGCTCCCTGCCTCCACTCTTGCCCGTATCATTATTGATGGTAACACCAAAACAGGAAATTTAAAATAAAAACTTGATCACACCCCTTTCCTGCCTCAGCTCCACCCATCCTACCATTCTTTTCAATGGAGTCCCATAATTGTCAAGATGGAGTCCAAGCGCTTTAGCATGTCTTAAAAGGCTTCTTAAGATTTCATTCCTCCTTGCCTCCCCGGCTTCATTTCTCTCTATTCCTTCATTCAACATAGATTTGATAAGTGCTGCTGCAATAGTCAATCCTACTTAACGGCCAGCCACAGCCAAGGGCTTGCAATGCCCCCCAGCAGACCTTTCTTGCTTCTGAAACTTTTCTGATGCTGCTCCCTCTGCTTTTTTAAAATTTATTTTATTCATGTATAGTTGATTTACAATGTTGTGTTAATTTCTGCTGTACAGCAAATGATTTAGTTATACATATATACACATTCTTTTTCCATTATGGTTTATCACAGGATATTGAATATAGTTCCCTATGCTATACAGTATGACCTTGTTGTTTATCCATTCCATACATAACAGTCTGCTAATCACAAACTTCCAATCCATCCCTCCCCCACCAACCTCCCTCTTGGCAACCACAAGTCTGTTCTGTATGTCTGTGCTGCTCCCTCTGCTTTGAACATGATCATCCCTCCTCCCTGTTTCTCTGCCCCCCATCTTCTCTGGTTAGAGACTCCTTGTCATTCAGGACCTAACTTAGGATCACTTCTTCTGGAAGACTTCCCCGTCTCACATTTAGATGTCCCTTCTATATAGCAATCTATTTATAACCTCTACCTTGCATGGTACTAGAACATCTCAGAAACCACTTGAATTAATCAACAGCATTTATGGCACTGTATTGTAATGGACTGTTTGACTACTTGCCTATAGTAATTTTCTTCAGGGCAGGAACAATTACTTGTCTTTTATCTCTAATGATGCCAAGACCACTCAGTAAATACTTGTTGAGCACATGAGTGATGAATGCATAAATGAATTAAAACGTGATCCAAAATCCCTGAATCACAGATATGAGCAAAGTTATGAATGGATTAAAATGCTATAGCAGGAGAAATTAATACGCTCCAGAACTCAGATATGACCTGGAGACAAGCAGGAAAGACCAATGTTTAGGTTTCTATGCTCCTGTGGGGAGTAAGAGTGCTATGGGTAAAATTCCTTGATATTCAGGTTTGGTGGAAACTGGATGCAAGAGTAGACTGTACGGGAACAAACACTTTTGAATGAAACAAAGAGAAACTATAGTTAGAAATTCAGCCAAAATCACAGTTTTCACAGCTTCCAGATGTTCTGCTAACTCTTAAAAAATTCTCCAGTTTTTAAGTATTAACTACCTAGTAGAATGATTAAGCAAATGTGTTATCAGTTAGGGAGTGTTTCAAAGGGAAAACCAAAGGGAGATCATTTGAGCACTTCTTTTATTGAGCCACAATTATACCCACATGTTCTTAAAAAGTAGAATTGTAAGAAAATGAACATACTGTCATGTTTACGTATTTTCCTCTCAGTCTTGATATATTGTGTACTGAGAATTTTCACGTGCAGGATTCTGTATCGTAGAAAATATTATTTTCTGGTGAATGCATGCCATTAAAAAAAACAAAAAACAAAAAACAGTCCTTGCCCTCCTGATAGTTTAAACTGATAATTGACATGGCAAAACAAACAAAGACATAAGTGCTGTGACACAAGTAAGAGAAAGCAGTAGTGGAGCATAAATGACTCTCATTAGATGCGGTGTCAGGGAACGCTTCTTGAAGTCCTGGCAGCAGAACGAAACACTCTTAAAATTTTTTAAATAAAATAAAATAAACCAACAAACACACAAAATCCAAACTAACCAAACAAACAAGAAACCCAATGTTAAAAAAAAATCCTCAAAGTTATCAAACAAGAGGCAGGCTTGTTTGAAGAAGTCTGAGAAAAATATCGAGAAGTAGCTTGTTTCTAATTCCTCCCCCTTTGTCCTCTCTCCTCCCTCTTTATCCTTCTCTCAAGTTTTTCCCCCCTGTGCCCTTATCTTCTGTCTTTCTTCCTCACTCTTCCTCTCCCTCCCTTCCTCTCCAGCTCTCCAGTCTCTAATGTCCACTAGTAACTAATATGGAGTGGGGCATGTGTATGAAAGCAGGATAAACCCCAACCAGAGGGTGGGGTGACTGAGGGGCAGATCCTGAAGCAGGAGCTAAACCCCAGCCTCTGAGTCCCTAAGATTCTGGTGGAGACAGGAATTCCGACCTGGTCCTGGCAGTCAGCCAGATGCCAGCCTTTCGCTCCTCAGCTTTGGGGCCCCTGGTACTTGAAAGATAAACAGATCCAGTGTTTGGACAGGGATCACACAGGGTATCAAAGGTGGGCAGATCTAGGAGGATTGCATCCTACAAATCACCAAGACCCAAGCACTGTGTGAGCAGACTGGGAAAGTCTAGACTTTCCTAGTTTATCCACTAAGTGTCTATTTTCATACATTTACATTTTTACATATTTTGTAAAAGTTTTATAAATTTTAGTATTTGGAGTGTGTTAAAATTTAATTTCAGTGATAAAAAGTAAGGTAAGATTCTGAATTTGAAAAACAATAAAGTATTTTCACCTAAATAAAGACCAAAATAGCATTGCCATGGGGTGCTGCTAATGGCATACCTCTGACAGTAACTTTGTAAACTGGACGCTGGCAGGTCATCCACCATGATGGAGAGAGTTTATAGGTTCCCCATTCTCTCTGAACTCATTTACATCAGAGTCAAACAAGGGGTAAGTAAAATGCTTTCTGGATAAATACAGATGCAAATAAAAACTGTAGAATTTCCATATTGTAGAAAGCCATAAAGAGATGTATTTCTAGTTTCTGTTATAACTGGGGATTATTAGTGTAAGAAATGTTCTTTGGAAAGCTTCTTTTCTTTTCATATAGAATTCTTACAGAATATGGATAATAGTTCAATCCATGAAATAAGGTTGATTCCCCCAAGACAGAGTATTTAGGGTACGAAGAGTTGCCAAGGAGGGCTTCCCTGGTGGCGCAGTGGTTGGGAGTCCGCCTGCCGATGCAGGGGACGCGGGTTCGTGCCCCGGTCCGGAAGGATCCCACGTGCCGCAGAGCGGCTGGGCCCGTGAGCCATGGCCGCTGAGCCTGTGCATCCGGAGCCTGTGCTCCACAACGGGAGAGGCCACAACAGTGAGAGGCCCACACACCGCAAAAAAAAAAAAAAAAAAAAAAAAGAGTTGCCAAGGAGATAACCACGGGAAATACACTGAGGTGGGTTCTGATGAGGAACAAGGGAACATAACTAGTAGTCAGGGAGGTAGGAAAGAACCAGAATTTAATTGTGCCATATAAATCAGGAAGAAGAGAGTTTTAAGACAAGTAAACATAATAAATAGCCTCAAATTCTGCATTTTCAAAATAGTAACCCTTGAAATTACCTCTTAAAATCCAATGCTTGGGATTCAAGGATTATCTACAAAAGGATGACTCTCCAAGATTTAGAAATCTTTGAAGCGTGGGCTTTTATGTGTGAAATTGTTACAGTTAAATAGAAATAAAGGAAACAGGGCAAAAAGCCTAACCAGGTCAAGTTTGCCTCTTGTTACTGCAACTCTTGTAGCATTTAGTCCAGGCCTTCCACTTGTTAAGGTTTTATGTTAGATCACCAGACATCCTTTCCTCAAAGTTTCTTTTTTTTTTTTTTCTCTCAAAGTTTCTTTGAATCTCCTCCAAATAAAGGAGCTCTTCAGGGTTTTCTGAGTGCACGTTTAGAAAGCAGGCTGGAGGATTTGCACAGGCAGCGAGGAGAGCGGCAGTAGCTAAGAAGAACTGGTGGGCCCCTCAACCCTTCCCTCTGGATCTGTTCCTTTTTCTTCACCCACAGTAACTCCCCCTTGAGACTTCAAAACTCTCTGATGGCATTTACCATACTACCTTATGTTAAAAAAGATTTTTTTTAAGCTTTACTTTTGGTCAATTTTATTTTTAAATCTCTCAGGCTGTTTCTTTTGAGCAACTAATTCAACCACTTTGATATAACTTGACTCAATCAATCCTGAGACAAGTCCACTCAAACAAGCTGGTTGGTTAGATATAAGGGAAAAGTGCTAAAAGAACAGAAAAAAAGGGAAAGAAAAGGAAAAGAAAGAAAAGTGCACACTTTTGTGACCAAACTGTCATCTTTCTATTGATAATACAGGCAAAACAGACATACTAGTTATAAGAAATAATGTTGTGAATTATGTTTTTTGAAAAGATACATGCACCCCAATGTTCACTGCAGCACTATTTACAATAGTCAAGACATGGAGGCAACCTAAATGTCCATCAACAGATGAATGGATAAAGAAGATGTGGTATATATATATATATACAATGGAATATTAGCCATAAAAAAGAATAATGCCATTTGCAGCAACACGGATGGACATAGAGATTATCATACTAAGTGAAGTAAGTCAGAGAAAGACAAATATCATATATCACTTATGTGAGATATAAAAAATGATACAAATGAACTTATATATAAAACAGAAACAGACTCACAGACATAGAAAACAAACTTATGTTTACTGAAAGAGAAGCGGGGAGGATAAATTAGGAGTTTGGGATTACCATACACACACTGCTATATATAAAATAGATAAGCAACAAGGACCTACTTTATCACACACGGAACTATACTCAATATTTTATAATAACCTATAAGGGAAAAGAATCTGAAAAAGAATATATATATATATATATATATATATATATGTAACTAAATCATTTTGCTGTATACCTTAAACTAACACAACATTGTAAATCAACTATAATTCAATAAAAAAATAATAATCTGTGAGCTCAGGGTACGTCTGCATCCCCCTCCATCGATACCCCCCGGTCATATTCAACAAATGGATCATCTTTATTCTTGATCCCAGGGCCCTTGATGGTGATTATTAATCCCCTGCTGGTAAGGCATTGCTTTATTTTTTCTCTCAATGAAGTCCAGGTATTAGATTAGTTGGAAGTAAGTTTATCCTAATGGCTTATTATCTCTGCAGGCAACATCCTTCTTGACAAAGTGCTTAACCTGAACACAACTCTGCTAGATACATAACATTGCACAATCAATGAGTCAACTCATCTACATATATTGATATAAGTAAATTTCTGTACACATTGAGTTTCCATCATCACCACCAAAGGAATTAGTTACAGCTTTTATCACAGCGTGTGCTGACCAGCGGTAAAGCTACTTAGGATATTGGATTATATTTTTTAAATCTTGGACATGTAAACCAAGAACCCTTTAACTTTTCATTTCAGATTCACTCATACCGCATATCATTATTCAAAATGAACAAAATCTATTATTTCTTCTCATGGGAGCTTTGAACACCCTGCATTATTGCATGTTATAGCTCCTACAATTATTAAAGGCAGATGCTATCCAGAATCCTCCTGGAAGTAAGTTTATATGAATAGCTAAATTTTCCAGTTAGATGAAGCTTTATTAATTTAAGCAAATAACTTTATTTCAACCACATTAGTTGGAAATTTGGAAAATAAGGTTCATATTCTCCATCTTCCTAAATAAAAGGTAATATGGTAATCATTTAGGAACATTATAAGCACAGTAAACTTTTGCTTATTGTCACACCTGAAATCATTTGCTGCTATATTAACTGGCGTTAGACTGATATGTTTTCCTATTAATAGATGTGATTTTCACTGCTTTTCTGTATTATACTTGTTATCATCAGCCCTCACCTTACGTTGTCATGTGCTTGCCTGCATTAGCCCTTTTCTCCCCTTTCTATTTTGCTACCTCAAATTGATCATGTGTTTTGAAGCTAGATTACCAATCTTAATAGAACTGTGTTTACATTAAATGTAAATAGATGCTGTGTGAGAAACTGACTTTCTGAAAAAAATTCACAAGCTTTACTGCAGTGAGTGTAGTATTGAGGCTCGTTCTTCAGATGCCGCTTTGTTCCCTCCTGTGCTCTCCAGCTCATTCCCTTGGTGGGGGGCTGGGAAGCAGAGACTTTGAGGGTAAGTAACCTCTGAATAAATGAGTTATTACTAAAGGCAGAGCTCTAAGAATCTGGCATCTGACATTCCTTGGAATGTTTCAGAGTCCCAAGTGCCACTTAAGAAGCACTGATATAAAAAAAGGTGGTCCATGTACGAAAAATGGGGCGGAATTAGTAAGGTGCTATTAACCTCTTGTACTGGCCGAAGAAAAATCACTCCATGACTTATGTGCATTTAGTTAATAGCATGCAAAAGTGGTTCAATTCTTGTCATATATGTGATTTTCTGTGGTATTCAGATGCTCTCCCTGGAAACTGTATGTCTGAGGAAGAGAGAGAGAGAGAATCATGTTGTCAGTGAACATTATAAACATACATGCTCAACAGGGGTGAAAATGGGCTCTCAGGAGGAGAAAATCTTATCTTTATGTATGAAGCACAGACAAATATAGACAGCAGATAAACAAATATATAGCATATCCGTGGTATTAAAATTTCATAGGCAGTAGTATTAGGAAACTAAGTTTAAACAGACTCCTTGGGTGGGGGGACAACATGAAAACAAGGTTGAGAAACGCTGTTGTAAGACATGAAATATGAGACTGGCCCCTCACAGTGAAGGACGGGGTGCTGGTAGACATGAGCACGAGCAGCAGGGCCTGTAGGCCCCAGGTCTGTGTGTTCTCCAGACGGCCCTGTCTTCCTGTCCAGCCTTCCTCTCGTTCACCCCACGGCAGAACCACCTGCATTTCTCCAAGGTGGCATTCTGCTTCGTGATAAGAGAACACATGCTGGTCCTTTGACCAGGGATTCTCTCCTCCCCCTTTCTTACCTGCTGACTCACCCCTCAATACCCACCGCAAGTATCACCTCACCCAGGGAGCTTTCTAGACATGTGCAAAGCAACAACAAATGCACAAATCTAAAGAAAGCAGGGTAAACTGATAACAGGATGTTGAGCCATTTAAGGATGCTGACTTTGAGCAGAGACCTGAAGGAAGGGAGAGGGAGCCAAAGGAATATTCATAGGAAAAGTGTTCGAGGTAGAAACAAATGCCCTGAGATCAAAGCAGGTTTGTCAGACTCATGAAAGAGCTCGACGTAGGTATACCCAGCAACAGAGAAGGAAAGTCCCAAGAAATTAGGCTGGAAAGGTGATGAGAAGTCATAACAATATGGATCACATGGGGCACTGCAGTGTTAGAACCTCAAATTTTCTACCAAGTATGATGGAAAATTGTTGGAGCATTTACAGCAGAGTGAACCATGAGCTGATTTGTGGACTTAAGGCTCCCTACTGGCTTCTGTATGAAGAATTCATTGAAGAGGTAAATAATCAAAGCAGGAGGCCAGTAAGAAGGCTAATGGGAGAGAGAAGTGAAAATGATGGCTGCTTGGACTAGTGCGTTAGCACCTAAGTAGGTGAGAAATGGCCTAGAATTCTATGCCCCTTCCATATATACCTGGACACATGAAAAACTACTCCCTAAATTTCAAGAGTCAGTTCAAGTACCCAGGGAAGTCCCTGGTGGTCCAGTGGTTAGGATTCCACACTTTCACTGCCAAGGGCCTGGGTCTGATCTCTGGAAGGGGAACTAAGATCCCGCAAACTGCGTAGTGTGGCCCAAAAAAAAAAGAAAAAAAAAGGTATCAAGTACCCAAACTGCTAGAAACCTTGTCCAACTATCCCTGATTGACGAGCACCTTCCTCCTCAAATCTCCTAATTCTTTTTGTATTCTTCCATTACTGCACTTTCCTCATTCGATTGTAATTACTTATTCATGTATCTATCTTCCATGCCACACTACAAGCTCTGTAAAGGTTAATTCTATGTGTCAACTTGACTGGGCCATAGGGTGCCCAGATATTTGGTTAAACACTATTTCTGGGTGTGTCTGCAAGAGTGTTTCTGGATGAGATTAACATTTGAATTGGTAGACAGAGGAAAGCAGATCGTCTTCCCCAATGTAGGTGGGCCTCATCCAATTTGTTGAAGGCCTGAATAGAATGAAAAACTGAATGAGAAAGAATGGAATTATTGGCAATTATATGAACATCTTGTTCAGTATCTAGTGATGCGTCCTGGTGTCTCTATGCTATAGTTGTTCTAGTACAAGAGGCACTGATTTGGACTAGACTTCTCTGAGGTTGAGGATCATAGGAATACATTTCTGGGGTGATGCCAAGAGCACGGTGATTGGGTACGTCAGCCTCAGCGGGCCTTCATGACCCTTTGGAGCATAGCACACTGTTTATTATTTGTAACCAAAATTGTCCACCCTTTGTCTGTTGCTGAAACTGCGACAGACCTACAGTTAGTTTAATTTTTTAAAAAAGCATTCTGGGTTATTTTCCTAGTTATAGTGATATGTCTGTACTCCTCTATTCTTCCAAGTGTCCTTTGAAACGATCACTTGTGTTTTAATAACTGAATAAATAGGATCAAGGTACCAAGCACAATAAGTTATTGGGTGCTGCCACCTCAAAGCATTTTTAGAACAGAGGAAGCATAAATGAACACACAGACAAGTAACCAACTAGACCCATGACTTCGGCCTAACTAGCACAATGCGCTGACTCAGCTTAGCAACCACCAATATGAAAACACTTTTCCGATAGAGACACATGGGAAAACCCCCCACTGCTAAGCATGTTGGATGAAGAGAAGCTTGATGATTTTCTAACCAGTTAGCCTCTCTTTCGTCAGGCTGACAGAATACTGTTAAAACTATTTAGCATAATATTTACCTTCATTGCTTCCTACTGTGAAAGACATAGTGTTTCTTGTTCTCATCCCTTTGTTCTTTTCCTCTGTTGACACTGGATGGTGAACTTCCGTTGAAAACTGGCAGAAGAGGTGCACTGGTTTTCTCTTTTGGCTCACACTCTGTTACACAGACAGTCTTGTTCTAGTCACCTCCTTTCTCCCACCCACTCCTCACTTGGGATTTCAGAAAACCTTCTGTCTTCATGTAAATCTAATCAAGGCTTATTGAATGATTCCCAAACACTGTGGCAAACATTAAAAGTACAAAATATTAGTGGGGAGGCTGTGACTCTTAGGTCTTCAGAATCAGTGGGCTCATTTTTCTCGTCTTTGCCATCCTTTCAACACATACCAAAGAGGTCTCTGGCTTTAAAGAGATGTTGTGTTTGCAGATCAGAGGTAGAACAGGTAGAAGTTCACTGAGTTATTCTGAAAATGAAGGAACACTCCCTCCCCAAGGCCCAAGTACCACAGCTTCTTATAGTGCTGTTTGATGAGTGGGATCTTGTGGGATCTCATACTTACAACTTGTAACTTTTTTTTTCTAATGGTGAGGGTATTTTTTGGCCAGGGAAACCCAAAAAAAGGGGGCAGGGAGAATAAAAGAACGAATAGAACCTGAAGTGGAAATGTACCTACTCATGGAGGGCTGGTCCTGGGCCCCCTCCATGGGAAGCTGGTGAAAGAAGGAGCCTTCAGCTCCACCAGCCTCTCGTTTTAAAAGGCCCTCCTTCATCCTCCCTAGCCAGAGGTACTGTCTTCACACTCCCCAGCCTTTGCCCAGTTTCCCTACCAAAGCCTCTTTACAAAGCCAACAGAAAGTGTGACAATGTGGAATATTAGAAACAGCACCCCATGCACAATCAGCTGAGTCCTGGTCCCAAAGTCAACATTTACTAGTGGTGTTTTAGGGCGAATGGTTCAACTCTGAACCGCTGTTTCCTAATCTATAAAATGGGGATCTCCTCCCTCATGAGGAGGGAGATTAGGAAACGAACGGGGAGAGAGATCTCCATCTTATAGATTCACAAACCTATTTTTAGGGTCAAGCAAGAAAATGCATAGGTGTGTCCTATAAAATCTAAGTATCCTGCAAATATAAGACACGATCAATTTCCATTTGATTACCTTGCAAATGGTGCTCAATGGGTACTCCAAATGATTGCTAAATGACGGCACTGTCTCATTTGTCAATGGTTATCATTCTGAGAGATAGTTGCAATTCCTCAGGGGTAAATCTGACATAATTGGAAGGAGAAATTTAACTACTAAAGTCATTCTGTTTTCAGTCAGTTGAATAATCAAATGGCATCTTAAAATCAATTATTAGATACCATGGGGCTGGTACCATGTCAGTAACCTCAAACTGTAGACCAAACTGGCCATCTTAATGGGCATGATGCTGTAGCCAATTATGGTTCCATCACCAAAGAGTTCCAACCCCATGAGTTCCATTATATACCAGAGAGGCCGGAAAGTATAACAAAACAACAAATTGCATTTCTACCATTCCCTTGAAACTGTGATAGGCGTGTAACTTATTTGCCAAGCAGCTGAACCCACAGTGAGGTTTGGTTACAGACTTGGTTGCACAAGTAATGAACACATGCCTTATGGCAAACACCATGGCAAAGGCATCTGGGTTTCCAGGGTCAGCTGTGGCAGAGTTCCAGCATCCAATACCGTGATTTGCTTGAGTCTGAACCTTGGAATGACGGAGAAATCACTACATTTGACAGAGTCTACCTAAGAAATGACTTGATTATGTCTTCCTCCATTAGAGATAAGGGGCTAAGAGTCAGATGTATGGTAAGGACAAGTGAAATTATATTTTTGTACAACAAAGCTTGTGACTATGAAGAATCCTACTTACTGCCTCATCTGTCTTGAAGATGGCTCCATATCGATACATACAGATTGATCACATTTCTTTACTTTGCTGCTAAGATACACGACACCATATATCACTGAAAACTTGGCAAGAATCATTTTTAGTAGCTGCACAAGATTTCATTGTACATATACACCATGATTTATGGATCCATGCCTTCATTTTTACACGTTTCTGTAACACTTTTTGGCTACACTAACAACTCTGGGCTAAAAATTCTTTTGACATTTTAAATTATTTCCTACAAAATATCCATAATCAAGCTTTATGTTAATACTTTTGGACATTTCCATATTCTATAAGACTTTAATTTAGAAAAAGAAAAGATTTCCAAAGAATATTCCTTATACTAAAAATTCTCAGTTACAAGAGAAACTGGCAATGAAATAGCCCCTTTTATAGCATTCTACAAAACAAATTTTACAACCGTTTTGTTTATATTTGTCCAGAAAACATTTTGTTTACCCTTTGTTTGACTCTGAGGTAAATGAGTTCAGAGAGAACAGAGAACCTATAAACGCTCTCCGTGCTGGCTGCCAGGACCAGGCTGGGAGTCTTATCCCCACAGGTCTCTTGGGGGGAGACCTGTGTCTGAGCTTTAGTTCCTGCTTGGGGGTCTGCCTCTCACCCATCCCACCTTCACCCTCCCCCTCTCATCTCTTGGGAGACTGACCCCTCAGACACATACCATGCCTGGAAGGCCAATGCCATAGGCCAGGTGCCAAGTCACTGCATGAATCTCTAGAGAAGAACTATACTGATTAAAGCATTGAAATAGACCATTTGATCATTAAGCTGGTCATAAAGGCCCTTCTGGAAGTGATTCAGTCAGGCAGCAAAAACACTGAACTTGCTGTCATGAGGGGAGATCAACCCCTCAAGATTTTAAATCTTGAAGAAGTTGAGAAATATGATGCTGAAATTGAAAAAGAAGAAACAAAAGAAAGCATCATGACGAATAAAATTGTGCTTGTGGCAATTTTTAAATTCAAATTATGGATGATTCTCACAATGGCCTGCAGGCATTTCCATGCCATTTCTCCATACTGCCCAAGTCCTATGATAAACTTCCATTTTTTAACCTTAAAAAAAATTAGAGGGACTTCCCTGGTGGTGCAGTGGTTAAGAATCCGTCTGCCAAAGCAGGGGACATGGGTTCCAGCCCTGGTCCGGGAAGATCCCACATGCCATGGAGCAATTAAGCCCATGCACCACAACTACTGAGACTGCGCTCTAGAGCCTGCGCACCACAACTACTGAGCCTGCGCACCACAACTACTGAAGCCCGCACGCCTAGAGCCCGTGCTCCACAACAAGAGGAGCCACCGCAATGAGAAGCCTGCACACTGCAACAAAGAGTAGCCCCCACTCGCTGCAACTAGAGAAAGCCAGCACACAGCAACGAAGACCCAACGCAGCCAAAAATAAATAAATAAACAAATAAATAAAAAATAAAATAATAGATTTAGAGACTGAAGGGTAGAAGTCTTCAGGGAAGGGAGGGAGAAGAGGAATGAGGACGGAAGAGGGAAAACGGGCGGATAGGAGAGAAAATAATGAGAACGGTAAAGAGGGAGGAGAGAGGAGTAAAGGGGAGAAGTTAGAGAAATAAGCTACATCCAAATACCCTCCTCAGACTTCTTCAAATAACCCCATCTCTTGTTTGATAATTTTGAAGGTTTTTTCTTTTTAAAACAACTTCTAGGGTTTTTTTGTTTTGTTTTTTAAAAGATTTATTTATTATTTATTTATTAAAAAATTTTTTTTTGGTTGCGTCAGGTCTTAGTTGCAGCACTCGGGATCTTCATTGTGGTGCGTGGGCTTCTCTCTAGTTGTGGCTTGCAGGTTTTCTCTATTTGTAGCGCGCAGGCTCCAGGGCACGTGGACTCTGTAGTTAGTGGTGCGTGGGCTCTAGTTGAGGCACACAAGCTCAGTAGTTGTGGCACGCGGGCTTAGTTGCCCCATGGCATGTGGGATCTTAGTTCCCTGACCAGGGATCGAACCCACATCCCCTCCATTGTAAGGTGGATTCTTTACCATTGGACCACCAGGGAAGTCCCACTTTGGAGTTTTTTTGTTTGATTGCTTGTTTGTTTGGTGAATTTCATTTTTGTTTGTTGGATTTGTTTTTTAATTAAAAGTTGTTTTATTTTCTTTTGTTGCAAGGACTGCAAGCTTTCCATCGATAGCAAACTGTAGATCTTCTCTCAGATAAAGCATTTCTGCTTCTCTTCACCTTCTTTTGATTCCCTGTGGCAGGTGGAGTGGTCATGCAGTGCTGGCAATGTCAATGTCAAGGCTGTCATGTTCGCAGTCCACTCATTTGACGAGTGTCTGACTAGACAGAAACAGCTCTGCCCCACCATAAGTCAGAGGCTAACCGGCTCACAGGGAAGAGGAGGCCTAGACCTGCAGACTAGCCTTACTTTCGTCTTTTTGCATATGTGAAATAATTAAGTCAATGTTCTTTGAAGTCAATTTGTAACTGCTTCAGAATATGGATTGTGTAAATAATGTAATAACTTTTTATCACTTCAAAAACAAAGAATACTGATGTTTTACTTTAAAACAGCATGAAATAGGGCTTCCCTGGTGGCGCAGTGGTTGAGGGTCCGCCTGCCGATGCAGGGGACACAGGTTCATGCCCCGGTCTGGGAAGATCCCACATGCCATGGAACAGCTGGGCTCGTGAGCCATGGCCGCTGAGCCTGCGCATCTGGAGCCTGTGCTCTGCAATGTGAGAGGCCAGAACAGTGAGAGGCCCGCGTACCGCAAAAAAAAAACAAAAACAAAAAACCCCAAAACAAAAAAACTGTATAGAAGGCAGTATAGGAAGGCCAGGAGGAACTTCAATCCTGGGAGCAGCACTGGGTTGGTGAGTGGGGGGCTGTGCAGAGACGAGGGAAAGGGAGAGAAAGAGAAAGAAGGGGAAGAGAAGAAGGAAAGATGAAGACCTTTCCCGCACTCCCCTCCTACTCTTAGAATCCCAGACTTTGACACGTCCTGCAAAATCAGAATATGCTGCCTCAATGATACTGATAAATGAGCCATTCTTCATAGTAAAGTATACATACTTCTGTATGAAAACTTCCTCATACCCCAAAGGAGAAAAGGATACCACTTTTTTTTGATATAATATCTCTAATTAGGGCATTGTTAGAATGGCCAAGGAACTCCATTTTATTTTATTATGGTCTGATAAAATAAACCTCAATACCATGAAGAAAGAAATGGATGCCTTCTCTGTCAATAAAATATAAGAGAATTGTGAATTATGTAAGATTTAGGACATATAAGGATTTCCAAATATTCAAGAGAAACTAGCTCTTAAAGTACCAAAAGTGACAGAAATATTCATTGATTCAGGTCATGAAGATGAAGTTATAAGATTGGTGAAATATGGATTTCTATCACTGTGATAGAAAAATTATAAACTGAGATCTTGCTATTCTGAAGTAAAACATCTAACTGCATAGTCATTCCCTGAATGTGCTGCTCATAACTCTGACTCAACCGCTTAGAGCTCTGACAACTACTTTGGAAGCATTACCCTTCCTAAGGATCAGGATGGCCTAAAGCTTGCACCACGCACTTTTAATCTGCTGCTTTTTGCGTGTATAAAAAACTTGATTCTTTTTACTTCTCAAGTATAAAATTCTTATTTTCCATTTTTTCTGGAACAATTCTCTTCAAATTTTTTGCAATCTTGAGATTATTAATAACCTACTTTTAAAAAATCTCTCTGGGGAATTCCCTGGTGGTCCAATGGTTAGGACTCAGGGCCTTCACTGTGGTGGCCCGGATTCAGTCCCTGGTCAGGGAACTAAGATCCCGCAAGCCGCCAGGCTTGGCCAAAAAATAAAAAATATAAAAAAGTCTCTCTGCTTTCTAATTTTTCACAGAACCATATTATTCTAAAATTCCTCTTTTCTCGTTCTTATTATTCCACATATGTAAAACGGTGACTCCAAGGGAGTAGGTAGGATATCAAAAGATCTGCAGTGAAATCTCGGGTTGATTACCTACAAACTATGTGATCTTAGGCAGGTCAGTTAAGGTCTGATCCATCCTTCCTCTGCTCATGCATAAAATGAAGATCATTGTAACCGCCTCACCAAAGCCTTAAAAGAGGAATATAAGTTAGAGCACTTTGTAAACCACAGAGCGATTTCAAATCTAAGGTATTATCTGTGGGCTCTTCTTTGTCCTGTCTGCCAAACTGGAGCCTTCCCTTTGACTCTTTGACTCCATGTCCTCTCAAAGTTTCTATATTGAAGAGAAATAAATCCACAGCTCCTGTCCTGACCTCTGTCCCTAGCTTCAGTCACTCTCCCTGGCCATGTAGATATTACGAATCCTCAAGGTCACGGGACTCTTTTCTATGTCTTTGCATGGCCAACCGGCACAAAACTAGGCCAACTGTATCTGTTCACTTATAACTTAAACATAAACTCAAATTTAGCATATTGATTTTAACCATTTTTCCCCAAACCCAATTTCTTTCCAAATTTTCCCATTTTTCATAAATGTCACCAACACCCTGGAGCCATCTGGGAATCCAAGTCATCGTTGTTCCTTTCTTCTCACTTTCAATACCCAGTCTGGAACCAATTATTTTCAATTCATTCTTTTCTGCCTCTTTGGCACGTATAGACTCCTTTTTAGCTCCCTACCACCATCCTGGTTTAGACTTTTATTGCTTCCTGTCAGGACAATTTCAACAGTCCCTTAGTTTATTTCCCCAACCACACGCAGCCTTTAACTCATCTAGTATTGATATACTGCTCCCACATTCCTTTTCTGAAGGAACTGCAGAATGAATCTGAGAGTGAAGGCCTATACAAGTTCAGATTTTTCTGAGTTTGTCTGGTATTTGCACAAGAAACTCAAGATTTTAAAAGGATGTGGTCACCTGAAACGATGGTAAATTCTCAAAAGTTGTGGTAGGCAGCCTCTAAAATGGCTCCAGTGATCTTTCCTTCCTGGTATTCATGTCCTTGTGTAATTCTCTCCCCCTTGCATGAGGCCTGGACCAACTGATTTGCTTCTAACAGACAGAATATGACACAAGTGATGAGCTGTCACTTCAGAGATTAGTTTACAAAAGAAAGTGACTGATGTTCTGCTGGCTCTCAGTCACTCTCTCCCTCATGTGCTCTGAGAGAAGCCAGCCGCCATGTTGTGAGCTGCCCTAGGACAGGCCAACCTGACAAGGAAATGGTATCTCTGGTCAACAGGAGACCTGAGCCCTCCTATGGGTAAGACTTGATATGAGACCACAGCCCTTGCTGACACCTTGACTATAACCTGATGAGGAACCCTAGGTCAGAGGACCCAGCTAAGCCATGCCTTGATTCCTGACTGGCAGAAACCATGAGATAATAAATGCTTGTTCTTTTAAGCTGCTAAGTTTTGGAATAATTTGTTATGTAGCAGTATATAACTAATACAACAGTTTAGAGCGTGTAAATCAAGATTGTTTTCTGGCTTTCTCCCTCACCCCGTACAACTTGTGGTCAGAGCCCATGGGGAAATAGGCTGTGATAATTTTAGGGAAGGCCCTGAGAAGAGAGAGCTTGCTGCTTCATGGACCAAGTAACAGAGAGTAATATAAGTGGGATTTTAGCAATAAAATCCACTTTAGCAATAGGACTGAGAGGAGTTGGATGTTATGGACATCAGAAGCACATCAAAAGCAGGAGACTGGACCATGACCTGGGTGCCAAGCCACAACATCTATATCATGTTGATGTCATGGCAACAACACAGGACACATGCAGCCACTGTTAGGATTCATCATGTGGAGGTGGAGAGACAACAAGATTGGCAGGAAAAAACAATCAGAATCACTCATGATACACTCTAGAGTCTTCTTGAATAATTTAAGGAGAGCTGGCACCAAAGCCAGATATCATCCTATTTGTTTCTTTTGTGCTACTGGGGCCCAATTCATCTTCCATGTAGCTAAGAGTGGAAATATAGACCTCACCTGCTCCCATCATGTCTCGTTACTAATTTTGTTGCTTCCTTTTGAGTATTCCAGTATTTGGCTTCTACTTCTATTCCCTGTCTCCAATATAGTCAAATGGATGTGAACACCCTCTCATAATCATTGTACTCACTCTCACTGTCCTTCCCACTGAATATAACCTTCTTCTCCCTCCTTACCTAATGTCCATCCCTTTGTAAACTTCAAAAGAAATTCTCTATATAGCATGCAAAATCAGTTTAAACAGTTTCTCTGTGAGTTTCTACCATGAAATTATAGAATATTAATCTACTAATTGAGTATAATATACCAACTTATTTAGAACAGAGCTAATATTGGTTAGACATTTACAGAGACATATCTATGGCATGGCCACTCCCCTTAAAGTCTCAATCTAATTATTAAGACAAAAACTTCTCCTGTGAAGCAATCAGAAAACACAGACACTCTAAGTACATGTTCTTGATCCTTTCAGAACAAGTCAAGTTGCTGCTTAGAAGTGCTCACCCTCTGCAGTGAAAGGAGAGATTAAAATGCTTTTGGCTGTTTCAAAGAGAATTTCTATTTTCACCCTCACCTTGACATTGACCATAAATGGGAATTTCCAGGCTCTAGTGGTGGCAAAGATGGTTGCCTGGAAATTAGTCCCTACTTGAAGCTGATTAACTAGAATTATTCCTGGTGAGTCATTCAGTCCTGCTGTTTCTCAGCTGTCTGTCACCAAATCTAGATGTTCGCATCCCAGAGAGAGGTCTTGAGAGAATTGGAGTAATATCAGTCATATAACATCACCAACATATAAACTTAACATCATAACTTATCATGTGATACCTGCCAACACATTAATCCAGTCTCTTTCCCAGGCCCTCTCTTCAATTAGACCCATATGATGTAAAAAGCAGAAGAACTGGGGCTTCCCTGGTGGCTCAGTGGTTGAGAAACTGCCTGCCAACACATGGGACATGGGTTTGATCCCTGGTCCGGGAAGATCTCATGTGCCGCGGAGCAGCTAAGCCCGTGCGCCACAACTACTGAGCCTGTGCTCTAGAGCCTGTGAGCCACAACTACTGAAGCCCGCGTGCCTAGAGCCCATGCTCCGCAACAAGAGAAGCCACTGCAATGAGAAGCCCAGGTATGGCAATGAAGAGAAGCCCGGGTACGGCAACGAAGAGTAGCCCCCACTCACCGCAACTAGAGAAAGCCCGCGTGCAGCAACAAAGACCCAATGCAACCAAAAATAAATAAATTTATAAAAAAAATAAAGCAGAAGAATCTATATACTTTAAACTTGTTACATAGGATAATTTCACTCCTTCACTAAATACTCCTTCATTTCTTATAACTTGCCTACAATGCTTGTCCCTGGAAAAGAATATACTTATGCTTGGAAATAACTGCAAGTTGTAAATAACTGCATAATAGGATATTTTGAAATATCATCTGATATAATTTTCACTTTTGGGGTAATTCCTGTTGTCCAACCATTTACCTGTCAAGGATGAAGTGGCCATTATTTCAGAGCATAAGCAGACCAGCCAAGAACATAGAAGAAAGTGTTCATTCTTAAGTTTCAAAATAAACTTTAAAAAGTTAGGCAAAGATGCTCATGGAAGCTCAGTCTTCCTGTAACAACAGCCTTGCACCTGAGAAAGAAAAGGGCTTCCTAAATTCCTAAAGCTTCCCTTTAAAGATCAAGAATCATAAAGCATAGAGATTTGCTACAAGCCATGGGAAAGAAAGGATGTACATTGTGATCTTTTTAGATGCCGTTTCTTGTCACACAGGGGGTGACAGCACGGAGAGTGGTGAGAGGAGAGAAGGAAAGATGAGACTCTGCTAATGTTTTGGCCCTGCCCCTTCCCAAGGTGAAAACCTTGACTGGGAGTGGGGACGGGACGGAGGGAAGGAGAGGTGGAGAGATCTGAGGGCAAATAGGATTTACACTTCTCTTCCCAGTTGGTACCAAAATGATCTGCATTGACATGGGGTAACTGCTATTGGACAGAAACAGCAATTATCTGCGTTCAGGTGAGGAGAGGTCTCAAGTGAGTATTTGCTCCTGCTTCTCCAAGATTTATGCAAGTCAAGGAGAGGTCCAGAAGTTTCCCACAGAGGGAACCAGTAGAAATGTTGAGAAGGTGTATGGATTCATGGATTCTTCAGGCAAGTAGCCAGATGCCACGACAGGGATCACAGACATCAGAAGCAACAGCTGCTGACTTGCCCTAAATACAAACAGAACCCACCGCTTTAGAGTATTGTAAAGCCCACAGAGAACGAAACACCCAGAGATGCTACAGAACACCCCAGGTCGGCACGTGGACCAGACAACCCTCCCTCTGACACCATGAGGGTTCAAAAGTTTCCTGGTGCCCAAATGCCATCTGGCCAGAAGAGAAGGAAAAAGGGGAGGGGAAGAAACTTTGAAAAACTGAGCATTATCCACGCCCCCCGCCAACCCGCAAATGAGTTAGTCTGGAAGAGACAAATTTTCAAAAAAGAAAATTACCTTAAATTAGAAAAATCAAGGTTCTTGTACCCACCACCAATCCCTCCAGTCCTCTTCACCTCTTTCCCACAGAAGCGAGGTCTTCAAAGAAAGTTTAGCCCAGTCTCACTACTATCATTACCATTCTTCCATCTGAATCATGTCTATAAATCTGATAATCCCTACAATAACTTCTTCCTTTCCACATATATTCGGAGGAAAATGAGGAATATATAGGGTCCTAGATTTGTGTTTAGTTCTGAAGCACAGTTTCACAACACAGTAAAAACCCATCATACACTACGAGAGGGGTCCAGAAACTTCAGTTGCATAAATGTCGGGGCAACAATTTGCTAAGTTAATGAAATAAGAGGTCTGGTGAGAGCTAGCCAATCACTGATCACATTATGTCCAAATTTACATCATATCCAAATTCACATCATATCCAAATTCATAATGTTTCAGGGGCTTCATCTGGAGGTAGAGTACCTGAAAAATATATTGGGATAAATCTTTATTTTAAAATAGCCAAGATGAAGACTGTACCATTTTTGATGAAACCACTTTCTTTCTTTTCTTTTTCTTTTCTTTTCTTTTCCTTTCTTTCTTTTCTTTCTTTCTTTTTTTATCAGAGTGGTGAGCAGATCACCAACAGACTGTGGAAGGATTTTAGGTGGTGGTCTCCTGTCTATTTTTTAAGTGTTTATAATACAATAGTATTAATTGTTTCTCATCCGAACAGATTAAAATCCTATAATACTCGATATACTAGACACACAGAAACCCCTGAGAGTTTTGTGAAAAGCTGACCCATTCTTTCCATCTGTGCTGGTGAGGCCACACTTTCTGGTGAGGAAAGTGACGGCTCAGGAAACGCCCAAGAAGAGTGCTTTCCAAGTTGGCCAACATGTGTAAAATGCGCTACAATATCTAAAGGTTTAGTCCTTTATCCTCAGACCACCCAAATAATACCTTTTCTTGAAATTGGTTTATTTTTTAAAATACTGATCAAAATACAACCTATCCCATTTTACAAACCCTGGAGAGAGAAAATGGAGTATTTCCTTCTCTTTTCTGAGCATCTGAACCCACCCCGGCTGCAACCGTCTTCTCAATCTCCTTCTCTTTGAATAGCGGCAAGTCTGCTTTGCCTTCAGCTGAACAAAAATTTCAACAAAATCACTTTCATTTAACTTGTCACAACTGTACCCACTTCTCTCAAGCACATGAGTCTACTTAATGCTGTTCACGGCCCTCACCATTCTATCATACTTGATGTGGGGCGAATGAACATACTGACTGATGGAAACCGTCTCTTTTTCCCCTCCAAGTTCCATTCCAAATCTCCTAGATCAGCATTTCAAGCCAAGTCTGAATATTTAATCCCTATGAAGACAGAGGAGCCCTCCAAACATCTCCTATGGCACTCTCCAAAGCCATTAACTTATACCACCTCTGGTCTTAGACAATCAGATTCTCCCCAATTACAGATGAAGGAAAACTATGGTATTCTACAGCAGAAACTCTCAGCAAGTAAGAGTCCTGACAATTCCCTGCACACCCAGACAACAGAAACACTGCAGAGAAATATAAGTGTGACTGTGCTGTTGTTTAAAAGAAAAGTCATGTATTCCTGGGAGGCATTATGATTTTCTTCATCATAAATGTCAATTGACACTTGCTCCACAGATTATGAAGTTTTCAATTTGGCTAGTAATATTTACTTGATATAAAGCAAGGTTCTTTGTGCTGTTGGTAAGTAAAGTACAATCTTCATGCTCCCTGTGTGATAGTTTTGTCACTGTTTTATAGATCATTGTAAAGGGGATATTTGAATACTCAAATAAAAGGGATTGAGCAAGTAGAGTGCCAAAAATAACAAATCTTCTCATAAATGAATACTGATAAAAAAGAATTAAAATCCTGGTAGCAATTTGTCTCAGACACCTCCCAGTCATAAGTCAGAGCCAAAGGGAAAAGACAGTGGGGTGACAAGCAAGGAAGTTCCCACTATATGGATATTGGCAAATAGGCCACATAACCTCTGAAGCAGCTCTTTTACTCTGTTTATGGTTATTATGTTCCAATGTGAGTTAGGACACATTTAAGACTTTCCCATTATTTTTGTACATGGTACATGTATTGCAAACCACTGATCAAGCTTACTAATACTTTCCTTTTTTGGTGGAGATGAATATTTAGGAACAGTCCTCGCACTAGAACATCACGCTAAGAAGCTTGAGCCCATATAAAAGGCAAAATCAAGGCCATCATTTGCGTGTGCACAGGTAGCGCTTGGAGACCGGCCACTCTTCTGTTCTCCATGCTTTTGTCAGCATTTTAATAACTGTATTTTAAGGAAAACAGAGTGTACATGTTTCTAACTCATTTACACTTAAATGTTAATAATATTTTGCAAGAGTTCGTTGATATCCAAAGTAATTTTTGTACTAATGTCTTAGAATGAGGGACTTGAATCTGGCCTGTTTTAAATTATTTTTAGCACTCTTGCCCTCTCTTCTCCCTTCAACGTAAAGGGTTTCAGTCACTTTAAACATAGTCAAAACAGTTTCATAACCCTAATTTAACTTTTTAATATATTAATCTGGTGTCAAAGCTTCTATAAGCTAGCTGACGATAATGTAATTTGTTCAGCCTTTCTTTAATCTGTCATGTGCCCAATCAAAATAGACTGCAAATTTAGACTACGATTTTAGAAACAAAATAGCAACCACAATATGGAAAAACAACATTTAATGAAAAGAATATGTTTTCTGATTTCAAGTTTTGAACTGACATCTAAACTATACATTAGTGAAGTAAACAGTTACTTAATAATACTTGGTGGCAATGGCTATGCAATATGATGATTTAAAATAAAGGTTAACTGTTTTAATTTATTGTTGTATCAGTGAAAACTATCTTTATTTCATGAAAAGATTAGACATGTCCCACTTAAAGAAGAACTAGATGACTCAATTATTCATAAGCTGAAGACCTTCCGTTTACTTTAACCTGTATTCGGACTCTTAGCTACTAGAATTCCTAGCTGTTTTATTTTTCCTGGAACTCACAGAAAATGGCATTAGTAGTTTTCATATCATCACTCACAACATTGAAGCAGTTTAAGACAAGTCTTTATTTTTTCACTGATAATGAAGCAGTTTAAGACAAGTCTTTATTTTTTCACTGATAACTTCAGTGTCATCAGTGTTTTCCTAAGGAATCCTATGTGGGAATTCAAAACACTAAATGTTGTTTAAATGATTAAAATCCCTCCAGTGCTTCCATGTTGCTATTCTCTGAAGAAAACATGCGCTAAACATAGTAATATCTATATAAAAATAATTACACAAGTTATAACTTGCATAGTAGTCTCATGCAATCTGAAAAAAAATAAACCAAACTATACAAAAGTGAAATTTTAAAAGATTGCTCAGACATTGGACAGAAATAAAAAAGATTTTTTGTTAGTACTAACTGGCACTTCACATTAAAATGCCGAATTTCCAAAAATACCAGTGTTAGGGATAGTTAAACCTGAACTTCTGGGGGGTGGGTCCCAGGCATCTGCATTTTTTCAAAGAATCGCCGATGATGCTTATATGAAGGCAGATTTGAAAATCACTGACTTACAGGATTAGAAATTAGAAACTAAACATAGGTTGGAGTAAGTTTGTAGAAAATACTAGCTGTAACAGGATTCATTGCAAGGATCTGACCATGGTCTCGGGAGCCCGGGTGAAAGCATGTCAAAATTAGTTTTAAAACCTATAGTACTAAATGCTGAGTCTTGTTTTTGAAGCAGGTAACTTGAATAACAGTTTTGTCATTTCTTTATAGACCTGATTATATCTTAGGCTTGACAAAGCTACTCTTTATTTCACAAGTATTTACTGAGTTGCAGGCAGTCTGCTAGGCATAGAATGACCCAGAGCAGAGAAAGCCTAGCCAGAGGCCCAGAAACCATTTGTACCAACCATTGTACTTTCCAGAACACATTGACAGTAATGATCACATGAAATTTTTTTCCTGGGAAATTAATCTTTATGGTAGTAAGATTGCTACCATTCATTATTCTTACACTGCCAATTTTTATGATTTATATATGTATAATTAGTACTGATGTGATTTTTAAAAGACAGCAGCAGTCCACTCCCAGGAGGAAAAGCCTCAGTTTGAGAGATAAAAAGGCATCAATAATGACGAATCATAAGAAACTTCACATACCCAGTCATACAGGTAAATATCTTAAGAGTAGTCAGAGATGAAGCTACTACTGCAGGACAAACAGGGAGAGGAAAATAAATGAACCCTTTATCTTCTTTAGGGTGACACATTGAGTTCTGGCTTCTGAACCGTTAGTTTGGTTCAGGAATGGTTTAGTACCAGAAAGTGTCCTGTGGTGGTTATAACCGTTGTACAATTTTGTTTTCTCAGAGATCATAGAAAAAAAGCAAAGTCCCACTTCTAGAGGTGGGGAATGAGGGTAGGGAAGTCTTGTAAGAGGAGGGACTACTTGAGCTGAGTTTTAATAGAAAAGTCACTGTTAGCTGAGTAAAAAAGGATGTGTGAGTGGGAACGGAGGAGCATACTTAGGCCTAAGGGAATGGGTGGGTATATGTGAAGGCTCAGATGCACAAACCAGCAGGGCTGCTTGGAAATTTTCAAGTAGTTCAATGTGACTGGAGCAAAAACGGCAATGGAGGGAGGGCTGGGAATTAAAGCCAGTACTGATAGACTAAAAAGGCCTTGGTGATTTATCCCACAAACTCTGTACAATCCTTGAAGTATCTTTAGTAGTAGGGAAGCACCAAAAGATTTATATTTTATATTTAAGATTTGTTTGCGGAGATTTAGGGATGAAAGGCTGTGGGGAGGGGAGATGTGGAGGAGGGGGAGGCTGGAGATGGCTGGAGGCTACCGGAAGTGAGAGCCTGGACTCAGGAATGGCAGTGGGGATGGAGAAGAGGGAACTCTACAAAAATGGGTTTATAAGATACCATCTCCATCATGGCAGCTGGATGGGAAGGAGGAGGGTAACTGGTAAATGATGACAACTTTTGTGGGAATAGGATGCAGAGGAGAAGCAGGGCTGCTTGAGGGGAAATGAATGTAGAATTAGATGCAGTTTTAAGTTAGTTTGAGAAACAGAAAATATGTGGCCTCTAAAAACTTTTCAAAATTCTTTTGAAAACCCAAGTCTAAGAACATTCCGGGGACTTCCGTGGTGGCGCAGTGCTTAAGAATCCACCTGCCAATGCAGGGGACACGGGTTCGAGCCCTGGTCCAGGAAGATCCCACATGCCGCGGAGCAACTAAGCCTGTGCGCCACAACTACTGAGCCTGCGCTCTACAGCCCACGAGCCACAACTACAGAAGCCTGTGCACTTAGAGCCCGTGCTCCGCAACAAGAGAAGCCACCGCAATGAGAAGACGGCACACCGCAATGAAGAATAGCCCCCACTCTCTGCAGCTAGAGAAAGCCCATGTGCAGCAACGAAGACCCAACGCAGCCAAAAATAAATAAATGAATAAATTTTTTAAAAAAAGAACATTCCACAAAAATAGCTGACCTAGACTCATCAAAAATGCCAAGTTTGGGGCTTCCCTGGTGGCGCAGTGGTTGAGCGGCCGCCTGCCGATGCAGGGGACGCGGGTTCGTGCCCCGGTCCGGGAAGATCCCATATGCCGCGGAGCGGCTGGGCCCGTGAGCCATGGCCGCTGAGCCTGCGCGTCCGGAGCCTATGCTCCACAACGGGGGAGGCCACAGCAGTGAGAGGCCCGCGTACCGCAAAAAAAAAAAAAGAAAGCCAAGTTCGTGACAGGCAAGGAAAGACTAAAACACTTCTAGACTAAAGATGACTGACGAGACTTGACAGCCAAATGCATGGGTCCAGGATTTCCTTGCCTTACAAAGAACATGACTGAGACAGTTGGAATATTTTGAATATGACCTGTTGATTAGCAACTAGTAGTGTATCAACACAATCCTAATACTGTATTAATTTTTGGTAAATATACTGTAAGAAATGTCCTTGATTTTTAGGAAATGTACACCGAAGAATTGAGCGGTAAAAGGATGTCAGACATGCAGCTTACTCCAAATGGTTCAGGAAAAAAAAAAAGTACTTGTAGAAAGACTGAATTGTAAAGGTAGTTTGGTAAAGTATTAATTTTTGAGAATTTGAGCAAAGGGTATATAGGAATTCTATGTTCTATTCTTGTAATTTTAAAGTAAATATGAAATTAGGTCAAAATAAAAGTATTTCAGTAAAAAGTTCTTTTGTGAAATATTTACAATGTTTAGAAAGCATAGAGAATAACATAATACTTATATACCCTCCAACCAGAATAACTGATTGATAATATTGTCTTATTTACTTTCAGTCATTTTTGAAGCAAAATAATTACATCATAATTTACAGAGAAAAGAGTTCTTGTGTGTGTATGCGTACTGCAGAAAAAGAAGATAATGCAAAGGTTGTAGACTAAAGTAGGTTTAATCATCCCTTAAATTAAGAAATGATCAAGGCTATAATCTCCACAATATACAAACAGCTCATACAACAACAAAAATCAAACAATCCAATCAAAAAATGGACAGAGGGTCTTCCCTCGTGGTCCAGTGGTTAAGACTCCACCCTCCCAATGCAGGGGGCTCGGGTTTGATCCCTGGTCAGGGAACTAGATCCCGCATGCCGCAAGTAAAGATCCCGCATGCTGCAAGTAAAGATCCCACATGCCACAACTAAGACCTGGCCCAGCCAAATAAATAAATAAATAATTTTTAAAAAAGAAAAATGGGCAGGAGACCTTAATAGACATTTCTCCAAAGATGACATACAGATGGCCAGTAGGCACATGAAAAGATGCTCAACATCACTAATTATTAGAAAATGCAAATCAAAACTACAATGAGGTACCACCTCACACTAGTCAGAATGCCCATCATTAAAAGGTATACAAATAACAAATGCTGGAGAGGGTGTGGAGAAAAGGGAACCCTCACACTGTTGGTGGGAATGTAAGTTGGTGCAGCCACTATATGGAAAACAGTATGGAGGTCCCTCAGAAAACTAAAAATAGAATTACCATATGATCTACCAATTCCACTCCTGGGCATATACCCAGACAAAACTATAATTCAAAAAGATACGTGCACCCCTATGTTCACAGCAGTACTATTCACAATAGCCAAGTCATGGAAACAACCTAAATGTCCATCAACAGATGAATGGATAAAGATGTGGTACATATATATAATGGAATACTACTCAGCCATAAAAAAGAATGAAATAATTCCATTTGCAGTGACATGGATGCAACTAGAGTTTATCATACTAAGTGAAGTAGGTCAGAAAGAGAAAGAGAAATACCATAAGATATCACTTACATGTGGAATCTAAAATATGGCACAAATGAACCTATCTACAAAACATAAACAGACTCAGACATAGAGATCAGACTTATAGTTGCCAAGGGGCAGGGGGAAGGAGAGGGATGGGCTAGGCATTTGGGTTGGTGGATGCAAACTATTACATTTAGAATGGATAAACAACAAAGTTGTACTGTATAGCACAGGGAACTATATCTAATCTCATGGGATAAACCACAACAGAAAAGAATATAAAAAATGATTGTATATATGTGTATAAATGAGTCACTTTGCTGTACAGCAGAGATTGGCACAGCACTGTAAATCAACTATACTGCAATAAAAAAAAAGTAAATAAAAATTAAAAAAAATTTTTTTAAATCTGGGCGTTAAAAAAAAAGAAAAAAGAAATGATCAAGCCCAGAATATAAGATTACATTCTGGGGTATTCTCAGAGACTACGAAACCTGCAGTAAAGATAAATCTTAGAGCATAATTTAATTACTCTGCAAAAGTTCCAAGAGGTTAAATATTAATTTTAGTTTCCATAGAAAGCAAAAACAGTTTTTTTCCACATATCAGCAAATGAAAAGAAAGTACTTTATTTGCTGTCTTGCTTTGATTGGAATCCACATAGAGAAGCCACTTCACAGGGGCCATTGAATTGAAACTATAATATAAAAAAAGACTGGCTATTCACAAAACAGACTCTTTGGAGAGTCTCTTAAAAAACACTAAATAATACAAGTCTGTAAAAACTGTCAAAATATGTGATACCAAGTACTAAAACCAGTGACAGAAGTTATATCCAAGGTTTGCAACCAAGATGTAATTTTTGCACTTATCCTCTTTATCTGTGTTCCTGACCACCTTCCTTTTCAGGAAGAGAAGGGTCACTGCCTGGTGCTCGTTTGGCTCCAGGTGGAAGTCAGGAGACTTGATCTGAAAGGAAATTTGAGATGGACACATGACACTGCCCTGGCCATTCAGGATGTCTGGTCTCCTTCAGGTAGCTTTATCCAGATACTCATCTCTAAGGCATTTCATCTTGGTTTCATTGGTAAAGAGAGAAAAGGCCAAGAGAAGAACAGGAATCCAAGACAGGTCAGCAAATCAAACAGTGTACACACAAGAACACATGGAACAAATCCATGTGGCCCCATGTGAAAGAACGATTGTTTCCAAGAGTGGAGCAAGGGCAAGGGGCTTGGCTCCTGAGCAGAGGGGGGATCTGGGGTTTCAGGCTCACCCACATCCACCTTCTGCTTCGCTTTTCTCTAACTCTTGCCTTATCTTTCTCCCTGCTCTCTCTCTTTTTATTATTTTCCTTTCCCCTCTTAAACTGTCCCACCAAAATGGGTTAGCTCTCCTTGAAACACTACACTAAAGAGGACGCTGGTACTTGTGCTCTCATCTCTTGTTGGGAATTTATGAGTAGTTTCCCACTTTTCTCAAATGTCTTCATTTGGTTCCTCCTTTTGTCAGGCAGAGAATAAATCCTAGGTGACATGGTAATGACCTTTTCTCCTACAACCTCTTCAAAATGAAAACAAACAAACAAACAAACAAACGACTCCATTTTTCATTTTGAATAGGTCTCCTCACAGTATGTCTTCAGATTGTAAAAACTTCTCAGCCTATGTAAATAAAATTATTTTCTTTTTTTTTTTTCTTTTTTTTTTGGTACGTGGGCCTCTCACTGTTGTGGCCTCTCCCATTGCAGAGCACAGGCTCCGGACGCGCAGGTCAGCAGCCATGGCTCACGGGCCCAGCCGCTTCATGGCATGTGGGATCTTCCTGGACCGGGGCACGAACCCGTGTCCCCTGCATCGGCAGGCGGACTCTCAACCACTGCGCCACCAGGGAAGCCCAATTTTCTTATTTTTTATGTCCTTTCATGGAAAAAACAATACCATCATCATTGAATGCTGTGGCCTTTTCTTTTACTGAGGAAAATCATGACTAGTAGGAAAGGTACGATATCGTTAAGACACATATGAAGAGAGGGGAAAAATCACTTAGAAACACAAAAGAACTTCTGCTAAACTGGTCTCTTTCCAATGGAAAACAACAGCTACTAACATGAACCAACATAAAATATCCTAACACGCCAAATCTGTTTATCTATGTTGCAATGTAGGCTAAAATACAAAGAATGTTTAGAAGCCATGGTCTCCAATCCTTGGAAATTAAATTCTGAAATTTAAAATAAATTTTAAAAAACTAAATTTTATGTCATCATTAAAAATTAAAGGATCTTTTAGTGGAATTACGATAAGCATATGTGTGTATATGTGCTTTTATAGAGGTATCTGAGGTGTTTGCCTAAACATGAACAGGATTTATCTCTAGGTGATGCCATTTTATGTAACTTTTTAATGTTTTTACATATTTTAATGTTTTAATTATAGTATACACTTTTATAATCAAGAAGACAAATTTATTTTCTTTTCAGATTGCAAAGCAGTTCATGAAATGTTTTAAACACCAATTATCTCTCAGAGTTGAAAGTCATCTTAGAAGCACATATATATTTTTTGCGGGGGGAAGCTCTGAGATCTTTGCTTCTTTTCATTTTCAATGGAAATGCACAGTCCAGGAGAGAAAGTGTTAATAAGAATGTCCTGAAGGTACAGATGGTTCTTATGGAGAAAAAGTCTATTTTTCAATTTAAAAAAATGATTAACTGGGATCCCACTAAGTTCACTGCACGGGCCACTGCTAGTTTTAATTTGTGCCAGTAGGATGGAGACATGGACGTTAATGAGGATGTGTGCTGTTTTTTGTTTTTTTTTTTTTTTTGCGGTACGCGGGGCCTCTCACTGTTGTGGCCTCTCCCATTGCGGAGCACAGGCTCTGGACGCGCAGGCTCAGCGGCCATGGCTCACGGGCCCAGCTGCTCCGCGGCATGTGGGATTCCCCCCGACCGGGGCACGAACCCGTGTCCCCTGCATCGGCAGGCACACTCTCAACCACTGCGCCACCAGGGAAGCCCCTCCCTTTTTTTCTTGATGAGTCTGGCTAATGGTTTACCAATTTTGTTTATCTTCTCAAAGAACCAGCTTTAGTTTTATTGATCTTTGCTATCGTTTCCTTCATTTCTTTTTCATTTATATCCGATCTGATCATTATGATTTCTTTCCTCCTGCTAACTTTGGGGTTTTTTTGTTCTTCTTTCTCTAATTGCTTTAGGTGTAAGGTTAGGTTGTTTATTTGAGATGTTTCTTGTTTCTAAGGTAGAATTGTATTTCTATAAACGTTCCTCTTAGAACTGCTTTTGCTGCATCCCATAGGTTTTGGGTCGTCGTGTGTTCATATTTGTTTCTAGGTATTTTTTATTTCCTCTTTGATTTCTTCAGTGACCTTTTGTTTATTAAGTAGTGTACTGTTTAGCCTCCATGTGTTTGTATTTTTTACAGATTTTTTCCTGTAATTGATATCTAGTCTCACAGCATTGTGGTTGGAAAAGATACTTGATACGATTTCAATTTTCTTAAATTTACCATGGCTTGATTTGTGACCCAAGATACGATCTATCCTGGAGAATGTTCCATGAGCACTTGAGAAGAATGTGTACTCTTGTTTTGGGTTGCAATGTCCTATAAATATCAATTAAGTCCAGCTTGTTTAATGTATCATTTAAAGCTTCTGTTTCCTTATTTATTTTCATTTTATATGATCTGTCCATTGGTGAAAGTGGGGTGTTAAAGACCCCTACTATGATTTTGTTACTGTTGATTTCCCCTTCTATGGCTGTTAGTAACTGCCTTATGTATTGAGGTGCTTCTATGTTGGGTGCATAAATATTTACAATTGTTGTATCTTTTTCTTGGACTGATCCCTTGGTCATTATGTAATGTCCTTCTTTGTCTCTTGTAATAGTCTTTGTTTTAAAGTCTATTTTGTCTGATATGAGAATTGCTACTCCAGCTTTGTTTTGATTTCCATTTGCATGTAATATTTTTTCCATCCCCTCACTTTCAGTCTCTATGTGTCCCTAGGTCTGAAGTGGGTCTCTTGTAGACAGCATATATATGGGTCTTGTTTTTGTATCCATTCAGCCAGTCTATGTCTTTTGGTGGGAGCATTTAATCTATTTACATTTAAGGTAATTATTGATATGTATATTCTTATTACCATTTTCTTAATTGTTTTGGGTTTGTTATTGTAGGTCTTTTCCTTCTCTTGTGTTTCCTGCCTAGAGAAGTTCCTTTAGCATTTGCTGTAGAGGTGGTTTGGTGGTGCTGAATTCGCTTAGCTTTTGCTTTACTGTAAAGGTTTTAATTTCTCTGTCGATTCTGAAAGAGATCCTTGCTGGGTAGAGTCATGTTGGTTGTAGGTTTTTCCCTTTCATCACTTTAGATATGTCCTGCCACAGCCTCTGGCTTTCAGAATTTCTGATGAAAGATCAGCTGTTAACCTAATGGGGATTCCCTTATGTGTTATTTGTTGTTTTTCCTTTGCTGGTTTTAATACTTTTTCTTTGTATTTAATTTTTGATAGTTTATTAATATGTGTCTTGGCATGTTTCTCCTTGGATTCACCCTATATGGGACTCTCTGTGCTTCCTGGACTTGATTATTTCCTTTCCCATATTAGGGAAGTTTTCAACTATAATGTCTTCAAATATTTTCTCAGTCCCTTTCTTTTTCTCTTCTTCTGGGGCCCCTATAGCTCGAATGTTGGTGCATTTAATGTTGTCCCAGAGGTCTCTGAGACTGTCCTCAATTATTTTCATTCTTTTTTCTTTATTCTGCTCTGCAGTAGTTATTTCCATTATTTTATCTTCCAGATCACTTATCCGTTCTTCTGCCTCAGTTTTTCTATTGATCCCTCTAGAGAATTTTTAATTTCATTTACTGTGTTGTTCATCACTGTTTGTTTGCTCTTTAGTTCTTCTAGGTTTTTATTAAACGTTTCCTGTATTTTCTCCATTCTATTTCCAAGATTTTGGATCATGTTTACTATCATTATTCTGAATTCTTTTTCAGGTAGACTGCCTATTTCCTCTTCATTTGTTAGATCTGGTGGATTTTTGCCTTGCTCCTTCATCTGCTGTTTCTCTGTCTTCTCATTTTGCTTAACTTACTGTGTTTGGGGTCTCCTTTTTGCAGGCTGCAGGTTCGTAGTTCCCGTTGTTTTTGGTGTCTGTCCCCAGTGGCTAAGGTTGGTTCAGTGGGTTGTGCAGACTTCCTGGTGGAGGGCACTAGTGCCTGTGTTCTGGTGGTTGAGGCTGGATCTTGTCTTTCTGGTGGGCAGGTCTATGTCTGGTGGTGTGTTTTGTGGTGTCTGTGGCCATATTATGATTTTAGGCAGCCTCTCTGATAATGGGTGTGGTTGTGTTCCTGTCTTGCTTGTTGTCTGGCATAGGGTGTCCAGCACTGTAGCTTGCTGGTCATTGAGTGGAGCTGGGTCTTGGCGTTGAGATGGACATCTCTGGGAGATTTTTGCCGTTTGATATTACGTGGAGCTGGGAGGTCTCATGTGGACCAGTGTCCTGAACTTGGCTCTCCCACTTCAGTGGCACAGCTCTGATGCCTGGCTGGAGCACCAAGAGCTTGTCATCCACACCGAAAAAAGAAAAATGGAAAAAAAAATATATTGTTGCTCCCAAAGTCCACCTCTTCAATTTGGGATGATTCATTGTCTATTCAGGCATTCCACAGATTCAGGGTACATGAAGTTGATTGTGGAGATTTAATCCGCTGCTCCTGAGGCTGCTGGGAGAGATTTCCCTTTCTCTTCTTTGCACAGCTGCTGGAGTTCAGCTTTGGATTTGGACCCACCTCTGCATGTAGGTCGCTTGAGGGCATCTTTTCTTCGCTCAGACAGGACAGGGTTAAAGGAGCAGCTGATTCGAGGGCTCTGACTCACTCAGGCCAGTGGGGAGGGTGGGGTACGGATGCAGGGCGAGCCTGCAGCGGCAGAGGCAGGCGTGACGTTGCACCAGCCTGAGACGCGCCGTGTGTTCTCCCAGAGAAGCTGTCCCTGGATCACGGGACCCTGGCAGTGGCGGGCTGCACAGGCTCCCAGGAGGGGTGGTGTGGATAGTGACCTGTGCTCGCACACAGGCTCTTGGTGGTGGCAGCAGCAGCCTTAGCGTCTCATGCCCGTCTCGCGGGTCCGCGCTGGTAGCCGCGGCTCACGCCCTTCTCTGAAGTTCCTTTAAGTGGCGCTCTTAATCCCCTCTCCTCGCGCACCAGGTAACAAAGGGGCAAGAAAAAGTCTCTTGCCTCTTCTGCAGCTCCAGACATTTTCCCGGACTCCCTCCCGGCTAGCCGTGGCGCACTAGCCCCCTTCAGGCTGTGTTCACACAGCCAACCCCAGTCCTCTCCCTGGGATCTGACCTCCGAAGCCCGAGCCTCAGCTCCCAGCCCCCACGCGTCCCAGCGGGTGAGCACACAAGCCTCTCGGGCTGGTGAGTGCTGGTCGGCACCGATCCTCTGTGCAGGAATCTCACTGCTTTGCCCTCTGCACCCCTGCTGCTGTGCTCTCCTCCGCAGCTCCGAAGCTTCCCCCTCCGCCACCCCCCACCACCCCGTCTCCGCCTGAGAAGGGGCTTCCTAGTGTGTGGAAACCTTTCCTGCTTCACAGCTCCCTCCCACTGGTGCAGGTCCCGTCCCTATTCTTTTGTCTCTGTTTTTTCTTTTGCCCTACCCAGGTACGTGGGGGAGTTTCTTGCCTTTTGGGACGTCTGAGGTCTTCTGCCAGCGTCCAGTAGGTGTTCTGTAGGAGTTGTTCCACATGCAGATGTATTTCTGGTGTATTTGTGGGGAGGAAGGTGATCTCCACATCTTACTCTTCCACCATCTCGAAGCTCCTCCAGCTACATATATTTTTAATGCAAATCCATTTTTAAATGAAGCAGCATTGAAATTAACTTTTTACTACTAATGTTTAGCTTCTTAAAATATTGAGTGTTGGTGAAGTTCCTGATATTAAATATAGGTTCCTGTGTACAAAAGAAGTTGCTATGGTGTCATCACTTTGTACTTGCATCTGAAAGTTCTATATTATAGATTTATAATTTCATATTATCTCATTCCAATTGAACTTTTAAAAAAGTGCTTTCGATTATCTGCTACGGAGCCCAAAGGACTCTTGCATCACTTTGTCAACAGAGAGACCACCAATCATAAGCAGTGAAAATAAACCCTCAGTGCACTTGTGAGCAGAATCCAGACCGATCTCAGCCCCCATCCCCTCCCACCTACCATCTGGACCTCCTGCAGGGATGGGAGCAGCAGGAGGAAGCAGAATGGAGCACCTCCCTCTCCATTAACCACTGCAGCCTCTAGAAGCAGGATCCAGAAAAAGAGGCCCCAAAGTCATGCCTTTCCTCCTTTTTCAGTACTTTGCTGACAGAAACTTTAAGAGATCCTTCAAGTCCCCTTCAAATCTATGATCTATGAATTTAAAAATAATTACTTTTAAACAGTAGGCTTTCAAACTGAATGTTTTATCCCCTCTTACCAGGATTAGGGATGCAATTTAGATCAACTTTTTTTTATAGCAGATGTATGAATAAATTACCAGTTCAATCGCTACCCTTCCTCCATTTTAAATATTTTTGAAGCGCTGAGGTTCTTCTCATAAAAGCATCTTTTGACCCATTTAGTGGTATTTCATTGCTTGGAGGCTTCTCTGGGATTTGATCCATCGAGTATTCTGTCTCTCTCCTTCAGTTCTCTATTGACTTGAAGTTTATCAACAAGTTTATCTGATTCCATGCTTAAAAAAAGGGCTAAACACTACTTCCTACTTCAGCTACAGTCCCATCTTTTTCTTCCCTCTACCACCACCTTCACCCTCTATTCCTCTCCTCTTCACCACTGGTTGGTTCCTTCTGCTGTCATTCTGGCCAGTAATGGTCTTCTAAAGACAGAACCTGTAGTCATCTTGTTGCACTTTACTCAACCATGTTATTTTATTCATTTTTTCTTTCCTTCTTAAAATTTACTTCTATCAGGATCATGGACACTAAATTCTCCTGGCTTTTTCCTATTCCACTAGACTCTTTGCTGATTTCTTGTCTTTTGCTTACTCCTAAATATTGGTATCTTCTAAAGCCCATCCTATGTTTTCTTCCTCTTCCTAGGCATTGAACCCAACTGATATTGCTGGCCAACCCTATATACCTCCAACTCTCTTCTGAGTTCTACATCAATATTTTAAATTTCTCAGTGGATATTTTTTTCTTTCCTCACTCAGTGAGTCTATACATTGTACCAATTAAGAAACAAAAATATTTAGCCTCTATAAAAATATTGATCTCTTTTTATCTATTTTATCCTCTTTCCAGGCTACATTTTGTTCAAAGATACAAATATCTTACCATGTTAATCCTCAGCGTTAAAAAATTCATGGTCTCCCTAAGGGCCCAAGTGAAAAATCCAAAATGCCACATCCTGGTTTACAGAGTTCTTCCTCTCCAGCCCACTCCTCCAGCTTCATTTTCTTTCTCTTTCTTTCCTTATGCCTCCAAACCTGCCAAGCAACCATACATCTGGTATACTCCCAACCACACCATCTTCATGCACATCGCTGGGTTTCACCACATGGTTTTCTTGGACTGGAATGCTCTTCCTCCACCCCTTTCTTCTTCATCAGCTCAAATGTTTCTTCCTAAGTTAAACTTTCTGGTTCCATCTCCCTCCACCCCCCGCCATGTTTGTTGATCTTTAATACGACATTTTTACTGTATTGCAAATCTTGGCGGAACTAGTATCCCCACTGCCTAGCACAATTCCTGATATACGGTAAGGCTCTTCACATATATGAGTGAATTAACAAATGAATTAACTACAAACTCACACAATGGGGGAATTTTGGATGGGCGGAAAAATGAGAGAGTTTGGAGTTTAAGTGAATAAATACAGCTTTCATTTACATCTGGCTACCTCATATGTCTATGAATTACTTATAACAACTATGATTAATATATGCCATTACATGACTCCCTACTCTCTCCCCAATCCAAACACTTTTGGCAGGGGAAGTATAATTTCGGCATCCCCCTCCAACATTCCCTACCTTTGCCTCTATGTCTCTCCCTAGGAGCCCTTCTCTCTTCTTGACATTCTTCTCACCACTAAGCACTTACCTTGTGCCGCAACCTTGAGCTTAACTGAGCACAAATCTAATTCAGATTATTAAATTAAAACAGATTTATTTCACACTTGTTGCAGCCTAATGATAGTAAAGTGGGTAAATAATTGTGACCAACACTTATTTACTCATCCTTTTACCTCTCCTTTGTGGTTGGAAAATAATGCATGAAAATGTACTGGAGTTAGATAGAAGAAGGTATTGATGATAAAGAAAAGCACATCTCTATATTGATGCATCCTTAGCAAAAAGATTTGGAATAGGTTTTCAGATCTTTTTCTTTCCTCATGATTAATACTGGGATTCTACATCTAGGAGCAGAGGAAAGCATGTATTTGACAGCTACTTATTTTAGGTTGTCATATCCAGCCCCTGAAATTTAGAGGAAAACTAGAACCTATAAGCTGATGAAAGTCAGAAGTTCTTAATTTTTGGAATGACAGTCCAGTAGTGTGACTGTTTAGTACCTTTTAATTAGGTATCAAAGTTGTATAATTTTGGTGGAATGTGGCTATCAGTGGACTCTATTTTAAGAGCAACTATTCATCATCATATTGTGGATTCTGATACTCAGATGGTCACAAACTAATTAAGTAATTGCTAAATATTAATATATGTCCTTTAGAGAATGGATTATAAACTGAATGTCACCTGAGGAGGAAGAAAGGTAGTTCAAACCCTCTTAAATGAATGTCAATGTCCTATTTCACATGAAGCAAGTGATTTACATATTTAATGCCATTTTTAAAAGAACAATTATAAAATATTGAATCAATTCTAATAATTTATATTTGCAATACATGGGTTCATAAAAGATATAGTTTTTGATTTTGCTCAACTACATTCTTAAGGACATATATGTATGAGATGCTACTGAACAGCTATCCAATGTCTCCATCATTTTTTACTTTTTTCTCAAAAGAGAACATCCAAGACTGAAGCCATTGAATCAGCCTTTACTATCTATTGTCATTGGTAGCCCTGAACCACTGACAGAGCTGCGGGAGAGCCCTAGCAACCTGGGAAAACAGGGCCTCATGGTTCATGTCCATGTCAAAAACTGAGCTAGATACCCTCCATGCTATTACATATTTTGTGTTAGAGTTCGAGAGACAGGAGAGGGTAAACTGAAAGACTAATATTTTAAGGCCACGGCTAAAGGGTGCTAATACAGGAAGTGGTAAATACCTCCATTCAGCTTTGCATGCGGAGAAAGCAGATTTAAAGGAAGGTAAGTGCAGGCTCGAAGAGAGTAGAAGACATGCCCAGAGATCATTCTAAGGGGCCTTATGGAAGGACAATAAAGAAAAATCTCATCCTCAGTGATGGTGGTTGGATGTTACAGGTTGCTTAAGTGCATATGAAACTTGGGTCTTTTTGATCTCAGCTGATATAATCATCTCTCTCTCTCTATTAGCAGAAAGAATAGAGAAAGGAAACTTGTTTCATGGAGAATGAGAGATACCTCTCTACTCAAATATCTAGAGAGTCTTGCTGGAAGAATGGTGCTTAGATAGTATCCATTAGCTGTGTATCTCTGTTGAGAATAATATGCCTACTTAACCTGTACAGGACATAAACAGCTCAACATTTATTTCTCTTTTTGCACAATTTTTCCCATGCCATTAAGATGAGGTAAATGGAAAGAATAATGCACAAATGTGGTGGTTCAAAATATTTATTTCTTCTAAATGCCACATGATTTTCCTTTTAGGCAGCTGCTGTAAATATAGAATAGCTATTGTGTACTTGTTTTTATTATCCCTACTGAAATATCTCTAGAAATAAATAATTCACATAGTTGAATTTATAATGGCAACTTGGTTACTGTTGCTTTGGAAACTATTTCTTCTGTGTATGTCTACAGACTCAATTGATATTGGCCATCACTTTTTAAATATCACAAATAATTCTGAGTTTTCCAGGGATATTTTTCTTCTCTATTTATTCGTTGAATTAAGGCTACTCAAATTATGTAGAAAAGCATCTGATCAATAGTAACATCTAACCTATACTTTCTACTCTAGGAACTGGAGAAAGTATAACAGAACTAGGTCTTTGTGTTCAGTCAAGGAAGCTTGGGGTTAAATCCTGGGTACCTTTCTGGCATTATAAATCTGACTCTTCTCTCAATCAATGTAGTAGGGGTTGCTTTGTGATTCACTGAAGAATTCATTTAGGAAAATTCAATTAAATATTTATATGATATTATTAATAGACGGTAGTGCTCTTTTAAAAATATTTAACAAGTTAAGGCTGTAGCTACCACTCCTCTGCTCCACCATAATTATATAATTAAAAACAACTACTATTATTTAAGAAAAAAATCACAAATAAATAATAGGAATTCAGGACATCTTCCCTTAGCTACAGGCTCTTAATTGTAGAAAGCAAAAATTATAGAATCTTGGTGTTGAAACAAATTTTGGATGTCCTCTAAGAAGAGAGGTATAAGGACCTCATCCTGATAAGGATAAAAATGAATGATGATGCTTTGGTGCTAGAGCTATGGACTGTTCAATCAGATAGAAGGAGTGAAAGTTACTGCCAAAGGCAAATCACAAAGCTGTCCCAGAAACAAAAGATACACATAATGGAAACTCTAAACTGCCCAGATAACTTGTAAAGATATAGTCTGCTAAAAATCAGTGCATCTGGCAAAATTTGCCTCGTTTTCCGAGCAATATCATTTTTCAGATTTTAGAGAAAGCAATAAAGTCAATTGCTAGTCTAAACTTGGTTACTAAGACTGAAGAGGACTGATGAAGAAAAACTGACAGGAACCTTGGGACCATGCCACTTTAGAATTTACAATAGCCAAGGAAGTATGTATTAGGCATAGGCAATAAGGTCAGCAGTCTCTGAAAAACGTAAGAGCCCCACTACATATCTATGACAATGGCCAAAATCCAGAACTCTGGTAACACCAAATGCTGGTGAGGATGTGAAGCAACAGGAATTCTCATTCACTGCTGGTGGGAATGCAAAGCAGTTCAGCCACTTCGGAAGACAGTTTGGTGCTTTCTTATAAAACGAAGCGTACTTTTACCATATAATCCAGCAACCATGCTCCTTGATATTTACCCAAATGAACGGAAAACTTAAGTTCACACAAAAACTTTCCCACAATAGCAGCTGTTTATAGCAGCTCCATTTACACTTGGCAAAAGTTGGAAGCAACCAAGATGTCTTTCAGGAGATGAATGGATAAACAAACTGTGGTACACCCAGACAGTGAATATTATTCAGCAAAAAAAAAAGAAATGATTTATCAAGCTGAAAAGACAAAAAAAGAAATTATCTATCAAGCTAAAATGATCTATCAAGCTGAACTTTAAAGGCATATTACTAAGTGGAAGAAGTCAATCTAAAAAGGCTACTTACTGTATGATTCCAACTACATGACATTCTGGAAAAGGCAAAACTATGGAAAGAGTAAAAAGATCAGTGGTGGCCAGGGATTGGGGGGTAGCGGGATGAGGTGAGGGATGAATAGGGGGAACACAGAGGATTTTAAGGACAGTGAAAATCCTCTGTATGGTACCATAATGATAGATTTGTATCATTATACTTTTCGCCAAATCCATAGAAATGTACAATGTGAATTTTGGGTGATTATGATGTATCACTGCAGGCTCATCGATTGTAACCAATGTACCATTCTGGTGGGGAATGCTGATAACAAGGGAAGTATGCATTTGTTGGGTCTGGGGTATATGGAAAATCTCTATCTTCTGCTCAGTTTTACCGTGAATCTAAAACTGCTCTAAAAAAATAAAGTCTTAAAGTAAATAGTCAAAAACTTAAAGAAACTATACATTGTCACCTATGATAGACTTAGGAGAGTAGGAAGGAGTAGGAATAAAATTACAGAAGAATCCCTTGAGCAAGAAAGGAGAGAGAGGTGCCTAAAGTGTTCCATGTGTCTGCAGAGAGAGGTCTGTGGTGAATTGATACTTGTTTTTCATTTTAAAGGTCAAGGAGGCTCAGATCTGTACATACAGTGTGGATAGCAGAAATCTTTCAGAATGAGTTAAGGACTGGGGAAACACTGAAAAATTAAAGAGAACTTTCTAGGTATGCTCAGATACAAAGAAACTGAAGAAAAAGCAAGACAGGCTGTATGGTCAGAAGATTAGACTTGGAATTCTGACTTTGGTCCTCATTAGCTTGTTACCTAACTAATTTCAACCTTTGTTTCCTCATCTGTGAATGACTGCCTCATCCTAAAATTTGGGGCGAGGATTAAACAATATTGGTAAAATATTAAGCACAATGGCTGATACATAATCAGCTCTCTTTCAAAAGCATTAGTTGCCATCAATATAATTATTGTTAATAATGTAGACACAATTCCTGGGGTTCATGACATGATAAGTGGAGTAGAATTAAATTCTAGTTTTTTCATCTGTGATATTATCTGTCATCTACAACTTTGTTTCATCTGCATGTCTGCACATTTCATTAGCATTACTTCTTTCAAAGTTAAAGATTATGATGAACATACTGACTAGGACTGGGCCCCAAAATAGAAGTTTTAGCACCTCTTCAGGTTGACGCCAAGTCAGTAATTCACATCCTTTAGGTGTGATTTAACAAATTGGGAATTAATCTGGCCATATTATCATTAAATTAATATTTCATCATTTATCCACCTATATATCTGGAAAGCCAAATTAACTATTAAAACGCAAATATTCTATATGAAATATATAGAAGGTGTTCAAGAAATGTTTGGTGACTAAATAGTGCATGAAAAAAGAATGGAGGGAATTTGGAAAAATAAAGAGAAATGATTGTTAGATAGTGATTTTTGTCTCTCTTTTGTTTCTTTTACTGCTGTTATATTATTATTTCTACATTTCATAAAGAACACTTTTAATAAAAAAGAAATCAAGATATACATGGCACATAATGTTTCCCTGATCTTCCGTTATGATAACCAAAAGAGAAAGCAAATCTAATTTGTTGTAACTTGTATTTTATGCCTTCTGATAGCTACCACATTTTATTCTAAGTATTCACAAGTTATCAGTTCAATTACCATTCTGAAGTCTTGCCCAAATTTGATATTAATCAGGTTTGCCCAATTTTACAATACCCACCTTCTTTCTTTTTTGACTATTGAAAATGTATTGGTCTATAAATTTAAACTATCACACTGAGGAACTATCATGCTGAAGGAATGCTAAAGGATGACTATTAAAGATACACTCTTTATGAGTATAAAACATGTGGGGTATGTAATGTATTTTTGTTACGGTTGTTTTTGCAAAAGATGTTAGGTTGATTCTGAACTAGTCTATGAATTATTCATTTGATATCAAGTAGTAATACCATTTACTTCCTATTGTCTATTGTCTAGAGCCTAAAGCAATCATACTCCAGTAAAGATGTTAAAAAAAAAATAGAGCCTAAATATGCTTCCTCACCTCTTAATGATACAAGTTTGCTTCCAAGGAGCCTTAACTCATAGAAAAGACAAAGCATTATGTTATTCATTCATTCAATAAATATTTACCATATATACTTAAAATACAAAGTACTGTGGGGTAAATTAAAATTAAATAAAATTTATTTAAAAAATGTATGATGTGATAAGAGAATAATAGATGTACAAACTACTTAGGACCTGACCTATAGAAGTAAGTTTATAAAAATATTGGTGTTGGGCCATGGCTTCATGGAGAAGATGGCATTTCATAGGTCCTTGAAGAATAGTAAAATATGTAGAAGAAGAAGTGTTGGGTGGGGGGAAGGTACGTATAAGGGGAGGTGTGAGGAGGTGCTTGGTCCAAGCGGACAAAACTTCATTAGCAAAGTTAGAGAGGAGCAAAAGTGTCAGGCATTTATGGGATGCATGGAATATTTCCACTAAGGATGACTGTTACAAAAGATATAACAGAAGACAAACCTAAAGGTTAAGGTTTGGATAATATTGTGGGAAGTAGTAAATTCCAGGCTAAAAAATCTGAATTTGTTCTATAAGAAACGGGGAACTCATTAAGGTGTTTACATGGAGATGTGACATTATCATAGCTGTACTTCAGGGAAATTATTTCGGCAGTGATATTTTCAATACATTTAAGAGAAAGAGTTTGAGATGGGTGGTAACTAAAGAGTCCAAATGCATAATAATGAGGGAGGATCTAAGTGGTGGCAGAATATGCTTTATTTTATTACTCAATATATCTGAGGATTTAATACAAATCTTTCTGTTATAAATAAATCATATCAAAGAAAATATTTATTCAGTATATTTTTACTTAAAACCCAGGCAAGAGGTAATATTAAAGACTAATTACATGTACTACAATGTTCATTGCAGCTCTATTTACAATAGCCAGGACACGGAAGCAATCTAACTGTCCACTGACAGATGAATGGATAAAGAAGATGTGGCACATACATACAATGGAATATTACTCAGCCATAAAAAGAAACGAAATTGAGTTATTTGTAGTGAGGTGGATGGACCTAGAGTCTGTCATACAGAGTAAAGTAAGTCAGAAAGAGAAAAACAAATACCATATGCTAACACATATATATGGAATCTAAAAAAAAAAAAGGTTCTGAAGAACATAGGGGCAGGACAGGAATAAAGATGCAGATGTAGAGAATGGACTTGAGGACACAGGGAGGGGGAAGGGTAAGCTGGGATGAAGTGAGAGAGTGGCATGGACATATATACACTACCAAATGTAAAATAGATAGCTAGTGGGAAGCAGCTGCATAGCACAGGGAGATCAGCTCGGTGCTTTGTGACCACCTAGAAGGGTGGGATATGGAGGGTGGGAGGGAGACGCAAGAGGGAGGAGATATGGGGATATATGTATATGTATAGCTGATTCACTTTGTTATAAAGCAGAAACTAACACACCACTGTAAAGCAATTATACTCCAATGATGATGTTTAAAAAAAACAAAGACTAAGTATGGTGAAAATAAAATTTAAAAGAATTCTATCATTACCAACACTTATAATGGCAGTTTATAGGTGTAAACTAAAATATAAGGAGAAGCCTAAAAATATCATAGTATTTTATAAGCAAGTAGATGTGAATTAAAAATAAATAATCTAAGGAAAACAGACTTCTGCCAAAATGTAAAATGCAAAGTTGTGGTAGGCACTGCTAGCTGTCACCTCAACATCCTTCCTCCCTTTCTTCTTGTAACAGAACCCACAAATTCATTAAGGCATGTGGCCACCCAGAATAAAGGTTATACTTCCCAGCCTCCCTTGCGGCTAGCTGGGATCATGTCATTAAATTCTGGCCAATGCGATTTAGCAAAAATGTACAGTATGACTTCTAGAAAATGTCCTTAAAGGAAAAAGATGAGTTCTCTCCCTATTCTTCCTCACTGCTAGCTGTAATGTGGACCCCATGGCCAGAACTTAAGCAGCCATGTTGAAAAGACGAAGCAGCCAGGTACTGAGGCTGGCAAAGCAATTATCCAGAAGAAGCCTGATGCTCTGATGACCACAGAGTCACCATATGTTTGTACAGTATGTATGAGGTAAATAAAAATCTCGTTTAAACCACTATTGTTTTGGTTTTCCCATCACTTGCAACCAAACCTAATCTTTAGAATCAATATTGTTCTAGATCTTAAAAGTTGTCATCCCAAGAAAAAAAAAATGGTAACTATGTATGGGGATGGATGTTAACTATACTTACTGTGGTGATTATTTTGCAATACATACAAATATTGAATCATTATGTTGTATACCTGAAACTAGTATAGCATTATATATCAATTATACCTCAATTAAAAAAAAAGAATAGAAGTAATAGGGATAAGGTCTGGAATGATGGAAAGAATGCTGGGCTGGGAGTCAGAAGACGGGGGTGCTTATCCAACTTTACCAAGTATTTAAGTTTGATCAAATCTCTTAACTTGTCGGTGTCACTGGTACCCTTTTACAATGCCAGTGTTGGTCCCACTGCCAGCTTTAAATCTGAGTGTAAGTTGCAAGGATTAAATGAAATTACACCTATAAGAAAAGGATAGAAATGATGTTTTCTTTAAAAAAATTAATAGTTCTAGCACTTTATGTTAAAATGACATTGTAACCAACCAGGAGTGTGGGATATGGTTCCAGGACATGCTTCACAGTACAACCGTCACAAGGGAGGTACTGGATGGGAATCTGGATGGAGCAGAAAGAGGAAACAAAGAAAGGAGGAGAGGGCTTCCCTGGTGGTGCAGTGGTTGGGAGTCTGCCTGCCGATTCAGGGGACGCAGGTTCGTGCCCTGGTCCAGGAGGCCGCAACAGTGAGAGGCCCGCATACAGCAAAAAAAAAGAAAAGAAAGGAGGGGAATCTGCTCTGTATAAATGTGTAAATCCAAGCCTGCATTCTTGACATCTTCATTATTACAAAACTATTTCTTCTCCTGCTGATCAAGCTGGTGTAGGTTATAAATCATTTATCTGGGTTTCGAAGTACCCAATAAAACCTAGACACCTTGGTATACCTTTTCTACAAGGAGGCACTGCTGCCTGGAGGCAGCCATAGCCTTGGAAGAGGCTTACCTTCTTGGTGGCCTGATAAATGGACTTGGGATTGCAGAAAAGGTCTCTCCCTGCTATGACTGTCATTCAGGAGGGTTGGGTGAGGAAGAAATAAAAAAGTGTAAGAGCAATGAATGGAGAAGTGGATATTTTAAAATATATTAAGCTGTGTTTTGGTCAAGTTAAGCATTGGCTAAATGGGCCTTCCTGATATAAGGCACTTAAGGATGTGTTCCTTAACTCCAAAGCACCTAGACCAGAGAATTAAATAAATATTTCTTAAATCAAAGAACATGTTCTACGCGGCCTTAACCGAAGTCTAGACGACTGAAGGGGCCTGGGCCTGATGATTAAGGGTTCTTGGGCCAGGAGATGAGGTAGGCCATTGGCATGGGACTTTTAGTAACTGGAGCTTTTTTCAGCAAGAAAAGAGTATCAGAGAGGCTCAACACAGGCTAAAAGAGTCTGTTTAAGCAAGGGTAGGGAACACAGAGCCAGAGACAGGGAGAAGTCTGGGCAGGAGTTCTGCAACAGGGAAATTTGTGAGTGAGTGGGATGTCCCAGTAGGCCAGCTCTGCACAGCCTGAGGGAGTCCGGAGAGGCCTAGGGAGGGCTGGCTGGCAGTGGATTGGCAGTGTGTGGTGGGCCTCCAGCCAGGGGAATGGGGCTCAGGCCCCAGGAAGAATAGCTGAAGATGTCAGGTGCAAATGAAAAACTGAACTCAGAGTTAGAAAACACGGTGGGGACACGGTGACAAGGAAAGATGCAAAAGGCTGGCTTTTAAAACAAGGTTCAAGGTATAAGGTTAGAGGTGTCAGCAATAAGGTAAGTGGATCCTGAGCTACTGAAATATGTAGGGATACAAGAGTCCCTTTATTCTTAGGACTAGGATGAAGCTAACCATGGAAGCAAACTGGTCTCATATCCAGAACCTAAAGGGCTTTGGGCAGAGGCATACGGCTTTAATCACATTATACTGAACAAGAAGGCCTCAAATGTGCACCCAGAAAACTGCTCTCTGTTCAAACCCAATCTGCAGGCCTGGTCCTTCTCTTGTTTTAGACGCACTTTACAGCAGTTACTGTTGACATCTGGGGTCACTCTCAGAGTAACCTCTGGTCACTTTAGTTCCCTAAATCACAGTTTTAATATTAAAATGACCTGTCCCATGTAACTGTAAAAACTTCCAACTACATTTATACCAAATGTTCTCTTCTCCCTAGCTTGAACCTGCTCAAAAGGAGGGTCAGCTTCATCTCAATTTCTGTCCCTACCTCTCTGCCCCCAGCTTGCTAATAATCCATGGTTTCTGACTTCTCCCAAGGTGGACCTGGTGGGAATTGGGGAGAAGATGAGGGAGGATTTTACTCATCATATACTGTTGTAGACAACTGGAGATGATATTCTCTGGGCTTGGCTGGTGTTTAAAGCTCTATTTTCTTTTGGGATGCTTTTCAAGGTTCTTTGGAGAGAAGTCCATTGCTGGGGATCACTTATCCAAGGTTCCTGTGGTACAGGGCAGTGCACCACCTCTGACTGACTGCCCATGATTCCTACCTGGGCCCCTAGACATCCAGGGTGCACCTCCAGCTTCTCTCTTCTGAGAGAGAATCTCTCCAGGCAAAGCTGCCCCACATGCTCTCCTCTACTTCTCTTTTCCCTCATCTGGTCTGTGGGAAACTCTCACGAATTCTTTGCCCCCAACAAATTCTGGAAAAACAGCCTGCTCCAATGGATCAGTGTCTCTTAGGTCCACCATTAGGGCAGCTGGCCAGCCAGCCGCAGTCAGCCTCCTACCCTTTGTCTGACCTGAGACTGTGTCCACTGGGTCTTCCAAGTAGCAAGAACTTGGAAGAACCATGCCGAGCTCTCTGGTTCTTTGAATGCAGAATGAGGCAGAGGGTAGGGGACTTACAGTTCTTTGATAGCTGTCCCCATAATCCCTCTTCTAATCTCCATTTCTTCCCTTCACCTCAATGTGGGTGAAGACCTACACAAAACTAGCTCTGGTGATCTCAAACCTCATTTTGAAATATGGCAGTAGTCTGAACATACTCAGAAGGCCTCAGCCAAAGTTACGAATTAAATACTTTGGTTTTAATACCCAGTTATAATCACAAACATCTACATTTAAAAAAAATTTAGCTTGCATCATGTTTAGATATACTTTGTTGCCTTTTTGTTATTGTTTCTAAAATAATCATTTGCTTATATGAACAAGATTCATTATCAGAAATGATACCACCCACTGATCATATGAGGCAACATGCTGAGATGTTGGCCAAAAGACACCTCCCTGCACCCGTGTACGCACATGGTATCCCTTATGAACAGTCACAGATAATTTTAAATATCAAGGAGCCATCTTTTGCTATGGAAGACTTGCTAAATATTCCCATGGTATGTCTTTCCTTACTAATTTGTCATAAGGGGACGCTTTTCTTCCCCTCAAATTCTTCTTGAGCCATTTCAGTAAGAGATCACTTTTAACAGAATCTCCTAAGTTATATTTTTCTTCACATCTTTATTGGAGTATAAATGCTTTACAATGTTGTGTTAGTTTCTTCTATACAATAAAGTGAATCATCTATATGTATACATATATCCCCACATCTCCTCCCTCTTGAGCCTCCCTCCCACGCTCCCTATCCCACCCCTCTAGGTCGTCACAAAGCATCGAGTTTATCTCCTTGTGCTATGTAGCAGCTTCCCACTAGCCATCCATTTTACATTTGGTAGTTCATACGTTACATTTTACCTCTGAACAGGAATGGTGGGTGAGATTGCACTTAGACAATTAGACAATCTTCCAAATTTCTGTTGGCTAACTTTCAGGGAATTTGATTAAACGATTTGGGGTATGTTTGCTATTACCCCACCTTATTTTGTATCACAGTTAGCTCTTGTTTTCTCCCTGTTTAAGTTGGTACATCTGCAAAGGTTGTTACATGGCATTCCAAGCTAACAATAATGCCATTAAAGATACTCGGCATGGCTGGAGACAACTGAAGGGATATCATAAGTAGGTACCATTACATATATACACTACCAAACGTAAAACAGATAGCTAGTGGGAAGCAGCCGCAGAGCACAGGGAGATCAGCTCGGCTTTGTGACCACCTAGAGGGGTGGGATAGGGAGGGTGGGATAGGGAGGGAGACATAAGAGGGAAGAGATATGGGGACACATGTATATGTATAACTGATTCACTTTGTTATAAAGCAGAAACTAACACACCATTGTAAAGCAATTATACTCCAATAAAGATATTAAAAAAAAATAAGTAGGTACCATTTACAGTGATTTTTTTCTATTTTGGTATAATGAAAGTATGGCAATGGTTTACCTCTATTATAAGACCAACATTAAGAAAACTGTAGAATAAACTTGTTAAACGTTTCCAAATAAATTATCCTTTTGCATCCAGGCTTAAAAAAAACATGGAATTTTAGAAGTTGATATCTAATTAGTTGGTCCCCAATTGAGAGCTTGGCTATCGCCTATTTTTGATATTTGGGCATCACCTCATTTCAGACATGTAAATAAATAGCCACTCTGATGCTTCACTGGAGAGAAAGAGAGAACAAGAGGTCTGCAGCATCACTACCAAACACAATTTTTTTGTTGATACTAGCAATTAATCACTTTATTCACCAAAAATAGAAAGTCTCTATTCAGTTAATAATTCTGATATTTTGTGTGTGTTGGGAGGAGAATTAAAAAGAGGAAAATGATAAAGCCTGTGTTTCCAAGGAATTACACATGTGAAAGCAGCATTTTAAAAATGCAAAAGGAAACAGAATAAAGTATATTTAATAGCTGCCACATATACACTGAAGTATGTTCATAGAAAAATTATCCCCAAAATGATAAAGTCAAACCATATTATATGAGGAGAGAAGGAAGAAAGTGGGCTTATCAGTGTGCAGAAGACAATCTCAAGGGAAATATGTTAGCTATTTCATGTGTTGGAAGATTTATCATTTATAGAGAGAATAGACTCTGATAGCTCCTGGTTTCTTAAAGAACGAAGCCCATACATCTCAGTTTGGCATATAAAATCTTGCAAAATCTAATTCCCAATTACCTTTCCAACTTTACGTCTTTCTAACTGCAACCACATCAATTCCAAACCGCTTCTTTCTTGCTTCTACGTTTTGCTTGTGTCATTTTCCTACCAAGAATGCCTTACTCCTCTTTTCTGCCTAAAGGACACTTGCTCGTCCTTTAAAGATCATTATGGATTTCCAAGTAAATATCTAACTTCCTATTCTTCCTACACAATGATTCCTAGTTCTAGGATTATTATTGTTGCTGTAATTTCCCATTATCATTTTTACACAATAAAGTTGAAATTTCAAATCACCTGGGAAATAATCCCTCCACAATGTAGATTAAGAATTTGAAAACGAAAATTGAGCTTGACCATTACTTCCCCATAATTACTGATGAATAGTTACATAATCTTGGGATGAAGAAAGTCTTTTTCAGCAAAGACCAAAGACATAATACATAAGGAAAATATTACTTGATTTGTTATAAAGAAATGGAAATTAAAAAAATAAAAAACATATTAAACAAAATTAAGTGGCAAACAACAATGTTCCCACTATAAATTGGGAAATTAAACATATTCAAAATATACAGACCACTGACTATTCAATAAGAAATATACAAATACACAGATAAAAACATGGAAAAAAGAAGTCAAGTAATGCCTGAGTACATTCAATAAATATTAATGAGTTCCTACTAAATGTCCACTATTATACGAGGAACTAGGATACAGTAGTAACATGAGAGAGAGGGTATTTAACTTCACGGAGCCTATCTTTTTGAAAAACGAGTGATCAGAAGATGTATAAAAAAGCATTTTCCCTCAGTAAAAACCAAAGCCATGAAAATTAACATATAAATTTTCACCAATCAAATGTCCAAATTTTAAAAGAATACACAATGTTGGAGACAAGACAGAGAAATAGGTTCTCTTCTGGTGAGTGTAAAGTAAGGCACTTTTCTGGAGGGCAATTTGGCAATATTTATTTAAATACTTAAAAAATTATTTAATCATTTAAGTCCTAGCAGTTTACTCTTAGGAAGTAATCAGTAGTGCATGAGAAATTTTTCTTATTATGATGAAAATCACATTATGTTAAGAAAAAAAATTATAAACTTATTGTGGTAATCATTTCACAACATATACATATATCAAATCATTACGTTATAACCTAAAACTAACACAATGGTGTGTGTCAATTATGTCTCATACATTTTTCTGATATTTATATTTCTGTAAACAGTTTAAATAGATTGTGATCCATCTACAAAATGACTATTATATAATTCAAAAATATTTTAGAAGAATATCTTATGAAGTGTAAAATATTCCTGAGGTCCTATTAAATGAAAACAATGTTTACAGAACATGATACCATGCAGATGAACCGGTTTGCAGGGCAGAAGTAGAGACACAGATGTAGAGAACAAACGTATGGACACCAAGGGGGGAAAGTGGGGGGGGGGGCAGGGTGGTGGTGGGATGAATTGGGAGATTGGGATTGACATATATACACTAATATGTATAAAATAGATAACTAATAAGAACGTGCTGTATAAAAAATAAACAAATAAAATTTAAAAAATAACATTATATAAAACCTCGTCCTTTTTATATGAAAGATTTTATATATGCATAGAGAAAAATACTGAAAACTATTCACTAAAATAGTAACTATTGTTACCTTTGGATGAAAGTTTAATATATGATTTTTGGTTATCTTATTCTTTTCATATTTTCCAATGATCTACACTGAGTATGAATTTGTTTTATGATCAAGCAGAAAATTAATGGAATGAAAAAAACAGCTAGAAATTAACCTCCTCCATCAAGCCTTGCTCCACCTACCTAATCAGAGCGGGTCACTCCTTCCCCTCTATTCTCATAGCGTTTTTGTTCTCAACCACTGTAACCATGTACTAATTCTTTATGGACCTTTTTTTTTCTAACATCTTTATTGGAGTGTAATTGCTTTACAATGGTGTGTTCGTTTCTGCTGTATAACAAAGTGAATCGGCGATATGTATACATATAACCCCATATCTCCTCCCTCTTGCATCTCCCTCCCACCCTCCCTATCCCACCTCTCTAGGTGGTCACAAAGCACTGAGCTGATCTCCCTGTGCTATGCGGCTGCTTCCCACTAGCTATCTATTTTACATTTGGTAGTGTATATATGTATGGACCTTTTTTTGACTAGATTGAGATTCTTTAAAGTGGAGCTATGCCATCTTTATCTTCCCCTTCTTGCCCTTCAGTTACTAATTCAAACCGTGGAATAGTGTAGATGTTCAGTGTTATGAGTTGAACTATGCCCCCTAAAAGATATGTACACATTCTAACCCATGGTACTTATGAAAGTGATAAAACTTGGAAATAGGGTCTTTGCAGATGTAATCAAGCTAGAATGACATCATTAGGGTGAGCCCCAAACTGTGTCCTTATAAGAAGCAAAGACAAAGGCACAGATACAGATACACAGGGAAATACCACGTGATATTGCAGTCAGAGATGGGAGAGATGCATCTAGAGCTAAGAACACCAAGGATAGCTGGCAAGGCAACACCAGAAGCTAAGAAGAGAGCATGGAACAGATTCTTTCCCAGAAACTTCAGTGAGAGGACAGCCCTGCCAATCCCTTGATTTTGGACTTCTAGCCTCCAGAAATGGAAAGAGAATAAATTCCTATTGTTATAAGCCATCCAGTTTGGGGTACTTTGTTACATCAGCATTATGTAATATGCTCAGTGAATTATGGTTGAATAACAAATGGATTGCTTCTACATGACCCCCAGGGATAACTTCAGAACCAGCAGTTGGATTATAGAGGGTGAAGATTCTTACTCTATATTAGGAAATACTTTCTTAGAGCCAAGCAGTTCATAGGTGGAATTACCACTTCAGGAGATATTGAGTTTCGCTTGCGGTAAGAAATACAAACTTGTGCTGAATAAACATATGATGCAGTTGTACAAAGAAAATTCAAGCCACAGACAGTTATGTAGACACTGTTCTAAAATCTAAGATCCTGAAATATGCTACTTCAAATTAACAAAATAGTTGATAACTGTTCGGCAGTCTAGTTTTTGTAAGTGAGTAAGATTAGGCAAGTTTTCCTGGTCTGAATGGGGCGGGGTGGTGGTGGTGGGGTCAAGTGATATTAGCACCATCTAGTGGTATATAAACAATGCTATGACTGTGATAATATTTATGCAAGTTGCCTGGGACAGCACATAATAGATATTCAATAAAAAATGATTTCTTTTCCTTTTCCAGAAGACAGAAAAACAATAACAAAAACTAGGGATGTCTTAGTTTCAAAATGTAGTTTACCTAAAATAAATCCCCGTATCTGATAAAGATAATTCATGTGATACACAAAGTTCATTTTAAATATTGCTTTAGACTTAGTGGATCTTATTAGAATAGAAAGAATTGGAATTTGTGTACAACTGTGCCAGAATACAAGATTATAATTCAATTAAACAAATATATAGAGTCCTTAATATGAGTCAAAAATAATGCAAGGTGAGAATACAAATATAAATTGGGTTATTTTTGATAACACACTTCAGTTATTGGAATAAATATAATCTTTCTTTACTGTGCTTGTGTAGAAGAAAACATTCAATTAAGATATATTTAATTGTAAACATCTGATGACTATAGGGTTTAAAACATCCTCCAAATAACTGTGATGGTTATAGCTTATCTTCAGTGCTTTTTGTGGACTATTACTGTCTGAAAATAAAGCAAATAAAATCTCAACAATTTTGTATGTACATGAGAATAAATGCATATTGTATATATGTATATGAGTGTATATATAAATGTCCACATATTTATAAAGTCTCCAAATTGTTGCAGTTTAGGGTACAAGCACATACCACACATATATTTTTCAACAGCTATGTGACAAATCTGTGTTAGAACGGATTTTTCATAAATGTTTCCTCTCTACCTCAACTTTATTGTTGTATTCTTCCTCTACTGCCCCCTCCAGGAAACATTTAGAAGCAAACATCACATTACATGCTGTTTTTTTTTTTAACCTATGTCTTATGAAGTAATAGACAATGAACTTACAGCCCAATGAACTTCCCAGCCCAGATAACTCCTGGGAAAGATTGTGTATATGCCCTGCACAAAAGTTAGTTCATTGTTTCAATGTTTTAAGAAACTATAGTCACAGAAAAGAGTATTGCCTGATAAATGTTTATTTAAAATATGCCCCCAAACTGGGCTGGAACTCTGAAATGTTAGGCTTCCTTCAGAGGTGTTTACCCAGATTCACAAATCTTTCAGACTGCTGCTGACTCAAGTCATTTCTTCAGACAGGCTCCTCTGGTACCTTTCTATGTTGTTCCAACGAAAATATTTTCAAGAGCAAGGAAATTTTTTCTTGAGAGACCATTTCTACACACTGAAAAGTTTATTTCAATAATTCTGCCTTTTGGAACTAAATAAGCTGTGAAACTGAAGAAGAAAAATAGATACTGAAACACTTGTGTAGTTCTAGCCATATAATATCAATTTCCTTCTTGAACAGTTCCCTTAGTGGGGTCTCCCACACTCTCAGCTCTCACCATTAAAACAGCACAGTAATTAAAATACAGGTGAGAAAAAAAGATGGTTAAACCAATTTGCCATCTCTACTGGAGTTGTGTGAATTCCCGTGTGAACTTATTGCATTGAGATGTTGGGGATACAGCACAGGTTTTCGAATCAAACAGGCAGATTCAAATCCTAGCTCTGATATTCATTAGCCATGTGCCCTTGGGCTGTTCACTTCATTTCCAGTAGTCTCGTGCAAATTATGGTAAGTAATACCTACACACTAGCTAGTGTTGCTGTAAAAGTAACTAATTGAACTTTTACAGCAACACATAAAGCTTCTGTCACATAGGGACACAAATACTGACATTCTCTCTTTGCTTTTTTGATGAATAATTAGGGGAGGGGAGATGGGAGGAATCAAAATAGCTTTCAAAATACTCATCATATGATTTTGGCTTTTCCTTCTTTTTTTGAAAATAATATTGGACAGTTTATAGAGATGGTTCCAAGGAAGGTGGGGTACCATCCGTGCCTTTTGTTTATTTTATTTTTGGTAGAAATCATGTGACTATGAAATAAACAGCACTTTCAGAGAGAGAGATTTGAAATTAAGGGAAGGATAGGTGAATGTCATTGCACTGAAATATTTCATATTTTAAAAATTTCAGGAGCATGTTCGCACACAATCCCACTCACACCATTGTGTGACTGCAGTAACACATGGGTATTTAAGGTGAGGCCAGGTGCATTGCTGGGTGTGGCATACATGTATCAATACGTGGCAAACATGGCTTGAGTAATTTTAGCCTCCTGGTTTCCCAGTCATCTGATAGGCTTTCTAATAGAATGCTGTGGGTGGATGGTGTCGACACCAGAAGAGCTAAGAAAAATAAAGACAAACCTAGGGGTACTGTCATGGTTGGTTTCTTACCAGTGCATGGTGGCCTCCACCAGTTTGATATTCATTCAACAAATACTGATTAAGTACCAACTTTGTGCCAGTCTCTGTATGGTTACTAGCTGGATTACAACAGTAAACAAAACTGATACTGTTCTTGTCACCATGGAACACGTAGGCCATTCAGTCTAGTGTCAGAAAGACATATCTGTAAGTACTTGTGAAGATGATTAGAACATTAATAAAAGGAAGACTGGACAACCCCATGAGGACAACTGAAAGATTTAGTAGACATCAAGGGAAGGTACCTAAAATACCTGTTGGCAATGATGCTTCTACAATAAGATGATACATAAATATGTAGTGATATCACTTAAGTAGGTAAAATAAACCAAAAGAATTAGAACTGTTAAAAGATTTTCTGAATATGAAACATTTTACATAATGAGTCTCTTATTTGGGTAATTCTTAAAAGCCTGATGATCACCGTTTGTTTAGAATTTACCTTTTATAGGGACCTAATTTCAAGGATCCCTTTGGGAGGATTTTGAGCATGAATATTTTTTTTTTATGAATATCTTTTTAAGTTAGTCTTTTAAAGATAAAATATCTAGATAATTTATCAAGGTATGATATATCTGATGTGTCTGTTTTCTGGTTTTAGCCATTGAATCGTCAAGACTTCAAAAGACATGGACTCAGACTCAAAATGATGGAACGCAGCTTATAAAATTAAGAAAGATGATATAAAGAATATTTGGATATATATACAATTAGTGGGGACTTCCCTGGTGGTCCAGTGGTTAAGAATCCACCTTCTAATGAAGGGGACGTGGGTTGGAGCCCTGGTCAGAGAACTAAGATCCCACGTGCTGCGGGGCAACTAAGCCCGTGCACCGCAATTACTGAGCACGTGAACCACAACTAGCGAGCCCACGTGCTGCAGCTACAGAGCCCAAGCGCTATGGAGCCCACATGCCACAACTAGAGAGAAGCCTGCACACCTCAATGAAAGATCCTGCATGCCGCAACGAAGATCCCATGTGCCACAACTAAGACCCAACACAGCCAAAAAAAAAAAAGAAAAAAAAATCCACCTAGTATAGTATCTTTCTGGGAAGAAGAGGATCGATACATATTGTTGGAGTCTCTTAGGCTGTAATCCACAGACGCTTCCAGCTGCTTTCTGCTAATCATTGAAAGGGGCTTAGTTGGCTTTTGAGCACTTCCAATCATATCTTAAATGTTTTAAAATGTTTCTTTTTCCTTCCATATTTCCTGAGAAAAAAAAATTATATTTGCATAGATGCATTCCTGTGTTGTCATCATGAAGTCTTTATAAATGTCTTTTTCAATCAGAAATAAGAAATGTTCTATATTATTTTCAAAGTCAAGAACTCTCCTTTTTCTAAAAGTAATCTCCATTACCATATAGCCATGGTTCAAATTTAAATATGAAAATCTGTTTGCTTCTAAGATTATCCTAGAAATACGCAAATTTTATAAACTGACTCCTAATACAAGTAGCTTCTTGAAATATTAATTTCTACCTATGAATATAACTATTAATAATACCAGCTATGAACACCTTACAGATAAGGTAGGTGTAATTATTCACGTTTTCCTGTTAAAGAAACTTAGGTCAAGAGCAGACAATTAACTTTTTCAGTGCTATAGCTGAAGAATCATGGTCTGAATCTAAGTCTCTTTTACTTCAAAATTGTTATACTTGGTCACAAAGGCGTTGTTTTGAAAATAATTTAAAAGAATATTTACATGTGATTTGTAATAGGTTCATGGTATACGGTTTAACTGATGGTTGGAAAAGGACTCTGAAAAGATCCAACAGGGAGATTTTGTTTTCTGGCAAGGTCATGGTTTAGTTCACTTTCTTTGGCATCATCAAAGAATAAATAACAAGTTCTTGTCCATGAAGAGCAGGGTAGACCCTACCCTCTAGAAACCGGGGCAATATAAAAACAGCATAATACTTGCTGCTTTTAGTCTTCATTAAAATGAAAATCTTGATAGCTGAATTTCCTCTCTCTCTCTCCCTCTTGCTCTCTTTCTGAGTGTGTGTGTGTGTGTGTGTGTGTGTGCGTGTGCGTGTGTGTGTGTGTGCATACACACATATTTTACTTGAAGGATTCTTAAATTTATTCTTAAGAATTTATGTATCTCGAGCAGGATGCCACTACTGAATATTTTTTCTTAAAAAGTTTCTATTTGTGAGTATGAAATATTTCCTGGTCTTCTCCAAATGTTCACTCAATATTCAACCAAACTGTCTTTACTAGCAAAAATTTTGGAAAGGTGGTCCTTATCTGATGAATAGCATTAGATCGTCAGTTGGTGTTCTTTGGTTTCACGATATAGAAAACAATTCTAGTTAATTTAGGCAAAAAAGGAAGTTTATAGGATATGGGATGAGGGCTCCCAAAGGTGAAAGAAAAGTTGAGGGATTAATCTAAGAAAGAACAAGAACCAGGGCAGCTCAAGGAGATGAGGGACACTGTCTTCAGGGAGCAACCTCCTGAATGAATCAGCATCAGTTGCGTGCTGTCCTTTGTTTGGTCACTTAGCTCAAGATTCCTGTTCCAGGAGACGAGGCATGGACAGCTTCCCTTGGGGCACAGGCCCACTTGCTGCCAGAAAAGGACAAGGCACCTTGATTTCCCCTCTTACCAGATTGTACACAATGAGGATTAAGTAATTTCCTCAGGACAAAATAGGGGCGCCTTACCTAAAGAAGGGGGAATGAGTACTAAGAAGCAAAAATAAATAAATAAAGTTATCCCAGTACAGTAACTACAGCATATTATTCTCTTCATACTTTTTTTAATAAAGGGAGTCAATGTTTGCTGTTCTCAACATTAAATTTTAATTTTGACAGCCATTTTCTTTTCACCAACAATAAAAACAGTGACCTTTAGATGTACTTAACATTTTTGATGCTATCAAAATAATGATGCAATTAGTTTTTAGAATCAGTGCACATTTCCAGCATCTACAGGAAGAGATGTCTTCACTTTCGAAATGTAACATGTCTATTTCCAAAGTCTGTGGGGTTTTTGGTGGGAGGGGGCTCAAATCATCATCTAGGAACTTAATTTCATTTCTTATTTCTCCTTGCCTTTCTATTCCCAGTCCCTCACACCCATTTTGGCTCATATATTCAATATTTTTTCATATGTAACTTCTAAGAAAAACTATAACTATAGTTTCTGTAGTCCAAATCCAGTTTTCAGTTTCATCATCTAAATCTTATTTTAATGTTCACCTTTACCAAACTTTCTAGATAATAAAAATTTTACTTTAAAACCTCAGATCAGGGCTTCCCTGGTGGCACAGTGGTTGAGAGTCTGCCTGCCGATGCAGGGGACACGGGTTCGTGCCCCGGTCCAGGAGGATCCCACATGCCGCGGAGCAGTGGGGCCCGTGAGCCATGGCCACTGAGCCTGCATGTCTGGAGCCTGTGCTCCGCAATGCGAGAGGCCACAACAGTAAGAGGCCCACGTACCACCAAAAAAAAAAAAAACAACCTCAGATCATTAGGCATTAGTACATTCAATTTCACTTTTTATGTAAGTTTCTTTTTTGTCAACTCAGTGTTCTTTTTAAATTTTTTTTTTAGCAACTCCTATGAACTTTCTAATTTTGAGACCTATATAGAAGATATATCTATTTTTACCTTCTGTCTCACATTGTATTATTAGGAAAGAACGTTTCAGTAAGAATTTCATGAGATCAAGCAGATGACTAATTCCTGTCACACGGTTGCAGGAGAGCTTCTTAACTCTCCCTCTTCTGATTTCTAAAGATATCCCCCCTACTCTGCGGCCCATCTCTCTACATCCACATCATTTGCTATGCAGAAAAGATTTAACATAAATGCAGAGTTAAGTTGAAAAATAATTACTTTACGGAGGCGATGCTTCTTGAATGCAGGTAATGCTCTGTTTCTTAATCTATGTGCTGGGTACATGGGTGTGTTTTGTAAAAATTCATCTAGCTGTACGCTTATGACTTGTGCACTTTTCTCGGATAAAAGTTTACTTAAAAAATCATACTTTAAAAAAAGTTACTTCCTACGTTCAATTACATCATGACCCATTTTTCCGTTGAGGTCTTCATCATTTTCTAATTGATCAACAAGAGCTCTTCAGTAACTCAGGTGAAAATCTGCAGTCATCCTCGACTTCTCTTTTTTCTCACAACTATGTCCAATTCGGAAGAAAATACAACCACATACACCTTCGAAATAGATCTGTAGTCCTACCACTCCTCCCCACTCTACTGCTACTGCCCTAGCCAAGCCAACATCATCTTTTGTGTAGATTATTGCAATAGTCACAGTAAATGGTCTCCCTGTTCCAACACGGTCCCCACCCCAGTCTATATATCACACAGCAGCCACACAGATCCTGTCCAAATGGAAGACAAATTTTATGATACCCCTGCTCCCAACCCTCCAGTAGCTTCACATTTTACTCCAAGTAAAGGCCAAAATCATTATTGTGACTCAGAGGGTCCTGTACAATTGTCCCGGGTGACTGCTCTGCTGTCACCTACTACTACTCACCCCTTCACTCACTCCTTGCTACTTCTCCAAAACACTAGACAAGCTCCAGTATCTGTTTCTTTGCAGTCACTGTTCCCTCTGCCTGGAAAGCTCTTCCTCAAGATGCCCATCCACATGTCTTGCTCTCCTCACCTTCAGATCTTAAAGCAGATGTCACCTTCTCATTGAGACATTCCCTGACTATCCTATTTAAAGTTGCAACTATCCTCTTCCCCTACCTAACTTTTAGACTTATTTAATATGCTGGATAGATACAGGTACACAGATAACAAATAAACATAGATACAGATACGTATAGACATGGTTGGAAAAAGATTGCTTTCTATATCTTCAGTAATCCCTTGTCAACCATGAGAATCACATTCCTGAGAAAAATATTATTATTAAAACCATTAGCAATAATGTTTCAGAAAAGTAATGATACATGTTAAAAATAATTTAAAAATCATTACATATGTAGATTTGAAACATGGTAAATAGAGTTATAGAAGGTATCTGCTTCTGAAACAACCTAGATTAATCAGCAATAAAACCCCACCTGCAGGTACTCCTGAGTTTCCTTTAACTGTTCACAAAACACTGCTGAGGCTTTCTGTGCCACCAAGCATGCTCTCCCACAAGTTTTCATTTCTGTAGATGATTATACCTGTTTACATTTTTTGAATCAGGCATTATTGAAATAAAGATTTTAAATGTTTATATATGAATTCTTTCTTGTTTCCCAAACGTATGTGGGGATCTATCGGTGATTCAGGAAGTCAAGTTAGTGGGTTGTGGCCATTTTTGATAAAATAAAAAGTGAAAATATTAGTGTGAATCCTGAATATCAAAGATAAATACTACTTTATTTATGTTTTAAATTTGTGTTTCAGGTGTGTGTGTGTCTGTCTGGATGTACTGGGTCATGATGTACAATGAATTACCTTGTGAAGTTTGCAGTAACAACTAGTCTGTAATACACTTTTCTAGACACATCTACTGCCATAAGCCACCCAGAAACTTGTATCACTTGCATCCAGTGTCTGCTTTAGCCAATAAAATATTCTTGTGTGTGTTTATTTGGAGATGGGAGGTGAGGAGAATCAGACATTTCTAGGAATCAAAAAGCTGTCAGCCAAAAAGTGTATTATTTCTAGAAAGGAAGGTTTCAGTGGAATAATTAAAACAAGGAGTTTGCCCAGCACCACTGAAGAGCTCATTGGCCAGAACTGTTGCTGCTGATTCAGTTACTTCTTCTTTTCCTTGTATTGCATCTCTCATTATAAATGGGGCTAAATAATATCTTTTAAAATTCCAAGTACAAAATGAAATACTGTGCATCTTTTGCTTCAATTTGCAGAGAGGACTGCAAACATCTCTGTATTTGTTTCAGAGCTCTAACCCAAATTCACACTCTCTTCCCTTCAGACCACCATTAACAGAAGTGGTTCAGAAACAAAATATGTCTGGTTACAGTTTACTAATCCACCCACAAATGTTTCCTATGTCTCTAACATACCATAGTAACCCCCCCCCTCACTGAGTCCACCCCCTTTTCGGCAACCTAGAAACACCATGAGGCTGTTTCATTTAAGGGACCACCATGAGGCTGTTTCATTTAAGGGACCTGTTTTCTTTGCCTTATTCTTCCCCTACTAAAGTATATATAACACAAAAATTAACGTTGACCTAGATTTATTTAGGATAAGCCACATGAAATGGCCATTATTTGATCATTCTACAAAACAACAGTTTTATGTGGTACAACCAGATATTGCGAGTATACTTCGCTATGGTATAAGTCCATTAAGAAATTGTGTTCAGGGATTTGGCAGTTTGAGTGGAGAAGTTCAAATGATCTAGTAAGAAGACAATTCCATGGAGATGTTTTATGATTTCTATAAAATTAGCACTTAGTAATTTTTATTATTCATCTCTTCAGTACTGCAATCACCTGCTGAAAACCCATGGTGTGCTCAGACCCTTTCTTAGGTGTTCAGGAGAGAACGTTGAGTAAGGCATAACTCCTGGCCCAAAGGCACCTGCGGTCTAATAGCCTATATTCTACTTGAATTTGAATGGAAGCATTAACTTTAAAGTCTGTGCTACCAACTAATTACTATATTTAAAAATTTTATTTTCCCCTATTTTTTATAATTAAATATAATTTTTTGTTTAAAAAGAAGGCAATACCCTGCTCATTATTAATGAAATGTTACATAAATGGGCAAGTTAGAAAGTAAACCTCCTGTGTTGGTGTCATCTATTTAGAATTTTAAGATATTTCAGTGTGATCATAATCTAAACAGTGCCAAGGACTCATTAAGTGCTTATTTTGTAAAAAGTCCTTGGAATGCCTTGTCCTGAGAAAATTCAAGTAAGAAAAGAAACAAAAACAACCCAGAGGACCTGTGCTGTCAGAATACAAACATGGTCAAGGAATTCCTGTGATATACATATATGTCACACATTTACATATAAATATATAAAAAATAAATATATATAACAAGGACATCCCGAAGATTCCTATTGGAAAAATGTGAAAGAATGAAAGATTTATTGAATAAACATGAAGAACAACAAAGGAAAAAACAAAACCGTTCAGGGAATTTCTAATAAAAGAGAACTAAAGAATTAAATAATAGCACATATCATAGACAGCCAAGGTTCAGAACTGTTTCCATCCTGACATTAAATATCAATAAAGGAGAAAGAAAAGCCAAAAGCCTCTCTGGAGAATTTAACCAGCAGGGCCTTGGGTGAAATGTCACAACTCTCCAAGGGCCATCTGGGTCAGAAGCCATTTAGTTCTTCCAGCCTTCTTTGGGACCAAGAGGGCAATGAAGACCAGCAGCGGGGAGGTATCAAGGGAACACTTAAAAGAGATTATGGGGATTTCCCTGGTTGGCAGTAGTTAAGAATCTGCCTGCCAATGCAGGGGATATGGATTTGATCCCTGGTCCAGGAAGATCCCACATGCTGTGGAGCAACTAAGCCCATGCACCAACATACTGAGCCCACACGCCGCAACTGCTGAGCCCGTGTGCTGCAGCTACTGAAGCCCGCATGCCTAGAGCCCGTGTTCTGTAACAAGAGAAGCCACCACAATGAGAAGCCCATGCACCACAATGAAGAGTAGCCCCCGCTTGCTGCAACTAGAGAAAGCCTGCGAGCAGCAACGAAGACCCAATGGAGCCAAAAAAAATAAAATAAAAAAATTTTAAAAAGTGAAAGAGATTATGCCTGAGCACATACTGCATAAATCCTTTGGCACTCCTTGGCAGCAATAAATAATCTCTAGGACCAAGGTGAAGGGAAAAAAATCAACAGGGCTATAATGGTGAGAAATAAACTATTTACAACAGTAGTTTTCAAACGTTTTAGTCTCAGGACATCATACACTTAAAAATTATTGAGGACCACAAAAAGTGTGTTTAAAGGCTTTTAACTGGCTTATCAATTATTAATTAGAACTGAGAAAAAGTTTAAATGTTATTGAATTCATTTAAAGAGAGCAATAATATAGCCAGTATGTTGACATAAATCCTCTTTATGAAAAATAACTCTTGAGTGACATGCTTCCCTCGCTGTCTCACGCTCCTAGACATCTTGATGTGAATACCAAGAATGCAAGGTTCCGACAGCTCTTTACCCAGGGTTTCTCATGGTTGTGTAAGCAGTGAGCAGCCTTGAGGGATAAGGTAATGCCTCCCTCCAGTACAAAGAGCAGGCTTGCGCATTCCTGGCTATAAATAACAGGTTCCTCAAGCTCAGTCTTTCTCTTCCATCATGCAACCCACTGTGTGTACAGCATCCACCTAGACCCACCCATGTCACCCCTGGGGACCTGGTGCTCATTGGGGGAAACTGATGTAAACATACTGACATTCTGGATACTGGTTCTGCTGTGCGCAACAAAAGTCTTTTTGACTCTGACACAGGAGTCTCATGTCTTCCGTCAGCCTCCATTAAACTGGATAAGCTAATTTGCTAACTTGCAGAACCTCAGGACCTTTATAGTTCTTGACAATAGAAACCAAAAACTGTAATGAGAAGAACAGCATTAACATTTTTGCAAATCTCTAATGTCTGGCTTAATAGAAGAGAGGTTCTCATCTGATTCAATCTCTTGCAATATGTTGTTTTGGTTGAAATAGATGAAGAAAATCTGGCCTCACACAGACATATAATTGGAAAAGAGACAACCTTGTTGAGCCCCTAAAAAGAACTCAGTATGCCTGTGGTTCCTGAGCCACACTTAGAGAACAACTGATCTACTGCTATGTGGCTTATTGCCTACGTTAAGATGATTTTAATATTGGACATTCTGCGTTTCCATGACTTACATATTCCAGAAAATTCCTGCTCTAGAAGATGAAGTTGCAAATAGCTTAAAATTAATTATATGTTGTTACCGTTACTGTTGCTTTTGCTATTTGTTACAGGAATGTTCTGAAAAGCCACTTATCCAAATAACCACTAAACTTGCCCTCATTAGAGTAATAGATCAGTCATAGGGCTCATCGAAGACTGTTTATTCTTCGAGGTTAATTTCAAGACCCTTGCCTTGCTGGGTCCGCCAATCTTAAACAATTATTTCATAAATTTTGCCCAATCCCTTTCAGCCCTTCTACCTCATTGAAAGACCCACCTTAAATTAGACTCCCCAACCCTTACAAATACTTTGCCTTTGACCTCCACTTCCTGAGACACTACTAAAGTACTGTCAGTATAATGACCTCCCTTAGTGGAATAAGCAATAAACTTGGTTTTTCTTTATAAACAGGTTTGGTAGTTTTTACAAAATGTTGTCAACTGACAATCTATTTCCTATTTAGATCACTGCCTCTCCAAAAAATGAGTTTCTGCTTTGAGAAACTAAGCATCGAATATGCTTAATCTTTCCCGTATACATTAGAAAGAGAAAGTTATGGGGTCTTTCATCACATGGAAGAATCTTGATATTCAATCTATCATTAAATTCCATAAAATTAGGGTTGCCAGATTTAACGAATAAAAATACAGAACACCCAGTTAAATTCCAGTTTCAGAGAACAATAAATTAATCTTTTAGTATAAGTATGTCCCAAATATTGTACTGTCTCGTGTTTTATCTGTCAATCCTACATAAAATCTGTGCTGCAGGACTTGTGGCTCTACTTTAACAACAAACATTTTCCATTTGCTTATTATTCTTGATTGTGAAAGATCCTAATCATAAAATCAAATACAGTAATTACGTTACTTTGGGTCCCTTACTTTACGTGGGTAGGCAAATTACAGATGAAGTATGAAAAGAGCAAAACTCCAAAGAAGACAAAAAAAAGTTCTCACTGTCAAAAAATCCTGAAATTTCTTTTTTGTTTAAGTTGTTGAGCCCCAAATTTTAAGGTTTCAGCTATAATGGTAGGCTAAAAACCTATTGTGGATTCAAACTACATAAAGTCATGGAATTGCAGACACTACACACAATATGTAAGAAAGTGAGCTCAGAGATTGGGGTGCAGAGGTGATGTCAAAGATGAGATTATTATACATACAATAACAAGTGTCAAAGTTTTTCATGGCTTATAGGGTCCATATACTGAAATGGTAAGATTCTTAGTCTGGATTTCAGGGCAAACATGTGTTATACCTAATGTTCATTCCCATGCTGATATCCAACATTTGTTGAGACTGTCTAATGTTTAAGGTGAATGAAGAATGAGAACAATCTTCAAACTGCTCTGGTATAGTACTATAATTTTGCATAACTAAAGCTTTTTGAGAATTAATCTTTTATGTATTAATAGCATCATGACATAGAGGGAAATATATTAAACTGAGAGGTGGAAGCCTGGGACTTTAGTCCCAGTTCTATAGATAATTAGCTCTTTAAACTTGGGCCATTTGGTTCCTGTGTTAGTTTGCTAGGGCTGCCATAACAAAGTACAGTATCACAGGGTGGGTTGCTCAAACAACAGAAATTTATTTTCTCACGGTTCAGGAGGCACAAAGTCCAAGATCCAAGTGCCAGCATCAGAGCTGTTCTCTTCTGAGGCCTCTCTCTTTTATTTGCAGATGGCCATCTTCTCCATGTGTCTTCCACCTCACCTTCCCTCTGTACACACCTGCAATAGCCTGAATGTTTGTATTTCCCCAAAATTTATATATGAAATCCTAATCCCCAATGTGATGTATGGTATTAGAAGGTGAGGCCTTTGGGAGGTGATTAGGTCTTAAGGGTGGAGTCCTCATGAATGGGATTAGTGTCCTTATAAGAGAGACCCCAGAGAGATCCTTTGCCCCTTCCACCATTGAGGATGGCCAAAGACAGCCATCTATGAACCAGGAAGCAGGCCCTCACTAGACATCAAACCTGCCCGTACCTTGATCTTCCCAGCCTCCAGAACTGCGAGAAATAAATTTCTGTTATTTATAAGCCACCAGTCTCTAGTATTTTGTTATAGCAAATTGAACAGACTAAAAAAACGCCTGTGTCCAAATCTCCTCTTATAAGAACACAAATTAAATGAGATTACCCTAATGAACTCATTTTAATTTAACTGTCTCTTTAAAGGTCCTACCTCCAAGCACAGTCACATTCTGAGATACTGGGAGTTAGTACTTCAACATATGGATTTTGGGGGGACACAATTCAGCCCATAGGAATTCCCCTTTTCAGAGTCTTGGTTTCCTCTCTCATAAAAGAAGGATATTGATATTGATCATTTCTAATGTCTCTTCTCACTCTGATTTATATGTAATAAATCAGATTACCTGTTACACTTTATGGACTACAAAATTAAAACTAGCAGGTATAAGTCTCAAGAAAACTATTATTCGTCAACGGAAATGTCTGAAATCATGATTCCATTATAACGTTAATGAAGACCACAGATGGTAAATGTTCATTTGAATTTCAAATAGTTGTAGCTTTTTGAGTGATTCAGCAAAATTTGCATGGTAGGAAAATGTACATAATTTTCTTTCTCTTATTCTAGTAGGACCCAGCAGGACACTGCAAATATCAGCTGAAAGTTCCATTGATTGATAAAACAAAATGATTTTTATCGAGGCTCCATCAATCAGGTAATTCTATAGCACCACAGTCTGTGGTTTGAGGATATAGAAGAAATTTGCACCTCATTACTTTGTTTCTTTTTTTCTGTAATGATTTTACAGCTAAGGTTACAGCATAGTATTTTTTTTCTCAGAGTTTTAGCTTTCTTGATTAGTGACCTCCCAGAGAAGAAACCTTTATCTCTCTGTTTGCCTGAAGAAACTCAAAGGAAAAGCCACCTAAAACCTCTCCGTGGTAGATACAGGGGCCTCCATAAGCTTTTCAGATGCATTTTGGTCATAGCCACACCACCATGAATGTGTTCAATAAAAAATAATCTAGACCAGTGGAAAAAAATAAATTTGGCCACCTAGAATTATGTGAGAAGTACCTTAAAAATAAGATTATCCTGGCCTCACTTCAGCATATTTTGATTCAACACATTTTAGAGAGAACCCAGAGTCAAAATGTTGACAAGGACATTATTCCCGCCCCCACCTAGGAAGATGTTGACGTGGCTGATCTACCTGTGTTTGGAAATTGCTGATAGAACCCTGGATCTCATAAGCCTTGGTACCCTGGACTCTACCTACAAGACTCCAGCACCGCCTGGAGCATTGGGATGTTTTGGTTTTACTCTCCTTTGCCAGAGATACTCTCTATTTCACAAGGTCAAGAACCACTTGTAAGGGAATAGTAATATATTATCGAAGTATGGACACACATCTGAGATACTCTAACACACAGGTCCCCTACCTCCGGGCTGCTTACCAGTCTGCGGCCTGTTAGGAACCGGGCCACACAGCAGGAGGTGAGCCATGGGTGAATGAGTGAAGCTTTGTCTGCCGCTCCCGTCGCTCGTGTGGAAAAACTGTCTTCCACAAACCGATCCCTGGTGCCAAAATGTTGGGGACCGCTGCTCTAACGTATTTAAGAAACCCTATTCCCTGATAATCAAGAAACTTAGGTTGCCAATTAAGTGTCCTAACTGCTTACATGAATTTGAGAAGAAAAGAGCTAGACTATTCTCTTGCCTGGCCTTGTCCTACGGTGCTTTTTCTCCCAGTCTGCACCATTCATTTGTAAGAAAATATTTTGGAAGATTTTGAAATTTAGTGAGCACACTGTCTAGTTCACCAAAAGGCTATCTGAGCATTTGCCTTTGACTATGTTATTTTACAACACGTAGAGGGAGAAGCTAATTGTAGAAAACTGTTAGTAGTGAGAATAATTTCTGTCCATAGAAATGCAAATTATATGCAGTGTGTTCAGTGTGGCCATTGATTATCGCCCTGTTAATACTGACCAGTTTTGCCAGTTTGCACTCATTTATAAAACTCCTGTCAGCATTCCGCATCTGACAATAAATATCTGGTACTTTGAGTTTTCATTTGAATGGTTTATATCTTCCTTTGTACTCTCATTAATTGAGAAGTTAAATAAAAGATTTGGTAGGTGTTCACTTGTATGAGAGTTGCAATCATATCCACTTCTGAAATTTATCCTTTACCCTGTTCATTTATTAAACATTTACTGACTATATACTGCGTACCACATTTGTTACAATAGTAACCAAAACAGACACAGCCCTTGTTTTTATAGAGTGTATGGTGGAAAGGGAGAGACAAAGAAGTCAACAGGTTCTAAGTAAGCAGGCAATTACAGTATGCTGCCTTTGTAGTAGGAGTCCGTAAAATGGCCTCAAGGGTCCCAGTGTACTGGTATTCATTCTCCTGTGTCATCCTCTCCCCTTGAATATGGGTTGGATTTATTGACTTGTCTGAAAGCAGGGGAGGGGAGAGGAGGGGAGGGGAAGGGGAGGGGGTGGGGGGAAGGGGAGGGGAGGGGAAGGGGAGGGGGTGGGGGGAAGGGGAGGGGAGGGGAAGGGGAGGGGGTGGGGGGAAGGGGAGGGGGTGGGGGGAAGGGGAGGGGGTGGGGGGAAGGGGAGGGGAGGGGAAGGGGAGGGGGTGGGGGGAAGGGGAGGGGAGGGGAAGGGGAGGGGAGGGGAAGGGGAGGGGGTGGGGGGAAGGGGAGGGGAGGGGAAGGGGAGGGGGTGGGGGGAAGGGGAGGGGAGGGGAAGGGGAGGGGGTGGGGGGAAGGGGAGGGGAGGGGAAGGGGAGGGGGTGGGGGGAAGGGGAGGGGGTGGGGGGAAGGGGAGGGGAGGAGGAATGTTACTCCCAATTTTGGGTTATAGAAAATTATAAATCCAGTGTTGGGTACCCTTCCTGTTCTCTTGCTTGCTGGCTCTGAGGAAAGCCAGCTCCCCTGCTGTGAGCTGCCCTATGGAGAGCCTCCTGTGGTGAGGAACTCAGTGTCCAGCCAAGAGCCACACAAATGAATTTAGAAGTGGATCCTCCCGCAGTCGACCCTTGAGATGACTGTGGTCCCAATCAAGCCCTTAATTGCAAACTTGTGAGAGGCCCTGAGCTGCAGAGGCACGTGGAATTCTTACCCACAGTAACTGTAACATAGTTAATGTTGTTGTTTTAAGCCATTAAGTTTCAGGATAACTGGTTATGCAACAATAGATAACTATTATATTCTTTTTCTTGCAAAACCATTAAAATATTCTATCACAGTTACCCCACCAGTAATCACAAAACTTAGGGTCCACTGTCCAGGAATCAGTTTCAGAGTTTCAGAATCAGTTTCAGCTGACACCACAGTACAACCATCCAGATACCACAGCACAAACATCCAGAAAGAAAGACAAACCATTCTTCTCCCAGAGGGGATCTAAAGTGACAACAGAATTCTTACAACTACTACAGATGTGACGATAGAAAAAGGTAAATTTCAGTTCGTGATGCTATATAAATCACGGAATAGCTCTTTTTAACAAGATTTTTAAAAGTAACCCAGCCTCTGTTTGAGCCCCCATGGTTTCTTCTCATATTTTTTCCCAACACTAGTCCTGTTTTGTTTTCTTTCTTGTGATTTCGGCAGTTTCATATGCCATCCCCTTGTAAGAGGTAACATGGGCCAGCATGAGAAACAACAGGTGAAAGAGAAAGCCCACAGATTTTGGAACTAGAAAGGCCTGGGTTTGAATTCTGGCTGTCACCAATTGTAGAGCCTTGGGTAAATCTCCGAACCTTTAAACAAGCATGCTAATGCCTTTTCAAGTTGCTGTATCTAAACTTCAAATTTTGAAGTAATGCATTGAAGGACTCAGCACACAGTAGGTCTAGATAAATAAAGATCTTTCTCCACTTACGACCTGGGTATATCCCAATAAGCCCATCGTAAACTGAAAACATCTTAAGCTGAAAATGCATTTAAAACACTTCATCTGGGACTTCCCTGGTGGTGCAGTGGTTAAGAATCAGCCTGCCAATGCAGGGGACATGGGTTCTTGCCCTGGTCCGGGAAGATCCCACATGCCGTGGAGCAACTAAGCCCGTGTGCCACAACTATTGAGCCTGCGCTCTAGAGCCCACGAGCCACAACTACTAAGCCCACATGCCACAACTACTGAAGTCTGTCTGGAGCCCGTGCTCCGCAACAAGAGAAGCCACTGCAGTGAGAAGCTCATGCACCTCAACAAAGGGCAGCCCCCGCTTGCCGCCACTAGAGAAGGTCTGCGCTCAGCAAAGACCCAACACAGCCAAAAATAAATTAATTTTTAAAAAACCACAACATCTACCAAACATCATAGCTTAGCCTAGCCTACTTTAAACGTGCTCAGAAGACTTAAATTCCTCTACAATTGGGCAAAATCATTATACATGAAGCCTATTTTATAATGAAGTGTTGAATATCTTGTGTAAATTATTGAATACTGTACTGAAAGTGAAAAACAGAATGGTTACAAGGGTGCGGGTTTTTTCTCCTTGCAGTTGTGTGGCTGACTGGGAGCTACGGCTTGCTGCGGCTGCCAGCATCCCAGGAGAGTGTCTGCCGCCACGTCACTAGCCCAGGAAAGGATCAAAACTCAAAATTTGAAGTATGGTTTCTACTGAATGCATCTCACTTTCACACCACCATAAAGTCGAAAAATCAAGCTGAACCACTGTCAGCTGGGGACCATCTGTAACAGTCATCATTTTTATTATTCCTTCTCTCATGTTTTTCTTAAGGCCAATCTTATGGCATCTCCAACATATTTTATTAAAAATCCCTTTGTCAAGCTGTATTTAATAGCAAAAGACATTCTAGATTCCACCCACATGCCTATCCCAGCATCTAGAAAATCCTATTTCAGAGTAAAGGTACATCTACAACATGGAAGTATTGGCTCGTCAGGGATCATTGAACGCAGAAGAAAGGTTGTTTGCTGGCATTTGCTAAGAAAAAGCACAGAAAAATGACCACAGGGCAACCCATAGTGTGCTCCCTCCCTAAAAATAAAACAAAATATAGAATAATTGACCAATAACTTAAAAAATTTAAAAATCTTTGAACGAAATTTAGCAGTATATATTTCGTTGTCTCCTAAGTGGGAAAAACCTAGAGAACCAGGGTATAGGGGTGAAAGGGAGCATTCATCTTAACAGCATGTTTGCTGGTAGTTTAAAATTTTTGTACTATATTCAGATGTTACCGAATTAAAATGTGGTTAATGAAAACGTACCCACTCTGAACCATATTAATACTGCACAATTAATCTTTCCCTTTCAGTTTTATTATTCCCAACATTTCTTTTTCTCTTTTAGTAGAAAAGAACATGAATTCTAAACACTTTTTTTTCAAAAGTAGTGCAAGTATCAGTTTTTCATTCCATAGAGATGGTCGCCCCCAATTGCAGTCTTACCTCCAATGTGATCAGGCATTTTACCCCGCTCTGCTCATCCGTGGTTAGGACGGTGTTCTCTTCTCTTCTGACCTCTCCGGGAGGAAAGAAACAAACTTCCCACCAGCTTTTAGGCCAATTACTGTCATTAGACACAGCTGTAGGCAGCTCGCCCTCGGCTGCACCTGGACACATTTGGCTGCATCAAACTAAAGCCCTCGTTCTCTCCTCACCGCGGAGGTCTGGGCATCTCCGGGGTGTGAGCTGCCCGGATATTCCTTCTTTGCTCTTGGACATTCACAATAGTGCCTCCTCATTGAAGAGTCAGAATAAGACAAGGAGGGGAAAAAACACTTAACAAAACTTAAAATAGAAAAGCTATCTCAATTGTCCTTAAACCCAATTAATAGTAATAGTTATTTCAATGGGCTTAGGGTTCTTTGCTGGATGGTTAATGGAAAATGTATGTCTTCAAAAAATGAAGCCATTATAGCCAAGATTCCAAGGAAACAAAAAACCAAAAACTTTGAACCGATTCAAAGCAAATTAACTCCTAATTAACCAGGACAGACCAAGGGTTTTCTACCTTTGGTAAAAAAGAACCAAATGAGGTCCTGTCACTGTAACAGGCATGATATTTATGATGTAGAGATATTTGTGGGTCTAAGAAGATCCGCTCCCAGCTTCTGTGGAGAGCTGAAAGGTCCTGAGAGGGAGCTAAGTGGAAGGGAAGGTGATGAGGGTGTGCCCAGCTCTGCACTCCTCGCTTCTTCACCCAGACAAGTAGGACGCTCTGCCTCAGGCCCTTGGAAGGCACACCCGCCTCCCACTCTGTTAGGGACCTTGTTCTGTTTCGTTTCTCCTCTGTTTCCCACCCCACCCATGTATTTTTTCCTCTGTTAAGTTGTGACCTTTCATTTTAAACTCATTAACCTCATGGGCTTTCTTTTTATTTTTAGCAAGGCCACTCTTTTTCTCTCACTGTTGCGGCCTCTCCCGTTGCGGAGCACAGGCTCCGGACGCGCAGGCGCAGAGGCCATGGCTCACGGGCCCAGCCGCTCCGCGGCATGTGGGATCTTCCGGGACCGGGTCGAAAACCCGCGTCCCCTGCATCGGCAGGTAGACTCTCAACCACTGCGCCACCAGGGAAGCCCAAGGCCACTCTTAATAGGTATGTTTTTCATTGCTTTCCTAGCTGACTTCTGCTCTTCACTTTACCTACCAAGCTGTGTGACTTCGGGCAAAGTACCTACTCTTTCTGCGCCTTCCTTTTCTTGCTGTAAAATGGAGATGGTAATGGGCCTTCCTCATGGAGCTATTGGGAGAATGAAATGAATTAGAAGAGGCACCTTTCTTAGCACAGTGCCTGATATGAAGGAGGCACTAGATGGGCAGATGTTATTATTATTATGGAAAATTTCACTGATATTCCTCTTATTCTATTTTTAACTTATTTTATTGAATTTTAATTTTAGCATTATCTTAATTCTTGTTTTTAGTTTTCTCTATCATCTAAAATCATTGTGATTAATTTGTTTGCTTTACCATTACCATTCTCCAATAGTTTACTCCAATTACTAGTTTAGGCCTGTCCTTCACTTCGGTTTTGTTAACCCTCTTTGTTCTCCTGTTTTTTTCTTTTTGTTGGATGGGATGCAGTAGTGGGGATAAGGATTGTTAGGATGGTAGTGGTAACTTTTTTTCGTTTTCTAACTTTTTTTGAGATAAAATCGGTGTAGGACATGTAAGTTTTCAGGTGTACAACATTATAATTCGACATCTGTCTCCTCTACAAAGCAATCGTGTGGTGATTTTTAATGGCTTGTCTTCATCATGGGCAACAAGGAGTGAGTCTGCAGAAGTGGTTACCAAACTTTAGTGTCCCTCAGAATCCCCTGGAGGGCTTGTTAAAACACAGATTGATGACACTACCCCCAGAGTTTCTGATTCAGCAGGTCTGGGTTGGGCCCAATAATCTGCATGTCTAACAAGTTCCCAGGTGATGCTGATGCTGCCAGTTGGTGACCACGTTTTGGGAACCACTGGTCTGGAGGAGTATGAAAATGGGAGAGAGTCCTTATTATAAACAAAGGAAAACCCTTTCCATGTAGTCTAACCCATTTCTTACTATGTACTCACATGTTTATTGGATTCTCTCCAACACATTCCACTCCCTGCTCAGTCTGAGCTTTTTCTGGGGCCATTAACGCCCTCTGTATATGGATCAGTGATTGGATGAAAAAGTTGCTTACTAAAACCTCACATCATTCTCCCCATGAGAAAATATGTGACTTTGAATCTATGGTATCCAAAATATATAATAATTGGGTTTTAGGCAAATCTTGCCAATTGCCTGCTAGGAGGTAAGAGCAAGGTGAACCTGACACCCAAGAATACACGGTTCTGGCCTGAACCTTGTGTGGAGCCAGGAGTAGTGGAGCTCTAGAGGGACAGGGACAGGAGGGTAGGGACATGGAAGTCAGGTTCCTGTCACTGCTTTCAAAGTCATCGCTTCCAACATAATTTTGGGAAATGAAGACAGAGACAACCCCCACCCATCCCTGGGTGGGCCCATCTCTGTCCCCTATCATCTCCCCGGGGATAATTGTTTCCTTCTAGTGGATGAGTACTCTTCCCAGGCATGTTGGTATAATTTTATTATCTATGTGTCTACCAACAATATATAGCATTATTACACATTGTATGATATTTTCATAGTTGTATCTTTTTTCCTACTTTTTGATCACAGTCTAGATCTCCCCTTTAGCTCTATCACCCTGTCCCCAACCTCCTTCACTCCCCCACATTCTGAAATTACAGGGATATGGATGGGCTGGGCTTCTCCAATCTTTTTCCTTCATCCCTGGAGAGTACAGGATGCTATCCTGAGAAAACTAGATTCCCTCAAAGACACTTGATCAAATTTGGATCTAAGCCACACTAATAATTCTGATCATAGACAGTTCCCTCTTTAACCTAAATCTCTCCTTGGCTTTGTGTCCTCCATTGGGAGAAGGATTTTCCCATTGAAAGGATTCTTCCCCAATATTAAGTCATCTTTCTGCCTTCTTCCTACCTCTCCACCCTGCTACCTTGAGCATATCACAAAGTTTCAGAAAGTGGGAGGTCACTTCACTCCCTCCAGATGGAGAGATCTGCTCCACTGCCTGACCCCAGCCATCTCACCAGTGAGCCTCAATGCAGTGGGGATAATGGTCAGTCAGAAATCCTGCAGACTTATTCACCATCTCAGCCCAGGTGGGCTTTGACAGCTGGATGTGGGATGCACTGCTCCACAGAAAATGGTACCCTTTCAGACCAAGAGCTACACAGCACCAGCAATGAGCTTGTCTTTTTAACCCTGGTAGGTCTGGAGCATGATCTGCTCTCCAAGAATCCCCTCACGCATTTTGGCTGATTGAGACCCTGATAGTAAGGTCTCCAAAATGTTAAGGACTTTTAATATTGCCTGCTAGAATCCTGGATTTCTCATTACCCATTTCTCTATACTTGGCCTTTGGGGCCTTTCAATTTTCCAGCCATGAGGGGAAAAATATCTTAGATATATAGAGATATAGATGGATCTACCATCCTTACCTCTGTCAGTTTTAGAGTTACTCTTACAAAATTACCTAACTTATTAGGAAAGAAATCTTTTCCTGTGATTTTAGATCTTGTTCCTTGGCAAGCTGACTATGATGTGTCCCCACATCAAAGTAAGCACATAGTTTATCATCTAAACTGGGACATTTTTGACAGTGACAAATGCTGAACCATTTGGGGTGCTAGTACAACAGGAGAACACCAGACAGTCCAGACAAACCAGACGCATGGTCATGGTCACCCTACTTAATGTGCACAGTCCCTCTCCAAGAAGAAGCTTCCAGAGGAAGCTCTCAGCAAACAGGCTGTGGTGTCACCCCTGCCAGGCCCATCTGCTTGTGTTTGCATCTCCAGGAAGCCTTGAGATTGGCTAAGTCACACAAAATATATTTGGACACATGTGGGATCTGTAGTCCGACTGCCAGTGTTCTTCCGGTGGAGGGATCTGTACGAGTCCATGTTATAAATAGAAACTTCATTATCTGTGCACTGTGTGCCTGCCTTGGCTCAAAGTGTAGGAACTGCCATCAACGTTTCCTTTCTCTAAAGAAAGTGTCGGAGACTTTGACAAACACTTCTGCCCTCTCAGAAGTGCCAAAGAAAAATCTTCCATTCTTAGCAACTGTCAGTACTAGCAGCTCCTCATGCAAAGAGGACTGACTTAAGTGATCGGAGAGACCACGAAGAAACCACTATCCATTAGGCCACGTTTTCTATTGTTCAGGGGTAATAATAACACCTAATATTTATTGAGGGTTTGCTACAGGCCAGGAACTTTACATGGTTTGTATGGTGTATTATTTCCCTTGGCTGTTACAACAAACTACCACAAACTTGGTTTAAAACAAGAGAAATTTATTCTCTCATAGTTCTGGAGGCTAGAAGTTTGAAATCAAGATGTTGATAGGGTTGTGTTCCCTTGCGAGGCTCTACTGGAGAACCGATTCTCTGCTATTCCAGCTTCTGGTGGCTGTCAGCATCCCTTTACTTATGGCCCAGTCACTCTCATCTCTGCCTCCCTGGCCACATAGCTGCCTCCTCTTCTGTTGGTCTAACCTTCCTCTGCCTCATTCTTATAAGGATACCTGTCATTTGATTTATCCAGATAATCCAAGGTGATCTCCTCACCTCACGATCTTTAACTTTATTATATCTGCAAAGCCCTTTTTTTTTTTTTTACCAAAGGAGGTAACATCCATGCATTCTGGGGATTAGAACACGGACATATCTTCGGGGTGAAACCACACTTCAACGTACTACATGTGGATTATTTCTCCAAATTCTTACAATGTAAGTCTAGAAGATGGGTACTAGTAATATCATCTGTATTTCTGCAGGGGGAAATGGGGCATACTTTCCCAGGTCACAGAGCTAATCAGTGGAAGAGCCAGGATTTGAACCTAGAGAGCTAGACTATAGGGTCCACATTCTTAACCATGACATCACAGGTCAGAGTTCATGCATGGCCTTTCTTCTAGACTTCTCACTCTCTCTTATACTTCTTTCCACATAAATTTTACAAAGGTCGGAGTTCTTTGTTACTTCTGGCTTCCATATCATAAACAGACCAAGTAAAGACCAAAGGTACAGACCTACCTACAGACCAAATAGGTCAGACTGAGGGGGCTATGTTCTAGTTTGGTGAGAATAGGACTGAGTTGACGCCCTGCATTCAATTTGTGCTTTTCCTGGAATTTCTTTTCTGTTCTTTCCGGAGGGGGAGGGCCGAAAAAAGGACCATTCCAGGGCGCGGCGCTGGGCTTGCCACATTTGGGAGCGCCGCCTGAAGTTGGGCGCACAGCCTCCCGACGCCCTGCCGTTGGGCTGGTGGAGGCCGCAGCACTGCTAGGGTTGTATCAGTCCTCCTGTTTGCACTATTTCTTTTTGCGACCATGGCCCCGCCTTAAGTATTTCTAATTAAGAAACAAAACCTCAGGAGACCGAAACTTAACCAGCCGCTCTCACTTCTATAATTACGCCTGCTGACCCCCCCCCCCCCCCGCAACCGTCCAACCAATCAGACGGCGACTAGTGTCTCTGTTTAAAAGTCAACCAATCGGCGACTAGTGTCTTTGTTTAAAAGTCAACCAATCGGCGACTAGTGTCTCTGTTTAAAAGTCAACCAATCGGCGACTAGTGTCTTTGTTTAAAAGTCAACCAATCGGCGACTAGTGTCTCTGTTTAAAAGTCAACCAATCGGCGACTAGTGTCTCTGTTTAAAAGTCAACCAATCGGCGACTATATTTGTACCGGTCTATAAAAGAGCTGTACTAATCTCCGCCGGGGCCTCTTAGCGTCACGGGAAAGGAGTGCGCGGAGGTCCAGGTTCGAACCTGCAATAAATGACCCTTGCCGTTTGGCTTTGACTCTCGACTCTGGTGGTCTTGTGGAGGGGCCTCGCGACCTTGGGCATTTCATTTGGGGGCTCGTCCGGGATGCCCCCAAGCCCACCAGACATCAGGTCAACGGGTCATCGCTGACAACCGATCGGTAAGTAAGCCGGCTCAGGGTACCTTCTGTTTTGGGGACTAGGACAGTCCTGGCGGACGCGCTATAGGACACCTAGTCGGGTGTGGTTGGAGACGTCCACCACGACCCATCTGGGGCTGGCAGCCCATCTGAAGCGCGCACGCGATAACCTCCCCTTCCTCCTTTTACAGACTCCGCTATTGGGACTGCTCTTAATCACTTTTGTTTTCAGAGTAACCTTTTCTAATCAATCTCTTACAGGACCTAGACATGGGCCAAGCACAGAGTACCCCCCTCTCCCTCCTTCTCGCTAATTTCGGGGATGTAAAGTCCCGAGGACACAACTTCAGTCTGGATATCTGGAGAAGAAAACTAATTACCTTCTGCCGCTCTGAATGGCCAACTTTCGGGGTTGGCTGGCCCACCGAGGGTACCTTTTGTCTTCCTATAATCCTAAAAGTTAAATCTAGAGTTTTCTTGCCAGGAAAAGAAGGCCATCCGGACCAGATCCCCTACATCCTGGTATGGCAGGACCTGGTAGAAAACCCTCCTCCCTGGATGACCCCCTTTTTGTCATCAGGGTCATATAAGATCCTTGCGGCCCGACCAACTAAACCTCCCAAGCCTCAGACCCGAACTGCACCCATACTCTCTGACAGCCAAGACCTCCTTCTCCTAGACCCCCCCCCATATCAATCTCCTCCTGTGGCCCCACAACCAGTCCCCCTTCCTGCTCCTGGCTCTGCTCCTCTCCCCTTGGTAGAACCTCCTGCAGCCCCTCCCGGAGGGCCACCCAGGCCAGAACCGGAGGACCGAGAGGCAGAGGCACTACCGGTCCCCCTGCCCAATGAAAATAATTCCCAGGGGCCGGCTGGGCGCACTCGCGGACGCACTCAGCGCGACCCAGGGTTCCGCCATCCTGATTCTACCAGAGCCCTACCCCTGCGAGAAATAGGCCCTCCCGATGAGACAGGGAACCCCCGACTCCAGTATTGGCCATTTTCTACCAGTGACCTATATAATTGGAAAACCCAGAATGCCCGTTTTTCTGATAATCCTAAAGACTTGATAGCTCTTCTAGATAGCGTTATGTTCACTCATCAGCCCACCTGGGATGACTGCCAACAGCTCCTCCGGATCCTATTCACTACCGAAGAACGGGAGCGAATCCAGCTGGAGGCGAGAAAACTGGTTCCTGGAGATGATGGTCAACCCACCGCTAACCCTGACCTCATCAATGCAGCCTTTCCCTTAACTCGCCCCCCGCAGGATGATTGGGACTATAACACCGGAGAAGGTAGGGGACGACTGCTCATTTATCGCCAGACTCTAATGGCGGGTCTCCGGGCTGCCGCGCGCAAGCCCACTAATTTGGCCAAGGTATATTCAATCATGCAAGGTAAAACAGAAACTCCCTCCTCTTATTTAGAAAGATTAATGGAAGCCTTTAGGCAGTATACCCCTATGGATCCAGAGGCCCCCGAAAATCAGGCCGCCATTGTAATGTCCTTCGTTAACCAGGCAGCCCCTGATATTAAAAAGAAACTCCAGAAGTTAGAAGATCTGGAGGGCAAACAGATACAGGACTTACTCCGTATCGCCCAGCGCGTCTTTAATAACCGGGACGCCCCAGAGGATAAACAACTTAAAGCCACTGAGAAAATGACTAAAGTCTTGGCCGCCATTGTTCAGAAAGACCAAGAGGGCCCCCCAGCCACTCGACCTTCCAGGCGACCATTGGATAGAGATCAATGTGCCTATTGCAAGGAAAAGGGCCACTGGGCTCGGGAATGCCCCAAGAAAAGGCAGCCTCGCCCCAACCAGGGGCAATGGCAACCGAACGCCACCCCAGTCCTGTTTACACATGATACAAAGTAGGGGGGACGGGGTTCGGACCCCCTCCCCGAACCCAGGGTAACCCTACGAGTGGAGGGGAAACCAGTCCAATTCCTGGTGGATACAGGGGCACAGCATTCGGTCTTGGTTAAGCCCCACGGGAAAATTTCTAACAAATCCTCCTGGGTCCAGGGAGCTACGGGAGTTAAACGTTACCTTTGGACCACTCAGAGAACTGTGGACTTGGGCACGGGAAGGGTAACCCATACCTTTCTGGTCATTCCCGATAGCCCTTGCCCCTTACTGGGGAGAGACTTACTCACTAAAATGGGAGCACAAATTCATTTTCGGCCAGAGGGGCCAATCGTAACAGACCCTCACGACCAACCCATATCTGTGCTCACCCTGAACTTGGAAGATGAGTACCGACTTCACCAGGAACCACCCTCCCAAAATCAAGATATAGAGTTATGGCTTCAGCAGTTCCCCGAAGCATGGGCAGAAACAGGGGGGATGGGACTAGCCAAACACCGCCCAGCCCTATTCATAGAGATCAAACCGGGGGCAGATCCTGCACGTGTCCGACAGTATCCCATGCCCCTAGAGGCCAAGACTGGTATCACTCCTCATATTCGCCGGCTTCTTGACCTGGGGATACTGCGTCCCTGCCAGTCGGCCTGGAATACACCCCTGCTGCCAGTCCGCAAACCTAACAGTAAAGACTACCGCCCAGTGCAGGACCTGAGGGAAGTTAACAGACGGGTCATAGACATCCATCCTACTGTGCCCAATCCATATACTCTTTTGAGCGCCCTTTGTCCAGAAAAACAATGGTATACTGTGCTGGACCTTAAAGATGCCTTTTTTAGTTTACCCTTGGCGCCCAAAAGTCAAGAACTCTTTGCCTTCGAATGGTCAGATCCCGAGAGAGGTATAAACGGACAACTCACCTGGACCAGACTTCCCCAAGGATTCAAAAACTCGCCTACCTTGTTTGATGAGGCCCTACACGAGGATCTCAGTGAGTACCGGAGACAAAACCCCAATGTAACCCTTCTGCAGTATGTTGATGATCTCTTAATAGCTGCTGAGACCGCTGAAGCCTGCCTGCAGGGAACCAGAAACCTCCTACGGACTCTCGGCACCCTGGGATACCGAGCCTCTGCCAAGAAAGCACAGATCTGCAGGCCTGAGGTAACTTACCTGGGATACCTATTGAAAGGGGGGCAACGATGGCTCACAGATGCACGGAAGGAAACCGTCCTCCGCATCCCCAGACCCACCACGCCTCGACAGGTGAGGGAATTTTTGGGGTCGGCTGGGTTCTGCCGTTTATGGATACCCAAATTTGCTGAAATGGCCAAACCGCTATACCTAGCCACCAAAGAGCAGACGCCCTTTGAATGGACAGAAGAGGCTGAGCAGTCATTTCAGCAGATCAAAACTGCCTTGCTGTCCGCACCCGCCCTGGGTCTCCCTGATGTCTCCAAGCCCTTCCACCTCTTTGTAGATGAAAGCAAAGGCATAGCTAAGGCCGTGTTGACCCAGCCCCTCGGTCCTTGGCCCCGGCCTGTTGCTTACCTATCAAAAAAATTGGACCCAGTGGCTGCCGGCTGGCCTCCTTGCCTCCGGATGATCGCCGCCACGGCCCTAATGGTAAAGGATGCTGACAAACTAACTATGGGGCAGGAGTTACATGTCACCACCCCCCACGCCATCGACGGGGTTCTCAAACAGCCTCCCGACCGATGGATGAGCAATGCTCGATTGGTCCACTACCAGGGTCTACTGTTAAATCCCCTCAGAATCAGCTACACTCCGCCGCGGGCATTAAACCCTGCCTCCCTATTACCTGACCCAGATTTGGACTCCCCACTCCATGACTGTGCAGAGGTACTGGCCCAGATCCATGGGGTTCGGGAAGACCTACGTGACCAGCCCCTACCGGATGCACAAGTCACATGGTTCACTGACGGCAGCAGCTTTGTCCAGCAAGGTCAGAGGTATGCGGGGGCAGCAGTAACATCAGAAACTGAGGTGATATGGGCAGAGACTCTCCCCCCAGGGACCTCAGCCCAAAAAGCTGAATTAATTGCCCTGACCCAAGCTCTCAAGATGAGCAAAGGCCAAAAAGCTACCATATACACAGACAGCCGGTATGCTTTCGCTACCGCACATATACATGGGGCAATATACCGAGAGCGGGGACTACTCACAGCAGAGGGCAAAGACATCAAGAACAAAGAGGAAATCCTGGCCTTGCTAGCGGCCATATGGGAACCCAAAAAGCTAGCCATTGTACACTGCCCGGGGCATCAAAAACCCACGAATCCAGTCACCCGAGGCAACAATTTGGCAGACCAGACGGCTCGAAAGGCGGCACACACTCCAATACCATTACTTCCCCTGCAACTGCCGGATCCAGGCCCCCGGGAACTACCGCCCCAACCCGACTACTCGGAGGATGACATCAGATGGATGAGCAAGCTTCCTCTAACCCAGGTTAGAGACGGATGGTGGCGGGACGCTAAAAACAATATCCTCCTTCCTGAGAGACTAGGAACCCTGGTCCTTGAACGGATCCACCGTAGCACCCACTTGGGCGCCCGACGGCTACAGGATCTCATCAGGCAGACTGGACTTAAAATTAAAAATGTCTCCGAGAAGACTGAACGACTGGTTGCTGACTGTGCAGTCTGCCAACTCCATAATGCCAGCACCCACCCGCCAACCACTGGCATCCGGGAGAGAGGAAACCAGCCTGGAGCCTACTGGGAAGTGGACTTCACGGAGGTAAAGCCTGGCAAATATGGGTATAAATATTTACTGGTGTTTATAGATACCTTTTCAGGTTGGACTGAGGCATTCCCAACCAAGAATGAGACTGCACGAATAGTAGCTAAGAAGCTACTAGAAGAGATCCTGCCCAGGTATGGCTTTCCAGTTATGATAGGGTCCGACAACGGGCCAGCCTTCGTTTCTAAGGTAAGTCAGGATCTGGCTTCCATACTTGGGGCTAATTGGAAATTACATTGTGCATACCGCCCCCAGAGTTCAGGACAGGTAGAAAGGATGAATAGAACTCTAAAAGAGACCTTGACTAAATTGACCATGGAGACTGGCGCTAACTGGGTAGTCCTACTCCCCTACGCTCTGTTTAGGGTGCGAAATTCCCCCTATAAGCTAGGATTTACTCCCTATGAAATAATGCATGGTAGGCCTCCTCCTATCATCCCTAATCTAAAGACTAACCTTATCCAATTGGACCCAGAAAATAATCTCCTGTCTTCCCTCCAAGCCTTACAGCGGATACACGAGACAATCTGGCCCAAACTAAAAGAGCTATATGCAACAGGACCCCCACCTACTCCACACCAGCTCCGGCCAGGTGACTGGGTCCTTGTCAAACGCCATCGACAAGAGACCCTAGAACCCAGGTGGAAAGGACCTTACCAGATCATCCTGACAACGCCGACAGCCATTAAGGTGGACAGCATAGCTGCCTGGATCCATCACACGCACGTCAAGCCGGTGGACCCATTTTCTGACCTCATCAAGTCCACTAAAGCTGACGTCACCTGGACTGTTGACCGGAGTAAGAACAATCCCCTCAAACTGACTTTGCGCCGTACCCTCCCCCATGATGACCAAGGTACTGCTGATAGCCCTAATAATAGTCCTAACCCTCAACCCTCGGGCCACGAGGGGAGGATTCGGCCCTCCCCCCAATAAGAATACTTTAATACAACTACTATATGGTGCACCGTGCGAGTGCAGGGGAGGTACTATGGAGACTCCTGTTGTTCCCCGAGGGTATACTCATATGCAGGACTGCGGGGGCATAACTGCGTATCTTGTTCAGGAATATAGGGTTACCGGGGCCTCTCAAAACTGGCAATGCTACCATAAGCCTAAGCCACTTCCCCCTCGAGCTACTTGCCCCTGTTCTACCTTCCAGGAATCAATGCATAGCATGTGCTATTCCTCTTACCAGCAATGTATAGGGGCCAATAACAAGACTTATTTCACAGCCATACTACAGAATAATAAAAGCCCCACCATTAGTGATGATAATAAATACCTTCAGGCTGGATGCACTGGCACCCCCGGGACCCCGGTATGCTGGAATACCAGGGCCCCCACACATATGTCAGACGGTGGGGGGCCCCAGGACGCAGTGCGCCAGATAGAAACCCGAAGACAAATAGAAGAGGCCTATCGGCATCTGTACCCACAGCTCAGCTACCACCCCCTAATTCTCCCTAAGGTCGATCCCTCTGAATTGGACTCCCAGACCATGTCCATACTAGAAGCTACTTTTGCGCTTTTGAATACCACCAACCCCAACTTAGCACAGGATTGCTGGCTCTGCCTTCCTCAAGGACCGCCCCGCCCTATAGCCATCCCCACCTTCGCCAATTTAAATATCAGCGAACGATGTAACCCTACTTTACTCCCCGAGCCGTTCCCCATACAATTTTCAAAATTTTCAACCACCTTTAATACCTCATGCTTTGTCAAGAACGATTCCCTCTCTAACGCCAGTATTGACTTGGGAATCCTTTCATCCACTGGATGTAGTCAATATATCCCCGTGAACTCCTCCCTCTGTAGTCCTAATACCACTGTCTTTGTCTGTGGAAGTAACCTAGCATACACCTATTTACCCCCGAATTGGACAGGGGTCTGCACCCTGGCCACCCTTCTCCCCAATGTAGACCTGATCTCGGGAGACACCCCGTTGCCCATTCCCAGCTTTGACCTCTGGGCAGGCAGAACCAAACGAGCCATTACAGTCCTACCCCTCCTGGTAGGATTAGGAATTACAGGAGCTGTGGCCACAGGGAGTACAGGTCTTGGGGTCTCCCTTCACTCCTATAGTCAGCTGTCTAGGCAATTAATAGAAGATGTAGAAACTCTCTCTGGGACCATTCAGGACTTACAGGACCAATTAGATTCGCTGGCCGAGGTGGTCCTACAGAATAGGAGGGGCTTAGACTTACTGACAGCTGAACAGGGTGGGATATGCCTCGCCCTAAAAGAAAAATGTTGTTTCTATGCAAATAAATCAGGCATTGTAAGAAATAAGATCCACCAGCTCCAGGAAGACCTAGCTCGCCGCCGGCAAGAATTAGCGGATAATCCCCTTTGGTCAGGATTTCATGGGATGCTCCCCTTCCTCCTCCCCATCCTGGGCCCTCTACTATGCCTCCTTCTCCTCCTCACTATAGGCCCCTGTATACTCAGTAAAGTCATGAATTTTGTTCGCGAAAGAATAAATACAGTCCAGCTAATGATATTAAGAACACAATATCAGCCCTGCGAGGCCTCAGAAATTGAAGAAACGGAGCCTTGAGGACCCAAGATTGGCTCCTCTGGTTCATGAGAAAGGGGGGAATGAGGGGGCTATGTTCTAGTTTGGTGAGAATAGGACTGAGTTGACGCCCTGCATTCAATTTGTGCTTTTCCTGGAATTTCTTTTCTGTTCTTTCCGGAGGGGGAGGGCCGAAAAAAGGACCATTCCAGGGCGCGGCGCTGGGCTTGCCACATTTGGGAGCGCCGCCTGAAGTTGGGCGCACAGCCTCCCGACGCCCTGCCGTTGGGCTGGTGGAGGCCGCAGCACTGCTAGGGTTGTATCAGTCCTCCTGTTTGCACTATTTCTTTTTGCGACCATGGCCCCGCCTTAAGTATTTCTAATTAAGAAACAAAACCTCAGGAGACCGAAACTTAACCAGCCGCTCTCACTTCTATAATTACGCCTGCTGACCCCCCCCCCCCGCAACCGTCCAACCAATCAGACGGCGACTAGTGTCTCTGTTTAAAAGTCAACCAATCGGCGACTAGTGTCTTTGTTTAAAAGTCAACCAATCGGCGACTAGTGTCTCTGTTTAAAAGTCAACCAATCGGCGACTAGTGTCTTTGTTTAAAAGTCAACCAATCGGCGACTAGTGTCTTTGTTTAAAAGTCAACCAATCGGCGACTAGTGTCTCTGTTTAAAAGTCAACCAATCGGCGACTAGTGTCTCTGTTTAAAAGTCAACCAATCGGCGACTATATTTGTACCGGTCTATAAAAGAGCTGTACTAATCTCCGCCGGGGCCTCTTAGCGTCACGGGAAAGGAGTGCGCGGAGGTCCAGGTTCGAACCTGCAATAAATGACCCTTGCCGTTTGGCTTTGACTCTCGACTCTGGTGGTCTTGTGGAGGGGCCTCGCGACCTTGGGCATTTCAAGACCAAGCAGGGAAGCCCCATTCTCCACATTCTCTTGGTATGCTGCAATTTTTGTCAAACAAGATACATGTGTTTCTACTATATAATGAAACATATGTGTTGCTAGTAAAATTATCAGAGCTTATGGGAAAACAGAGTATGAGTGGACCACTCAAAATCTATGCAACTTGGTGACCAGCACAATAAAAAACAAATAAAAACAAAAAAAATAATTACTTTCTCAGAGAAAACTTGGAATGCCTAGGAAGGCAACTCAGCATGGCTGTGAATATTAAAAATGCACGAACAAAACAAAACCAAAAAACCCAACAGAGTGAAACTTTGGGACACACAGTTTACTCTGCGTATATGTGTTTAAACTAATTCCATGACTTCCTAGCAGAGCCGATAATCTGTGGGTGTCTACGCCCTACCATTGTTGGTAAGCTTGCAGGACCCCGCCTGCAGTTGCTGAGACCTGCTTCCACTCACCCTGTTCAGCAGGAATAAATAGCTGACATTCAGATTTAACCTTAAAACGAAAGGGCAAACATGAGTCCCACCATCATAGAACAGTCTCCTACATACATCTCTGTAACGTGATTTAGCTCACACATAAACGGTAAACAGGCAAGTGTGAATCAGGTTAACACAGAAGGCAAATCGGTTCAAGCTCAATTGTTCCTTAGCCAAAGCAGAGTAGAGGAATTACAGTCTTCTGCAGGAAAGAGCTCAGCTTTCACAGTGGCAGCAGGAGCACTGCAGCTTTTTAAAATATGAAGCAAACATCTGTTCTCTGAGAGAGACACCCCCGACCTTGCATGGCTCCTTGGCTCATGACAGGTTGTCCTCAAGTGCCCATCTTACAGGCAGCCCCAGGGGCTCAGGGGTCCACTTCTACCCACATTGTCTCTGCACCATCCGGTACTACTGCTTCTTAGGTTTGTTCCTAATTGGTTCAGAATCTTGAAGGAAGGAGAGGTGAGGGATGAGGATCTCCCTCACCTTTAACTCCGTGGACACAGGCTCTGGAACAGGGAGGCTGGACCCAAACCTCCAGTTACAGATGCTCTAAGAGAATCCTACCATAGCAGTCACTGCAATCACAGCAACACGCACTCAGAGAGTGCTTGTCAGGAATGTTCCAACACTATTACATGGTCTTACATACTGAAGGGGATCAGGATATGCCATCCCCAAATACGCCACTTTAACATAAGGATTATTTTGAGCTGAAGACATTTCAGTTCCTGAAATTCCTTACCTGCTTAAAAGGAGAGCCTCCCCAAAGAACTCAATTGTCATAAGTCCCCTCCGGAAAGCAACTGTAATCTTCTCTTCTGGGAGAGAAGAAGCCAGCACCACACCCAGACATGCAGAACAACCAACTATCATGTCTCCCATATATTCCCCTAAGGGCCCATTTATCTGTCCAAAGAGTCATCTGCTTTTCCATAAGTTTCCTTCCCCCCTCCGAGTTAGGTAAATAGACCCCAAATTCTAACCACCCCTTTGAGTTACCCAGCTCTGAGTGCTCCCATGTGTCTGTGCAATGCACACGCTAATAAACTTCTGTTTTTCCTCCAGTTAATCTGTCTTCTGTTAGTGCAATTTATAGGACCTCAGTCAGAGAATTTAGGAGGGTAGGGGGAAAAAATGTTTCCCTTCCCTACAGTACGTTTGTATTAAATTAACTCATTTAATCACCACAACTCTAGGAAGGTAGGTGCTTTCAGCTGAGGAATCTGAGACATGGAAAGGTTAAGTGGTTCAGCTAATAAGGCCATTGTTATTACAAAGGAACAGACTTCAGAAAGAGCCAAGTTCTAGAGCTGGAATGACAGTTTTGGGGGAGGGGAGTTAGGGGTGAGTGGATAAAAGGAAAAAAAAAAGAGCTAATACCAAGCTTCTTGAGCTGGTGACAAAGGGAAACTGTAGGATCAATCTAGATAACTTGGAATAAAGTTCTATGGGTTTACAAATGTTATCCTGAGGATGCCCAGATAATTCATAGCCGATTAAACATACTATTTTTTTAGGTACATAATAAAATTAATTTAAACTATTAACTAGAACAGCAGCCTAGAACAATTCCTTTTTCCTTTTCTTTTTTTTAGAGATATCAATGGTTTAATAGGTGGCAGAGCTTACACGTCTGAAGCAAGGTCCTGGAGCGACACCCCACTGTGTGTGGTGGACAGTGGGCAGGATGTGGTAGCAATCTTTGCTCTAAAACAATTCTTAAATTTATCAAAAATGGACTTCTGATAGAAGAGCTAAAATTTTACACAAGGGTAAAGCAAAATTATCACCCTCACTATTCTAACTTGATTCTTTTTTTTTTTCTAACTTGATTCTTAATAATCAGATGCTACTTTCAGATGAGTTGGACACAGTCCCACAGAAAACAGAAATATGAACATTGTTTTGTAGACTAATGATGCGGTTATATTATCATCTCGAATCATGAGTGGCCTGAACAAACAGGCTCTGCAGGCTCATTACTGCCAGGAAACAGAGTTACATACCAACATTTTAAAGGTGAAAATCACTATTTTTGGAGGATATCCCAGAACTTTTAACCAATTTATAAACAGGCCAATACAATAAGTCATCTCAGTTATCTTGGTGAATGTTAAGCATAAAGGGCATTTTGGAGAATGTGTGAGCAAGCAGCTCTGCTCAAAGTCAGGTATTCTATGGGTGTTAAATGGAGGATTTTGAAAATTTTTGTTTTCTGTGAAGTGAGCATCTGGTTATAACTGCTTTAAATTGTTTTTAAGCTACATCAATTGTTGCCGTGCTACACAGAGCAGAACTTTTGAATTCTATTTTATGTGCATCTCTATGCTGGAATATATCCAAAGTTCTATTTTAGGGAGAACTTTCACCCTCTGCAGGTATTTTTCTAATTCATTTCAAGTGGAGTACGCATGAGGAAGGCCAGCATAGCAACACAGCTGATGTTTGGATACACATTTCCTTTGTGGCCCACGCTTGTTACTCTTTCTTCTTTCATTTCAGTTCTAATATACCCTTCCTGGTCACATTTAATGTATCATTGTAAGTAGCTGTAAGTCATTTTTGAAGAAGGTGAGATATAAATAAATTGTGAAAGAAATTAAATATATTTTAAAGACATTACTTGAAAAATATTTATATTTCTTTAAATATAAATTCAATTACTAGTATAAATATACACCCATACACATTGAAATTCCTCCAAAATTTGCATAAGAATTTATTCTTCCAGTTAAACTGAATTATTCACTGGATGAAGGTGCCCCATTCTTAGCTTATAGGCCACAATTAAAGCCTTCGGGTACCAAATATTTTATTTTCCTAAACAGAAAAATTTTTAAATAATCACCATTCCTAAGGAGACAGCATTGTCTTTTCAGTAAGGCTTTATCTATCTTGAAAAAGAAAAGTTGCAGGCACATTTAAACACTTTCTAAACTGGAGACGTCCAACTTCTATGCAGAATGGCCAACAGAGAATGAGTCATCCTCTCCAGTTGGTCTTCCAATTGACAAAGGACTAAACCTTCCCCCTCACTTCAATGAGCTTTATACACTGAAGCACATATCCAACCCTCAGAATATCAGCTCGTTTACTGGAATTTATAGGCACAAATTCAACCATTTCCACAAGGCCTAGCTTTATTCTTTAAATGAAACATGAAAGGATGTTTCTCATTATCAGATAAAATTACCTCTGTAACTTTGCCCCCTGCCCCCAGCAAAGAGTTCAGAGAAGGTCTTGAGTACAAACAGTTTATTTGGATGGTGATCCTAGGACACAGGAATGAGGGGTCAGGGAAATTCATGAGCTTGGAAAATAGGAAAGCCAATTTAAGGGTTCATCATCAAAATTCTCAGTGTGGGCAAAAGGAGCTCAATTCACCGGGACATACCAAGAAGCATGAGGGACAGGAGGCCTGGAGCATCTATTCACCAGCTTCTACCTGCCATTGCACAAGGTTGTCCTGGAAGTTAACTCACCTGTACTTTCAGGTTCCCTGGCATCAGAGGAGGATGTGGGGCAGAAAGCTAAAAAATCTGGCTCTTACTTTAAGTGAGAGGTACAAAGTCAGCCTGAAATTGCCCACAAGTATACATCACAGCCTCGGGTGAAATCAGAGGTAGACCCAGGAAATGAGATCCAGCATTCCAGAGGTGTCTAATTAAGTGCCCCAATGTAGTGGAGGGTTAATGTGGCAACCCCCAAAGCACCACGCCTCTTGTGGAGTCCCCCTCCCGTGGTCTCTAACCGGGTCTGTGACTGCTCTAACATAATTCAGCATGTTGTGCCTGTCTGGGTCTAACCCTTAACTGATGCAGCAGCTTCTGTTTCCCATTTCTCGGATGCTTACTCCTGGAACCTTCTTTCTCAGAACCCCAGCCACTGTAATTGAAGCTCAGTGTGGACAGATCCACGTGGAAGAGAACTAAGACCCCTGCTGAGGGTCTGGCTGAGCTCCTGTCAAGCCTCCAGATGACTGATGCTGTCCCCGTGACCATGGGCAATGCAGAGTAGAGCAGAAGAACGGCTCAGTCAAGCCATAGAATTATGAGTCATAACAAAACATTATTTTATGCCATTAAGTTTTTAGGTATTTGTTTTATTCAGCAATCAATAATGAAAATATTAGTCAAGAAACTTTGAAATCGAGTTATCTAAGTCCCTAAGAGGGGCAGCCTTGTCTTGCATGACATGTCCATAGGAGAACTGAATTTTCTAGTTTTGCCTATGCCATATGGCAACTCTTGTCAATCCCTGTCCATCAGTTACGGCTTTGGAGGATTTAGAGTAATTTTAATGATTCTGAAAGGAAATGCTTTTGATATTGTTTGCCAAATTACATTGCTGAGCATTATTATGTGAGAAACTTTCACATAATACTCTAACGTTCCTCCCCAGCGATGGTTATAGGGTTACCAGATTCATTCAAGGTTCATTCAACAAATATTCATTTGAAATTCATTGAACAAATATATATTGAAGACCTACTATGTGGCAGGCCCTGTTCTAGGCACTGCTATTATAATAATGAACAAGAGACAAAAACTTCTGTCCCCTTGGAGAGGGGAGATTGACAATAAGCAGAATATATACATAGAATATATAGTATCTAGAGAGTGGTAAGTGTTAAGGATAAAAACTAAAGCAGGGAAGGGGAATAGAGAAAATGTTAAAAGATGGGTATTAAAATCTTAGATTGACCAAAGGTGGCCTCACTGACAAGATGCCATTTGAGTAAAGGCCTTTAGGAAAAGAGGGAGGGGGGGGAACCACAAGGGAATCTAATGGAAAAGCAGAGAAAACAGCAAGTACAAAGAACCTGAGGCAAGACTGCATGAAGTATTCAAGAAACAGTGATAAGACAGTTGTGGCTGGAACTTGTGAGCAAAGGAAAGAAGTAAAGGATTAGGTCTGAGTTAATGGGGGACCAGACTGCTCAGGATCTTTTAGTCATATTTGGGACTTTGGCTTTTGTTCTGATTGAAATAGGAAGTCAGTAAAGAGTTTGAGCAGAGGGGTGATATGATCTAAGTGTTTAATGGATTATTCTGACTCCTGTGTAAGAAACAGACTTGGAGAAGAGGCTAAAAGAAGACACAGGAAAACCAACCAAGAGATCACTGCAATGATCCAGGCAAGAGGAGAATGACTTGTACCAGAAAAGTAACAACACAGGTGGAGAGATGTGGACAGATTAGGCAGATTGGAGACATAACTGACAATAGTCAAACAATGAAATCTGCTGACACTTTAGAAGTGACATGTGATAAATAAAAGAGAAAGGTGTTAAGCATTACTCCAAAGTTTTGGCCTGAGCAACTGGAAGAATGGAGTTTCCACTAACTGAGTTAAGGGGGTTTGTATATAGAGTTTAGTGTTAGGCATATTAATTTTGAGATGGCTGTTAAACCTCCAACTGAAGATGCTGAAGAGGAAGTTTGAGCAACGAGCCTTGAATTCAGGAGATTCAAGCTAGAGATATAAACATGGGAGTCATCAGCATGTGGTATTTAAAGCCATGAGACTGGACACAATCATTAGAGGATTGAGTATAGATAGAAAAGAGAATGGGTCTAAAGACTCAGAATTGGGCATTCCAAAGTGTAGAGGCTGGCAGAGGAAGTGTGTCGAGGGAGAGCAAAAGAGATTGAGAAGCAGCAAACAAAGCAGAAAGAAATCCAGCGAAGTGTGGCATCTAGGAAACCAAGTAAAGAAAAGGTTTTAAGCAGGAGAATGTAACCAACCACGTAAAATGCTGCTGATCCTTCAAGGAAGGTAAGGTTTGAGAGCTGATTTTTGGATTTGTGACCATACAAATTGCACTGGTGATCTTAAAAAGAGCAGTTTTTGTGGAGCAGCGATGGTGAAAGCCTAATGGATTGAGTTCAAGAGAAAATGGAAGTAGAGAAAGTGAGCCAGTCAATATAGAGCATGCTTTTAAGGACATTTGTTTTAAAGAGAAAAAGTTAGGTGAAGCTGGTACAATAAAACTTTTTTGCTTTTTTTTAAATGGGAGAAATAACAGCAGTGGGTATTTTGATGAAAATGATCTAAAAGAGAGGGAATAATTATGACCCAAGAGAATGGGTGAGACTTGCTGGAGTCATGCCTTTAGTAGGTGAAAAGAGGGAATATAGTACATCATTGAGAGGTCAGCCTTGGCTAAGAGTACAGATGGTTTGGGTTCATTTTTAGTAACAGGAAAGAAGGTGGAGAGAATGCACACAGATGCAGGAAGTAAGTGGATGAGGTGTGAGAGTTCATGGAAGTCCTCCTCTGAAGGCTTCTATTTTGCCAGTGAAATGGGAACCAAGGTCATTGGCTAAGAGTGATTATGTTGGAGGATGCCTTCAAGATTTAAAGAAGGGTTCAGAAAGTATGAAGTAGTCAACAAGGAGTACAGACTGGGGATATACAGTATCTTGCAGGGCAATGTCACCTACCTGGGGACGGCGGCTGTGAGAGCAAGAGAGCAGTGAGCATCACTGTGTGCTTCGTTCTGTTCAGCTGTGTGGGTGCAGGGGCAGCAGAGTTGGATTTAACTTGGCTGTGTCTGGCTAATCACAGCAACACCTCCCTCCAACCCCTCCCATCCCTCACCTCCTCACAGAAATATCAGCTATATCCTCCCTAATGGATAGGAATATTGTTCAGAGATCTTGGTGATTCTGTCTCAGCTTTCAATATTTCTCCCAATGACGTCTTGCAAAAGTTTTGCTTGTGTTTTGTCATTCACTTTTCCTCTTCACATCCCACAATTCATATGTTTTTCTATTTTCACTATGATGCAATATAGCTGTATCCTGACTAACCAATTTTCCAAAAGGGACAAAGACAACTGTGGGAGGAGAAGTATAGTTAGGACTCTAAGAATGTCTCAATAACGTTAAATATCATTTATTAAGCATTTTGTATGTCCTGGCTATTTAACATACATTTCTAATCCTTTCAACAAATCCCCCATTTTAAAGGAGTGAAAACTCAGAAAGTAAAATGAGTTACCCAGCTAATAAACACCAGAGCTGAGATCCAAACCCTGGTCTGCACGTTCCGTGGTGCTGATTCTGGCCACTCCACCCTCCAGCCCTTATTTGACAAGGCAAGATTAAACTTCTGTTGTCCTTGCTCCAGCCCTCCACATTCAAATGCTGTTGAGTGGGCTTGCCTAAATATCTGTAATTCAAGGTGTTGTTTCTAACCTTTCCTTCCAAACACCAGAACTTTCCTTCTCATCTGCTCCTCATCTTGAGACAAAAATTCTAGTTTCCACGTTTCAAACCACACTCATTCCTAAATACTGAACTTTTACTGGTGTCCTCCTGTCCAATTTTAAACCTCGGATACATGTGCCTATATTTTACAATACCTTGGCACTGTTGACATTTTGGGTCAGGTCATGTTTTCTTTCTGTCCTGTGCATGGTAGGTTGTTTAGCAGCATCCCTGATCTCTACCCCCTAGATGCCAGTAGCGTCCTCTCCCCAGCTGTGACAACCAAAAATGTCTCTAGACATCACCAAATGTGCTGAGGAAGGCCAAACTGTCCCTGGTTGGGAACCACTGGATTAGAAGTAAAGATTAGAGAGAAATTAGTTTTTCTTTTTTTCTTTTAAATCATATGTAAAATTTTTAATTGCCACTTTATCCATAACAATTAAAGATAAATTTCCTTTGTACTTTTTGGCTTTAGAATATGTTTTTGTTTTGTTTTTTTATAGAAAGATGAGCTCTTCTCAGATTTTACCTTATCTATAATTTTCTAAGAACTCCTTGCCTCAACATCATCATCCTAAGCTGAATTAATTGTAATAGTCCCTAATTTCCTATTATACTTTGAAATTAAAAAAAAATCTGTAATAGTATTTATCACATTCTATCATAGTGCTTAAAAAAAAATCCACACATATATCTGGCTACAAGACTATCACCTCTTTGGTGATGGAAAACATGTAATATTCATTTTTACATCTCCAGCCTTTACAAAACTCCTAATACATAAGTATGTGCTTAACTTGTGCTTTTAAACTGTATTACAAGGCTTTCCATGTTTTGATTCTTTCAATTGCTTATGACTACCGAATGCCCATTTGTCTTGTGATCTTTACTCTAGTCACAGCCCTGCCATCTAGTGGCCAATTACCCGAACTGTAGGTATAATTAATATCTAGGATGAAATAAGCTAATATGCCATATTTCTTAAACAAAATTTTAAAGTTACATTCACTATCACAAGATAAACTACTTAATCACTTTCATTTATATGCAAATATATTTTTCATCTACTGAAATATTCTGACTTTAACTTTTTGCTTAATTGAGTGAAATTAATTCACACGTATAAGGTTTTTAGCTCCAATACACAGCGCTTTTATTTGCAAATAAGGAATATTTAATGTCCACATTGCCCCCCTTTTATCTTACACAATGTCCTTTCCCAACCAAGCTCAAGCTCTGCTGCTTTTACCCTTAGAGACCTTTCTCCCTCAAGAGAGGCATTCAACAAAACGCCTACCAGGACACCAAACTCAGAGACAAGCTCCTCAGCTAGTAGGGTTCATCATCTGATTGGACCCAAAGTTGTTCCACTATTTGGACTGAAATAAGCAGTTTTTAACCAGTAGGTTATTAGTGTGGTTATAGAGTTGACTGAATTGACCCATCAATTCAACCAAATAAGTTAGAAAATTCATCTAAATATTAATTGTGAAGAAGCATTTTCATTACTAACTCATTCCCTTCACCAATTATGACTGTATGCTTTCAAGCGTCTCATTCATGCATTATTCTACTGTTATAATGAAAATAATACAGTTTGGATGGGGGGGACAAAAGAATGGAAGAAGGGTGAGAGATAAGGGTTGGCAATTAAGTTTCAACTTTAATTACTATTTAGCATTTGAGAGATCATAAATCTATTACTAACTCATATTTATGAGTTACAAAGTATATTTGCTTTAGCAGGAAGGCATAACCAAATGTCTCTAAAATATGCTGAATTGTTCTGTCACTTATCTGTTTTGTTGAGATCATTAACATGCTTTGAAGCCAAAGGTACCAGATGCATAAACTCTCAGATAGTTCTCATTCTTCCTAATATTAGCTCCTGATACATCATCGATTTGCAAGATGAATATTTATTTCTAGTAGTGCAAACTTACCAGTGGCATGACCTCATTTCTTTACTCTCAGATATTTTAAATACCTGAAGAAGTTCCAAAGATTATTTAGATAAACTACTCATTGCATATGTGGAAAGACTGAGGTTTTCAGAGGTTTGGTGCCTCGTCCAAGGTAACGGAACTGACTGTGGCAGATGATTCTAGAACTCTCAGCTCCTGACAGACTATCAGTCCTGAGGCCGCACCATTGATGCCTGAGGCTAACACACCACCAAGAGTATTACGGGGTGAGCCTCTCATAACCAATCCCATCATCTTTCACATCCCCAAGTACCTCATCAATCTGCCGGAGTCCCAGCCTAAGTCATTCTTTTTCTCACAGACTCAAACCTCAGACTCTGTTTATCTTCTCCACTTCCCTCCCTTCCCACACAAACCCTTTCAGTGTCTCCTGTGACCCCCAACCTGTCACCAGCTGTTCCCTTTTCTTCCAATACTCCCTCCACCTCCTTGCTTTACTTGAAACCTACCTGGGTCCTGAGCAAACATCAGGGCCAGGAGTTGAGGTAGGTATGTTCCTTGCTATTTTCAAATTATCACCCTTTCCCTCCTGCAAAAATCACTGTTCTCTCAATGCTAACATCATTGGGCTATACCACTCTTTCTACACCTTCTTACACTCTTCTGCCAACCTCCTAGTCACACTTCCTCATTCACTAGTCTTCTGTTCCCCGAAAAGAGTCTTCTATTCCACCCGGTTTCCGTCCTTTATCTTTGGTGATTTCAATAAGTGGATGACCCATCAAAAAGCCCCAGCTTCTCAATTTCCTGATTTCCATATTCCATTGACATTTTCCTTTTTCCCCTTCAGTCACCTATTTTATGGTCACACCCCAGACGTTTACATCTCTTTAAAAATATGAACCTTTTCAAATAGAAAGATCTAACATCCTACAGCATAGCTATGCATTCAGTTCACTGATACAAATACTTCCATACAACCACTTGGTTCTGCAATGACGTGGGGACATTTGATCCCTTCATCCCACCACTTTCTTATTATCCATCCCTTGTCATTACTTCCCACCTTCTTCACCACAGATTCCATTATCATCAACATAGTGCCCCTTTGCAAATACTTTCAACTCCCAGTTCCTTCTTTCTCTCAACTGAGTTTGCCTTACAAAACCCCAATCCACGTACGAACTCACCTTGCTTCAGACGTTTTTTTGCACCTAAACAGGAAATTGTTAGTACTCATAGGAATCACACAGATGACCGTTTTGCTTTAAATTCATAATGTTCTACCTGACCTTTTCCACCTTTATCTCTCAGCTGGTGTCCTTCCCCATACTTTACTGAGTAGAACTAAGCGAAAAGAAGTCAATCAGAAAAGGCTACATACTGTATGATTCTAACTATATGACCTTCTGAAAAAGACAAAACTATGGAGACAGTAAAAAATCAGTGGTTGCCAGGGGTTGGGGTGGAGGAAGGAACGAGCAGGCAGAACACAGAGGATTTTCAGGGCAGTGAAACCACTCCATATGATACTGTAACGGTGGATACGTGTCATTATACATTTGTCCAAGTCCACAGAATACACAACACCAAAAGTGAACGGTAATGTAAACTATGGACTTTGGGTGCTTATGATGTGTCAATGTAGGTTCATAAACCGTAACAAATGTACACTCTTTTGGGAGATGTTGATAATGGGGGAAGTTATGCATGTGGTGCGGGCAGAAGTTATATGGGAAATCTCTGTACCTTTCAATTTTCCTGTGAACCTAAAACTGCTCTAAAAAATAGTCTTAGGGCTTCCCTGGTGGCGCAGTGGTTGAGAGCCCGCCTGCCGATGCAGGGGACACGGGTTCGTGCCCCGGTCCGAGAAGATCCCACATGCCGCGGAGCGGCTGGGCCCGTGAGCCATGGTCGCTGAGCCTGCGTGTCCGGAGCCTGTGCTCCGCAACGGGAGAGGCCACGACAGTGAGAGGCCCGCGTACCGCAAAAAAAAAAAAGTCTTAATTTGAAAAGTCTGTATTTAAAGGGTAGTTGAAACTGTTATTAATTCATAAACGGAAGATTACAGAGAAATTGAAATGAACTAACTAAATCTAGATATATCAAAATAGATTAATCTCAAATACATAATGTTCAGTAAAAGCAGGATGCAAAGGATGCTATAGTATGATATACGGATATGTGAGTTTTAAAACAAAGTAACATACATTGTATGCAGACGCAGAAATGTAGAAACGTATGTTAATGATAATACAACTTCAGAATAGGAGAACAGAGAGGAGGGGGAAAGAATAGTAGATTGGCTTTATCTGCCATGTTATAGTTCTTTTTTAAAAAATGCTTCCAGTAAAAGACACCAGAAGAAAGGGGTATAAAATGAAAATGTGGGGAATGTTAAAAAAGGAAAATTAAATGGAGACAGTAGGTTCTAGACATCAGGAGAGGAAGGAGGTATATTTTCAAAAGAAGGTCATAAAACACAGCAACCAATTTTGCAGACAAGTCAAGTGAAATGAGGATTAAGAAGCTCTGCCTGTTATCAGTCATAAATTTTGAAGAGAGTTTCAGTAGAATAATGGGGGTGGGAGCCAGATGGTGGAGGGGGGAGAGGAGAGACTTGGCACTGAGGAAGTGGAGGCAGTGAGAGCAAATGGCTCATTCAAAAGAGGTGGCAAGGAGGAAAAAAAAGAGAAAGACACACAGTAGCGGGGATGAGAACCAGTTAGTTTGTCTGATGCTTCAATTTCAGGCCAGGTGGGTACTCAAATAACTCAATTTTTTTTTGCAAAACATTAAGTCTTTATATTATCAAAAATAAAAGACAGAAATAAATACCTTTTTTCCTTAAGGGAATATCTGTAAACTATCTCATATGTTAATATGGCATAAAATAACTCTAGGAGCTTGGTTCAAATAACATGAACAACAGAGCTGGAAAAGTTGAGAAAAGGTGAGCCATGAGAGCTAGGGATTTCCCGGTTCCTGGGTGTGACGCTCACCCAGGCAGATCCCCACAAAGCGGGCATCTTGATGTAGTCATCCAGTCAGGATCTGACCTTCAACCTTGCAAACTTAGAAATTTAATCTCATCAATGTGAATACAATTAGCGGTCTCGGGAAGCTGATTCCTACTAACAAAGCTCATCAGAGACCACTGTTTAAGCCACTTTACTTATTTATATATGACAACATTAACTATCACAGCTTCTAAATTATGATGTATTGTTTTGTACCCTTGTATTAGACCTTATGTAAGGTCTAACACAGTACATGCAATCCTGGCCTGTTACTGAAGATTGCAAAAATATTACCTTGTTGAAATCATCAGCACTGCTCTGATTCATCAAACCCTGATGTGAATGCTAGTTCAACCTTTAAAAGAAACTTTTAAAAGACTATATAGAAAATGAGTTGTTTGTATGGAATCTTCCTTAGTATAGTATCTTTAAAATGAAACCAATTCTCCATGGAAATAAACTAGTGTGTCTTTCATGAAATTCTATAAAACATTTCTGATGGCGCACTTAAGGGACTATCATTAAACCATTTATTGCTGTGTAGGCGGTGAGTTTTAAAACATTTTCTCAGACATAAAAAGCATAGTTCTTTTGGACCTACACCAAAATCTTTATTTTGCACAGCTCATTCTATTCAATGTGTATAGCACCCTAAGATGTGGTAAAACTTTGAAAGTAATTATTAAAGAAAAGAGAATAAGGAATTACGGGGTTTGTTGGGAAAGGTACAAAGAGTCTGTTTTCAGAGGCTATTTGAAAATGTGTACGGGAGCTGATCAGGTGCAGACAACACAGGAGGAAAAGCCTCAAAAAAGCTTTTCTGTCCTTTGAGTTGGCAGTGGTCCTGGGTAATGCTTTTTGTTCAGAAAGTTTGTGAGCATGGGTCTCTGGAAAAAAATATATTATATTCTGAACCATAAGATTTTAGGACTTCTCACTGAAAGGACAGCAATTATAAATATCAAATATCTTTAAATCTTTATTTCCAAATTTAGGTTCATGGTTATATTTTTAAAAACCTCAAACAAACTCAAAAGGAAAAAATAGACATTTTAATAATATTTTGGATACTATAGTTATGATATGTAGGGACTATGATTCAACTCAATATAACTAAAATTATGAGCTACTTAGGTATCCTAATATTGGAGCTTTGTTGCATTTGTTTCAAATACATCTTAAAGAAGAGTGGATACTTGTTGGCTTCTTCCACAGCATCCATTTCCCCTTTTTTTCCAACCAAAAGGACCTCATTTTCCACAGGAGAACTCCTCACGCATCCCCAGCAGAAAGCAGCTGTGTGGCTGAGAGGGCAGATCCCACCCCCATGTTAAGTCCAGCAGAGCATCTTGCACTTGATCACAGTGACTGGTTCAGGGATGGGCATGTATCACATTTTGACCAATGAAATGTGAGCAACTTACTAAGTCCTCCAATGAATGAAGTTTCTGTGCTCTTCTGTGAGAGCTTCGGGGACCTGACATAGTGTGAGAAGAATGTCAGGCCCATTAACGCTACCATGAGGAGATCTAGCATATACATGAGTCCAGCACCCAGAGGAGGACAGGGCTGCAAGAATCAAAATGAACTTGGTGTCCCGATGGCATCATGTACCTATAAATCAAGACTCTGACAAAGCCTAAAATTAGAAGAGTCTGTGGACAGTTTGGTTATGTGAATTTATATAAACCTTTGCCTTTTCTTTTCCTTAATCCACTTCGGTTCAGGTTTTCCATTATTTGCAAACAAAAGCCGGCCAGCCCACGTGGGGAGGTAATTTGGAAGACTGGAAGGCGATTATGTTCGGGAGATCTGAGTCCTGGTTCAGTTCTACCATAGAGTTATTTGTGTAATCTTGGGCAGGTTTTTTAACCACATCCTTTAATCAGTTTATCCATGTATAAAATGAGCATTAGTTCTAGAGGATTTCTAAAACACAGTACAGACAGGCTAGATGTCTACCTCTTGGATACAAGGAATAATCCACTAGAACTGCTGAAGTGCTAAAATTGGAATATTCCAATTCCTGTGATTCCATCCAAGATGCTGCCTCCATTAAAACTTGAGCTAATTGTACACAACTCTACTCCAATGTCTGCCAAGCCAAACCCACACGGAAAACCACCTCATCTACTTCCCTTTATTTAGAAGTTATGTCATTACAGGGTAAAATCAAGAGCAGGAGCTGACACTCCGCCACCAATGTTTGTAGAACTGATAATGGTCAGGAAACAAGGTTCTCCATCTAGTAGTGTCCTCCTCATACCCAGTTAACTTGGCAACCTAAAGCAGCAAGAAATACTGACCACAATGGGCCTAAGAAGCCCAGCTATGCAAAGAGAGACACTGTTGCCAGCAGTAACTGTGTGGTAAAAACACCACTGCATACTTTTCTTTTTGCTTTCCTATGGTAGTTAGTGAGACACACACACACACACACACACACACACACACACACACACACACACACACACACGGTTTACTATTCTTGTGGAGAATGGTTAGCTACTTAAGAAAAGCATGTCTTATTTATTTGATACTGTATCAAATAACTTTTTCTACTTTTTGGCATGTCAAACTTTCATTAAAAAAATTTTGAATAAGTGAGTGGAACAAATGAAACCCCTCTGCAACATTCATATTTATAGAGAGGTCTCCTGTGTGTGTGTGTTTCTTTGGAAGGGTGTTCATAGGAAGATAATTTAAGATAAAGGTGTATCAACTGTTAGAATTCAGAATGCCCGACTGGGCATTTCTGGGCATTTCTGATGTGTTTACAGTCATCTATTCGCATAAGTTCATTTGCATGCAGTGGAAAGAGACTAGAAGAGGGCCTTTTTCTTCACCCATCCCCATGGTCATGTTTAAACTCTGAGGACAGGGAGACAGCTACAGACAGAAGCAAGAAAGAGCTGTTTTCAGAAGGATTCTGAGACCTGTGTGCACATGCAGCACTCCTTCAGAACCCAACTATAAGCTCTGCTAGAGACAAGGAGAGAGGCATCCTCCTCACTAGTGATCTGAATGCAGTATGGCTTTAGCTCAGGGAAGATACTGAGAATAGATGATCATTATGGCAACCTTGACAGCCTGAAGCTCTGGAAGTTTTGAGAGACAGCCCCCTTCTTCCCACACACTCCCCCTCCCCAGACATTGATCTTACAGGTATAAGTCCTGGTGCTGGTAGAGAGGGCCACCATGAAGAGAACGCCCAAGCCTCTGTGATCAATAAAGAAACACAGAATAGAAGAAATGAAAAGACACTTGGTGAGTTACTGCAAAAAAAATCCCAGGTGGACTCCCAGAATGACCAAGAAGACTTTGAATGGGTTATGGAAATCCTGCATGAGGCAGATTAGGCATGAACCAGAGAAATCTGAGTTGTCATTGTTATGACTTCCTTTGTACCCTCAAGTTATGACAACTCCTGGGCAAACTTGGATTACATATATATTAAAGAGCAGTCCAATAACAAAGTGTGCCAAGAAATGTTTCCAACAATGTAAGGCTTTGTTAATGTTGTCACAAGAAATTTATTCTATATGGTGCACGATCCTCCACAAGTCCCTTTCTTATCTCCGCCCATGTAACAAAAGAATTGCCTTGATCACAAATGAATGTTTTGGGGCTGAACACCTTGTTAAGAAGTGGAAATACATTTTAAAAATCTCTTTTACAAAATTGGAATTATCTTCTGACCCTCCTAACATTTCCCTACTTCAAATATCCCCAAATCTTAAATGGACTAGAACCTTGAATCACCCACTAAAGTGCACACTGTCAGTGCTCCACCCAGATTTCCTAAGATTGCTTTCATGGCTTCTGTGCACTTCTCTCCTGGCTTCATGTGCATTTACTTCCAGAGGCCAGACCTACATTCTTTTCTGGAATACTGCCTACCCTTGGGCTGGCTGGGCTTTTCCCTCATTCACAATGGGCTGGAAACTTGCCTCCCTGAGCCTTCCCTGAAGAGTGACAGGTGGGAGGTTTTGAAAGCCCAGTTCCCTTGCCTCGAGTGAGGACAAAACTGCACGGCATCAACTCACACAGCAGCATTCCCCGTGGGGTCAGACTGAAGCTACCCTCAGCGAAACCTAGCCTGCAAACTCACCCACGCTTGGTTTCTCCCCTTTCCCCTCTTGCTTCTCTCACTTCCTTACTGATTTCACTTGGAAACAATTCCTTAATAAATCACAAACAAATAAATCCTTGCTTCAAGCTGTACTTCTGGGGACTCTGTCCTAAGACACTCTTCTGAACAGAAAGGTCTATAAAGAGATCCCTGGACTCAGAGGGGGTAATATGATAGGGATAGTCTCACAAAAAGGTGGCGTAAACTGTCACCATCCCAACATGATTTGGGGAAGACTGGAGAAGCCTTTCTTTAAGTATTTGACTGCCACTAGTATTGGCAATGCCTACATGAGTGACTTATTCTGTAAGCTCTGGGCCTTTACAGAATAATTATCCCATACCCAATTACCCCAGTAAAGAGGCATGGGTAGCTCAAACCTTCCTCTCCATGACCAAAATCACCAAACCGAGTTTAGCCCAGGCTTCTGAATGCCACAACTAGATCACTGTGGTGTCAGGGAGAAAGATAAGCTCCTGTGCTACAGTCAGATAACGGGGTCATTCCTGTGCTTCATTTCCTGCTGCATCATGGAGCCTAACTGAAGCTTCAGGGCAGCAGCCTGGCTAAGGTACCAGAGACAGGTATTTCATTTTTGAGTAAACAACCTACTTTAAAGCAACTTTGGCGGCAGCAGTGACTGCTTACCCAGGTATATTTACAGAGGCCTGCACAGGTCTGTGGAGAGGGGCAGAAGCCCCATCCCATCCTTTGCATCATGTAAAAGATGATCAGATGAAATCAGATGATAAAGACTGCAGTTAGGCTATGGCTAGCCACAAACAAGTAGGACACAGGCCCCTTTGAAAGGAAGAAGTATTTATGATCTCTGTCTTAGTTTGGGTTCCCCCAAAAGCAGATCCTGAGGCAAGAATTCAAGTGCAAGTAGTTTATTTAGGGAAAGCCAGTAAGGGAGTGGAGAAGTGTTACAGGAAGGAAGGCAGTCGACGAAAGGTGCACTATACGCCAGCTACTCTGTTGAATGACTGGAGATAGCCCACCTGAATTATCCCACCTGGTTGATGAAGGGGATGAGGTATCTACAAACCTTCCTGTCAGTCACTGACTGAAGACGGCTTTCTGAGGAGGTTAATTCCCCAGCATTTCCAGCCTGCCACACATACATAGAAAAAGCCCTCAAACACAGATGCACATATCAACAACTCCAAGTCACTGGAGCACACTGAAATAGATTTGAAAGAACTAGAAAATGGTCATTATTATACACCTACTTACCTAAAAACTGAGCTGGAAGGGACATACAATTAGCTAGGTAAAAAGAATGACCAAGGCCTTGCATTTGCAGCACACCCAGAAAGGATGTGCAGGGAGGTTTAGGGCTCATGGTGGATTGACTTTCCGGCAGTTTTCACAGAATGCTTGGTAACATATTTAAAGTGAAAATAAAGTCAGTTGATGGGTTTGAAAAGGATGGGCTTTGCCATAAACTTTAAGTTAAATCTGCAACTCCAAGGTTTGAAAGAAAATACAGTTAAAGCACATAAACAAAATACTATGTGACAGGAATTACATTCTTTATAATTAATAAATTTATAATACAAAAACTTAGGATTTTAAAGTAAGCTTGGATAAGGAGGTTTCAGTTAAAAATTTTTTTTTAGTTTAAAAAAATTTAGAAGCTAAAAGAACAAAAAAAGTGTTTGAAGATTACTGTAGCTTACTGCTAACACTATGCTTCCAGAATGTTTCTAGAGTCAGAATTCCTAGTTGCCAGCTTGAAAGCAGAAACCTGCTTGAGCTGATTCAAGCAGGAAGGGAAGTAATTGAAGGATATTCAGGAGCTCACGTAATTGTGAGACAGGCTGCAGAACAAGATTCAGAAGTTACATAACCACATAGCACATCCCAAACACACAGCAAAACTGGGTTAGTACCCTGTGGACACCACTGCAAAACAATACAGACTGAAGCTTGCATGCCCCATACTGCTGATGTGCCCATGTGCCCTGGATGCCACCAGGAGTATTAACGGCATGGCTCCTTCATGAAATTGCTCTTGCTGCAGCTGTGTGACCACAAGAGCGCGTTCTCTGTAAGTCAGGTAGTCATAAACAGCCTAGATCTCTCTTGCTATAAGAAAGAGCAAAAAACGTACCTGATATAATGAGCTCTGTTGTCCCACCCAAACTCATAAAGAAGGGAATTCTCAAGAAGTTAAGAGAGCTCTGATGTTGAACAGCTGAAAAACAATAATAAACACCCCTGACAAACGGTTGTCTTTAATTTGAATTACCACCTTTTGTTTTTCAAAACAACTCTCTGCTGAGAATTTCTTTTAATCCATTGTGTTATGACGTCTGTGGTTTTTAATTTAGTTTCTGATGCATATGTTAAAATGCAGATCGTTATTTTCTGTCATTATTTTTATGCATGAAAAATCCCACTGCAGGAGTTATCACATGGGGTAATGACTTGGAAAACATTTCTTCGGTTCCACAGTGACATTCCAACAACAGGAAGGAAGGGAGAGAGGGAGGAGACACCACAGACATTCTTCTAAAGTCTTATATATCTGAGTTTTGGCTTCTTTGTTATTCATGATGCAAATTCAGAAAAATGGAGGGATCATATCTCAAAGCTGGTCAAAAATGGGCATTATGGTCATATCTGAGGCTGACCAGGATGATGAATTAGCTCACTTTCCTGGTGGAAGAATGAGTGGTGCAAACTTTGTAGAGGACAATTTGGTAATGTGCATATAAAAGCTTTAGAAATCTCATTTGTTGACATTAGAGAACAGAGGTCTGTACAATTTCTGTAAAGAGCCAGATACTAATTATTTTGTGGGCCATATGGTTTCTGTCACAACTACTCAGCTCTGCCATTGTCATCCAAAAGCAGCCAGCAGAGATAATACATAAATTAATAGGTATGGCTGTGTTCCAATAAAACTTTATTTACAAAACAAATTGTAAATTTTGTAGTCTGAGGGCTACAGTTTGCCAACCCCCGTTAGAGGTGTTTAATATTAACAACTCAGATGCCTAATACGGAAGAAAAAATAAAATAAATGCACCAGAGGCATTTATTGTTGAATAAGATTTTTTAAATTGTTGAATCTGCCTCTTTGTAACTGTCCTAACTAAGTGCCCACACCGGGGCCATTAACTTTAAATGACCTACCTCTTGTTTATATCACCGTCTTTATTTTGTCATTCTATTGGGCATTTCCCTTGGACAACAGTGTTAAAATTGCAGTGGAGCTGGACTGCTTAGGTTCAAAGATTGGCTTTGTTATTTACTAACAAAATGACTTTGGGGAAAATAAAACCCAGAGAAGAAACCAGCAGAACCACGAACATGTTCACAAGTGAGACGGAGGCTGAGAAGAACACCACTGAATGCCTCATCAAGACTTAAGACTTCAGTAAAGGTTGAACACGCACCTCTCCTCCTTGCCCTGACAGCCTCCACCTTATGATAACACCATATAATGGGTAAGAAACACACATGAAGTAAATGGTAATCTAGGTTAAAGAAACCCATGCTTTACACCGAATCTCACTGTGGAGGAAATTATAGGGAGAAATTTAGAAAGACTTTGTGCCACAGAGAAAGACGGTCATGAGCAGTAGTACTTAAATTGTTCATAAAGGGTCAAATATTCTCCAAATCTCCTAGGTATAGTACAGCTACTTTCCTCAATGACTTTCTTTAGTCAAAATCCAGGAAGATAATAAATTAAGTGGTTGCATTATCTCCATTAATTTTCTATTGCTGTCATAAATTATCTCAAATTTTGTGGTTTAAAACAAGAAAACTTTATCGTTTTTACATTCAGTAGGTCAGAAGTCTGGTATGGGTCTGACTGGACTAAAATCAAGGTGTTGGCAGAATGTGTTCCTTTCTGGAGGCTCTAAAGGAGAATCTATTTCCTGTTCACTTGGTTTACTGGCAGAATTCGGTATGCTTGCCTTTGTGGGACCAAGATACCTGATTTCTTGCTGGCTGTAAACTAAGGGCTGTTTCCAGCTAAAGACAACCAGCTAAAGTCCTTGGCTCCTGGGCCTCCTTCTCCAGCTTCAGAGCCATCAACAGTGGAACCAGTCATCACATACATCTCTCAGACCCACTCTCCTGCCTCCCTCTTCCAGTTTTAAGGATCCAAGTGATTAGAGTAGGGCCCACCCAGATAATCCAGAATATTCTCCCCACCCCAAGGTCTTTAACCTTAATTACATCTGCAAAATCCCTTTTGCCATATAAGGTAACAATCACAGGTTCCAGGAATTTGGATGTGGACATCCTTGGGGGGCCATTATTCTGCCTACCACAATATCCTATTCGCTTTTGCTATTCTTCCCAGAGGTACTGATATCTGAAAAATATCGAGCTGCCTTTGAGTATATTCTTGGATATCAATTCCTTCTGATCTTTGAAAAAGTCTGCCTTACAAAGGCAGACAATGACATATCCATGGATATGGGCTGATGATCTGTAGATATAGACTCAAATTTTGTTTTGTGAGTAAAAGTTACTTTATTACTAATTACTGTAAAGAGCACTGAACTAGAATCTAGGAGGCCTTCACTGTAGGCTCTGCTATGTAACCCTCAGAGTCACTCAGCTTCTTTGGGACTCAGTTTCCTATCTACAAAATGAGAGAAGTGGACTTGGAAATTCCTAGATTTCCTTCTAGCTCTTAAAATCTAGATCCATGGTTTGAAAAAAGAAAAAAAAAATGGTAGAGGTGGGAGTGTAATTCTATTTTATGTATAAAACCAAATAATGGCAAAACTTATAAAATGAGAATTTTTCAGAAATAGTAAGGTAAAGCTTTGATTTTCTTTTACTACATACATATTTTTATGTAATTCCAGGCATCTGCTTTCCATTAGTGACTCAAGGTAACTTAGTTTTTGTCAAGACAATTCTTATATACTTCACACTACCACACCATTTATCTTTCTGTACTTTCTCACATTATTCATACCTCACAGCCTAACCTCAGTATATCAATAAATTAGCTTTGATCTCTCGCAATATAACGTCTGCAACAAGTCTAAATAAACCTGTTCTTTCAGTGTGGATTATACCGTCACGAGTGAGTTCACGTTGAAGATCACAGACTTATTAATTTCTGCCATCAACATCATTTTCCAAGTTTGTCACGCCAAAATCACAGTAAAAAGGACAGTACAAATTTTATCTGTACTGCAATCCAAGCCGCTAAAGACATTCATCTTTAAAAGACAAGCAAAAATAACAAAAACAGCAAGTCAAGCACTCAGCTTAAAACAATGCTGCTTAATCTGCTTTGCAATAGTGATTACATAAAAATGGTAATTTACACACACAAACACACAAAAGAGATTGAAAAGGCTGAGGTCTGGGTGCTCCACTGGATTAGCTGTACTCTTCACATACTATTTAAATAAAGCTGCCCCAAGCGGTATGAATTCAAGCATCCTCTTAGGGCAAAGTCAGAGGTGACAATACCTGCCTACCTCAACCACAGGAGGAGATAAGTAAAATAGGGGCAGGTTAACCAAAGTCCAGATCTGAAGTGGAATATCAGAAGTCTGTTGTGCTACAGCACTGTCTGGTGTAATATGAATCAGCTCACATGTGACTGTTAAACAGGGGAGTAATGTTGGAATAGTGCAGAAAGCAGGGTGGTACATACATCATTTTTCCTAGCACTTTAATGTCTTGTGCTACCAAGAACCAACAGCTGAATATAAAGTCACACAGCTGACTGCATGACCACTCCTGGTCTGGAGAAATACAGTACCCAAATGACACCTGTTCACTGTGTGGCATCCTATTCTTCCCTCGGTTTAGCTCAGCCATGTGCTCCATTTTGATAGTGCTTATTTTGCATTTCTCCTAGATCTGCACAAAAGCAACAACAGACAATGGGTCAGAGCCATCTGTCTCTGGCATCTCTATATTTCCTGCAAACTTTACAACTGCAAAGTTTACAGCTGCAACGTCTGAGGATGATGCTCTCCTGCCCTTGCTTCCATCACTCAGCAGTGTCAATTCTTCCATATACCATCATTTTTCAAGCCCCCTTCAACTTTCTTTAAAGGTAAAACTCTCTAAGTTACTATAGCATTTCTTGTTAGGAATTTCACATGTCCTTTTAAATGTGCTATTCTCATTTGGATTGTTATTGTCTCTGTTAATGCTGTCCAGTGGTTCCCAAACTTTGCTCATGTTACCATCACTTGTGGAGCTTTTAGAATCCTGATGCCCAGGCTCTCCTCACACCATTTAATTCAGAATGTCTGCGAGTGGGAACCAGGGCATCAGTAGCTTTCAGAGATCCCCAGCTGTTTTCAATGAGCAGCAAAGTTTGAGAACCACTGCTCTAGTTCAGTTGTTCAGGGTTTGAGTGGTCTTTGCCAGACCTATTTTTTCCCTAAGGTCTGTTATTTTAAGTGAGCTATTTTTTTGAATGTGAGGATTTTCAGGAATGTACATGTCACATTGTAGCTGAAATGTTTATATTACTGTTTCAAGTTTCCAAAATATAAATAATGTAAAGAATGCATACACGTATATGTAAGTATTTTATTAATATGCATTATCCTTTATAAACGACACAGTGGGCTTCCTGAGATAGACTGGTTCTCCAGATGTTTAGGGTAAAGTGTTTGCCACTGCTAGTGAACCCAGCGTGTCTGGTGCCTCACCACTGGCTGGTGCACAGTATGTGTCACACCTACACAGTTCTACAGCTTGGCCCCATGTACTTTATTAACAAGCAGCCCTGTCTTTTCCTGGGTCTCCCTACTCTTGCCATTCTGCCAGTTCACCAACCACTATCACTGTGCTGCCTGTGATTTGCTGTCTGCCTCCCTGCCTTTCTTAACCACTATCTTTGAATCACGTCTTCCGCCTTTCCATTCCTACTGCTACAAATCAGAAACTCACACGTGGAGTCCGGCTAGCCTTCTAATCCTCACTTCCTACCTCCACTGTAAATAATTAATGTCAGATTAATTTTCCTAAAGTGCATTTGTACTTTTTCTCAAGCCCCAATTTAAGTCTTACCTTTTTCATAAAACGTCCAAGATTCTAACACATATCCACCTTCCCCTTCCTTAAGCAATTAAAATGTGCACTGCTCAATTTATCCAATCAGAAAAAAAGGCAGTGAGCAAAATAATGTAGTAGAACAAGCTCTGGGACTGAGTAAAAGGTTACCTGTGATGTAAACTATGTCCATGAGCAATAATAACTGACATGAATCGAGTGCTTATTATATGCTAGGCTTTACAAGAATCACTTTTAGTCCTCCAACAATTTGATGATGTAAGTACCATCATTTCTCCATTTTGTAGATGAGAAAACAGAGGCAAGAAGGTTAAGTAATCCACTCAAAGTCCCACAGGATCCAAATCCAAACAGGCTAGCTCCTGAGATAGTGTTCTTAATCACAATCCTATACTGCTTCTCGATTAGCAAGTTAGTTTAATTTTTCCCATCCCTTAAAAAATGGTGTTAAAAATGCCTGTCTTAATACCTTAAAAGGAAAAAAAACCCCATAATATATGAAAAACACTTTGTAATTTATACTGTTAAATGAACTAATATTTCCACATCAATTACCTTTCTTTATATTTTGGGATATCTATTATTTTTCCATACACTATTTCATAATTAGAGCTCTGTACCTGTTCAGGAATTTCCTTGTAAGGAGATACCAGGGTTTATTTATGTCCTTTTCTGCCTTGGAGAACCCTAGAAAGATCTATTCAATATATACTGCTGATTGGTTGACACTTTTGGAACTTATAGGAATACAAATCAATAAAAATAAAAGCTCATATCAAATTAGGTTAAAAGCAGTATTTTAATTTTCCAATAATTATCGTCATTTTTTCCCCATAAACCATTCACAGTAAAGTGCAAATTCAGTTTCCTCAGAATCTAGTATGAGTATGATTCTTCAGGTTAATGAAAGAATACATGATACAAAGGGAGGTGAGTTATGCCCTGCTTCTCAGGAGAATCATTAACCAGAGAAAGATCCACTTTACATACCTTGGTTTCTACTAATGCAGCGGTCCCCAAACTTTTTGGCACCAGGGACCGTTTTCGGGGAGGACAATTTTTCCAAGGGTGGGAGAGGGGTGATTCAGGCGGTAAGGCGAGCGAGGGGGAGCCATGGGGAGTGGCAGAGGAAGCTTTGCTGGCTCGCCCACCAACAGCTCACCTCCTGCTGTGCGGCCCGGTTCCTAACAGGCCCTGGACCGGTAGCGGCACCGCAGGCCAGGGGTTTGGGGACCCTTGTACTAAGGGAAAGTAACTCCAGGAATGTCAGATATCTAGGGAACTCCTTTCTACTCTTTCCCATCTCTTTTCTGCCCTATTTTCGATAAATCTTGGCTGTTGTTCTAGATACGTGCCGTTGGATTACTAATGAGAGAGAGATTCATGAGTGGGTTGGGAAACATAAGAAATACTGAGCCAATCATAAGTGAACTACATATAAAAAATTTTAGTTATCTGCTCAAAGTTTTGATTCAGAACTAATGGCATAAAATGAGTGCTCCATTAATAAAACAAAAAACATTCCAGCATACTTTTACTCCTCAGTAAAGAGTGACAGAGTATGGGTAGCGCTTTGAGAGAGTTTTGAATTAAGCTCAAAATCTCACGGTACCCCTACTTAACTTTTTAGTTGTCAGATGTTTATATTATATCATTTCCCCCTGTTGGAACTTTAACTTAATTTTCCATTATGAGGTGTTGAACTCTCTATGTCTGTGTACTTCCAAGGTCACAACGCTAATTTAGATAAATCACATATGTAATGTTTGCATCCAGATGTAACTCATTTTTGTCTTATTAAAGACTTTTCTTTATCCATAGGCTCTCTCCACATCTGTGATCATTAGTGACTACAGAAAACATAGTTTTAAGACGAATGTAAAAATTTTCAAACCGAAGAGATTTTGTGATGCTCCATAAACACTGCACATCTGTCATTTATCTGGCATATTAATTTAATGGAAACCACACAAGGTCATAAACTTGTATTATGATGAAATTAGTTCTGTAAGTTACTATATAATGTAAATGAACATTTTCACATATAAACACACTCTAAGAGATGAAACACTACATGGGTTATTGATTTTAAATACTTGGCACATTATTTTTTAAAAATTCCTTACTAATGATACCTCATTTATCACTAATTAGTACTTTGGCTTTTTGTGCAATGTCTAACATTTGCAAACCACACAGTATCTTCATTTTTTTAATTTATGGAAGATACTTTCATTTACCCGCCCTCCAGCATCCACCCCCCCCCCCAAAAAAAAAAACGGGACATGCACCACCTAATTCCTGACTACATGTGGTTTCGAACAGGTCAGAGTAAGTTTAAGTATATAAAATATTAAACATTTGGGAGTGATCTGTAGGTAATTTTGTGGGTATGCTGTAATGAAAACATATGCTGGATTTTTCAGAAGAAAACTGCTGACATTGCAAGAGTTTTCAAATCCTCAATTCTTCAGTTAAGAAATCACAAGTCTAACTGAAATCATAAGGCAATTTTGTACAAAGGGGAAATAACTCTCACTGGTATTTTGTACATAGATTTTTTCCTAACTTCAAGTCCTTTGAAGTTAGGGTACCACAGTAAAATAAATGACGTTTTCTAACACATATAAATACCCCAAATGATAAATGTAGCAGGATCTAAGGAAACTGAGGCCCAAATGAGTTGACGTTGCTTGTGCAAGGACACCCACACGATATGGTTAGCAGTGTTGGACTAGAACCGTCTGGTCCTTACTTAGAAGGCTCTTCCTGAATCAGTCCTTTCCAGGACTGCGCAGCAGACCTGCAGGCCTTTTAGCTACTAATTTCACCCTGAGGGGAGGGAGGCTGTGGCGTGGTAAAGGGAAGACTGTTTTCTAAGGGAGACTCACACTTTTCTGTTTGGATTGTTTCTTACATAAATGAGTAACAACGCCTCCGCGATGAAGCACTTTTAGAGGCAAATGCAAACTGTGCGAACATGCTTTTTGTTGCTGTGTTCTCCAGGCGTATATACCATATGATTACAACGTGTGCAACTTTGCCCTAGGCTATTTAGCTTCTAGAAGGTTAATTTGCGGCCCTGTGGCAGGAAATTAGGGATTCCACTTCCCCGCGTCTACACTTCATACCAGAACAGCACTCATCTCTCTATTTCACGTGTGACGAAAACACCTTATTCCGTTGTCTCCCGCCTTGCCCGTCTTTTCTCAATATTTCCCCTTCGTAACTTCTGCCACATGGCCTTCCACTCCGCTATGAAGCCCGCTCGCCCACCGTCTCCCCACTACCCCACCTTCCGAAGGCTTCTTTCTTTCTTCCACCGCCTGCTCGCTTTGTCCCTCTCGGCTTCCGAGAACACCGCCCAGAAACACAGTAGAAATATACTGCGCACGCGCATTAAAACTAGTCGCCGCTTAGCCTCTTGGGGATGGTTGGCCGGGCTCTTTCAGTCTCTGATTCGCGGAGGCAGCAGTGCGGTACTCTCGCGGTATTTGCTGCCGCCAGTCGGCGGGAGCCGCCGCTAGTTCCTGGCGGGCTGTTTTAGCTCCTCTTGTCGGCGGTCCTGCTCTGTTGCCAGCTGCCGGGCCGAGCATCATGACGTCTGCCTTGGAGAACTACATCAACCGTATCCTCGAGCCGGCCACCACAGGCATTTGCTGGTGCTGTGGCGAGTCCCGCGCCTGCACCGGAGAGGACCGGTGCTGGAGAGGCAGGGGGTCGGGATCGGCGGGTGGTTGCGATACCCGGCAGCTGCGGGGCCCGGTATGCGGGTGCAGGGGTTAAGGATCTGGGACCCACCAATCCCGCCCCTGGGGCTGGAACCTGCCGCTTGTACGGGCCCAAGGTGTCTTTTATTTTTAATCTGAAAAAAAAAAAAACCCACCAACGTGGTTATTCCAAACTTTTACGTGTCTCTATAGAAATCAGGTATTGATTCATCCTTCCTGTTTCCCTAGGGCCTATACGTTCAGGTTTGGGAATAAGAGGAACGGTTTAACTAGCGGCAACGATGGTCATATAAATCTATGTGTTTTATTCATAGGCTTTGCTCGTTGTTCGAGGATAGCAAAAACTTTACAGATGGTGCAAAAATTGAATATCTGCCCCTTTACCACTTGAAATCTCAACTTCTTTGTTGATGGAATTAAAATAATGCTTGCTATTGTAATGGATCGTTTTGAGGGACAAATAACTTTAAAAAGCCCATGTGAATTACCCTATACAGCTGTTACTGTTTTAAAGTCTAGGAACGGAACACTGCATTGTGCTCTCATGTACAAATTTGGGACAAAAGTGAAATGCCAAAGGCTTTTAATGATGCAAGCATATTGGTACCTGTGACATTGAATATAGCTTCTTTTCTTTTGAATTCCAGAAGCCAGGTCCTGGAAGACAGTGTCTTAACGTGCTTGAAATCATTCAACATTGATTAGTTTAGCAACGATCCAATTTTCGTTTTAGAGATAAAGAAATAGGTATAAGAAAGGGAGAAATATCTTGCTCAACTGTCAAATTGGCAGTATTCCCCAATAAGAAAAGAGTACCAAATACCCCAGCTGTTTTAAGATAGAATACACTGACCACACACAGAAAGGGATGCTTTTTCTGTTTTTTCCCTTTTTTAAATTCTGTAAATGTCACACCAAATTGAAGAACATAAAGTTTTTATGTTGTAAATGTGGCTGTGTTGAATAGTTATATCTTAATTCTGTTACCTTTTTCCTAGTAATTTAAACCGTTTCCTTACCAGATTTTAAGTTTTCAATTTACATGCGCTGAGATACGCTTTCCTTGATTCAGTTATCAGGAACTGTTGCTGTCATTACTTCTGATGGGAGAATGATTGTGGTAAGTATTTGGCATATTCATTCTCTGCTTTCTTGTAGGCTTATTGGTTGTTAATTTTTATGTACAACCTCTGATCTCTAATGACTAGGCACCACAGTACACCTGCATTGCAGTTTTCTTATGACTCAGGTCTTTATCTCTTTGATAAATAGCTGCCAATCCATATTTTTTTTTCATTAATAAACATTGTAAGTTACATACAAGGCTTCTAGAAGCTAGGATGGGAAATAGATTCTGCCCTCAGAGAACTTCTAGTCTAGTCTGCAGATACCTGCCTGTATTTTATAATATTTATCTTCCTCCTCCATCTTTTATTTCCTCCCCCATTCAGTGTTCTGACAACCACTACCAGAATCATATAATTTTTTTGAAATTTTGTGTATGGTTCTTAGAAACTTTTTTAAGATTTAGATACTACATCTATAAAATAATGAACATTTAAGACTTGTATGGTGTTGATATTCTTCAGATATTCTTAGGTTGTATGATCTCTTGTTTTTTTGTAGAATGAATTATGATGAATGAATAAATTTATTTCATCTCATTTGTCCTTTTATCACAGTATCCCATTTTAATTCCAGAAAAATCTTGGATTCTCTCCTTGACCTGTTCCTTGATCTGAGGAATTTATCCCATGATTTTGGGCTACTTAATTTCTTCGTTTATTTCTTCATATGATTGTTCCAAAAAGTTTCCAAAAAGTTTTAAGGCTGCTAAACTTTCTCTATTGTCTATCTAATTCCTATAGTTTAGTCTTTTATTTTCCCATTCTGCAGTTCTGTTTTTGTTTGTTTTGTTTTTAATCCTTGTGATTTTTTTCTCAGTGGATCCCTAAGTGACGATTACCAAAGTGTCAGACTTTGCCATTTATTAAACATATGTCATGTACCAGGCATGTTACGTGTGTTATCTCACTTAATCTCGGTACAGCTCTGTGAAAAAGAATTAACCCTGCATTCTAGGTTAGGAACCTAGCTCAGAAAAAGTGAGTTACTTTCCCAGAGTCACGTGGATATAAGTGGCAGAACCAAACTGGGATTTAAGTTGAATTTGACTCCAAAAGCTAAGGCCAGTTGCCTTGCTTTCCTCTTAATCAAGAGAACAATCATGTTTTTGGTTTTGTTTTTAAGGTACTTCACATTGTATTGAGTCAAAAAATAAGGACAGTTTGAAATATTTTAATCTCATCTTAGAAGCCTATTGCTATTAACAAATATCTGTAAATAGTTTTTTATTTTGTAAAAACCTCAAGTTTAAATTTTCTTGTTTTTGTTAACAGGATAGATGATAAATTGGAAAATTAATTTTATAGAAGAAGGAAAGCCATTTAAAAAGAGCATTTTTAAGTACTAAAAGAGCATTTTTGAGTACTAAAGTTCAGTAGTTGTGTATTTCTTTGACACATGGTTCACTTTATAGAGTAGTTGCATGTAAAATGAAGCCAAGAGGCTATGTATGGATGTGGTAACAACTTTTTGCTAGTTCAGTATAGTAAATACTCCATATTTTGTTTCTCTTCCTAACATTAACTAATGTTTCTCTTCCTAGCTAACATTTTATTTCACTCTAATTTTATATATTTTGAATTTTAAAACATGAAACTTTAATGAGAAATTTAACCAACCAAAACCAATGTAAATTGATGTTTTTCAGAAACTTGAATAGCATCTGAGTTACCATGTTGTAATAGGCCCATGTCTTCCTTTTTTAAGAACCATGATTCTTCATAAAATTTTCTCTGAATATATCCTTCAAGTGTTTGAGGCCCATCAAACACTTTGGCAGATACTAAGTACTCATTAAGCCTTAGCTATAACTACCAGTTGAAGTTTGTGTACTAATCTGAATCTCCGAAAAGTGGTAGATTATATTTGCTTGTTCACAGTAGTATAATATAGAAGTTTAGTGGTCTGGCTTTGAAGCAAGCCTTTCATGGTTCGAATTCTAGCTCTGCTAATTTCTGCCCATGAAACCTTGAGGGATTACTTCTCTGTGCCTCAGATTTTCTTGTCTGAAGTGGGAATGTTTGTAGTATCTACCACAAAGGGTAGAGATTAATTGAGATAATGTGTGCAGCATGTTTACTAGCATGTAACATGAAGTGATACTGTTACATTGCTATAGCTGCTGTGTAGTGGACTATTTCCCTTAAGTTTCCCTTGTTTTAGTTTGTATTTTTAGAATATTATCTCCTGGACTACCTGGGCTTTTATGCTGCTTCCTTGGAAATAAACTAGTACATAGGTGTCCTTTGTAATTCTCAACAACTCTGCGCACTAGTCAGAAGTGTGGTGGGTTCCCCACCGCCCCTCTTAAAAAACCAAGAGGTAAGTTTGGTGCCTGTTGATCATAAAGAGGTATTGTATTTTATAGAGAACTTATATATATTTAAAATAGGTACTTCTCTTGGAGTACCTCACAACTAAAATGGTGTCATTGAATTAACACATTCAGGTAAACCAGAATATTTGTCTTTTTCTCTTGAATGTTTTCTTTACAGGGAACACTGAAAGGTTTTGACCAGACCATTAATTTGATTTTGGATGAAAGCCACGAACGAGTGTTCAGCTCTTCACAGGGAGTAGAACAAGTGGTACTGGGTTTATACATCGTGAGAGGTGATAATGTGTGAGTAAAATATGTCTTTTTTAAAGGCAAGTTAAATATACTATAGGTGTACTGCCTTGCTATATGGAGAAGAGGTTTCTATCTACTGAGATTTGTCCATATTTCTAATAGTTAAGTAGCCCGGATAGGGTCCAGAAAGAGCCCTGCCTTACACTGAATACTTCATTGGAGAGGCTTCGTAAAATGTTCTTCCAAAATACCCCTAATTCCAGAGGAACATAAATATACCTCCAGGGCCCAGGGCTAGGGTTTCAAAATGTCTTTGAAATCTCTTGTGTGAACAGTTTTAAATAATGCTTTATAACATAGCTGTATTTATCCATTACTTACTTTTTTCTTCTAATTTTTTAGCATAATTGGCTTACTTAAGATGTCCCATGTTTATGTTGTAGCCTCAGTTAACTTGTGACATTGATATGGCAGTTTGAGAAGATATATTTTAGTGGTAGCAATTTAAGAAAAGTGCAACAGTGTAGAACAGTACTGTCCAATACAACTTTTGGGGATGATGGAAATGTTGGATATCTGCATTGTCCACTATGGTAGGTACTAGCTGTGTGTGTGGCCATTGAGTACTTGAAAAGTAGCTGGTGTGACTGAACAACTGAATTTTAGATTTTATTTAATTGTAATTAATTTTAATAGTCACATGTGGCTAGCAGCTTCTGTATTAGTGCAATTATAGAGGCTAGAAGAGTGTTGAATCAGTTTCCTAGTGAGTACTGTTTAAAATTAAAACATGGCTGGAAGGCAGCAAAAGATGTATTAGCATCTCAGATTATTTTTTTGGACAAGTAGGATATGGAAGATAAAGGAATACTTTACTCATTTTATTTGTTTGTCTTAAGAAAATCACCTTTAGATGTATAAATCATTTGATCTTTAATCAGAGGTTTATAAAATATTCTATAGAGATAATATTTAGGTGAAGTGAGCTGTAAAGGCAAAGCAGGTGGGGCCCAGGTCTCCTGACCAGAACAGCACTGATTGTTTATATTGGGGCTCTGCATAATAATTGATTTTAAGATGATTTCTCCTACTTTAATTTAAAAAAAAATTTTTTTTTTGAACTTCAATTAAAAAAAATTTTAAACATTGCTGTAGACACAGTGGTATGCTGGAGCCAGCTTGTACTGGCTCACGGAAGCAGGTTTTTATATTTTGGGGAATTTTGCAAGCTGGTTGGTTGATGTCTTTTTGGTAGCTTGAAATTGGCCATAGTGGGGGTATCTGCACTATGGATAGCAGTCAACACTGCAAATCAGCCTCCTCCTTTTCCTTGGAGAGCTAGTTTTAAAACATTTTCCAGCACTCCACTGTCTTCCATAAGAATTTTAAATGATACTAAATTCTTAATGATGGAATTAAGATCTTGATATGTTTCATATTGAGAAAACTTAATATATTCTCCTAAAGTTTGGTACTTCCCATTTATTAGAGAACTGAAGACTGTATACAGTTTAAAGCAAAATCGGGCAAATTCTGTATAACATTTGTCTATAGAATTTACTTTCATTAAAATCAAACAAATTTAAACAACCAATTTTTTATGTAATAATGTTTCATACATGTCCCATGGTCTGGATGTAACAATGACTGTATCCAGCTAGAGAGCCATGGCTTGGTTACCTAGCATGGTATTAGTGAAAATAATGTTATAGGTGTTATGTTAGTGTTGAATCAAGGAAAAATTTGTTGGCTTTAACCCTTGCCAATCACAACAAAAAATCATTTGTTAGATACCTAAGTATCTGTTCTATTATTATCGTTATGTGTGAAGAATTGTACTTCTTTTTGGTGTTGGATTTAAATTGAGTCAACTGAGAAATCATGAAAGGAAAACTAATAGATTTTATATGTACCATTGATGGATTTAGTTCATTGAAGTTACTCAAATAAAGACTCGTGATCCAGTCACATTATATGCAGTCTGTTCTTTAATATTCGTTCCTGTAACAATGTTGCCTTCAGTTTATTTGGGTTTTGTGACTTTAAAAGTACAATTCACAACCTTATGAAAATGTTTGTTTTTCACCTTAAGTAGTAGTTCTTTTATACTGTCTTCTCTCAGTTTTAATCAGAAATGAGATTGTTTTAACTGATTTTTTTTCCCTTAAACAATTACAGTGCAGTCATTGGAGAAATTGATGAAGAGACAGATTCTGCACTTGATTTGGGGAATATTCGAGCAGAACCTCTGAACTCTGTAGCACACTAAGGATAAACTACATATATTGGACATCTGTAAATCTTTGTACAGAAACTGATTATTCTGAGGATGATGGGCAGAATTTTTATGAAAGTGTAATTGTGGATTTTGACTCCATATTGATTCATTGTAATATGATATGTAAATTAAAATATTTCTACATTTTCTTGGAAAAAACTTTTCTTTTTGGCCTAAATCATACATTTGGTAGCTTGGTTTTATTTTTCTATTAAATAGTATAAAAATCTAATGATTATTTTGAGAACTTTTAGAAAAGACATTCTGCTATTTTGATATTTATGGAAAACTAGTTGAAAAGAGAAATTCAAGTATTATATAAATTAAGCATACAAATACCATCAATAGTGCAGGATACATATGTTTCTGTCCCTGATTTTTAAGAAAGTCCCAGGAAGGTAAATCTTGTCTTGTGCAGTTATCTGAACCATCCCCATTTATCACACTGCCCTGGTGGCTCCCTAGCACTTTAGAAGTGTGGGTAAAAGTGTGTTTGGTTGAGAAAAGGAAAAATGCTAACAAAGTTATATATTACTTGAAAAAATTGATTCCATGCGGTCTTAAAAGCCATCTTATCCTTTAAGAATTGGGGAATTTCTAGTATTAAAGGAGTTTTTTGTTATTTATAAACGTGAGTAAATAAATCTTAAGTTTATATTGAGGCAGTGCTTGCTATTATTGTCAACAACTTTTCATGACTCCCTAGTTCCATAAACCTGATTTCCAAAGAAGTAAACCTGTTTTCTCCAAGCATGTCAGGCCTATTCTTTGGTTGATTATTGTAGTGAATCAATTAAGTAGATAAATGTCCCTCATCTACAAACAGGCTATTTTCTAAAACTCCCTTGTACAACTGGTTGTGTATACTTTTTCAAGAATCCATAGAAACAGTGCTATAAGCAGTGTTTAGATATCCAGGCTAGTCCACAAAAATTCTCATCAAGTCATATGTAGGCCAAAGTGTGTAACATTGTGATAACAATAGAAAAATATTTACATTCTTGTAATTCAAACAAAATTTCAATAGTTTTTTTTTTTTAATGAAAGTGTTTAAAATAGGAGTTGGCAAGCTTCTTTCGTAAAGATGCAGATAGTAAATATTTTAAGCTTTGAGGGCCATATGGTCTCTGTCACAGCTACTCAAATCTGTTTTGTAGCATGAAAATAGCCATAGATAATACAAGACGAATAGCCGTGGCTGGGTTCCAATAAAACTTCATTTACAGTAACAGGTGGCAGGCTGGATTTGGCCAGTAGGCCATAGTTGCTGTCCCTTGGCTCAAAATGAAAAATACAAGCTCAATAAGAAGAGATGATGGCTAATTTGTATAAATTCTGAAAAGGGCTTCTGGAATGGATCCTTTCAGAGTTCAGAGGTGGGTTTCATCATATTTTTTAATATTGAAAACCCTACTTATTAAACATGGCAGTTTTTTGGTTCACAACTAAAACATTTTCCAGAGGAAAATATCTTCACATTTTCACAAAAGCAAGACTTGTAAGGAGAGAACTGTTGAGATAGTTTTGGTCATCAAGCACCATTACCCAGAATAACTTGGCTGATGTTCTGATGTTTAGGGTTGTCTCTGGGAGGATTAGAGGAAGGCTAGGTAGTACCGGCTATTCATAAATATTTGGCTTTTGTAGTATAAGGTTTTATGATCAATTTAGTAATAAAAAGAAAATAATGCAAAGTGGGTAAAGCAAACAGGCCACTTTAATTAGGGACTGTAAACCAGGTGTTCTGTTTAAATAAATAATGTATTTTAAATTGGTAAACTAATTCCAAAAGTCAAATAAGGAATATAGATCATTTGATTGCTAAGTGAAATGTATTCTAAGTATAAATGATGTCCAGAATCAGATGCTTTCTCAACATAGTTGATCTTACACAAATTACACATGAACCAGTAAACAAACCACAGTCCCTCTCCCTCACAGTAATGAGTTTCTAATATGATGTATTCTCCTTCTGAAATCTAAAATGCCTTGTCAAGATGTATTTTCCTTATTGATGCCAGAAAAATCATTTCCAGAATATGAATTGGATGTCTTTATTAATGGTTGGTGGGGGAAATGCATGAAAATACACCAAATGGTACATGGAATTCTTCATTCCTGGGTGCACACGGTAGGCTCTTTATGCTCATAACCCATTCAAGTTGGATTTCGTTTTTCATGAGCATTGTAAGGGAGCCACAATTATGAGTGGCAACGTGATTAATATGCAGTGTCAAGTCTTTTATATTCTTTAATGAGACTTTATTCCGTAATCAATTTCTTATTTATAAAAAAGGCTAAAATCAATTTTAACTTGCAATTACCTCTGTGCTTTGTGACTCAAACACTAAGCCCAACTTAATGAATCAAAGAAATTATTCTTGGCAAAATATTTTCACTAAAGTTTTTTGTAAAGGGCAATTAACTGCAAAAAGGACTTAATTTGTTTCTTTTTAACTGAAAAGATACTATCTGTTTAAAACAAAGATAATCTTTTATTAATATTTGCTTTACTTAAACATCTGTTTAATACCTTTATAAAGTCATTCTAAATTTTTAACCTAATGCAGGCTATCCATGTCAACATTTTTCTCAGATGTGTAACATGAAAGATTTACCATGTGGATGAGAAAGTATACAGTCCCTTCATAATGGCATGTGAACCTATTTGTGTAGTAGCCACAGTTAAAAAGCAGTCCTTAACTGGCAGTATAGTGTATTCTGGGCCTTCACCTTCAAAATTAGTAGGGAACATTTACCAAGGGCATAGGATGTGCCAGGCATAATGCCAAGTGCTTACAATACTGATCATTTTATGTATGGGGAAACAGGCTCAACAGGGTTAAGTGTCTTACAGGAGGTCATACTTGTGAATATCAGGCTCTTAAATCAACCAGGTTTTTGTACTCCTTATATAATATGGCCTAGCAGCAGCAAGTATAACCTCAAAATCTCTGCTGTCAAGTACCTCTCAGAAGCCTGAAGGAAATACTTAGGTATTAAGGCAGTTCCCAAAGCTGCGTTGTGGACCATTTTCATTTGATTACCTGAGATGCTTTAAGTACTCTGGGGCCCTACTCTAACTGATTGTGGTTCAGTAGATCTGAAATGGATCAGAAAGGAATACTCACTAAAAAGCTAAGTAATGAAAGTGTGGTGGAATTACTAAAAGACCTAGCACTTGTCATATGCCTGGATGAATCCCCAATCATGCCTCAGAATCCTTACCTTTAAGACGGATAATACCTATCTTCCAGGGTGTGGCAAGTGAAAGTAGACTGTATTTAAAACGGTATGATTTGTGGGCTACAACAGTAAACAGCTATTATAGGTATTCAAAGACCAACATGGAAAGGTTACAAACATGGGTCTTACCACTTTAGTTTTACAGAGTCCCACTTGCTATCATAAGAGTTTGGAATATATAAATTATGAGGATTTCAGGTTAAATAGAAGGTATGTATAATAAGTTTATATTATTTTAACATATACAGTAAGATTAATTTGTTTTATGGCAATCATATTCTTGACAGAATGAAAATTAAAACACATGTAAACTGGGGCCTCTTCATTTTATAAATTTCCTTTTACTCAGTTTAAATTTTATCTTT